>NW_027361765.1:20190000-20912500 GCF_039654945.1 Dendrobates tinctorius | reverse complement strand
GGTGTCAGGTCTGCTATTCCTCTGCACTGCTACTGACCGGCACTTACCTTTTGGCGCTCCTCTGACTCTCTGTTTGGTATTTCCCTTGGTACTATGCTACTCTCTGGTATCAACCCAGCTTGTCTGACTATTCTGCTGCCACCTGGTGGTAGCCTCACTGCAGTTTGGCTGCTCTGCTCTGAGCAGGATTTCAGCCCTCTCTCCACTCTGCTGCCATCTGGTGGTGTTTGCGGTACTCTGCATTTACCTGCAGTGCTGCAGCGTGACAGGTGGCTTCCTGCGTCATCCATGACTCAACCCATAGAGCTAATTTTTACAAACCCTATTCACATTGTGCAGTGGACAAACCAGGACAGTATTCCTACTCCAGCCTATTTATGATTGGAGGCCCTTGGGATGGGGACTTCCTGCATCAACCATGACTCAGTCCATAGAGTTTTTTTTATTGCAAATAAAATTATTAAGCATAATCTGAAATTTTCTAATATAGTTAAAATGAATTGGATAGGTAAGGCCCTGAAAATATATAACATTTGTAGAAGAGAAAACAATTTAAAAGTTATAATTCTTCCCATCCAGATAAAGTCAGATTTTAGTGTTCTATCTTTGATTATACTGTATATATAATTGTACATTTTGCTTCCATAGCCCAAGTCCATGACATTACATTTATCAATTTTAAAGAGAATGTTTCCATAAGATAAACCCTCCCAAGCCATCTATATGAGCATGTAAGTCATTGGAAGCTGTCTAAAATGTTACTTTCATATTAGGGATCCAATATTTTATTTTAGAGAAATTCATGTTTTTCTTATATGTATATGAGATTTTAAGAACTATGGGTCAGACAATGATCAGCAAGAGAATCTGCTTCAAGAGATTATTTTAAATGAAGTGGGTTGTGATCAGTGTGAGACATGTAACTAACACAGCACAGTAGAACTGGACGTTGTCTCTTCACAAATACATTTGCTCCTGCTCTCACAGCTCTGCTGTATTGCAACAGTATTGCAACATTGCATGTCTGGGAAATGTAAGTTGAAGCACTGAGCAGACACCAACATATATGTCAGATATAAATACACGGAGCTCTGCATTGAGATCAAAAGAGCAGAGACCAGCCATTAAATACCACACTGATAACTCCCCTTTTATTTTAAATAAGCTGTGGATGCTTAGGAGGGTTGATCCTACTGACAGATTACCCTTACATTTCAATCGCCATTTCTCAAATCCATGTTTCCAGCTTATGCAAATTCCTTTGCAAAAGGCAGTCTGGTCTGGCGGGGAACTGGGAAAATCCCCGGTGGGCCCTTGCAGTGGATCAGGGAGATGGCGGTGGGATGGAGAGAAAGAAAGAAAAGGTCTGTGTTTCTTAGGGGTGCAGGCCCTTTAAAAGTGCAGGCACAGTCTCTGCAGGGGTGCACACATGCAGCGTTCATTTCCTGAGCCGCCGCGGCGCGTGTTCCAATCAACACTGACTAGTGTGTGCCAGTCGTCACTGGCGTAAGACATCAGTGTCATTCGCCACAAGCGACAGGCGTACACAAGTCAGCCATCAGCCTCTGTTAGGTCGGTGGCCATCTTAATACGAGCCGGACCTGCAGATGAAGAGGATGCCGCCCAGCGCCGGGAGCGCAGACAGGTAAGAGGAATTTTTTTTTCTTCTGTCCATGCGGCCAGAACAAGGGACTAGGGTGGATATATGGGGGGTGGGGGAGAGAGCAACACAAGGGACTGGGGTGGATATATGGGGGAGAGAGCAACACAATGGACCAGGATGGATATATGGGGCCAGCAGCACATAAGGCTTGGGTGGATATATAGATGGGTAGCAGCACACGGGCCCATGATTGATATATGGGGGGAGCAGCACAAGGAACCAGGATGGATATATGGGGGGATAGCAGCACAAAGGACCAGGATGGATATATGGGGGGAGCAGCACATGGGCCCATGATTGATATATGGGGGAGCAGCAAAAGGGACCAGGATGGATATATGGGGGAAGAACCACAAAGGACCAGGATGGATATATGGGGCAAATTCCACAAAGGGCCAGGATGGATATATGGGGGAGCAGCACAAAAGGCCAGGATGGATATATGGGGGAGCAGCTCAAGGGACTAGGATGGATATATGGGGGAGCAGCACATGGGCCTATAATTGTTACATGGGGGAGCTCCACAAAGGACCAGGATGGATATATGGGGAGGAACACATGGAGCCATGATTGATATATGGGGAAGCAGCACAAGGTACCAGGATGGATATATGGGGGAGCAGCACATGGAGCCATGATTTATATATGGGGGAGCAGCACAAGAGACCAGGATGGATATATGGGGGGAGCAGCACAAGGGACCAGGATGGATATATGGGGGGAGCAGCACAAGGGGCCAGGATGAATATATCGGGGGAGCAGCACATAGAGCCATGATTAATATATGGGGGAGCAGCACAAGGGAGCAGGATGGATATATGGGGGAGCAACACATGGGGCCATGATTGAAATATGTAAGCCAGGACAAGGGACCATTTTGGATATATGGGGGGAAAGATAGATATGTGGGGAGCAGGACAAGGGACATATGAAGTCCTGTACGGATAGCTTGGGGGCAGGATGGATAGCTGGGGCCCAGGCTGCAGATATTGGGGCCAGGCTATACAAAGGACATGGGGGGCTAGGCTGGGGCATATTATAAAATAAAGGGTGCCAGGATGGGTGAGATTATTAAATAAGGAGGGCTGGGGGGGACTTAATTACTGTTTGGGGGCCAGAATGAGGAACATGCTGTATTAGTTTATTGTGACAAGTGGGGAAGATAATTTCTTTAAGATCCAATTAGCGGCATTATTACAGCCATAGAATTTACTTTTTAAGAAACTGTTTTCCATGGAGGGAACAAAAGGGAGGTCCTGTTAGTGTACAGTGCAGCAATATGTCACATTTTTTCTTCATCTGACATAGTGTAGAAGTTGGGGAAAAAGTGAGGAAAGTGCTCTGAAAGAAATCAGCTATTGATGACTGTGTGTTATTTTTTGCAGAGACGAGTCCTGGCAGGAAGAAGTGATGGCACTCTGTGCCTGTTGAAGAAGAAAAGCAAAGATAATGTGACTCAACTACAGACGTCTGTGAGTCAGTGTATTACATGTACACGCACATTATACACTATATACTGTGTACAGAGCTCCCTGTGTACAGTGTCACCAGTATTCACTGTATTACCTGTGCACTTTACACTATATACAGAACTTCTGTGTAAAATGTCACTGATGATCACTGCATTACCTGTACACAGGCTGCAGATATTGGGGCCAGGCTAGACAAAGGACATGATGGGCTAGGCTGGGGCATATTAAAAAATAATGGGTGCCAGGCTGGGCGAGATTAATAAATAAAAAGGGCCGGGAAGTCTTAATTACTATTTGGGGGCTAGAATGAGGAACATGCTGTGTTATGATGAGTCACCGAAGGAGGAAAAAACAAAATACCATCTAAGTCCAGAAAAAACAGAGAGGTTGGCATCTATCGGATTGCAGACCCCTGAACCTATCCACAACAACTAGCAGTAGCCGTGGGGGGTTCCTACGGTGCCCTAGACCCCTCGATCACAGCCGGAGAACTACATAGCCTAAAGACAGAAAGGGGAAAAACTAAACTGCCCCAGAGCAGACCCCAAAGCAATAGGCAGCCCCCAACATATAATGACGGTGAAGCAAGATGAAAACACCAACACAGATAGAAAGGTTGAGCAAATGATGGGGCCCAAGCTAACTACATAGGACAGGATAGGAAAGCTGCTGTCTGCCATTCGCAAAAACCCTATCAAAATGAGCCAACCGACTGATAGGAAAAACAGGCCCTGAAGTCGCTAGGCTTCAAAAGACTATATCAGCACTCAGGTATATTCTGAAGACAGAGCAAAAGATCAACAGATCAGAGACAAAAATGGAATACAGTTCACCACCGGCCGGGGATGGCAGAACTCCCAAAAAACAAGGCAAAACAAAAACAAAACTGAAGAGTACAAAGCAGAGCAGAAAAACTTAGCTTTGAGATGCAGGAATCAGACTGGTCTCCAAGAATCCAGCAGGAAAATCACCAGCCAGGAAGAAGGGCGTCGGCAGCCTTATATCCAGTCCTCAATTCCAGCCACCCAGTCATCATCTAGCTGCCCATGTGTTTGGTAATCAGCCTCACTACCTTCCTTCACCAGAGGAGGGAGTTCATCAGACCTCAATGGTGAAGGGAAAAATGAACTCACAACAGTACCTCCCCCTTGAGGAGGGGTCACCGAACCCTCATACATGCCACCAGGGCGATCCGGGTGAGCCCGATGAAAGGCACGCACCAATCTTTCGGCATGAATATCAGAGGCAGAGACCCAGGAATTATCCTCCTGACCATAACCCTTCCACTTAACCAAATACTGGAGTCTCCGTCTAGCCAGATGGGAATCCAGCATCTTCTCTACCTCATATTCCATGTTACCTTCAACCTATATAGGGTCAGGCGGTGCCACCACAGGAACTACTGGTTCAACAAACCTCTTCAACAAGGACTTATGAAACACATTATGAATTTTAAATGTGACAGGAAGAGCCAACCGAAAAGAGACCGGATTTATAATCTCCAAAATCTTGTAAGGTCCAATAAGTCTAGGCTTAAACTTAGGAGAAGCCACCTTCATAGCGATATTTTTTGATGACAACCAAACCATATCACCCACCTTAAACTGGGGACCAATGGTCCTACGCCGGTTGGAAAACCGCTGGGCCTTTTCCTGGGAGAGAGACAACTTATCCACTACTTGGTCCCAGATCTGGTGCATTCTCTCCACCACAGTGTCAACACCTGGGCAGGCAGAAGGCTCCACCTGCCCTGAAGAAAATCGGGGGGTGAAAACCAAAGTTACAAAAAAAAGGTGACATCAAAGTGGCAGAACTAGCTGTATTCTTTAAAGCAAATTCGGCCAAGAGCAAAAATGAAACCCAATCATCCTGATCGGCAGAAATAAAACATCTCAAATACGACTCCAAAGTCTGGTTTGTTCTCTCCGTCTGCCCATTGGTCTGAGGGTGAAACGCAGAGGAGAAGGACAACTGAATTCCCAGCTTGGAACAGAAAGTCCTCCAAAATCTAGACACAAACTGAACTCCTCTGTCAGATACAATGTTCTCAGGAATCCCGTGCAAGCGAACCACCTGTTGCAAAAACAAGGGCACCAACTCAGAGAAAGATGGCAACTTAGGGAGTGGTACAAGATGGACCATCTTAGAGAATCTATCACAAATCACCCAAATAACAGTCATTCTCTGAGAGACAGGCATATCAGAGATAAAATCCATTGAAATATGGGTCCATGGCCTCTTGGGCCCCATCATTTGCTCAACCTGTCTTTCTATCTGTGTTGGTGTTTTCATCTTGCTTCACCGTCATTATATGTTGGGGGCTGCCTATTGCTTTGGGGTCTGCTCTGGGGCAGTTTAGTTTTTCCCCTTTCTGTCTTTAGGCTATGTAGTTCTCCGGCTGTGATCGAGGGGTCTAGGGCACCGTAGGAACCCCCACGGCTACTGCTAGTTGTTGTGGATAGGTTCAGGGGTCTGCAATCCGATAGCTGCCAACCTCTCTGGTTTTTCTGGACTTAGCTGGTATTTTGTTTTTTCCTCCTTCGGTGACTCATCATAACAGAATCACCAGCCAGGAAGAAGGGCGTCGGCAGCCTTATATCCAGTCCTCAATTCCAGCCACCCAGTCATCATCTAGCTGCCCATGTGTTTGGTAATCAGCCTCACTACCTTCCTTCACCAGAGGAGGGAGTTCATCAGACCTCAATGGTGAAGGGAAAAATGAACTCACAACAGTACTCACAGAAAACGTTGTGCATTGTCCATTCAGCAAAATGTGGAACTTTTTATCCCCATTAGACTGGAGTGGCATGTCAGACTTGACCACTGATCCATTCATTCCCTCAGTGGCTGCATTTGTTTTTTTCTGGAAGCCCCAAAGAGAATGAATGGAGCTGCGGTCAGACATCTCACAAGCCGCTGAATTTTAAAATGGGGATAATTGTCCTGAGATAAACCTTCCTCATTCTTACGACCAGTGTAGTCCCTAATAGTCCGACCTAAGCGATCACCTATCCTGTAGAGCAGGGTTCCCCAATTCCGTCTTCAAGGTCCACCAACAGATCATGTTTTCAGGATTTCCTTAGTATTGCTCAGGTGATAATTGCTTCACCTGTGCAAAACAAAGGAAATTCTGAAAACATGATCTGTTGGTGGGCCTTGAGGACTGGAGTTGGGGAACCCTGCAGTAGAGCCCATGGATCAGTGATAACTTGTTTTAATCAAAGAACCCTATTAATGTAAACTACCATAATTATACATCCCAGTTATGAGGGGTGCACACTAAATGCGCAGGAGCCGCTGGTGTTTTACAGTCGATACCTCACTATAATGGGGATAACGACTGACAAATATTTGCATATAGCTGTAGGTTGGGCCCCTAGAGACCATTCCCCTGGTGGGACCCAGACACCCCAGTCTGACTCTGCTTTGCAATATTACAATTTTTTCTGTATGCCTTCTACAATTTGTATAATAGATATGCTAAAAGGAAGAGGGACCAATACTGAACACTGTGGTACCTGAATATCAACTGTGCCTTAATAAGAGTCTGTTCTATTATTAAATACTCTCTCATCACTATCACTCACTACGCTTATTTTTCCCTGGACCCGTTGACCTCATTTTATGTATCAACCTTTTATGTGTCACTGTATGAAATGCCTTTAACAAGTCCAGATTGAACACACCCATGACCTTACCATTATCCATTTTGGAACTTACCTCTCAATAAAAGCATATAAGGTTAGTCTGATGGGTCTAATTTCTCATAAATCAATTTTGATGATGGGTTATGAATAGTGTTGAGCATTCCGATACCGCAAGTATCGGGTATCGGCCGATACTTGCTGTATCGGAATTCCGATACCGACTTCCGATATTTTTTCAATATCGGAAGTCGGCATCGGAATCGGAAGTTCAAAGTTGATTGACAGCCTGACGTCATCATGATGCGCGGTGTGTGCGCATCATGATGCGCCGTCATTTCGGGCCTTCCGGGGGTCTCTGCCGGCCTGCCGGGGGGCTGTGCCGGCCTGCCGGGGGGCTGTGTGGACTGCCCGGGGTCTGTACCGGCCTGCCGGGGGGCTGTGCCGGCCTGCCGGTGGTCTGTGCACCCTGTGGGGGTCTGTACCGGCCTGCCGGGGGGCTGTGCCGGCCTGCCGGTGGTCTGTGCACCCTGTGGGGGTCTGTACCGGCCTGCCGGGGGGCTGTGCCGGCCTGCCGGGGGGCTGTGCACCCTGTGGGGGTCTGTACCGGCCTGCCGGGGGGCTGTGCCGGCCTGCCGGGGGGCTGTGCTGATGTCCGGGGGTCTGTGCAAGCATCGTCCGATGGGACTACAAGTCCCATCTGGCGATGCCTGCTACCATGACAGTGATTGACACATTAGCCAATGATGGGACAGTAGTAGTCCCATCATCCGGCTAATGTGTTAAATGTTAAAAAAAAAAAAAAAAATACTACATACATACTACATGCATGCTACATACATACTACATGCTACATACATACTACATACATACTACATACATACCACATATATACTATATACATACTACATACATAACACATATATACTACATACATACTACATACATACTACATACATACTACATATATACTACATGCATGCTACATACATACTACATGCTACATACATACTACATACATACTACATGTATGCTACATACATACTACATGCTACATACATACTACATATATACTACATACATACTACATACATACTACATACATACTACATGCATGCTACATACATACTACATGCTACATACATACTACATACATACTACATGCATGCTACATACATACTACATATATACTACATGCATGCTACATGCATACTACATGCTACATACATACTACATATATACTACATACATACTACATACATACTACATGCATGCTACATACATACTACATATATACTACATGCATGCTACATACATACTACATGCTACATACATACTACATATATACTACATACATACTACATACATACTACATGCATGCTACATACATACTACATGCTACATACATACTACATATATACTACATGCATGCTACATACATACTACATGCTACATACATACTACATATATACTACATGCATGCTACATACATACTGCATGCTACATGCATGCTACATACATACTACATACATACTACATGCTACATACATACCACATATATACTACATACTGTACATACTACATACAATACATTCATACAATACATACATAGACATACAGTACATATAACATAGAGTAACATACTTACCAATACTTGTCACATTGTTCCCCGAAGCCATTGTGTTTTACGGAATAAATATTAACATAACAAACCACAAAAATACTCACCCACGATCCGAAGCAGTCCACGAGTGTGTCCCACGACGATCTTGGGTAGAGAACTGCAGCATCAGCTGTTGCTGCCATTCTCTACGGGCTGCAGGAATCCAATGACGGAAGGTAGGTATCCTTCCGCACTGTATTCCTCCGCCACTTAAAAAAAAAAAGTCCCTAGTCTCACTTTATGCCATTGCTGCGTGGGAAATTCCCACGCAGCAATGGCATAAAGAGAGACTAGGGACTTTTTTTTTTTAAGTGGTGGAGGAATACAGTGCGGAAGGATACCTACCTTCCGTCATTGGATTCCTGCAGCCCATAGAGAACGGCAGCATCAGCTGATGCTGCAGTTCTCTACCCAAGATCGTCGTGGGACACACTCGTGGACTGCTTCGGATCCTGGGTGAGTATTTTTGTGGTTTGTTATGTTAATATTTATTCCGTAAAAGACAATGGCTTCGGGGAACAATGTGACAAGTATTGGTAAGTATGTTACTCTATGTTATATGTACTGTATGTCTATGTATGTATTGTATGAATGTATTGTATGTAGCATGCATGTAGTATGTATGTAGTATGTATGTTGTATGTATGTAGCATGTAGTATGTATGTAGCATGCATGTAGTATGTATGTAGCATGCATGTAGTATGTATGTAGTATATATGTAGCATGTAGTATGTATGTAGCATGCATGTAGTATGTATGTAGCATGCATGTAGTATATATGTAGTATGTATGTAGTATGTATGTAGCATGTAGTATGTATGTAGCATGCATGTAGTATGTATGTAGCATGCATGTAGTATGTATGTAGTATGTATGTAGCATGCATGTAGTATGTATGTAGCATGCATGTAGTATGTAGCATGTATGTAGTATGCATGTAGTATATATGTAGTATGTATGTTACATGTAGTATATATGTAGTATGCATGTTGCATGCATGTAGTATATATGTAGTATGTATGTTGCATGCATGTAGTATATATGCAGTATGTATGTTGCATGCATGTAGTATATATGTAGTATGAATGTAGCATGTATGTAGTATGTAGCATGTATGTAGCATGCATGTAGTATGCATGTTGCATGTAGTATATATGTAGTATGTATGTTACATGTAGTATATATGTAGTATGCTTGTTGTATGTATGTAGCATGTAATTTTTTTTTATTTTTTTTTTACATTCAACACATTAGCCGGATGATGGGACTACTACTGTCCCATCATTGGCTAATGTGTCAATCACTGTCATGGTAGCAGGCATCGCCAGATGGGACTTGTAGTCCCATCGGACGATGCTTGCACAGACCCCCGGACATCAGCACAGACCACCGGCAGGCCGGCACAGCCCCCCGGCAGGCCGGCACAGCCCCCCGGAGCCTGCACAGACCACCGGCAGGCCGGCACAGCCCCCCGGCAGGCCGGCACAGCCCACCGGAGCCTGCACAGACCACCGGCAGGCCGTCACAGCCCCCCGGCAGGCTGGCACAGACCACCGGAGCCTGCACAGACCCCCTGGCAGGCCGGCACAGCCCCCCGAAAGGCCCGTACAGACCCCAGAGAGGCTGTACAAGGCAAAAATAGGGTTTTTCTTATTCCGATACCGGAAGTCCCATAGACTTGAATGGGACTTCCGGTATCGGAATCGGCGATACCGATACTTTTTTTTAAGATCGGCCGATCCATTCCGATCCGATACTTTGAAGTATCGGACGGTATCGCTCAACTCTAGTGGTGACTGATGCCTATGTCATCGCGTTGCCCACAGTGTGCGTCCTCCATCATTGGCTGAAAAAGGGCACTGGAAGCATCATTTGAAACGTGACTTTGGAGCTCTGGTCGCCGACCTCGTGGCCGACCTCACGCTATGGTCGGGTTTCGCTTCATGAAACCCGACTTCAGCGAAAGTCGGCGACTTATGAATTTGACCAACCCGTTTCGCTCAACTCTAGTAATTACAATTCAGAACATTCTGAATAAGCATCTCCAGCTTCAAAAAATCACTGAAACTTTCACTGTTTTCATTGACAGTGCAAAAAAGTTCCCTCATTTGCAGACGACTTAGGAATTTACGGATAGTTGACCATTACAGTGTTGCTCTCTGTGAATCTCCGCTCTGGTTCAATGTAAGTAGGGTTTTTTCTCAAAGATATTTAGCTTAATTACTGTTTAATTTCATTCATATACTTTTCCGTTGAAATAGCTGCTTCCAGTATCATCCTCTTTTCTGTATTTAACTAGAACTAGGGAGATTGTCTTGAAGAAATATTACATTAATGTTGTTTTATTTTAAAAGTTCATTGATTTCATTGGCTTTTTTTTGTTATGGTCTATAAAATTACTTTTATTACTAAGCCCTACGTTAATTTTACTAAGCTATATTAGCTAAATGAAGCGTAATTTAATTTTACTTTTAAATTAGCCTGATTATCAGTTCTACTCCTTTCTTTTAATGTGTGAAATGACAGCAATAATATCAAAAAAGGATATTTGGTTTTGTCAAAGAGCATAGCTTAAACCCTTTCCTGACATGCACCATTTATACTACTCTGCAGTAGCTTTGCTTATGCAAAGCAAAGTATATATACGGTGCCGGCATTTCAGGTTACCATGCTGCATCACGTGGTGGTCGAGTTAAGATTGCTGCTGTGTTTGACAGCTGGCCATCCCTGCACATCGCCCAAGGTGTCTGTAGAGCCCCCCCGGGTCAGCGATTACTGTTATTGGCTGATCAATTCTGACCAGCCAATCACACCTAAGTCATAATAAAGTTACAAAAGAAAATTAATGTGACATACTCTGATTGGTGATGTGACAGTCACTCACAATGGGTGGCGTGATTGCCACGACATCTCTCCTGATTAACCCCTTTGGCGCTAATTGGCTGGACAATAGTTACTAACCAATCAGAGCCAAAGGGGTTCATCTAAAATAGGAATCACCTCTCTGCACGCATCAGAGTTGGTATGTCCAGTGGTTGTATAACGCTTCTGTGTACCTGAGTGAGAGAAAAATCATTGGTGGCCAGTACGGTCCTCCTGTAATCTATCTCCTCCTTTGTCTACTGCAGTCTATGCTGTATGATGGCTGCTATGTGATTGATAATAATAATAATAATAAATTTTATTTTTATAGCGCCGACATATTCCGCAGCACTTTACATTTCAGAGGGGATTTGTACAGACAATAGACATTACAGCATAACAATAATCACATACAGTAGATTATAACAAATACCAAGAGGAAAGAGGGCCCTGCTCGCAAGCTTACAGTCTATGAGGAAAGAGGGAGACACGAAAGGTGGGTGGTAACAGTTACCCTGATTGTATGGACCAGTCATAATGTTAAGTGTGTAACAGTACAGACACAGAGGGCTAATGGAGGCATAAAGCATGTGGGAACATGATGCGGGGAACCTGGTTATGGTAAAACTTTTGGCTCTGCCACACAGGGATAGATTAGGTTAATGTGTTGGGGTGGTAGGCCAGTCTGAATAAATGCGTTTTCAGGACACGCTTAAAATTGTGGGGATTGGGGACTAATCGTATTGACCTGGGAAGTGCATTCCAAAGAATTGGCGCGGCACGTGTAAAGTCTTGGAGACGGGAGTGGGAGGTTCTGACTATTGAGGATGCTAATCTCAGGTCATCAGCAGAACGGAGGGCGCGGGTAGGGTGGTATACTGAAACAAGGGAGGAGATGTAGGGTGGTGCTGAGCCATGGAGGGCTTTGTGAGTGAGGGTAATAAGTTTATACTGAATTCTGGAGTGGATGGGTAGCCAGTGTAATGACTGGCACAAGGTAGAGGCATCGGTGTAACGACTGGTGAGGAATATGATCCTGGCTGCAGCATTCAAGACAGATTGGAGGGGGGAGAGTTTGGTAAGAGGGAGACCGATTAGAAGAGAGTTACAATAGTCGAGACGAGAATGAATAAGAGAAACAGTAAGAGTTTTTGCAGAGTCAAAGGTAAGAAAAGGTCGAATTCTAGAAATGTTTTTGAGGTGCAGATGACAAGAGCGAGCCAGTGATCGAATGTGGGGGGCAAAGGAAAGCTCGGAATCAAGTATGACCCCAAGACAGCGGGCCTGTTGCTGGGGAGTAATAGTGGAACCACACACAGAAATGGCAATGTCGGGTATAGGTACATTAGTAGAGGGAGGAAACACCAGGAGTTCAGTCTTTGACAGGTTCAGTTTCAGATATAGTGAGGACATGATATTAGACACAGCGTTTAGACAATCGCCGGTGTTTTCTAGAAAGGCTGGCGTGATGTCAGGAGAAGAAGCGTATAATTGGGTGTCATCAGCATAGAGATGGTACTGGAAATCAAATCTACTGATTGTTTGACCAATAGGGGCAGTGTACAAGGAGAAGAGGAGGGGACCTAGAACCGATCCTTGGGGGACCCCGACAGTAAGGGGAAGATGAGAGGAGGAGGAACTGGCAAAAGATACAGTAAAGGAGCGGTCGGAGAGATAGGAGGAGAACCAGGAGAGAACGGTATCCTTGAGGCCAATGGAACGGAGCATAGTGAGGAGGAGCTGATGATCCACAGTGTCGAATGCTGCAGAGATTGATCTGAGACCACATGAACAGCAGTTCCCTAAGGAGTAATAGAAACCAACTGCAAATTAAAATGTGTCTAAATAAATGCACAGAGAATGTGAAGCAAAAAAGAAGAATTGGAGCTGCTAACACAGGAAGACAGATATGATGTCATAGGCATTACTGAAATTTGATGGGATGATACATATGATTGCAATACAAACCTTGAAGGCTACAACTTTATTAGATACAGGATTAACTAGAGGGGAGGAAGTGTTGCATTTTATGCTAGGAAAATATATATCTGCACAGAGATCCAAGCTTCAGAGAATTGTACCTCTGCAGAAACTGTTTTTATATACATAGGCACATGTTTGACAATTCTTAAATAAGTCCCAAATTGTTATTATATTTGGAACTTATTTAGGAGCTGTCAAACATGTGCTTATGTATATACTTTTGTGGTTTCCTGATGAAGGAGTCATAGTACTCCAAAACGCCAAAACGCATTGAAAAAAGCCACTTTTTCATCTGAATATCCATTTGGACTTCTATTTTTCAAGCAGTGCAGAGTTAATCCACCTTTTTATTCCATTTTTTGATACTCTGGCTGGTCACGAGGAGACCGGTGG
Organism: Dendrobates tinctorius; assembly: GCF_039654945.1. NCBI lineage: Eukaryota > Metazoa > Chordata > Amphibia > Anura > Dendrobatidae > Dendrobates > Dendrobates tinctorius. The sequence continues at coordinate 20,898,819 of NW_027361765.1, read as the reverse complement.
ATCTGCAACAGCTAATATTTCTATGAGCCTGTGTTTGGGCTGTATCTGGTGAGTAAAATCTGATTAGAGGTATCTCTTAATACTTAGATAAGACCCTATTGCGCTTTTACTTTCCTTCCAGCTTTTCATTGGAACATATCAGAGAAGAGAGAAATTGGGTACCCCGAGCTCCCCCTGGTACCTCCGCCAGACCCGGGCTCTCCTTATACATCCCCCGGCCCTCCTCGTTATTTTCCTGGAAAAAAAAGGTGGGCGCATGAGCAGTGTACCCGCTGAGATCTGCCGGCCTATATCCAGCAACAATAGGGAATTTTTACTATTGGTTCCTTTTGTTCACTGTGATAGATCCTATCACAGTGATAAAAATAAAAAAATGTAAACCAAATCCCCCTTTGTCACCCTCGTAGTTAGATATAAATTATAAAATTAAACAATTTAATTTTTTTCCATTCTTGCAGTTATTGTTAGGGTTAGCATTACAGTATTACAGTTATGGTTAGTATTACGGTTGGAATTAGGATTGGCATTAGGATAGGGTTAGGGTTGTGTTAGGGTTAGGATTTTGGTTATGGATGTGTTATGATTAGGGTTGTGGTTTAGGTTAGGGTTGTGTTAGGATTGGAGTTAGAATTGGGGGTTTTCAAAAGTAAAAAAAAAATTTTGACGATATGACAAGCTAGCATTGAGTGCAAGTGCTCGCTAATTGATTTTGCATCGGGTGCTCAGGTATGCACAGAATATCACGGTTTTCCACATATTGAGGGACTCAAGCATGCCACTCAAGCACCTGCGATACTTGATGCATACCCGAGCACACTAGGCAAACTGGAGTAGTGAGCACTTGCGCTCAACACTAATGACGATGAATTCAATATGACAACCTAATGTTATCAAAATCTGTGTCGCACCTGTGGGTTCAAAATGCTCACTATACTCCAGGATAAAATCCTTGAGGTGTACAGTTTACAAAATGTGGTCACTTGTAGGGAGGTTCCATTATTTAGGCACATCAGAGGCTCTCCAAACGTGACATGGCGTCGACTCTCGATTCCAGACAATTTTGCGTTCAAAAAGTCAAACCGTTCTCCTTCCCTTCTGAGCCCTGCTATGCGTCTAAGTGGTGTACTCAGGAGAAATTGTACAACTAACTTTTATATCCATTTTTTCTTGTTACCCTTTCTAGCCTTGTGAAAATAAAAAAGTATTTTTTTGTGAAAAAGTTAAATGTTTATTTTTTCCTTCCACATTGCTTTAGTTCACGTGAAGCAATTGAAACAAAATAGATTAGATACCTTGCATTGAGTAGGATGTGAGGCCGTATAGTAGGAACATGACAACAAGATGTAATAGAAAATGTGAACATCATAGCAAACTTGAAATATTGTATTCCCTATTGAGGCCCATCGGTACAGAAATCTGAAGAGAATTGGTCCAAAATGCCTCCCTCTTATCTTCTTCAATTGTTTTACCCTGTCTTGTCCTCTCTGAAAAATGGGAATCTTTCCAGAAGCTGGAACCTGAGATGAGTGATTATGTGGTTATGGTTGAGAAAATGGAATGGTATTGATAAATGACTTTTTTTGCACCTGATATTCAATTTGTACTGCAAGATTCTGTCTTGAATGGGTTGGGTTGTCTCACCTACTTAAATAAGGCCACAATGGCACTTTATTGCATATATGACATGGGTAGAGATGTAATTTAAAAATCATTTTATATGATTATTTATTTATGATTATTATTTATTTTATTGCCTGTGTGTGGATGAAATATTTTGCTGTATTTCAGGATATTGTTGGACTGAATACAGTGTAGGTATGTAAAAGAACCCTTGCCTTGCACATTGGTAGCTTGCGTGTGACAGGGATGGAAGGGATTCTGAAATTCTTCTACTGAGAGGTAACTTTTGCTCAAAATAGACCAATGTTGGTGAATAGACCCATGGATGCTATATATGCTAGCGTGGTAGGTATGCACAAATGGCTATCTTTTTGATGTGTTATTAGAGTTGCGGTGCAACTGTGTTGTGGTCCGGGCCTCATTGAGAAGACGTGGAAGGTATCCACACTGTAGAAATTTGTTGTGCAGCTCGTCCAATCTGGTGGATTTGATGCATGTGTCGGTAACTATCTTCTCCACACAACAAAACTGGGAGGATGGGATAAATTTGAGAGTGGCTTTGAGGTGGGAACTGAAGAAATGCAAAAGGCTGTTGCTATCTGCCGATTTAGTGAAAAGGTCCCTTGAAGGTCAACTGTTTATGTCTTTGAGAATCATGGTGTCAAGGAAGCTAATTTTTTGTGAATGATAGTGCAGAGAAAACTGAATCTCAGGCCAAATGTTGTTCAGGTAAGTATGGAAATATAGGAAAGTGTTGGTTGGTCCATTCCAAATGTAAAATACAGTGGGGTTAATAAGTATTTGATCCTGTGCTAATTTTGTAATTTTGCCCACTGACAAAGACATGTCTATAATTTTAAGGGTAGGTTAATTTTAACATTGAGAGATAAAATATCATCATTATAAAGCTCTTCCATCTTGCCCATGTTGTAGAGGTTAGAGTCTGACTGATTTATTGAGTCTGTGGACAGGAGTCTTTTACAAAGGTGACTATGTAAAACAGCTGTCTGTCATGCAGGTAACGAGTTGATTAGGAGCGTCTAACTGGTCTGTAGGAGCCAGAACTCTTAATGGTTGGCAGAGGATCAAATACTTACTTCTCACTGCAAAATGCAAATAAATATATTTTATGCAATGTGATTTTCTGGATTTTATTTTTGATATTCTATCTCTCAACGTTAAAATTATTCTACCCTTAAAATTATAGACTGATCATGTCTTTGTCAGTGGGTAAACTTACAAAATTAGCAAGGGATCAAATACTTATTTCCCCCTCTGTATATCATCTATATATCATTTCCAAAAAATGGCTCAGGAAGAGAAAAGCTAGTTTGTGTAGGTGAACCGTTCCTTGTAGGAGGACATGTAGCTGTTAGTGTAGGGAGGGGCCACATTGGGTCCCATAGCTGTACCTTGTATTTGCAAATAGAATGAATCTTGAAATAGAAATGCATTTTCTGTAAGGACTAATTTAAGAAGGTCTAGGCACATGTCCTTGGTGTCTCTTGAAAAATGTACCTGATCAAGACGATTTGCTCAGATGCCTATGAAGTGTATAATAGATGTGTAAAAGCGGTTCACATTGAAAATGACAAAAAGACAGGGGTCAGGTAGTGGGCCAATCGCGTGTATATGCCCTAAAAAGTCATTTGTGTCAAGAAGGAAGGAGTGCATATCTTTGATTAAAGGTGTCAAAATGCGTTCCAAAAGAATTGCAAGTGGAGAGAGGAGATAGTAGGTGGAGGACATTATGAGTCTACTAGGTAGTTTGGGATGTCTCTTATGAATTCTGTTGAGAATATAGATCACAGGGATAGTGTGATTATCTTTTATAAAAAAAAGTCATGGATTTTCTGGTCAATTATTTTCATTTCAAGGTAGTGCACCACTGTCTGTCTAATTTTGCTAGTGACCTGTTCAGTTGGATTGTTTGATAGAATTTTGTAAAATTGTCTGTCCTGGAGTAGTCTATTGATTTCCTTAAGGTAATCCCTCTGATCCATCATAACTATGGCCGCTCCTTTATCTGCAGGTTCGATGTTCAAATCCTTGTCCTTTATCAGAATTTTCATAGCTGTTGATTCGGAAGGTTTGAGATTGTGAGAGGAATGAAGTAATCTTCTTTCAGTATTCGGTCTAAATTTTGCTACGACTAGGGATGAGTGAGTAGTGAAGTATTCGGACTCACTGTACTCATTACGAGTACCTCCTAATACTCGGGTACTCGTAACGAGTCCAATGTAAGTCTATGGGAAGTGTGAGTAATGGGCTGTGTGTGTGTGCTGGGCTGGGACTGTGCTGGGCTGTTTCGGGACAGTGCTGGTCTGTGAGAAGACTGTGCCGGGTTGTGCGTGACTGTGCTGGCCTGTGTGAAGACTGTGCCGGGATGTGTGGGACTGTGCTGGGCTTTGCATGTACTGTGCGGGGACTATGCTGGGCTGTGTGGGAATGTGCTGGCCTGTGCAGGAATGTGCTGGGCTGTTCAGGTACTGTGCGAGAACTATGCTGGGCTGTGCAGGACTGTGCTGAGCTTTGCAGGTACTGTGCAGGGACTATGCCGGGCTGTGTGGGACTGTGCAGGACTGTGCGGGGACTGTGCTGGGCTGTGCGGGGACTGTGCCAGGTTGTGTGGGACTGTGCTGGGCTGTGCGGGGTCTGTGCTGGGCTGTGTGGGGGCTGTGCGGGGACTATGCCGGGCTGTGTGGGACTGTGCGGGGACTGTGCTGGGCTGTGCGGGGACTGTGCTGAGCTGTGCGGGACTGTGTGGGCTGTGCCGAATATTGCGAGGCTAGTAGTGAAATACTCACCAGCATTCGAGTACCACGAGTACCGCATTACTCGCTGAGTACCGAATATTAACGAGTATACTCACTCATCCCTAGCTACAACTCTCCACATTTAAAAAAAAACTATTGTCACACACCACTAAAGTGGCATCAATTTCCACAGAGTAGAAACAATATAATATGCCTCTGACACACCTTCCACTAAATGTCATCCCCTGAAGAAGAAATGGTACACATTTCGAAACGCTTTGGGAAATAAATGGACAAATTGTTCATATTGTGGTGATTTTATTCCGGTCAAGCAGCGCACAGAAAGCCCGAGAATAACTTTATCCTTAAGGATTTACACCTTCCACTAAAGGCAACCCATCAGATGGAGACTCAAATTTAAGTCCCCATATTTCAAAAAACTATTCTCACACACCACTAAAGTGGCATTAATTTCCACAGAATAGAATCAGCATAATTGGCCTCTGACACAGCTTCTACAACAGGCAACCCACTAGATGGAGACACAATTTGGAATCTCCACATGTCAAAAAATTGTTTGTAACATCAGCAGCAGCAGAAACAGCAGGCACAGAAGACACCACAAAGGTGTAAGACTGTAATAATGTGAGTAGTGTTGAGCTATACTTTCTGATATTGGGAAATATCAGATCGGATTGGATTGGACTGATACCCGAAAAGTATCGGGTATCGCAGATTCCGATACCGGAAGTCCCATGCAAGTCAATGGGACAGAAATATCGGAATTAAAAAAAAACATTTCTTTACTTGCATATCCATTTTGGGAGGGGGGAAGAGTGTGGGCGGTGCGTGGGTGGACACTGTGCATGTCTGTGTCTGCGGGCGGGGTCTGTACGGGCCTCTCGGGGGTCTGTGCGGGCCTGCCAGGGGTCTGTGTGGGCCTGCCGGGGCTCTGTGCGGGCTGCCGGGGCTCTGTGCGGGCCTGCCGGGGGTCTGTGCGGACTGCCGGGGCTCTCTCCGGGCTGCCGGGGCTCTGTGTGGGCCTGCCGGGGCTCTGTGCGGGCTGCCGGGGCTCTGTGCGGGCCTGCCGGGGCTCTGTGCGGGCTGCCAGGGCTCTGTGCGGGCTTCCGGGGCTCTGTGCGGGCCTGCCGAGGCTCTGTGCGGGTTGCCGGGGCTCTGTGCAGGTATCGTCCGATGGGACTACAAGTCCCATCGGGCTATGCCTGCTACAATGATAGTGATTGACACATTAGCCAATGATGGGACAGTAGTAGTCCCATCATCCGGCTAATGTGTTGAATGTAAAAAAAAAAAAACATACTACATACATACTACATACATACATATATACAACATTCATACAACATACATACATACTACATATATACTACATTCATACAACATACTTACTACATAATACATACATACAACATACATACTACATACTTCATATATACAACATTCATACAACATACATACATACTACATACTTCATATATACTGCATTCATACAACATACATACATGCTACATATATACTACATTCATACAACATACATAAATACTACATTCATACAACATACATACTACATACTACATACATACTTCATATATACAACATTCATACAACATACATACATACTACATACTACATACATACTTCATATATACAACATTCATACAACATACATACATACTACATACATACTTCATATATACTACATTCATACAACATACATACATACTACATACATACTACATATATACTACATTCATACAACATACATACATACTGTGATAAAACACTCCAGGATCGGCTTTGCTGGGGTCAAAGGTCACGTGCGTTCAGCATGAAACTCAGGCGCAGAGCTGGGATTCGGGTGAAACTGACCCTGGGTCAGGTTTATTAACGGTGAAAGCAATGCAAAAAAGGAAATAAAACATAAAACAAATCCTTGCCTGTCCGGCACTAACTAAACAATGGACAACCTAACTACCAACTGGCGGGCTTCTCCCGTCCAGCCAAACCACAGTTGCAGTGGGCACTGCTTCCACTCACGTGTGTCTCTCACACAGACAAGCTCTCTGTGTTCCCAGGCTGAGACACTCACACAACCACCTGGCATCCTTTTATATCCACCTCCCATTATTCATTAGCAAGCAGGTGTGATACTGACCAGACTAGGCCACATAGGAAAGGAATCTGGGCGAGATATACCTGCCCTCATCCACTATTCCCACATGATTCTCACATATCCCCCCCTTCTGCTCAGACCACTCCGGTCGAGCAATGACACTCGCCAAACAGTGCACTCGGGACAGGGCATCTGCATTTCCCATCTGTACCCCTGGGCGGTGCTCCACTGTAAAAGTGTAGGCCTGCAGGGCAAGGAACCACCGGGTCACCCGGCTATTCCGTTCCTTGTTCAAGTGCATCCACTTGAGAGGGGCATGGTCAGTGATCAGTCTGAACTTTCGGCCCACCAGGTAATATTTGAGGGCCTCTAGAGCCCACTTAATGTCGAGGCACTCTTTTTCTACGACTGCATACCTTTTCTCGTGTTTATTCAGCTTCCTGCTGAGATAGAGGACTGGGTGTTCCACTCCGTCCCTCACTTGTGAGAGTACGGCCCCGATACCGGTATCAGAGGCATCCTTTTTGTACCACAAACTCACTGCGGAAGTCCGGAGTCACCAGTACGGGCTGAGAGCAAAGTGCCCGTTTTAGGCTATGGAAGGCTTCTTCAGCCGCTAAAACTCCATTTAATCATTACGGAGTCTTTCCCTTTTGTAAGATCCATCAGGGGGGTAGCGTTGGCTGCAAAATTGGGTATGAACCGGCGATAATAACCGGCGATCCCCAGGAAGGCTTGCACCTGCTTCTTGTTGACAGGTTGTGGCCAGTCCTGAACCGCCTGAATCTTATCAACCTTGGGTTTAACAACACCCCTCCCAATTACATACCCCAAATACCGGGCTTCTTCTAGCCCGATGTGACATTTCTTGGGGTTCGCGGTTAGACCTGCCTCCCACAGGTCGTCAATCACAGCTTGTACTTTCTGGAGATGAGTCTCCCAGTCCAAGCTGTAAATGACAATGTCGTCCAAATAGGCCGAAGCGTACTGCCTATGTGGCCTCAGGACTCGATCCATCAGTCTCTGGAAGGTTACCGGTGCTCCGTGCAGACCAAACGGCATATACACGTACTGAAATAGACCTTCTGGGGTAGCAAATGCTGTCTTTTCTCTGGCAGCCTCCACCAGAGGGATCTGCCAATACCCCTTTGTTAGGTCTAGGGTCGTAATATACCGGGCTTTTCGATGTCATGTTTTATTAGCGTAGTCTGCCCGGGTTTTTCTGAGAAAAACTTTTGGTTGTGAAGTAGAAACTGCCTGACCTCAGTCTTTTGCCGCTCCGAGAGAGTCTCTGCAACCCGTACCTCCGGTACAGTATGCGAGCAGACTTGACGGGCCAGCTCCGCTGACAAGGCAGACCGATCCTTCCAGGGCTTTATCAGATTTACATGATAAATCTATTCAGGTTTCCGTTTACCTGCCTGGTATACTTTGTAGTTTACTTCACCAACTCTTTCCTTGATCTCAAAGGGGCCCTGCCACTTTGCTAGGAACTTACTGTCCACCGTGGGGACCAGGATCAACACCCTATCTCCGGGTGCAAACGTACGGATCTTGGCGCCCCTATCATAGATTCTTTTTTGGGCTCCTTGAGCCTGTATCATGTGTTCTTTGACGATAGGCATAACAGCCGCAATACGGTCCTGCATTTGTGTGACGTGATCTATCACTGTTTTAAACGGAGTGACCTGACCCTCCCAGGTTTCTTTTGCAACGTCTAACAGTCCGCGAGGACGTCGGGCGTACAATAACTCGAAAGGCGAGAATCCCGTGGAAGACTGGGGTACTTCCCTGATGGCAAAAAGCAAATATGGAAGTAAATAGTCCCAGTTCTTCCCATCCTTGTCTATCACCTTTCTCAGCATCTGCTTCAGAGTTTTATTGAACCGTTCGACCAACCCGTCTGTTTGAGGGTGATACACGGATGTGCGTAACGGTTCGATTTGTAACAATCGGCAAAGCTCCTTCATTACCCTGGACATAAAGGGGGTCCCCTGGTCGGTGAGTATCTGTTTTGGTATACCGACCCGACTAAACACATGCACCAGTTCCTTGGAAATCGTCTTGGTGGCCGTGTTACGCAAAGGGATGGCCTCCGGGTAACGAGTGGCATAATCCAAGATGACCAGGATATGTTGGTGTCCACGTGCAGACCGTGGAAGGGGCCCAACTAAATCCATCCCAATCCTCTCAAACGGGACTTCAATAATAGGTAGGGGTACCAAAGGGCTACAGAACCGGGGCTTAGGTGCAGAGGCTTGGCAGTCAGGACAAGACTCACAATATACACGGATATCGTGATGCATGCCTGGCCAAACAAAACAGTGTAATATCCTTTCGGTGGTTCTCTGGACTCCCAGGTGACCTCCCATCACATGTCCGTGGGCCAGGACCAGCACCTGCCGCCGGTAGGGTTTTGGCACGACTAATAGTTGCACCGTATCTTCCCCCTTTTTCTCTATCTGATAGAGTAAATCATTCTCCAGAACCATGTAAGGATATGCCAGCCTAGAGCCAGGTTCTACGGGTACCCCATTTATCACTTTTACATTTGTCCTAGCCTGAGAAAGGGTAGGATCCTTTATTTGCTCGCTTTGGAAGTCATCTTTCTGAACTTCTAAATCTGGCAAACGGGGAGGTGGACGGCTGTCAGCCTCCTCCTCTTCCCCGGTCTCCTCCGTATCACCCGCCATGACTGAAAACGGGAACTGCAGGTCATTTCCAGCAGACTCTTCCCCCGAGTCTTCCGGGGAGACCTCTTCCAGGGGTTCGGGACCCACACGCGCCCAGGGAGAAGAATCATGTACACTATTACCCAAAGGCATCTACTGATTCTCCCACAATTGCCAGAAGTGGGGAAAATCCCGGCCCAGGATAACATCATGCAATAACGCCGGGACGAGTCCCACTTTATGTTGCACAGACCCATAGGAAGTTGTAATGCATATGACCGTGGTGAGGTACGAACAGGTGTCTCCATGCACACACGTTACAGAAAATTTGTCTGATGGTCCAGTCGGGGCTGACACCAGACTGGCCTTCACCAGAGTCACCACACTTCCCGAGTCTAACAATGCCACCACATTTTTGCCATCAACAGTTAAATCACACAAGTGTTTTTCCACATCCTTTTGACCGGCATTCACACTCACTACACGTGCAACCATAGACATGCGGTTTTTAGAGTCTGTGATGTCGCACTGCATGGGTTCAGTAGTGACCGGACAGTTTGCAGCAATATGTCCCATCTCTTGGCAGCGGAAACACCTAACGGGCCCCTTGCTTAGACCATAGTTCGTTACTCTCGGCCTCGCAGTGCGGGCAGTTCCGTTTTCCTCCCCCACTGTCTTAGGGATTTTTCCATCTCCCCTACTCCCTGGAACAGTCTTACCGGTTCCACGTGGAGATGATGAAGAACGAGGTGAGGTAGCGTCGTCTCGGAGTCCTTCCGCCACGGAGTAACGTTCAACCAGATCCACCAGTTGATCTGCCGTCGTAGGATTTCCATGGCTTACCCACTTCCTCAGGGCTGGCGGTAGAGCTCTCAGGTACTTGTCCATGATGACTCTCTGGATTATCTCTGGCGCTGTCAGCACCTCGGGTTGTAGCCACTTCTTCGTCACGTGGATCAGGTCGAACATCTGTGACCGCGGTGGTTTATCCGGCTGATAAGTCCATTGATGCACTCTCTGTGCACGGACAGCGGTCGTCACTCCCAGCCGGGCCAAGATCTCGGCTTTCAGTTTGTCAAAGTCCTGCGCAGCTTCAGGCTCTAAGTCATAATAAGCCTTTTGGGCCTCACCGGAAAGAAACGGGGCAATTAGGCTGGCCCATCATGCCTTCGGCCATTTTTCTCGCAACGCCGTCCATTCAAACGTAGTCAGGTATGCCTCGACGTCATCTTCTGTCGTCATCTTCTGCAAGTACCGACTCACATGAATCACTCTCGACTCCGCTTCCAGGTTAACCTCAGGTAAGCTTGCCAAGCGCTGCGCCACCTGCTGGAGAAGCGAACGATCGGTAACTGTCATGTCCACCAACTCCTTCAGCTGGGCCATCATCACCCGATTAGCTTCTTGCTGGACGGCGGTGGACTGTACCAGCGCTTTCACCACGTCCTCCATGCTAATGCTTGAAACGTGATGCCCGCATTCTCCACCACAATGTGATAAAACACTCCAGGATCAGCTTTGCTGGGGTCAAAGGTCACGTGCGTTCAGCATGAAACTCAGGCGCAGAGCTGGGATTCGGGTGAAACTGACCCTGGGTCAGGTTTATTAACGGTGAAAGCAATGCAAAAAAGGAAATAAAACATAAAACAAATCCTTGCCTGTCCGGCACTAACTAAACAATAGACAACCTAACTACCAACTGGCGGGCTTCTCCCGTCCAGCCAAACCACAGTTGCAGTGGGCACTGCTTCCACTCACGTGTGTCTCTCACACAGACAAGCTCTCTGTGTTCCCAGGCTGAGACACTCACACAATCACCTGGCATCCTTTTATATCCACCTCCCATTATTTATTAGCAAGCAGGTGCGATACTGACCAGACTAGGCCACATAGGAAAGGAATCTGGGCGAGATATACCTGCCCTCATCCACTATTCCCACATGATTCTCACAATACATACTGTACATACTACATTCATACTACATACTGCATACACACTTCATATATACAACATTCATACAACATACATACATACTATATACTACATACATAATTCATATATACAACATTCATACAACATACATACATACATACATACTACATACATACTTCATATATACTACATTCATACAACATACATACATACTACATACATACTACATATATACTACATTCAAACAACATACATACATACATACTACATACAATACATTCATACATTCATACAATACATACATATAGACATACAGTACATATAACATAGAGTACATTCTCACCATCACTTGTCACTTTGATCCCCGAAGCCAGTGTTAACTATAAAAAAAATATTAAAATAACAAACAACCGATATACTCCCTGATCCGCAGAAATCCACGAGTGTCCCACGACCATCTCCCGTGGAGAACAGCAGCATCAGCTGATGCCACCGCTCTCTAGGGGCCACAGGAATACAATGACAGGAGGTAAGTATCTTTCCGCACTGTATTCCTCCGCCACTGTAAAAAAATAGTCCCTATTCTCACTTTTGGCATTGCTGTGTGAGAAAGTTCCCACGCAGCTTTTGCAATAAAGTGAGACCAGTGAACTATAGTAACCTCTCAGTGATGCAGTGCAGGGGATCATCGTGGGACACTCGTGGATTTCTGTGGATCAGGGAGTATATCGGTTGTCTGTTATTTTAATATTTTTTAGTGAGATGACACTGGCTTCGGGGAACAAAGTGAAAAGTGATGGTGAGTATGTACTCTATGTTTTATGTACTGTATGTCTATATGTATGTATTGTATGAATGTATGAATGTATTGTATGTAGTATGTATGTAGTATGTCTGTAGCATGTTTTATGTATGTTGTATGTATGTAGTATCTATGTAGTATGTATGTAGTATGTATGTTGCATGTCTGTAGCATTTTTTATGTATGTTGTATGTATGTCGTATGTACTATGTATATATGTATGTTGTATGAATGTAGTATATATGAAGTATGCATGTAGTATGTAGTATGTATGTATGTTGTATGAATGTAGTATGTATGCATGTATGTTATATGAATGTAGTATATATTGTGAGAATCAGGTGGGTATAGTGGAGGAGGGCAGGTATATCTCGCCCAGATACCTTTCCTATGTGGCCTAGTCTGGTCAGTATCTCATCTGGTTACTAATGAATAATGGGAGGCAGATATAAAAGGATGCCAGGTGGTTGTGTGAGTGTCTCAGCCTGGGAACACAGAGAGCCTGTCTGTGTGAGAGACACACGTGAGTGAAAGCAGTGCCCACTGCAACTGTGGTTTGGCTGGACGGGAGAAGCCCGCCAGTTGGTAGTTAGGTTGTACCTTGTTTAGTTAGTGCCGGACAGGCAAGGATTTGTTTTATGGTTTTTTTTCTTTATGCATTGCTTTCACCATTAATAAACCTGACCCAGTGTCAGTTATACCCGAATCCGAGCTCTGCGCCTGAGTTTCATGCTGAACGCACGTGACCTTTGACCCCAGCAAAGGCGATCCCGGAGTGTTTTATCACATTGTGGTGGAGAACGCGGGCATCACGTTGCAAGCATGAGCATGGAGGACGTGGTGAAAGCGCTGGTACAGTCCACCGCCGTCCAGCAAGAAGCTAATCGGGTGATGATGGCCCAGCTGAAGGAGTTGGTGGACATGACAGCTACCGATCGTTCGCTTCTCCTGCAGGTGGCGCAGCGCCTGGCAAGCCTACATGAGGTTAACCTGGAAGCCGAGTCGAGAGTGATTCACGTGAGTCGGTACTGGCAGAAGATGACGACCGAAGATGACGTCGAGGCATACCTGACCACGTTTGAACGGACGGCGGTGCGAGAAAAATGGCTGAAGGCACGATGGGCAGGCCTGATTGCCCCATTTCTTTCCGGTGAGGCCCAAAAGGCTTATTATGACTTAGAGCCTGAAGCTGCACAGGACTTTGACAAGCTGAAAGCCGAGATCTTGGCCCAGCTGGGAGTGACGACCGCTGTCTGTGCAGAGAGAGTGCATCAATGGACTTATCAGCCGGATAAACCACCGCGGTCACAGATGTTCGACCTGATCACCGTGACGAAGAAGTGGCTACAACCCGAGGTGTTGACAGCGCCAGAGATAATCCAGAGAGTCGTCATGGACAAGTACCTGAGAGCTCTACTGCCAGCCCTGAGGAAGTGGGTAAGCCATGGAAATCCTACGACGGCAGATCAACTGGTGGATCTGGTTGAACGTTACTCCGTGGCGGAAGGACTCCGAGACGACGCTACCCCACCTCGTTCTTCATCGTCTCCACGTGGAACCGGTAAGACTGTTCCAGGGAGTAGGGGAGATGGAAAAATCCCTAAGACAGTGGGGGAGGAAAACGGGACTGCCCGCACTGCGAGGCCGAGAGTAACGAACTATTGTCTAAGCAAGGGGCCCGTTAGGTGTTTCCGCTGCCAAGAGATGGGACACATTTTTGCGCACTGTCTGCTCACTACTGAACCCATGCAGTGCGACGTCACAGACTCTAAAAACCGCATGTCTATGGTTGCACGGGTAGTGAGTGTGAATGCTGGTCAAAAGGAGGTGGAAAAACACTTGTGTGATTTAACTGTTGATGGAAAAAATGTGGTGGCATTGTTAGACTCGGGTAGTGTGGTGACTCTGGTGAAGGCCAGTCTGGTGTCAGCCTCGAATGGACCATCAGACAAATTTTCTGTAACGTGTGTGCATGGAGACACCTGTTCGTACCTCACCACGATCATATGCATTACTACTTCCTATGGGTCTGTGCAACATAAAGTGGGACTCGTACCGGCGTTATTGCATGATGTTATCCTGGGCCGGGATTTTCTCCACTTCTGGCAACAGTGGGAGAATCAGTTGATACCCCAGGGTAATAGTGTACATGATTCTTCTCCCTGGGCGCGTGTGGGTCCCGAACCCCTGGAAGAGGTCTCCCCGGAAGACTCGGGGGAAGAGTCTGCTGGAAATGACCTGCAGTTCCCATTTTCAGTCATGGCGGGTGATACGGAGGAGACTGGGGAAGAGGAGGAGGCCGACAGCCATCCACCTCCCCGTTTGCCGGATTTAGAAGTTCAGAAAGATGACTTCCAAAAGGAGCAAATAAAAAATCATACCCTTTCTCAGGCTAGGACAAATGTAAAAGTGTTAAATGGGGTACCCATAGAACCTGGCTCTAGGCTGGCATATCCTTACATGGTTCTGGAGAATGATTTACTCTATCAGATAGAGAAAAAGGGGGAAGACACGGTGCAACTATTAGTCGTGCCAAAACCCTACCGGCGGCAGGTGCTGGACCTGGCCCACGGACATGTGATGGGAGGTCACCTGGGAGTCCAGAAAACCACCGAAAGGGTATTACACTGTTTTGTTTGGCCAGGCATGCATCACGATATTCGTCTATATTGTGAGTCTTGTCCTGACTGCCAAGCCTCTGCACCTAAGCCCCGGTTCTGTAGCCCTTTGGTACCCCTACCTATTATTGAAGTCCCGTTTGAGAGGATTGGGATGGATTTAGTTGGGCCCCTTCCACGGTCTGCATGTGGACACCAACATATCCTGGTCATCTTGGATTATGCCACTCGTTACCCGGAGGCCATCCCTTTGCGTAACACGGCCACCAAGACGATTTCCAAGGAACTGGTGCATGTGTTTAGCCGGGTCGGTATACCAAAACAGATACTCACCGACCAGGGGACCCCCTTTATGTCCAGGGTAATGAAGGAGCTTTGCCGATTGTTACAAATCGAACCGTTACGCACATCCGTGTATCACCCTCAAACAGACGGGTTGGTCGAACGGTTCAATAAAACTCTGAAGCAGATGCTGAGAAAGGTGATAGACAAGGATGGGAAGAACTGGGACTATTTACTTCCGTATTTGCTTTTTGCCATCAGGGAAGTACCCCAGTCTTCCACGGGATTCTCGCCTTTCGAGTTATTGTACGCCCGACGTCCTAGCGGACTGTTAGACGTTGCAAAAGAAACCTGGGAGGGTCAGGTCACTCCGTTTAAAATGGTGATAGATCACGTCACACAAATGCAGGGCCATATTGCGGCTGTTATGCCTATCGTCAAAGAACACATGATGCAGGCTCAACGAGCACAAAAAATAATCTATGATATGGGCGCCAAGATCCGTACATTTGCACCCGGAGATAGGGTGTTGATCCTGGTCCCCACGGTGGACAGTAAGTTCCTAGCAAAGTGGCAGGGCCCCTTTGAGATTAAGGAAAGAGTTGGTGAAGTAAACTACAAAGTATACCAGGCAGGTAAACGGAAACCTGAACAGATTTATCATGTAAATCTGATAAAACCCTGGAATGATCAGTCTGCCTTGTCAGCGGAGCTGGCCCGTCCCGTCTGCTCGCATACCGTACCGGAGGTACGGGTTGCAGAGACTCTCTCGGAGCGGCAAAAGACTGAGGTCAGGCAGTTTCTACTTCACAGCCAAAAGTTTTTCTCAGAAAAACCCGGGCAGACTACGCTAATGAAACATGACATCGTAACGGAACCTGGTGTCACAGTTCACGTAAAACCCTACCGAATCCCGGAAGCGCGCCGTGAAGCCGTTTCCCGAGAAGTGAAGGCAATGTTAGAGTTAGGAGTCATTGAGGAATCGCACAGTGCTCTGTCCAGCCCGATTGTGCTAATTCCTAAACCGGACGGCACCATCCGGTTCTGCAATGACTTCAGGAAACTGAATGCGGTCTCAAAATTTGATGCCTACCCTATGCCCCGGGTCGACGAGTTAATAGATCGGTTAGGAAAAGCCCGGTATATTACGACCCTAGATCTAACAAATGGGTATTGGAAGATCCCTCTGGCTGAGGCTGCCAGGGAAAAGACGGCATTTGCTACGCCGGAAGGTTTATTTCAGTATGTGTATATGCCGTTTGGACTGCACGGGCACCGGCGACCTTCCAGAGACTGATGGATCGAGTCCTGAGGCCACATAGGCGGTACACTTTGGCCTATTTAGATGACATTGTCATTTACAGCTTGGACTGGGAGACTCATCTCCAGAAAGTACAAGCTGTGATTGACGACCTGTGGGAGGCAGGTCTAACCGCGAACCCCAAGAAATGTCACATCGGGCTAGAAGAAGCCCGGTATTTGGGGTATGTAATTGGGAGGGGTATTGTTAAACCCCAGGTTGATAAGATTCAGGCGGTTAAGGACTGGCCGCAACCTGTCAACAAGAAGCAGGTGCAAGCCTTTCTGGGGATCGCCGGCTATTATCGCCGGTTCATACCCAATTTTGCAGCCATCGCTACCCTCCTGACGGATCTTACAAAAGGGAAAGACTCCGTCATGATTAAATGGAGTTTAGTAGCTGAAGAAGCCTTCCATAGCCTAAAACGGGCACTTTGCTCTCAACCAGTACTGGTGACTCCGGACTTCTGCAGCGAGTTTGTAGTACAAACGGATGCTGCTGATACCGGTATCGGGGCCGTACTGTCACAAGTGAGGGACGGAGTGGAACACCCAGTCCTCTATCTCAGCAGGAAGCTGAACAAACATGAGCAAAAGTATGCAGTCATAGAAAAAGAGTGCCTAGCCATTAAGTGGGCTCTAGAGGCCCTCAAATATTACCTGGTGGGCCGAAAGTTCAGGCTGATCACTGACCATGCCCCTCTCAAGTGGATGCACTTGAACAAGGAACGGAATAGCCGGGTGACCCGGTGGTTCCTTGCCCTGCAGGCCTACACATTTACGGTGGAGCACCGCCCAGGGGTACAGATGGGGAATGCAGATGCCCTGTCCCGAGTGCACTGTTTGGCGGGTGTCATTGCTCGACCGGAGTGGTCTGAGCAGAGGGGGGGATATGTGAGAATCAGGTGGGAATAGTGGATGAGGGCAGGTATATCTCACCCAGATACCTTTCCTATGTGGCCTAGTCTGGTCAGTATCTCACCTGGTTACTAATGAATAATGGGAGGCGGATATAAAAGGATGCCAGGTGGTTGTGTGAGTGTCTCAGCCTGGGAACACAGAGAGCCTGTCTGTATGAGAGACACACGTGAGTGAAAGCAGTGCCCACTGCAACTGTGGTTTGGCTGGATGGGAGAAGTCCGCCAGTTGGTAGTTAGGTTGTACCTTGTTTAGTTAGTGCCGGACAGGCAAGGATTTGTTTTATGTTTTTTTTTCTTTATGCATTGCTTTCACCGTTAATAAACCTGACCCAGTGTCAGTTATACCCGAATCCGAGCTCTGCGCCTGAGTTTCATGCTGAACGCACGTGACCTTTGACCCCAGCAAAGGCGATCCCGGAGTGATTTATCACAATATGTAGTATGTATGTAGTATGTATGTATGTTGTATGAATGTAGTATATATGAAGTATGTATGTAGTATGTAGTATGTATGTATGTTGTATGAATGTAGTATATATGAAGTATGTATGTAGTATGTAGTATGTATGTTGTATGTATGTATTATGTAGTATGTATGTTGTATGTTGTATGAATGTAGTATATATGAAGTATGTATGTAGTATGTAGTATGTATGTATGTTGTATGAATGTAGTATATATGAAGTATGTATGTAGTATGTAGTATGTATGTTGTATGTATGTATTATGTAGTATGTATGTTGTATGTTGTATGAATGTAGTGTATATGTAGTATGTATGTATGTTGTATGAATGTTGTATATATGTAGTATGTATGTAGTATGTATGTAGTATGGGGTTTTTTTTTACATTCAACACATTAGCCGGATGATGGGACTACTACTGTCCCATCATTAGCTAATGTGTCAATCACTGTCATTGTAGCAGGCATCGCCCGATACAGCAGCCCGCACAGAGCCCCGGCAGCCCGCACAGAGCCCCGTCAGGCCTGCATAGAGCCCCTGCAGCCCGCACAGAGCCCCGGAAGGCCCGCACAGACCCCTGGCAGGCCCGCACAGAGCCCCTGCAGCCCGCACAGAGCCCCGGCAGGCCCGCACAGACAGCGCATCATGATGCGCACAGACCGCGCATCATGATGACATCATTTCAGCAGCCAATCACAGTCACAACACTGGCTCATTGCATTATGGGAACTTCCTATTCCGGTATCCGATATTGTAAAAATATCGGTACTCGGTATCGGAATTCCGATATAGCGAATATCGGCCGATACCCGATATTTGCAGTATCGGAATGCTCAACACTAAATGTGAGATCAATGCATGACACTGAAAACTAAAGCATCTCCTAGTCTGCTCAGTCTGGGACTGGGGTGCAAAAGTCATTGGAGAACCATGACTAGTTCATGTTGATGAAAGTTAGGCGGTTTACACTTTCAGGGGACAGCCGTATGTGCTTATCCTTCAAGACACCACCAGCAGCTCTGAAGACATGCTCTGAGAGAACACTGGCTGACAGGCATAAAAAGACCACCAAGGTATAACAGGTGAGCTTAGGTCACTCTTCCATTTTTAAAGAACAAAATGCAGAAGGGTCCAACCCACCCCAATGGCATTGATATTGAGCTACAGATACTCCTGTACCATCCTCTCCAGTTGTTCACAACATGTCCGACTTGTACTCTGTCCTGCTGGTGCATGGATTGGTCTAAAAATGAGTAAAACAAATCACAGCTATTGTATATGCCACTAACACTACTGCTGCTGCAGCTAATGTTTTTACTTTGACGCCTTGACGTTCCTGTGGTTGGCCATCAAGAACTGGAATCCACACTGTGTGCCTGCTGTCATTGGGAAAACTACTCTTAAGATTATCTCCAGCATGGCCACGTCCTTTTTCAGGGGGGGAAGCATCTGGTTAAATTTACTCTTGTACCGTGGATCTAACAAAGTGGCACCCCAGTAGTCAGCACTATTTCTACTCCTAAGAAAATGGGCATCATGTTGAAGATAGTGCAGCAAGAATGCATTCATGTCACAGGCACTTCCATGAGGTCCAAGTCCATGGTGTGTTGGTGGCAGGGTAACACTCAAGGTTGCTTCCTCCATCCCCTCCCGCCAACAACTGACAAAAAAGAGGGGATCATAATCCTCTTCATTTCCCGACTGTTGCATGTCCATCACCTTGTCCTTCCCCTTTTGTTTCTTGGATCCTGCACTTTCACTAACAGTTTGTCTGGTACCATGAGACCCCCTCGATCACTATAAGCCATCCTCCCTTGGCACTTGCTGTGCGATGACATTTCCTCACGCAGACTGTTCAATGTGTGCTCCAGCATGTAGATGACCAAAATAATGATGCTGTTTATGGCAGTGTTAACCATTTTAGTAACCATTTTGAAACTGTGCAGAAGGATTCAGAGATCTTTCATCTGTGCCCACTCTGCAAGCGTGAATTGCACCATGTCCATACTACATTGGCCCAGGCTACGCAAAAGGACATACTGCATCAGGGCACTTTGCTGCTACCCAGTTACTGCAACATGTAGAGAGTGAAATTCCACTGTGTTGGTTCATCACACTCAAACGGTTAACTGGTAGGCCGAAAGACCTCTGAAGCAATGTAAGTCGATGACCACGAGTGGTGTAGATGCCAGAAATGAGCACACAGTGGTTGGGCTTTCTGCAGCACCATATCCAGGTGAGCGTAGTGGTGTAGAATTTGCTGTACCACCAGGTTGAGGACTTGAGCCATGCAAGACACGTTTGTGAGGTTGCCCGGTATACGGCCACCACCAGTTTTCCACCATAATCACACACGGGCTTCCCTGGCTCGAGGTTTAGTGGAGACAGCCATTGCTCTAACTTGGCCTGGATAGCTGACCACAACTCTTGAGCTGTGTGACTGTGATCTCCTAGGCATATTAATTTGAACACTGCCTGATTGCATTGAGCCATGGCTGCACAGTAAGGAGAAGGGGGGATATTATCTGCACTGTTGGAATGCATGGTAAGCCGCACACTGCATTGCCACTTCGGCCAGGGATATTGGGTCCCCACTGTTTAATCCCTGATGAACCCTCACTAACGCAGAGGGGGAAACGCGTTGGGTTTCTGTCTGCATCATGGCTGATAAGTATACGCTGCACATGTTCTTTTTGATTTACCTCATGTTGCATTTTTTGCAATGAGCAATGGTAACCCTTCAATACCCATGATTGGTGAATTGTTAAGCACTGCTGTGCTATTTAATACATGAATTCTCATGGTCTCCTGCATTATTTTGAGGAGTGTTGTCAGCACAATCTGTTTACATCATATGTGGGTTTTCTGAAAAAGATTATTATATTATGCTATTTTTTCTTGCCACTTGGGGAACAAGGGTGCCTGTCTGCATCTATGGCCGATAAGTATGTATTGCACACTCTGCTTTAGATAGACTTCATGTGGCATTTTTTGCAATGAACAATGTTAACCCTTTGAAACATAGATATTTTTGCTATGTGAACTGCTAAATACTATTGCATTATTCCATACATGAATGTTCATGGTCTCCAGCATTTGCAGGGGGAGTATTTTCAGCACAGTTCGGTTCTCTAGTCTACATTTTTTGCTTGCCACGTTACTGAGGGGATGTGACTATAAAACCATGTGTGGGATTGTTCTATATATATACTACTGCTAGACTATTAGTCACATTACCATTATTTGTATGCTGGGTGAGGTGGAATGAACCTCAGTAACTTAGTAGGTGGAATAAAAGCCTTGTGCATGTGCAACATGACAGACATTAATTTGCTGTCTCTTATGTGCAGTGTCTACAGTACTAGTTGTGCTGATACTTAATGGTGGATATTAGAGTTGAGCGAAACGGGTCGAAAAATTTCAAAAGTCGCCAACTTTTGGCAAAGTCGGGTTTCATGAAACGAAACCCGACCCTAGGATGAGGTCGGCCATGAGGTCGGCGACTTACGCGCCAAAGTCGCGTTTCAAAAGTTTGTTTTGCGCTCTTTTTCAGCCAATCAGGATCCACGGACACTGTGGGCAACGTGATGACAAAGGCAGGGGTCACCACCATCTTTCAGAAGGGCATGCAAGTGATTGGCTTGCTTTGGTGGGCGTCACAGGGGTTATAAAAGGGCGTGCACGCCGACCGCCATCTTACTTCTGCCGATCTTAGCATAGGGAGAGGTTGCTGATTCTGTAGGGAGAGCGTTAGGCAGGGAAGAAGAAAAAAAAACTGCTTCTGCTGCTAGCGATTTTGCCTGTACAACACACCAGTCACTGTGTGTGCAGTGCAAGGGGAGGCTATATTGTGGTGGATCAGCGGTGTTGGTTGTTAGGCTGCCTTCTAAGGCTTCCTGACAGCTGCATTGCTGTTTCCCCACTGCTCTGCAAACTGCATTTTTAAAAGCAATCCCAATTTTTTTTTTTGTCCTGCTGAGGTACTGAGCGTGCATTTTTTCACACCATACAGCGGTGTACGCTCCTCACACAGTACCGTGTAACGGCTGTTATCACAGCCACAGTGAAGCTATCTGTGTGTCACTATGGAAGGATAAGTGGAGGACTTGTTCCGTTCTTACAGACCTACACTCTAGGGAGATTCCTATTCTGCCCAATTCTACATACACCTTGTAGTTTGTGATACACTAGCCAATTTCTGCCTGTGACATAGCGCTCTGATATTCAGTGGGCCTCACACAATCCAAAAGTGTCCAGTGTCCACAAGTGTCTGCAGAAATTCAAAATCTCCCTTATCCTGTAGTCACTTTTTTCACACCTGTGCCATCGAGCCTGTGACATAGCGCTCTGATATTCAGTGGGCCTCACACAATCCAAGTGTCCAGTGTCCACAAGTGTCTGTAGAAATTCAAAACTCCCTTATCCTGTAGTCACTTTTTTCACACCTGTGCCATCGAGCCTGTGACAAAGTGCTCTGATATTCAGTGGGCCTCACACAATCCAAGTGTCCAGTGTCCACATGTGTCTGCAGAAATTCAAAATCTCCCTTATCCTGTAGTCACTTTTTTCACACCTGTGCCATCGAGCCTGTGACATAGCGCTCTGATATTCAGTGGGCCTCACACAATCCAAGTGTCCAGTGTCCACAAGTGTCTGCAGAAATTCAAAATCTCCCTTATCCTGTAGTCACTTTTTTCACACCTGTGCCATCGAGCCTGTGACATAGCGCTCTGATATTCAGTGGGCCTCACACAATCCAAGTGTCCAGTGTCCACAAGTGTCTGCAGAAATTCAAAATCTCCCTTATCCTGTAGTCACTTTTTTCACACCTGTGCCATCGAGCCTGTGACATAGCACTCTGATATTCAGTGGGCCTCACACAATCCAAGTGTCCAGTGTCCACAAGTGTCTGCAGAAATTCAAAATCTCCCTTATCCTGTAGTCACTTTTTTCACACCTGTGCCATCGAGCCTGTGACATAGCGCTCTGATATTCAGTGGGCCTCACACAATCCAAGTGTCCAGTGTCCACAAGTGTCTGCAGAAATTCAAAATCTCCCTTATCTTGTAGTCACTTTTTTCACACCTGTGCCATCGAGCCTGTGACATAGCGCTCTGATATTCAGTTGGCCTCACACAATCCAAGTGTCCAGTGTCCACAAGTGTCTGCAGAAATTCAAAATCTCCCCTATCCTGTAGTCACTTTTTTCACACCTGTGCCATCGAGCCTGTGACATAGCGCTCTGATATTCAGTGGGCCTCACACAATCCAAGTGTCCAGTGTCCACAAGTGTCTGCAGAAATTCAAAATCTCCCTTATCCTGTAGTCACTTTTTTCACACCTGTGCCATCGAGCCTGTGACATAGCGCTCTGATTTTCAGTGGGCCTCACACAATCCAAGTGTCCAGTGTCCACAAGTGTCTGCAGAAATTCAAAATCTCCCTTATCCTGTAGTCACTTTTTTCACACCTGTGCCATCGAGCCTGTGACATAGCGCTCTGATATTCAGTGGGCCTCACACAATCCAAGTGTCCAGTGTCCACAAGTGTCTGCAGAAATTCAAAATCTCCCTTATCCTGTAGTCACTTTTTTCACACCTGTGCCATCGAGCCTGTGACATAGCACTCTGATATTCAGTGGGCCTCACACAATCCAAGTGTCCAGTGTCCACAAGTGTCTGCAGAAATTCAAAATCTCCCTTATCCTGTAGTCACTTTTTTCACACCTGTGCCATCGAGCCTGTGACATAGCGCTCTGATATTCAGTGGGCCTCACACAATCCAAGTGTCCAGTGTCCACAAGTGTCTGCAGAAATTCAAAATCTCCCTTATCCTGTAGTCACTTTTTTCACACCTGTGCCATCGAGCCTGTGACATAGCGCTCTGATATTCAGTGGGCCTCACACAATCCAAGTGTCCAGTGTCCACAAGTGTCTGCAGAAATTCAAAATGTCCCTTATCCTGTAGTCACTTTTTTCACACCTGTGCCATCGAGCCTGTGATATAGCGCTCTGATATTTAGTGGGCCTCACACAATCCATAAGTGTCCAGTGTCCACAAGTGTGTGCAGAAATTCAAAATCTCCCCTGTCCTATAGACACCTTGTACCTTGTTTTACATTACTATATAGTTTGTTGTATTTTGTCTACATTTCTACAAAAAATGAGGAAGGCTGGTGGAAGAGGCCGTGGAATTGGGTGGGGGTTGGCAGCTGGTAATGATGGTGTTGGTGGTGGACCTGATGGTAGTGGCAAGAGCAAAATAGGACCGAATGCAGGAGGTGTTGAGCCTGCGTCATCGTCTGGATCCATAAGGCTTCGAAGGCTTAGTTTTCTAGGAGTTGGCAAACCGCTTTTAAAGCCAGAGCATCAGGAAAAAGTTTTGTCTTACATTGCTGACTCAGCCTCCAGCTCTATCGCCTCCTCTTCTGAAGTTGTAAAAAGTAAAAGCACTGAGTCATCATTGGAGGCTCATGTTCATGAACCACACCTTTCCTTGTGTCCTTCACCCCAACCAAGATTGAAGGATGACGCAGGCCATACTATTGATTACTCCATGGAGCTGTTTTCACATACCATACCTGGATTATCAAGTGAAATGGTGAATTACCCAGGCCAAGATAAATCTGACATGGAGTGCACTGATGCACAGCCGCTGATAGATGATTTTGCTGGTACATTCACTCAGAGCACTACATTGTCCTCGCAGTGTACAGAGCCAGATTCTGACCCTGATGAGACTCAGGTGCCCCTTCCCGCACACTATACCACCATACACGGTGACACAGAGGAAGGTGCACATGACATTGAAGAGGAGGTGATGGATGACCCAGTTGTTGACCAAAGACAGGTTCCAAAAATCAAAAGAGTTGCTGGACAGCTTGTCCAGAGGGTCAAAAGATCACAGCGTGCTAGGCCGCAAAATGTCTGCCAAAGTAGGAAGAGTGCAGTGTGGCACTTTTTTGAACAAAATCCTCATGATCAGGCCAAGGTTATCTGTAAGAAGTGCGCAAAGACCTTTAGCCGAGGGAAAAATCTGAAAAATTTGAATACCAGTTGCATGCTTAGACATTTAACCAGCATGCACTTGCAAGCGTGGACACAACACCAAACCTCAAGTGCCACATGTGCAACTGATCACAAAGAAGGTAGTCAGCAACGCTACATTGTTTCCCCCACTGTAAGCCCACCGGTTAGCACAGCAGCAAATGTTGAGGTGTCGTTGCAAGGCCACAGCAGTCAGGGAATCCCACTGTTATATCAACGAAATACTGAATCTAGGCAATCAGAAAGAACACCAACTCCATCACCATCATCAACCCTCTCTCAGTCCGCCCTGTCCACCGCTACTTCCACCATATGCAGCTCTCAAGTCCAGCTCACCCTCCCAGACACTATGAGTAGGTCAAGAAAGTACTCAGTCTCTCATCCGCGTACACTGGGTTTGAACGCCCACATTGCCAAACTAATCTCGTTTGAGATGATGCCCTATCGGTTGGTGGAAAGCGCAGCTTTCCGCGAACTCATGGCCTATGCAGTACCACGCTATGACCTACCCAGTCGCCACTTCTTCTCTCGCAAAGCCATCCCAGCCCTCCACCATCATGTAAAAGACCGCATTGTCCATGCACTCAAGCAGTCAGTGAGTGGAAAGATGCACCTCACAACTGATGCATGGTCCAGTCAGCATGGCCAGGGCCGTTACGTGTCCATCACTGCGCACTTGGTTAA
Organism: Dendrobates tinctorius; assembly: GCF_039654945.1. Classification (NCBI taxonomy): domain Eukaryota; kingdom Metazoa; phylum Chordata; class Amphibia; order Anura; family Dendrobatidae; genus Dendrobates; species Dendrobates tinctorius. Next base: position 20,873,590 of record NW_027361765.1, on the reverse strand, counting down.
TGTGGTGGATGCAGGGTCCACAGGGGACAGTGGTGGTGGGACAGAGCTGCCTAGCCCACGGTATAGGAAACAGTTGGCTGTAGGCGTTCGACCCTCCTCCTCCTCCTCCTCCTCCAGAAGCGAAAGCTCATCCACAGAGCGCAGTCGTACGAGCACTCCATCTGCAGCTGCCACTGTTGCACACGAGGTGTCCCCCTATCGAGCAGCTAGTGGAAAGCGTCAGCAGGCTGTGTTGCAGATGATGTGTTTGGGCGACAGACAAACCGCTGAGGTGCTGGCCGAGTACTTGAAGCGACAAACTGAGTCATGGCTGGGCAGTGTACATCTTGAGGCAGGCAAGGTAGTTAGTGATAACGGCCGTAATTTTGTGGCAGCCATAGCCCTTTCAAAACTCAGCCACATACCTTGCTTGGCTCAAACCTTGAACCTGGTGGTGCAGTGCTTCCTTAAAAATTATCCGGAGTTAACAGCCCTGCTCCAGAAGGTGCGAAGACTGTGCGCGCACATCCGCCGGTCGCCTGTACACTCCGTTCGTATGCAGAAGCTGCAGCGATTGCTCCACCTTCCCAACCACCACCTCATTATCGACATTGCAACAAGGTGGAACTCCACCCTGCACATGGTGGAGCGGCTGTGCGAGCAGAGGCAGGCCATAATGCATTTGTGGGAGGATACACGGCCAGGCACTTTGAGAGCAGAGATGGAGTTGACAGGCATGCAGTGGTCGAAGCTGAAAGACCTCTCTAAAGTCCTTCAGTGTTTTGAGGAATGCACACGGCTGGTAAGCGCAGATGACGCCATCCTAAGCATGAGCATCCCACTTATGCGTCTGCTCATGCAAACTTTGACGCACCTTAAGGAGCAGGTGTCTGCAGCCAATGTTGATGAGGAGGGAATCCTTGATGACATTCAGCCATTGTCTGCTCAGGGACCTCTCCTGGACGAGGTGGAGGAAGAAGAGGAGGAGGAGGATGATGATGGGGATGATTACTTAGGGGAGGAGGATGCATCTCGTGGGGCAAATGAAAATGTTGGCGTGGCAAGGTCTGGTACAGGGTTTGTGCGTGACTGGAGGGATGTGGATTTGCCAGAAAGTGCTCCTCCAACCAGCACTCGCAGTGCATCATTGACACCGGGAACATTGGCCCACATGTCAGATTGTGCCTTGCGGATCCTAAAAAGGGACCCCCGCATTGCCAAAATGATGAACGATGACGACTACTGGTTGGCCAGCATCCTGGATCCACGCTATAAAGGCAAATTACAAAACATCATGCCACAGGAGAACCTTGACCTAATATTGGCTAATAAACAAGCAACTCTGGTAAATTGGTTGCTTGAGGCATTCCCAGCACACAGCAGCGGTGATGGTTCTCACACGAGCCGTACGGGCCGGGGGCAGCTTGGCAGAGGTGTTCATGGTGCACACAGCAGAAGTGGCGTTGGAGACAGGGGTTTCATGACAATGTTGTGGACTGATTTTTCAAGTACCGCTCACACAACTGGTAATACTGCATTGATGGAAAGTGACAGGAGACAGCAGTTGTCAACTATGGTTACAAACTACTTTTCCTCCCATATCGATGTTCTCCCACACAGGTCATTCCCCTTTGACTATTGGGCCGCTAAACTGGACACCTGGCCTGAATTGGCACAATATGCCTTACAGGAGCTCGCTTGCCCAGCTGCAAGTGTGCTATCGGAAAGAGTCTTCAGTGTAGCTGGATCAATCCTGACAGAAAAAAGGACCCGTCTGTCAACCCAAAATGTGGATGATCTAACCTTCATTAAAATGAACCATGCATGGGTTTCCAAGGATTTTGTCCCACCTTCCCCTGATGACACATAGGGTGACAGAAAAATGGCTTGCTTTGGTCCACCTCTTCCTGGGACTTGACCTATTTCGCCTTTTGCATCAGCTGAATGTCCAACATCAACATATGCCACTTTCTAAAACTCCCTAACTGTGCTGCCTCCCCCCCATGGCTGGGGTCACACCACCTAGCGCACGACACCGTGCGAGTGCCGTTGCCCTGGACAGGTGGGTAGGCCGACTCTTGGGCGCGGGCACTGGCACAGGGTCCCTCATAGTGCAATCAAGTGTCTCTGACGGTGGTGGTGCACACCCGCCGTCAGACACACCGCCGTACTATGAGGGGCCCAGTGCCAGTACCGACGCCCATGAGTGGGCCCCCCTTGCTTGGGCAGGGCCCCAGCATTTGCAATCTTTACCTCTCCCTGCTCCTCCGCTGTGTAGTCTGGGCCGTCAAATCCATACTGTGCCTGACACCATCTGAGCCTGCCTCCTGATGTATAGACATATCTTTTGAATGTGTACGCTATCCATACATGTTATCCTGGGATACGGTACCCTTTCTCACCTTTGTGCAATCACGTGCAATCCATACTGGGCCTGACACCGTCTGAGCCTGCCTCCTGATGTATAGACATATATTTTGAATGTGTACGCTATCCATACATGTTATCCGGGGATACGGTACCCTTTCTTACCTTTGTGCAATCACGTGTAATCCATACTGGGCGTGAGAACGGCTGGCGAGCTGTTAACCAACCAAGATTGAAGGATGACGCAGGCCATACTATTGATTACTCCATGGAGCTGTTTTCACATACCATGCCTGGATTATCAAGTGAAATGGTGAATTACCCAGGCCAAGATGAATCTGACATGGAGTGCACTGATGCACAGCCGCTGATAGATGATTTTGCTGGTACATTCACTCAGAGCACTACATTGTCCTCGCAGTGTACAGAGCCAGATTCTGACCCTGATGAGACTCAGGTGCCCCTTCCCGCACACTATACCACCATACACGGTGACACAGAGGAATGTGCACATGACATTGAAGAGGAGGTGATGGATGACCCAGTTGTTGACCCAGATTAGCATCCATTGGGGGAAGAGGGTGCTGCTTCCAATAGCTCAGATGAGGAGCATCCACAGCAGACATCGACATCGCAACAGCTGTTATCTGGCAGGCCCGGAGCACTCCAAAGACAGGTTCCAAAACTCAAAAGAGTTGCTGGACAGCTTGTCCAGAGGGTCAAAAGATCACAGCGTGCTAGGCCGCAAAATGTCTGCCAAAGTAGGAAGAGTGCAGTGTGGCACTTTTTTGAACAAAATCCTCATGATCAGGCCAAGGTTATCTGTAAGAAGTGTGCAAAAACCTTTAGCCGCGGGAAAAATCTGAAAAATTTGAATACCAGTTGCATGCTTAGACATTTAACCAGCATGCACTTGCAAGCGTGGACACAACACCAAACCTCAAGTGCCACATGTGCAACTGATCACAAAGAAGGTAGTCAGCAACGCTACATTGTTTCCCCCACTGTAAGCCCACCGGTTAGCACAGCAGCAAATGTTGAGGTGTCGTTGCAAGGCCACAGCAGTCAGGGAATCCCACTGTTATATCAACGAAATACTGAATCTAGGCAATCAGAAAGAACACCAACTCCATCACCATCATCAACCCTCTCTCAGTCCGCCCTGTCCACCGCTACTTCCACCATATGCAGCTCTCAAGTCCAGCTCACCCTCCCAGACACTATGAGTAGGTCAAGAAAGTACTCAGTCTCTCATCCGCGTACACTGGGTTTGAACGCCCACATTGCCAAACTAATCTCGTTTGAGATGATGCCCTATCGGTTGGTGGAAAGCGCAGCTTTCCGCGAACTCATGGCCTATGCAGTACCACGCTATGACCTACCCAGTCGCCACTTCTTCTCTCGCAAAGCCATCCCAGCCCTCCACCATCATGTAAAAGACCGCATTGTCCATGCACTCAAGCAGTCAGTGAGTGGAAAGATGCACCTCACAACTGATGCATGGTCCAGTCAGCATGGCCAGGGCCGTTACGTGTCCATCACTGCGCACTTGGTTAATGTGGTGGATGCAGGGTCCACAGGGGACAGTGGTGGTGGGACAGAGCTGCCTAGCCCACGGTATAGGAAACAGTTGGCTGTAGGCGTTCGACCCTCCTCCTCCTCCTCCTCCTCCAGAAGCGAAAGCTCATCCACAGAGCGCAGTCGTACAAGCACTCCATCTGCAGCTGCCACTGTTGCACACGAGGTGTCCCCCTATCGAGCAGCTAGTGGAAAGCGTCAGCAGGCTGTGTTGCAGATGATGTGTTTGGGCGACAGACAAACCGCTGAGGTGCTGGCCGAGTACTTGAAGCGACAAACTGAGTCATGGCTGGGCAGTGTACATCTTGAGGCAGGCAAGGTAGTTAGTGATAACGGCCGTAATTTTGTGGCAGCCATAGCCCTTTCAAAACTCAGCCACATACCTTGCTTGGCTCAAACCTTGAACCTGGTGGTGCAGTGCTTCCTTAAAAATTATCCGGAGTTAACAGCCCTGCTCCAGAAGGTGCGAAGACTGTGCGCGCACATCCGCCGGTCGCCTGTACACTCCGTTCGTATGCAGAAGCTGCAGCGATTGCTCCACCTTCCCAACCACCACCTCATTATCGACATTGCAACAAGGTGGAACTCCACCCTGCACATGGTGGAGCGGCTGTGCGAGCAGAGGCAGGCCATAATGCATTTGTGGGAGGATACACGGCCAGGCACTTTGAGAGCAGAGATGGAGTTGACAGGCGTGCAGTGGTCGAAGCTGAAAGACCTCTCTAAAGTCCTTCAGTGTTTTGAGGAATGCACACGGCTGGTAAGCGCAGATGACGCCATCCTAAGCATGAGCATCCCACTTATGCGTCTGCTCATGCAAACTTTGACGCACCTTAAGGAGCAGGTGTCTGCAGCCAATGTTGATGAGGAGGGAATCCTTGATGACATTCAGCCATTGTCTGCTCAGGGACCTCTCCTGGACGAGGTGGAGGAAGAAGAGGAGGAGGAGGATGATGATGGGGATGATTACTTAGGGGAGGAGGATGCATCTCGTGGGGCAAATGAAAATGTTGGCGTGGCAAGGTCTGGTACAGGGTTTGTGCGTGACTGGAGGGATGTGGATTTGCCAGAAAGTGCTCCTCCAACCAGCACTCGCAGTGCATCATTGACACCGGGAACATTGGCCCACATGTCAGATTATGCCTTGCGGATCCTAAAAAGGGACCCCCGCATTGCCAAAATGATGAACGATGACGACTACTGGTTGGCCAGCATCCTGGATCCACGCTATAAAGGCAAATTACAAAACATCATGCCACAGGAGAACCTTGACCTAATATTGGCTAATAAACAAGCAACTCTGGTAAATTGGTTGCTTGAGGCATTCCCAGCACACAGCAGCGGTGATGGTTCTCACACGAGCCGTACGGGCCGGGGGCAGCTTGGCAGAGGTGTTCATGGTGCACACAGCAGAAGTGGCGTTGGAGACAGGGGTTTCATGACAATGTTGTGGACTGATTTTTCAAGTACCGCTCACACAACTGGTAATACTGCATTGATGGAAAGTGACAGGAGACAGCAGTTGTCAACTATGGTTACAAACTACTTTTCCTCCCATATCGATGTTCTCCCACACAGGTCATTCCCCTTTGACTATTGGGCCGCTAAACTGGACACCTGGCCTGAATTGGCACAATATGCCTTACAGGAGCTCGCTTGCCCAGCTGCAAGTGTGCTATCGGAAAGAGTCTTCAGTGTAGCTGGATCAATCCTGACAGAAAAAAGGACCCGTCTGTCAACCCAAAATGTGGATGATCTAACCTTCATTAAAATGAACCATGCATGGGTTTCCAAGGATTTTGTCCCACCTTCCCCTGATGACACATAGGGTGACAGAAAAATGGCTTGCTTTGGTCCACCTCTTCCTGGGACTTGACCTATTTCGCCTTTTGCATCAGCTGAATGTCCAACATCAACATATGCCACTTTCTAAAACTCCCTAACTGTGCTGCCTCCCCCCCATGGCTGGGGTCACACCACCTAGCGCACGACACCGTGCGAGTGCCGTTGCCCTGGACAGGTGGGTAGGCCGACTCTTGGGCGCGGGCACTGGCACAGGGTCCCTCATAGTGCAATCAAGTGTCTCTGACGGTGGTGGTGCACACCCGCCGTCAGACACACCGCCGTACTATGAGGGGCCCAGTGCCAGTACCGACGCCCATGAGTGGGCCCCCCTTGCTTGGGCAGGGCCCCAGCATTTGCAATCTTTACCTCTCCCTGCTCCTCCGCTGTGTAGTCTGGGCCGTCAAATCCATACTGTGCCTGACACCATCTGAGCCTGCCTCCTGATGTATAGACATATCTTTTGAATGTGTACGCTATCCATACATGTTATCCTGGGATACGGTACCCTTTCTCACCTTTGTGCAATCACGTGCAATCCATACTGGGCCTGACACCGTCTGAGCCTGCCTCCTGATGTATAGACATATATTTTGAATGTGTACGCTATCCATACATGTTATCCGGGGATACGGTACCCTTTCTTACCTTTGTGCAATCACGTGTAATCCATACTGGGCGTGAGAACGGCTGGCGAGCTGTTAACCAACCAAGATTGAAGGATGACGCAGGCCATACTATTGATTACTCCATGGAGCTGTTTTCACATACCATGCCTGGATTATCAAGTGAAATGGTGAATTACCCAGGCCAAGATGAATCTGACATGGAGTGCACTGATGCACAGCCGCTGATAGATGATTTTGCTGGTACATTCACTCAGAGCACTACATTGTCCTCGCAGTGTACAGAGCCAGATTCTGACCCTGATGAGACTCAGGTGCCCCTTCCCGCACACTATACCACCATACACGGTGACACAGAGGAATGTGCACATGACATTGAAGAGGAGGTGATGGATGACCCAGTTGTTGACCCAGATTAGCATCCATTGGGGGAAGAGGGTGCTGCTTCCAATAGCTCAGATGAGGAGCATCCACAGCAGACATCGACATCGCAACAGCTGTTATCTGGCAGGCCCGGAGCACTCCAAAGACAGGTTCCAAAACTCAAAAGAGTTGCTGGACAGCTTGTCCAGAGGGTCAAAAGATCACAGCGTGCTAGGCCGCAAAATGTCTGCCAAAGTAGGAAGAGTGCAGTGTGGCACTTTTTTGAACAAAATCCTCATGATCAGGCCAAGGTTATCTGTAAGAAGTGTGCAAAAACCTTTAGCCGCGGGAAAAATCTGAAAAATTTGAATACCAGTTGCATGCTTAGACATTTAACCAGCATGCACTTGCAAGCGTGGACACAACACCAAACCTCAAGTGCCACATGTGCAACTGATCACAAAGAAGGTAGTCAGCAACGCTACATTGTTTCCCCCACTGTAAGCCCACCGGTTAGCACAGCAGCAAATGTTGAGGTGTCGTTGCAAGGCCACAGCAGTCAGGGAATCCCACTGTTATATCAACGAAATACTGAATCTAGGCCATCAGAAAGAACACCAACTCCATCACCATCATCAACCCTCTCTCAGTCCGCCCTGTCCACCGCTACTTCCACCATATGCAGCTCTCAAGTCCAGCTCACCCTCCCAGACACTATGAGTAGGTCAAGAAAGTACTCAGTCTCTCATCCGTGTACACTGGGTTTGAACGCCCACATTGCCAAACTAATCTCGTTTGAGATGATGCCCTATCGGTTGGTGGAAAGCGCAGCTTTCCGCGAACTCATGGCCTATGCAGTACCACGCTATGACCTACCCAGTCGCCACTTCTTCTCTCGCAAAGCCATCCCAGCCCTCCACCATCATGTAAAAGACCGCATTGTCCATGCACTCAAGCAGTCAGTGAGTGGAAAGGTGCACCTCACAACTGATGCATGGTCCAGTCGGCATGGCCAGGGCCATTACGTGTCCATCACTGCGCACTTGGTTAATGTGGTGGATGCAGGGTCCACAGGGGACAGTGGTGGTGGGACAGAGCTGCCTAGCCCACGGTATAGGAAACAGTTGGCTGTAGGCGTTCGACCCTCCTCCTCCTCCTCCTCCAGAAGCGAAAGCTTGTCCACAGAGCGCAGTCGTACGAGCACTCCATCTGCAGCTGCCACTGTTGCACACGAGGTGTCCCCCTATCGAGCAGCTAGTGGAAAGCGTCAGCAGGCTGTGTTGCAGATGATGTGTTTGGGCGACAGACACACCGCCGAGGTGCTGGCCGAGTACTTGAAGAGACAAACTGAGTCATGGCTGGGCAGTGTACATCTTGAGGCAGGCAAGGTAGTTAGTGATAACGGTCGTAATTTTGTGGCAGCCATAGCCCTTTCAAAACTCAGCCACATACCTTGCTTGGCTCACACCTTGAACCTGGTGGTGCAGTGCTTCCTCAAAAATTATCCGGAGTTAACAGCCCTGCTCCAGAAGGTGCGAAGACTGTGCGCGCACATCCGCCGGTCGCCTGTACACTCCGTTCGTATGCAGAAGCTGCAGCGATTGCTCCACCTTCCCAACCACTACCTCATTATCGACATTGCAACAAGGTGGAACTCCACCCTGCACATGGTGGAGCGGCTGTGCGAGCAGAGGCAGGCCATAATGCATTTGTGGGAGGATACACGGCCAGGCACTTTGAGAGCAGACATGGAGTTGACAGGTGTGCAGTGGTCGAAGCTGAAAGACCTCTCTAAAGTCCTTCAGTGTTTTGAGGAATGCACACGGCTGGTAAGCGCAGATGACGCCATCCTAAGCATGAGCATCCCACTTATGCGTCTGCTCATGCAAACTTTGACGCACCTTAAGGAGCAGGCGTCTGCAGCCAATGTTGAAGAGGAGGGAATCCTTGATGACATTCAGCCATTGTCTGCTCAGGGACCTCTCCTGGACGAGGTGGAGGAAGAAGAGGAGGAGGAGGATGATGATGGGGATGATTACTTAGGGGAGGAGGATGCATCTCGTGGGGCAAATGAAAATGTTGGCGTGGCAAGGTCTGGTACAGGGTTTGTGCGTGACTGGAGGGATGTGGATTTGCCAGAAAGTGCTCCTCCAACCAGCACTCGCAGTGCATCATTGACACCGGGAACATTGGCCCACATGTCAGATTATGCCTTGCGGATCCTAAAAAGGGACCCCCGCATTGCCAAAATGATGAACGATGACGACTACTGGTTGGCCAGCATCCTGGATCCACGCTATAAAGGCAAATTACAAAACATCATGCCACAGGAGAACCTTGACCTAATATTGGCTAATAAACAAGCAACTCTGGTAAATTGGTTGCTTGAGGCATTCCCAGCACACAGCAGCGGTGATGGTTCTCACACGAGCCGTACGGGCCGGGGGCAGATTGGCAGAGGTGTTCATGGTGCACACAGCAGAAGTGGCGTTGGAGACAGGGGTTTCATGACAATGTTGTGGACTGATTTTTCAAGTACCGCTCACACAACTGGTAATACTGCATCGATGGAAAGTGACAGGAGACAGCAGTTGTCAACTATGGTTACAAACTACTTTTCCTCCCATATCGATGTTCTCCCACACAGGTCATTCCCCTTTGACTATTGGGCCGCTAAACTGGACACCTGGCCTGAATTGGCACAATATGCCTTACAGGAGCTCGCTTGCCCAGCTGCAAGTGTGCTATCGGAAAGAGTCTTCAGTGTAGCTGGATCAATCTGGTCTGGGCCGTCAAATCCATACTGTGCCTGACACCGTCTGAGCCTGCCTCCTGATGTATAGACATATCTTTTGAATGTGTACGCTATCCATACATGTTATCCGGGGATACGGTACCCTTTCTCACCTTTGTGCAATCACGTGCAATCCATACTGGGCCTGACACCGTCTGAGCCTGCCTCCTGATGTATAGACATATATTTTGAATGTGTACGCTATCCATACATGTTATCCGGGGATACGGTACCCTTTCTCACCTTTGTGCAATCACGTGCAATCCATACTGGGCCTAACACCGTCTGAGCCTGCCTCCTGATGTATAGACATATATTTTGAATGTGTACGCTATCCATACATGTTATCCGGGGATACGGTACCCTTTCTCACCTTTGTGCAATCACGTGTAATCCATACTGGGCGTGAGAACGGCTGGCGAGCTGTTAAGCAAGCTACAGCACCTGTGGTTTGCACACGTAAGTTTTTCATTTTTTCAGGAATGACGGTTAGGCCTAATTCCAGAACTGCGGTTGACCTGCACTTACTGGGAAATCATCGTTCGCGGGTAATAATTGTAATCAGTGATCCCCATCACTAACGTTGTTCAGCGGGTTATCTGCACCTGTAAGCGACAAACGCTGGCCTTTTCAGTGTAGCGCACATGCAGCCACGGACATGTAAGGGCATGACACACCAGTTATTGGCCAATCTCATGTGCCAGAGCCTCACGTGTCCCTCTAGTAAGCCGGACTCGGACCGCGGGGCATGATGGAGTCTCGTTCGTTAACGGAATTAAGCTTGCAATGTGTGCATCTGTTCTGTAGCTGGCAAGGTTGAGGTTTCCCAGGTGGAGTCGAATTTAACCATAGGCTCCACTCCTGGTGGTGCCCTTCTGGACATTCCTTTAAGGTTCAGCTTTGCAACCATACTGCCCACGTAAAACAAACACTTTGCCTTCATGAACGCTGTTTGGAGGGTCATGACTCGTGGGAATAACGCCGCCCAATCAGTTAACCTGCTAGAGAGATCCTTCGTTGCTCCCAAGCATGACATCACACTCCCTAGGAGGAAGGTAATGCCACTGTGGCGACCGTACTCCTGGGGGCGACACAAGTGCACTGATGCCCAGCCACTGCTCGATGAATCTGCTGGTACATTGACCCAGACCACTACATTCCCCTCGCACGCTACCCGGCCTGAATCTGACCCTGATGAAACTCTGGTTACCCTTCCCATATACAGTTCCATCTTACACGGTGACAAAGAGGAAGCTGCAGATGAAAGTGCAGGTTCGGCCCACCTGCCATCAGACACACCACCGTACTATCAGGGGCCCTTTGCCAGTGCCGTCGCCAACGAGTGGGCCCCCCCTGCTTGCTCAGGACCACAGCACTTGCAAGGTTGAAATACTGTGCAGTGAGATGGAAGATGGGGACGACGAGGAGTCCAGACTAGTACAGCGATTCCCTGGCGAGGAGACTTATTTGATTGTTTTCAATGTTGGGACAGCAATTTTTGGGGAGCACTATACTCTGGAGAATGATAGATGGGGCCCACCATACACTGGAACATTCCAAAGGTGGACATCAGACACTGGAGCAGCATTTACAGGGCCCATTATACACTAGAGCATTAGAAATGCGGCCCATTATGTTTGGAGCATTATTTGGGCCCATAAGACAGTGGAGCTTCATCCATGGGGACCAACATATACTGTAGCATTATGTGGAGCTCATCATATACTGTTTCAAACATTATATGGGACCAATGATTCTGTATGGAGAAATAGATGGGCCTCGTCATGAGATGTAAAAAGTGAAGTATTTTTCATTGTACTATACTGCTATTTCTCTGCCGTATCGGAGCATGATGAGTTGTGGTATGTGTTAAAGGGGCGCTCTTTCGCCCAGGGCACATGAAAAACTGGAGCCAGCCCTACCCCCCCACAACTTTAGCCAAATAACCCCCATTTTTCAGTGCGTAACTTGTATTATGAAGTTAATTAAGGTTGACAAGCTTAAGTAAGAAGAATTGATGCTTTTGGCATTCAAATGAGCACTGTAGGTGTGTTTCCTGTCCTCCTCTCACTGCCGACTTTTATTCCCCATTGACTTACATTGGGTTTCGTGTTTCGGGACGACCCCGACTTTTCCCTATAATCGGCCGATCTTGCTCGACCCGACTTTTGGAAAAGTCGGGTTTCACGAAACGAAACTCGACCCTAAAAAACCAAAAGTCGCTCAACTCTAGTGGATATATATCTGTGTATTTTGTGTACACTGTTTACCATAGATATTGATCTCTCTGTAGACGTTTTTCTTTTGCATTTTTCTTTTTCAGGGTTTTTTACTGCAGGCTAACATATTTTGATTACGAGATAAGTCTTATTTGGAACTGCAAAAAAAACAGATTTTGAATGACATACATTTGTAAGAGACTTTTTAGACTACAAGATAAGTTTACAGTGTGCATACTACGAGATAAGTGTACAGCATTAAGCACTTTTTTGAATGAGACTTATTGTCTCTTCATATTTTTCTAATTTTCAGTATTGTGGGTGTGAGTGTGTATTTTTTTGTGTCCCCAATTTTTATATACATAGGGTGGTTTAGGGCAGTACTAGGGACGCCGACGTTGAGCGGGGGCGCCATATCGTCTACAACTAGGGTGCCAACCTCCACGCTCAGGAAGGGCCTACTAGAGCTTACTAGGGTGAAGTAGCTTTTTGCCCTCCATCTTTTGAATTTATTTAATTTTTGAGTTTGACCCCCTGTGTATTTGGGTAATTTTACCAGTATATACTTTTTAGTGATTCAATTAAAAGTTAATTTTTAAGGATTATTCTTTTTCTGGTTTCTCACTGTTGGAACGCATGTCTGATTGAGGGAGAGGTTAAGGGCACAGGTGGAGGCCCTAGTGGAGCCAGAAGAAATGGAGGAACTGTTAGATACAAAGGTTTGTTTTGCAAGCCTTGGGGATTCAAAAACTTGTGGAGCAGCCCCTTCACCACCTGCCCCCACAGCCACCAGAGTGACTCAGTGCCCAGTTAGTGAGATGTAATACCCCTGCCCATGTTTGCTCGTCCAGGTGTTAATGGTGAAATGCACCCTGGAAGACATAGATTTTTTCAGGGAATGGGTTATGTTGTCTGTGAATTGCTGGTGTAGCACAGGCACAGCTTTCTCGGGGAGTTATACTCAAAAGAAAGGAAGTGCACAACCCAAGATAAAATATAAATATTTTATTGATGTAAATCAGATAAAACCAAAATTCTTGCTAGGAAATAATAATAAAAGGGGCATAGAACCAGAGAGAGTGACCTCTGAGCAGTCATATAATAAAAATTCAAGTGAAACAGGTATGTACATGGATTACATCAGAAAAATATCATAACCAAACACTGTGAGTGAAATTGTAGTATCAACTCAGTGGAAGAATTACTATCAACATAGTTGCAGTATAAAGGGCCCCGGATCCCCTACACTACACGCACCGGGCCGACGGGCCCGCAAGACAGCGTTGGCCACACACAGCACCCACCGGAGCTCCGCAGTAATGTACTTCAGTGGTCCCCAACCTTTTTTGCACCAGGGACCAGTTTCAAGCAAGACCATTCTTCCATGGCCCGGCAGGGTGGGGATGGAGGTGTGGCAGGGGCAGGGCTTTGGTCATAAGGGGGCGGGGCTATGGACGTGGTTGTAGTTTAGCAGTGCATACTTATCATTTAATTATAACATTTATGTGACTCAACTCACCATAGGTTTTGAATGAGTGGGAGAACCTGGCTTGTTTCTCTGTTTCAGTGGGAGCACTGGGCTACTTCTACTGATGACCGTCACTACTAATGCTGATTGGAACCTACAAGGAAATGGAGCATTGAGCACTTAAAAAAATTGTACTGGAGTACTGTACATGCTGATTATTTTCTAATCATCAGAAAATGTATGTGTGGTTCACCCCGTCCTGTCCAGCTATGTGTGGCTCCCCCTGTTGTATGCATGGCTCCCCTGTCTCATCCTTGTATACATGGCTCTGCTCACATGTTCCCATCCTTGTATACATGGCTCCGCTCCCACCCTCCCATCCTGTATACATGGCTCCGCTCCCACTCTCCCATCCCGTATACATGGCTCTGCTCCCACTCTCCCATCCTGTATACATGGCTCTGCTCCCACCCTCCCATCCTGTATACATGGCTCTTTTACCACTCTCCCATCCTGTATACATGGCTCTGCTCCCACTCTCCCATCCTGTATACATGGCTCCCCTGTCCCATCCTGTATACATGGCTCTGCTCACACTCTCCCATCCTGTATACATGGCTCCGCTCCCACTCTCCCATCCTGTATACATGGCTCCCCTGTCCCATCCTGTATGCATGGCTCTGCTCCCACCCTCCCTCCCTTGTATATATGGCTCCGCTCCCACCCTCCCTCCCTTGAATATATGGCTCCGCTTCCACCCTCCCTCCCTTGTATATATGGCTCAGCTCCCTCTCCCTCCCTTGTATATATGGCTCCGCTCCCACTCTCCCTCCCTTGTATATATGACTCTGCTCCCACCCGTGTATGTATGGTTGGGCCCCCCCATCCTCCCCCATCATACTGACCCTCACGTTGCTGAACTTCCCTCCCCTCGCTGAACTTCCCTCCCTGCATCTCGCGGCGCTTCAGCTTCTTCCTGTGCGGAGCGGTCACGTGCTACCGCTAATTAAGGTCCATAAATATGGACGCCACGCCTATGGGAGAGGAGGGGCGTCTATATTCATGACCTTAAATAAGCGGTACACTTGACTGCTCAGCGCTGGATGAAGCCGCCATGCCGACAGGGACCGCTATGCAGGGTATCAGCTGCTACACAGCCGCTGGCTCCCCTTGTGTCCGCGGACCGGCAAGAGCACTACAACAGCCCAGTGCTGGGCCGCGGTCCGGTGGTTGGGGACCCCTGATGTACTTACCGTATTTTTCGCTTTATAAGACGCTCCGGATTATAAGACACACCCCAAATTTTGAGGACAAAAATAGAAAAAACCTTTTTTTAAATAAAATGGTGGTGCCTCTTATAATCCAAGCGTCTTATTGCTTACCAGGGGTGGTGGCTGCGGTGAAGCGGGGTCCCAGGGTCGCTGCTGGAGGAGGCAGGAGTGGGGTGATACTGCAGGCCGCAGGAAGGGATGAGAGGGTGCTCTGATGTGCAGCACGCTGCCAGGAGGGCTCGTGCTGCTACCAGGGGGGCTTGTGCTGCTACCAGGGGGGCTTGTGCTGCTACCAGGGGGGCTCATGCTGCTACCAGGGGTCTGTGCTGCTGCCAGGGGGGCTCGGGCTGCTGCCAGGGGGGATCGTGCTGCTACCAGGGTGGCTTTTGCTGCTCCCAGGGGTCTGTGCTGCTACCAGGGGGGCTCTGCTGACATTTACCGGGTGTAGGCCGCAGGGGTGTCCGGGTGTCTCCGGGTGTCCGCCGGCGCTGTGGGTGTCTCCGGGTGCCCACCCATGTTTCTACGTGCCCAGCGGTGTCTCCGGTTCCCATCCCGGGGCTCTGCAGACATTTTGCGACAGGCCAGAACCCCGGGGCTCCCTCTCGGCTCCCTCTGTATTGGCTCCGGCAATATGGCGGCCGCCGCCGGGGGCAGCGCATGCACTGATGGTGATCTCGGGAGGGAGCCCCGGGGTAATTAAATTGTACTACCGGGTAGCGCCGATCGGAGCCGGGGACCCGGGCCCCTATATGGGCCGGGCCCCAAAGCAACCGCCTCGGCTGCTACCCCGGTAGTTACGCCCCTGACTTCGGCAGCCAATCACAGATGACCTTTTGTCATGGTGCTGTGGATCATTTCTGCTCCCTGTTTGGCTGCCGGAATCAACACACATAACGTTAAGGGAAAAAAGAGCCTCTCCTCTAACCTATTCACAGCCCCTCACCTCATCAAACACATCCCCACTCATCATACAGCACCACTATCCTAGCCAAAGTAATAGCAAGAGCATTAGTGGAAACTCAATGATTTACTGAAGTATAACAGAATTTTGCTGACTTTGGGTAAAAATGCTAGGGAAACCGAACACGAAGCAGAATGTGCTATGTTCATGCCAAATTTGAAATTGGAGAACGTTTTCCAAACAAGGTCACTCATCTCTAGTGATGAGCGATCATGCTCGCCACTACTCGTTACTCACCCGAGTATCACGGTACTCGGTGCACTTGGTGAGCACCGAGCATTCCCGGGATTACTCGGCGGGAATTTGGGTCTCCACCCATGTTTTTTGGTGGACTTTACAGACACAGTCACGATGCTGGGATTGTCTGCCAGGCAATGAAATGCTGCAGCCATCTTTGTTGTAGTCATCCAGTGATTGGTTGGCCGCACAGCATCATCAGCGGTATAAGAAACCAGACGCCGCCCTGCTCAGTG
Source organism: Dendrobates tinctorius (assembly GCF_039654945.1). Lineage (NCBI taxonomy): Eukaryota > Metazoa > Chordata > Amphibia > Anura > Dendrobatidae > Dendrobates > Dendrobates tinctorius. Next base: position 20,857,649 of record NW_027361765.1, on the reverse strand, counting down.
CATCCAGCTCTGGATTGAGATAGTGTAGGGAAAGTTGCTGCTGATATAGGGTCAGAATTGGGGATTTATTAGTTAGTATGGGGTCTACCATCCTAAACTACTCAAATCCAGCTAAACCAACAGTCCTTCTAAGGACTAATTCTGGAGTATATAGGTTCCAGTGTAAGGTAGGCAGGGTAGTGTTCGTCACTCTATACACATCAGTGCAAGGAATGCAGGCACTGTATGTGTGTATATAGATCATTGCATACATCAAGAGGGTCCTTTCCCTTTCTGTGTTATGGTTCTGCTGCTACCTGTAGGATATATTGGCTGTATATAGCTAGCCCCAGATGTAATTGGAATACAGGCCACACATTTTTGGTGTGGTATCTTCTTGCCAGCTCAAACCTGTGCGTGCTCAAAGTTTGGCCAGTTTACGGCGGTTTTCTTTTTTTGTCCTGGCTGTCACTGTACTTAAATACAGCAGTATTTAGCCCCCAAAAAGTACAGCCCACACATTTATTGTAGTGGTTTCTCTGTGCAGCTCATATCTGTGTGTGCTCAAAGTTTGGCCAGTTAACGGCATTTTTATTTTTTTGCCCTGGGTGAAACTGTACTTATATACAGCATTATTTAGCACAGAAAAAAGGAAACCAAAAAACACATTTGTCATAGTGGTATCTCCATGTCAGCTCATATCTGTGCGTGCTCAAAGTTTGGCCAGTTTATGGCAGTTTTATTTTTTGTCCTGTCTGTCACTGTACTTACATACAGTAGTAATTAGCCAAAAAAAAATAGAAAAAATACAGGCCATACATTTTTTGGTGGTATCTCCGTGGTAGTTAATATCTGTGTGCTCAAAGTTTGGCCTGTTTACGGCATTTTTATTTTTTTGTCCTGGGTGAAACTGTAATTATATATAGCACTATTTAGCCATAAAAAAGAAACAAAAAAACACATTTGTCATAGCGGTATATCCATGCCAGCTCATATCTGCTAATTATGCAAATTGTCTCTTCAGAGAGGAAGAGGACTAGAACTCTAGTGCCACCTATGTGCCAGCTCATATCTGTGCATGCTCAAAGTTTGGCCAGTTTACTGCAGTTTTCTTTTTTGTCCTGGGTGTCACAGTACTTATATACAGCACTTGTCAGGGTCCTGTCAGCGCTGGCAAACTGCCACGGCTGAACAGGGTAACTCACCCACACTGTGGGAGGGCCCAGGGTCATATACTGCAGGGAACACTCAGGCAGAGACAGGACCTGGGACGTTGAAGGTAGCAAGCAGTGAAGGACCTATGATCATGTTACCGCAGGGGGTGGGGCTTAGTGTCCTGCTGGAGATGAATGCTGGATTCTACTACAGGGATCCTCAGGTCAGTCAAACGGGAGTCATACATGGAGAGGGCGGCGTGGTACCAGAGGGACAAGCAGAGAGTAGTCAGAACGTAAGCAATGAGTCATACACGGAGATAGCAGCACAGTACAAGAGGGGCGATCAGAGAATAGTCAGGACATAGGCAATGAGTCAGAAACCATAGAAGCAGATACACAGTACAGAATCAAGAGACAAACTCACAACAGGGGACAGAACCGGGTCAGAACCATATAAGCAAGCTAGAAGACAATCAGAAGGCACAGGCACACAGGGGTCACCACACTCGGCAAAAGGCAAAAGTATAACTGACGGGGATTGGAGTTTCCCAGGGCTATAAGAAGCTCTCCTTGAACCAAAGAGAGGCCACAATAATTAACCCCAGGTGTGCAGGTCAAAGCCTGCACTGGGCTCAAGAAATTAACCCCTGACGTGCAGGTCAAAATCTGCACTGGGATCATGACAGCACTATTTTGCATTATTTTAAAAAACAGGCCACATTTTTCAGTGGGAAGTGTCTGTGACACTCCTCATACATCCGTGTGCCAAAAATTGAGGCATTTTATGCCTAAATTTCCTTTTTTGGACAGTCTGTCACTCTCGTTATATCCAGCACTCTTTTTTATGCAAAAAAAAAAACTTTTTACAGTGGGGTATGTCGGAAAAAAGATTTCTGTTTCAAGTTGTTATGGCAGCTTCCTGACTGTGTTAAATGCTCCAACTACTCCCACCATCATCATCTTCAGCCTAGAGGCAGTCACTGCGCAGGTAGAAAGTCTGAGTAGCAGAGGGTGAACGCTTAGGCGGTGTGTACTCTGTGTCATACTCTGTCTCTGTATTATGAAGGCTAAATCTTCTTGATGAAATCATGCCCGGAAGAGCCATAGCAAGATAGCGTTGAAGATCCTGGGGACAGGACTCGCAACTACTGAGGCCTGGTGTTCCTGGGCAGGATTCTGACAAGCCCTCACCTACTAATATTGAACTGGTTGGACAGTGACGTTTAAAAGGAGCCCATGCATTGTCTATAGCTGAAGCTAGAGATTTTGACATTTCAGATGCATTTCCATATATGTCAATTGGAGAGCGTTGTGGTCGTAGATGTGACTTCTACACCACCACATGAGCTGCCGCCTATTACCACCCAAGGTGCTGCACCCACCACCTTCTGTCTCTTTCCCATTCTCCCGCAGAATGAATGTCGGCAAGGACAAGTTCCTCTCCCCTCTGTAAGTCTGTCATTATAATTTTTATTTGGGTAAACGATATCTTTTACTATGTATGTAAACCCTTGTCATGTACAGCACCATGGAATTAATGGCGCTATATAACAGTGCCATGTTTACTACAGTCCTCAGATGTTATGTAGGTCCCTAATCTCACCTCTACTTCAGCAGCATGATGAATTAATAGGAAAAGGATGTGGCATTGGTTAGCTGTTGTTTTCTTGCCAAAAAAACTCAATAACATCAATGAGGTGGTTAGCCGCACACGGAATAGAGAAATAGTAAAGATGACAATTGACATGTAGTTTCACATTTGAGATAAAACACACTCCAACAAGTTGCTTTCACTCTTACAACATTATATTCCAAATCCTTGTAGAAAAAGATGAATATATTGTGCAGCAAATAGGTATGAATAATTAATCAAATTGAAACTGTTCTAGATGTACTGTTCAATTTGCTATAGAAAATTGAAAGTATATGCCTTCTGTCATGATCTATTTTTGGATCCATGGCAGAGTCTGGGTTCTTATAGAAACCTTTTTCCTTTTGTTCCTGGTGGCCGCTGGTGTTACTGCAACGGTAGTTGCTTTGCTGCTGGTTTTTCCCCAGTGGCCGCTGGTGTTACTACAACTTAGTTGCTTTGCTGCTGGTTTTCCCCCCGGTGGCCGCTGGTGTTACTACAAGTTTAAATTAGCCAGCAGGTGTTGACCAACCCCCTCCATCCTATAAAAGGTCGTCAGGTGCTTAGCTCCTTGTGGGTAATACTGGTCATTCACTAACCAACCTTGGAGAAGAGAGGAGCTATTTGGAGCAGTGCTGTTGCAGCTTATCTGGAGCCCTGGTGTTTCAGCTGGAAGCTGTGTCCGGGTGCCGTACTCTGCTGCCTCAGGAGCATTGGCAGCAGAGAAAGCTAAGTTGTTTGTTGTTCCCTGTCTGTTATTTTCCCTGGTGTGTTTATTAGTACAGTTGTGAGGACCAGTGTCCGCACTTGCTAGTTCCCTAGTAAAGGATAGGTGCAGGGCAAGTGAGTGATTGAGGTATCCTGGTCCGCAACAGGTTGAAAGAACCTGTATAAGTAACATGAGGAGAGTCAGGGCTCTTCCTTAGGAGAGTACAGGAGGTGTCCACTTCCCTGTTCCCTATCATAGGGCCCACCGTTATAACTGTGTCCCCGGCGCCCCCTTGTTTGTCTTTGTTGGTCTTGTGACTGACCGATCAGTGGGTCGTCACGCAGGGCCAGTCACACGTGACTCCTTCTTTGCTGCTTGCATTAAAGAGCTGATTTGCCAGATATGTACGGAGTCAGGATGACCGGGCTGCGGGTACCTGTGCTGCGCCATTTCCAGAACTATCAAAGCTGCGTCCCCTGTTTCCCAGCGGAAGGAATAGGGTAATGGACAGGCCTCATTACACAGAAAGAGGGGTCATGTTTAAACAGGGAACCTGGCCAGAAGCTGAGGGACAAAAAAAGCAAAGCAGGAGTGAGTCCCCAGCTGTGACCGTGTGAGCAGCAAGAGGGGCAGTGCACTATGCACCCGAAGCGCCGAGGCTGCAGCAAAATGCAGCAGACAGACCCAGTGAACTAGAGGCATGGGGCCAGCTTAAGAGAAATCGGGCAAGACATCAAAGATTTTTGGCATGGACAAGCAGCGCATAGGAGGCTGAGTAGTGTGCTCCATCCTTAGAGCAGTGGTGCTGCAGAGGACAGTTCCCATTGCCTCCCGCTACTAAAAGTTGTACTGCCATTTACCAAGGCACCATTTGCCCAGTAACTGCCAGAGAACGAGGCGCCACGCACTCCTTGACCGTGAGTACAGCACCCATGCGCAGTTGAGAGAGCCAGTTCATGCCACGTTTTCAGCATGGATAACCAATAATTAGAAAGCACAGAGGAATAACAGGGGATGTTGGTACAATCAGCAAGGTACTCCCTCAGCATTTTCAAAAACTTGCACTCCATGTGAGAGTCCCCTGTACCTCAGGGACAGGGTGATGGGAGGATCTGAGAGAACTCTCCCCAAACTTTGCCAATGTTCCACTGCCTTTGCTGGCTTGGAGTTGTGTCTCTCTCACTTGTACTCCTTGCTTGGCCAACAAACTTTGACCTCTGATGCCAGCGCTTTCAGATGTGAATTTTTTTAATAATTCCACAAGAAGGACCCTCTGTTCCTTCAACATTTTAGCATACCTGTCTGCCTCTGGAATAAGAGATGTAAAGTTCTCCTTGTAGCATGGGTCTAGTGTCACCAATCAGTATTGCCCGTCACCCAAAATTTTGATAACGAGAGGGTGACAGGAAAGGCAGCGTAACATAAACTCAGCCATGCGTGAAAGACTGCTAATAGTCAATAATTCCGTGTCCTCACCAAGAGGACAACTGACCATGCTCTCCTCCTACTCCTTGTCCTCAGGCCTCCAACACAGAACTAACCTCAGTAATATCATTGTACAAACATCATTGTAAATGCCTTGTTGTAAATACACCCCTGAATTTTTTATCTCCCCCACCTCATTTTTGATTGTATGTTGTCACGCGCAGGATTGTTTTGTTTTGGTTTAATTATTGTTATCGTTGTAACTTAGTGTAGATTGTAAGCTGTCACCAGCACAGTAGTTTTGTTTTGGTTTAATTATTGGATTATTGTTATCGTTGTTACTTTGGACTGTTGTGTTTGAAACTGTTAAACTGTAAATATGTTTTTGCTCTATAATAACTCTCAATCTTCAAATTAGAACACAGATAAGCAGGATGAAGACAATAATTATGGTGTCATTGATGCTCACCCTCTTTGTGGATTCGTCAAAGTTTTGGAGAATGTTATGTGTGAAGACAGAACTGAATACCAACAACCTTGCTGATGCTGGTAGACTATTCAACAACTGCCCTCTTCTGCTGACAAATCCTTTCCAACATCTGCAGTGTAGGGTTCCAAGGCTTGGGGCATCACACACCAGTCATTGAGCCAGAAGTTGCTAAATCACGGGAAGGGCGGATGAAGCTGTAGCTGACTTTCTAAAATGGGTATTTCAAACGTTGCACTTTTACGATGAGATCTGCCAGCTCCGTGTCGCTATTCAAAAAACATTGACCAATTTGGTTAAGCGCATGAGCCAGGCATGGCACGTGTGTGAGCTGGCCTCGACACAGAGCAGCCAACAGGTTCCAGACATTGTCACACACAACCATGCCTGGCTGCGGGTTCAGCCATCTTAGCCACCGATCTGCCTGCTCTTTCAGAGCTGTCAACAACTCTTCAGCATTTTGAGGTTTGTCACAGAAGCATATTAGCTTCAGCACAGCCTGTTTATGCTTTCATTTGGCAGTGCTGCTGTGCTTACAGTTTGTGACTGATGTGCTACCTTTTGTAGCTGGAGGCTAAAGAGGAGGTGAAGGAGGAGAAGGAGGTGCAGGAGCTGTAGACTGTGGGGGCAACCCAGATTGACATATGGCCTGCAATACTCGGGGTTTGGGAGGATGTGCACCATACCAAGGTTGGAGTGGGTCCCGACACTTCCACTATGTTAACTCATTGTTGAATCAGTGAGAAGTTCTGTCCCTGACCACAAGCACTTGTCCACATGTTTGTGGTTAGGTGGACTTTCCAAGTTACAGAATTGTGGAGGGCACAGGTAATGTTGTGGGACACGTACTTGTGTAATACTGAGATGGAACATCGGGACAAATATTCCCGCATGTTTGTGTCCTCAGGGTGACACTCGACTCTGCCCTCTCTTTCAATCTAAGATCCAAGCCCTTGCCTTCTCCTGCCCATTACAACTCAAAAACATTTCTTGGATCCATACATTCCAAGAAAATTCAAAAATGTTTGTGCATGCCCTCATGATCTCCCGCCTTGACTATTGCAACCTTATACTCTCTAGCCTCCCCTCTAAAACTCTTGCACCACTCAAATCTATCCAAAACTCTGCTGCCAGAATAATCCATCTGTCCCTCCGTTATTCCCCAGCCTCTCCTCTCTGCCATGCCCTTCACTGCCTTCCTATTGACCATAGGCTGCAGTTCAAAACCCTAAATATGACATACAGAGCCTTCTACAACCTGTCTCCTCCATTCATCTGTGATATGGTCTCCCAGTATTCAACTCGGTCATGACTTCTTCTACGCAAACCCAGTGTGCCATCAGTGAGATGTACCGTCCTTGCCCACAAGCACTTGTCCACGGGTCCTTGGTTAGGTGCACTTTCCCTGTAACAGCATTGTTGATGGCAATGTTGAGGAACACATGCTTGCTTGTGTAATGTTGTGACGGTATACCCGGAGAAATAGTGGCGGGTGAGGACCGAGTACCTTGTTACTGTCACCGTCATCAGGTTGCGCTAAGCGTCAGACTCACACGAGCCTAATATGCAACATTTAGAGAGCAAGCAGACAAGAAATTTGTGAATTTAGTACTGTGGTCTGTGGCCCGTTGGCTGCGTCTTTCCGCTTACAGTCCAATGACTAGGGTATGGACAACTGACGACTGCTCTGGGACAAGCACGTGGACATGCTTGATGATGGTGCTATTTGACTGTGGTCAATTGCAGGTGCAGGGCAGGAGGCATCTTTGCATGCACCGTGCACAGGGGATTGGCATACATGCACAACAGTGGAACAAGCAGTGGTATCACCCGCAGACACTGTTCATGGAGCCTGGTGTTCAACCAACAAAGTCGGGTGCTTTGCTGCCATGAGCTTGATCATGCTGGTGGTGATAAGGCTGGTAGTTTTACTACCCCTGCTGAGGTGGCCATGACCGGTGTTGCAAATGTCCTTTTTGGGGTTATCAGCAAAGTGTTTAAAAAAAAACAAGACTGGTAGGGGGACATTCATTGTCTCCGTCTCCCACACCACCTCCTCACCTTGACACCTGTCTTTCAGTGTTCCCAAGGCTCTGTTCTAGGACCCCTACTCTTCTCCATCTACACCTTCGGCCTGGGACAACTTAAGTAATGGCACAGTTTGCAATATCTTCACTATGCCAATGACACACAGATTTACCTATCTGTACCTGACATCACCTCCTCACTGAACAAATCACACATCTTCCCTCGATATCATCCTTCTTTTCTGCTTGCTTTCAAAAAGTGGACATGGACATATCAGAATACAACATCTTTCAAGCATCTCACGCTGAGTACACCTGAGAGCTGTGTATGCCTCATTCGGTACCACTTTAGTAAGAGGCTAACTTTTCCCTAAAGAAAATGATTTTCCAGACATTCTTTGCCTTTATTGGACTTTTTTTGCAGCTGTGATCTTCTTCTTATTGGTGTGGATGTGGTAAATTTCTAAGTCGTCATCAATACCATCATTGTCCATATGTTGTAAAGAGGAAATCAATTTGTTTCCAAGGGTCGTAGTTATGTACGTTTTGTGCCATTCCTTTAATAGTGTTCGTTACACTAGGACAATTAATTTTAGACTGGAACATTAGGATATCATTGGTAATATGTATGGGTGAAGATAAAGAAGCTTGTGCACGGGTGTGTTTTTTATAGTTACGGATGTGTACTCCTCTTTAAACTTAGTTTTTCACGAGCATCCATTAGTGTGCTTGGTTTTCCTCCAACAGTGATCTGCTTTCTCTAATTCAGCATCTCACGAACATGTTGCACTTTGCCCTTTATAGAGACACGTGTGTCTTTGGCAACATATTTTGGATGGGCATTTCTTAGGCCGAGTCTCACACGCGCATCTGTTACACCGATCTTCAAATGGGCATGAAACCAATTCTGGTAATTGATGGTGGCTAAACGACAAATTATTGTTGGCTGTATCCTGGATCTCATATCTCCCATAGCCACTGCTGTTATTAATCATGTACTTTCCCATTCCTGTCATCACCATGTCCCTTTTCCAGATCATTTCATCCAACGATTCGTCCACCATATTGTTACTAAAAACATGCACCTTCCCAGCAGCAACTGTGTAGGAAACCACGTTACAGATTTGTAAGGTGTTTATGATGCGCCTAAAAAAAATGGTACACACTATGTTGATACTGTATCTATCCCACAGGGGAAAATGTTTCCCAGCCAACACACTTAGTTTATGAGCATTACAAGTCTAGGAGACCCGCTCCTTTAAACTGGACATAGTTTTTAATCAGGCCTTCCTCCATGTCTCAATATCCGCGGCCACTAGATCACCAGAGTTAACGTGTTCCGTGCTGCTACCAGCCAGTGTCGAATTCCCACCAAGGGTGGGTGGTTTTAATGGACCTAAAATACTTGTTATGGAAAAGGTTGAGGTGTACCCCTCCGGGGAAAATGTTTGCCAGCCAACACACTTCGTGTATGGGCATTACAAGTCTAGGAGATCCGCTCCTTTAAATTGGGCATAGTTTTTAATCTGGCCTTCCTCCATGTCTCATCATCTGCCACCACTAGATCAACAGGGTTAACGTGTTCCGTGTTTCTACAGCCAGTGTCAAAATCATAACAAAGATGGTGTTTTTGCTGGGCATTAAATACTTGTTATGGAAAAGGTTGAGGTGTACCCCACCGGGGAAAATATTTGCCAGCCAACAGACATAGTGTATGGGCATTACAAATCTAAGAGACCAACTCCTTTAAATTGGGCATAGTTTTTAATCAGGCCTTCATCCACGTCTCATCATCCACCGACACTAGATCAACAGGGTTAACGTGTTCCATGCTGAAACAGCCAGTGTCGAAATCATAACAAGGGTGGGTGTTTTTCTGGACGATAAATACTTGTTATGGAAAAGGTTGAGGTGTACCCCACAGGGGAAAATTTTGGCCAGCCAATACATTTAGGGTATGGGCATTACAAGTCTAGGAGACCCGCTCCTCTTTAATGGGACATTTTTTGTTAAGAGGCCTTCCTCCACCAAGGGGAGATTTGGGTTATTGGGGTGCATATGACTTGGTAGCAGGTCAAGCCTTGCAGTCAATGCATAAGAAAACTCAATGGGAGTACAAAATGAATAATGTGAAGTGGATTTTCCTGGGCCCATCAAGTATCTGGGTTCTAAGGCATATTGGGGTGCATATGACTTGGTAGCAGGGTAGGTCTTGCATTCAATGCAATATATTTTATGGAAGCCCATCTGGATATCTCATGAAAGGGGTATTGGGGTGTGTCGTAATTCTTGGCAGCCCATCCACTCACTGCATAGGCTATAACAGTTTAGGAGACCTACTGTTTAATAATGGCCCCTTAAGCAGATTAATGCTGCCTGATGCCCCTGTAAAAATAGGCTCTGTGACTTTAAGAGTCCCTCCTTCATAAGTGAAAAAAGATGTGTCGGCTTATGTGTCACACACCACATGGCCACCTAGGGTTGTTAAATGTTACAATGACATTTCTCATTCAATGCATTTGTTTTGGTTGAAAGCAATGTCAAAGTTGAAAAACGCTGCATATGAATATAGCCCAAGTGGTGGAGGAACATTTTGGTCTGGGGTTATTTATTTTGCCTTATATACAAATCATTAACCTGAAAAGGACGTACCTTAACATATTTCCCAGAAAAATCCGTTTTGGTATGTTTTTTGGTGCACCGGTAAAAATGGCATGAAACTCTGACAACATTGTTTAAAGCTGTGAACTAGGAGTCCGGAATTCTTCCTAGGGCAATCCCCATGATGTCCCAGTGTCATTTGAACAGTGTTTCCATCATTTTCAGACGTTTTTAGACCTTAAACGGACCCCAGGGAGATAGCGATAAAAATGCTCTGGTCTCTCATAGACTTACATTGGGCTCGTTGTTCTGTCCGAGTACCTAAGTACTCCAATGTGCTCAACCCGAGGAACGAGCACCTGAGCATTTTACTGCTCGCCCATCACTACTCATCTCTAATCAATATATGGAAAGGAGGAAAGAGGGGGAGAAAGGAAAGAAAAAAAGAGGAAGGGAGAAAGAAGACAGAGGACTGGGTGTGGGAACAAGGGAATAGGAAAGAGAGGTAAGGGGATACAGGGGAAATGAGTAGAAGCATGAATGTAATCATGGGAGGAAAGGAATGTAAGTGGGTATAGGAGCATATAAATTTTGGCTGTGTGCTGCTTATGGAAAAAAATGGAAAATGAGAACAAACCTGTGTTGTTTAAATGGAAGATAAGTAGTCATTAATCACAGGGGATGTCACTTTACACTGGAAAAACCAGAAGGACATTCAATGTCAACAATGCAGTCCTGTTATATGTCTGCAACTTATTGGATCCTATTTCCTGAAATCTATTATTAACTTGGAATGTTAAATATTTCAGAAAAGTCATCCAAACACCATTTAAAATATTTTATCTAAATTAACTTGTGCATCATAATGTATCACAGAGAACTCTATAGTCTGACTACTCTGACAGTGATGCAATCTGGTGATGGAAACATTGCACTTCTTTGAACAGTATTGGTGTTGATAGTGGATAACGTTTATGCAAATTATTTGACACAAACTTATTTGAAAAAAAAAGTTAATATACAATAAACCAAATATTTCAAAAAATGTGAAGAACACATTAATTTAACCAGTTTATAGTTTTCTTATCCTTCACTTCTAGTTTACATATTATTTTATTGTTAAGTAGAAAACAGCTGAATTCTAGTTCCTTAATGGTTGCATAAAGTAATATATAAGAAAATTGTTGTATTTTCTTGACAGTAATTTAGATCTAATTTGATCTGATTTCTGATCTGATAATCTGATAATAATCTGATAATAATATAATAATATAATAATAATCATCTGATAATAATCTGATAATCTGATAATATGATCTGATTTCTAAGATCAAAAGAAATTTGATGAATTTCAAAAATTCATCAAATTTCTTTTGATCTTAGAAATTCAACTTTGATTTAAAATAAAAACACTTTTGTCCTTCCATGTGTAGCAATGGTTGGGGCTGATGGATTGCTCCCTGACACTCCAGGGGTAACATGCATTTCATGCTCATGTATGTTATAAAAAGATGATACCCACTGAGGCCACAGTTTGCTGAGATGGGGTAAAGAGTAATTGGCTTTGGGAGTGGAAAATAAGAGTTGGTAGCAGGTCCAGGAAGTGACAGTCAGTCAAAGTGGGGAAAGAAGCGAGTGAAGCAGCAGACCTAGGTCAGAGGCTGCTAGGGACAATGTGTGGGCCTTCTGGGGCCTGGGGCAAACTCAGCCTGTGAAGCTACAGTGAAAGATGGACTCATATTATATGGGGCGGAAGGTATTGAACACAAATATACTGCTAGTGGTGGAGAAGATTCCCTAGGGACAAAAATCCAGTGAGAGGGACATTCTATCTTTACCGAGAACCTGCCTTGAAGTTGTGCCCGGTACCTGTGGGAAAAGATGATAACCCGTAGGGCCTTATTCTATACATCTGCATGTAAATAGTGTGAATACTGCTATTGACCAGTAAATGTTTGGGTGTTTTAAGAACCTCCTGTCTCCGGGATTAATTGCTGCACTGGTTCCAGAAGAGGGATTCCTGGACTCAAAAGAAAAAGAGGCCTGCAGCTCTAAAGTAAGTGTGATGCCTCTCACACATAGCAGCACATCGGGACTAGGACACGAGATGTCTGTAGGATGCAAAAGCTGGTGGAAACAGAAGCTCGCCCACGACTACCTCGCTTGGGCATCTTACACATGCATTTAAATAATTCTAAGAAACCATAATTACATTTTAATATTTTTGTTGGAAGTAGAGTTGAGCTGGAAGTAGAGTTGAGCGACTTTGGTGGGATCGGGTTTCATTAAATAAAATTTGAGTCGGATGAAACTGGTCCGACTAGGGCAAAAAAAGTCAGAGTTTCGCCCAAAACCTGACCTCAATGCAAGTCAATGGGGAATAAAAGTCGGCAATGAGTGGATGAATGTCATCCGCTCAATGCCGACTTTTATTCCCCATTGACTTGCATTGGGGTCGGGTTTCGGACGAAACGCCGACTTTTTTTTGCCCACTCGGACCAGTTTCATCCGACTCAAATTTTGTTTCATGAAACCCGATCTGACCAAAGTCGCTCAACTCTAGTTGGAAGTCAACAGTATTTCAGACTCTGGATGAGCAATTAATTACTTTCTGCATTTTCTTTGCCATTAGGCAAGTGAAACTGATCTGTGTGGCAAACCTTTTTGTTTGCATATTGCACACTTGTGACTGAAAGTACTCATGTTTTTCTACACAATAATATGAAACATATGGTTGACATTTATTAATACTGAGGAACTGTGATGATCTTGTGAAGTCAGAGGTAAAAGTCTAAGAATACTGTATTAAAGGATTATTTTAACTGAGGTGCAATAAATATTTTATGGTTTTGTCTTTGAATACAACTGACAATACATGATAAAGATGATTAAATTAAAATCAATTAAATGTATTTACTGTACAGCAAATTAAACATGTACAACAATTACATTTCCCAAAAGTTCTTTAAATCTCTTCTACTACCTTTACTATATTAAAACAGATGGGCAGCTACCGTAATTGCTTTAACACTTTTCATGTCTCAGATATTTTAATGATCCTATTTTAGACATACTGTATCTAGAAAAAGAAATGGAAAAGCCTATTATTTTGTGGCAGCTTTACAGGAGGAAAAATATTCACATACACCAGAATTCAGAATAGCCTGCAATTTTTTTTTTCTTTCTGCAGCCACACATGTATTGTAATTTGAAGATGCATTCACATATATAAATCTCCATTGGGATTTTTTGGCTAATTTTGGCAAGTGGGGCAATAAAGGAAATAGAAATTAAAGGTCTAGATTTATTAAATAATTACAGGATGCTTGCTTCAATTCCATGTAGATCAATGCAGAGTGCTTACTTCTATAAAATGGTTCTATATTACCCAGTTGAAAAAATTTTTTCTCTCATTTAGGAAAAAAAAAAGTTACTCTTGCATTTTGTGATATCGTTTAATGGCAAACAAATAGTGTTAGGTTATGTTCATAAGTTGCATTTTTGCAGCTTCTTTTGCTACTTTTTTATGCAAATTAAAAATCCTTTTCATAAATCTCATGCACACAACTGTATTTTTCTAACTGAATAGCAAGACTGCTGAGTTTTTGAAAACTGAAGCATGTCAATTCTTTCAGGATTATTGCAACATTTTTCTCTAGAGAAAGCAATGAGTGCAAAAATTCAGCAAAAAATGAAACCATGTGTTATTCCTGCATTTTTGCAGCTTTTTTGTTGAATAAAATTATCTTTATTAAACATGTCCTTTAGGCTAATGACTCATATAATCTGTACCAAAAAAGCACACAGCAAAAGCACAGCAGTTTTTCCTTGCAGAAAAAAAAATGCTGCAAAGATGCAACGTGTGTACATAAATACAAATTTTATTATACACAATTTACTACAGAAATTAATATTGTCAAACAATTATAATAACAGGGATGCTGCTGTCCAAACAGGGAGCCATATTACACGAAGAAGCAAAACGTGCGTTGGGGCGATGGGGACACCAGTGTGTTTATCACAGATCATGTAAGTGCCCGTTGGAGTTGATCCTCTTATTAGACCATGCCTATTCAGTTTGTCTTATATTAGAAGTGCCTACATAGGCTGTTTACATTGAAACTGGTGGCATGTTTCTAGATATAGTTTTCCCTGGACTTATATACAGGCTGGTCCTGTTTGAATTAAAGTAACACAATATATATTGTTTTCCCTGGATTAGAAACTATACTCATATCTATTTTGTTTTGGGCAACGAGTAATATGGCTCTCTGTTTGGACACCAGTATCCCTGTTATTATAATTGTTTGACAATGCTAATTTCTGTATTAAATTGGGTATAATAAAATTTGTATTTATTGGCAATTTAAACTGTGTTTTGCTGTGGTGGATTAATATTTGTAGAAGTTTTTGCCGTATTATTTTCAATTGGGGTTTCTTTTGTGTTAATAACGTGTGTACACAGCCTTTGTTAGCAAGGTTACAAAACCCTTTGGTTATGTGTGCATGTTAAGTATTTGCTGCGCTTTTGTCTTTCTTCCTATGCCGCTTTGTCACAAATCTGAAGGATTTCCTAGTACCTGGAATGTGAATGAGATTCCTGAAGTCTCATGCACACATTGCTTATTTTTTCCTTGCAGATTTGAAGCCATTTCAAATATGAACAATGCCAATGGCATTACATAGCCTATACAACAAATACAACAATATTAACTACAAAAATAGACAGGACACGATGACTTTGCTGGCAAGATCTTGGCCACGGCCTTTCATAAATTTTAACACATAACTCTAAAGAACTTATAAACCAAATCACAGCTTAGCCAAAGCTCAAGCCAATTTACCATTTACAATACCTGTTGCCCAATCAGTTCCCTGAGTGATTTACCCAATAGGCTGTGACAAAACAAAAAAGTAAAGGAGGAACGGTGGTGCAGCACATCTGGTATGGCAGCGATGAGGATTGAACAAGCCCCCTCTCATCACTGCCACTTCTTATCACCTCCAGCCCTTACTATTTACAAATAGGTTGCCCTATCAGCATTGCAGGGAAAAATTCAAATTTCTCCCAGCGACGTGCCGCTGACTGGCTAAAGGCTATAGCCAATCCTTGAACCCTGTTCTTTACTAGAAATACCTGGAAAACCTCATTGGGAAACACAATTCCAGCCAGAATTTTAACCCTTTTAGGGAAAGAATACATTGACCTGGTAATGCCATGCGTTCCTTTCCTAAAGGTCTGGGTCTTGCCATGGCATAACACAGCCTATGACCATTAAACTTACACTTAACTTATTAAAATACAACAATATTAAATAAAAAATAGACAGGACACGCTGACTTTGTTGGAAAGATCTTATACACGGCCGTTATTACATTTTACCTGCAGTTTAGACAAAGCTCAAGCCTGTTTACCATTTACCATACCTGATGTCCATTCAGTTCCCTGAATGACTTACCCAAATGGCCACCTTGCCTAAATAACATTATGCAAGAGTGGCCCCGCTACATAAAGGGTCAACTCCACCATCACCTGCAAATTAACATTAAAGATAATAGTGTCTATCTCTGATAAATTAGCACAATGACTCTGAAAAGTCCTGGTATTCCACATTCCAAGTCAACTTGCTTGAAATAAATAATGCCAATTGTAGGCATAAACTTACTCATGGATCTATTCCACATCTTCTCATTAAATTTTAAATCTAACAATTCCACCAAAATCTGTCTCGGCACTATCTCAGAAAATATTAACGTAACACCTGAAAATATATTTCTTAATTCCAACAGACTTTTCTTCACCTGAAACAATATGAAACAATAACTCAATTGTGCCGAGCTTACCAACGTCATTTCCTGCAAGATGGATGGTGATAATGTTGGGCGATTGAGCCCTGGCATGCTTTAGAGTCACTTAGTCCATTAGGCCAATCCATTTCTGTCCTCTAATGCCGAACCAAAAAACCCGGACAAACTCAAAAGACATAAAAAGGTTAAATCCATAACAACGTTGATGTGTTCTCAATTCTGCCCAGTGAATGAATGAATGACCCAGTATCCAGATGGCGACACCTAAGAAAGTTATAAACAATTGTTAGTTCTATCTTATTTACGAATACTGTAAATAACTTGTAACATTTCGAGCCTCATCTCCCAAACTTTTTAATCAATTTTTCACTTAAACCAATCCTGGCCACCTCTGTTGCAGCTTCATTTCTGAATGAATGAGTTGAGAAGTATCTATCACTGAGACTTAGCTCATATAAGCCTTTTATAAAGATACTCCTGAATCTGCATCAGAGACTTGCCAGAACGGTGAATCTGGAATTTTTTTTATACCAGCAGGGCGCACAATAACATATCTCCTGCATAAACAAACAGGACAAATCAATTTATCCGTAAAGCACATTAACCTCAAATTACTTCTTTTGCCAGCTTGATCCATTTTGGATTTAGGTATATACAGCTCTGGCAAAAATTAAGAAACCACTTCCAAATGTTCAGTTTGTCTGATTTTTCTCTTTATAGGTATATTTTTGAGTATGGTAATATGTAAATTGTTCTTTTCGTCTTCAAACTTCTGACAACATGTCATGGCATTAAAAAACACCTGAAAAACCATCAATAAATAATCTGGCAGTCCTGAGGTTTGGGTAATGCTCTAGCCATTGTTGCATTCTCTCCACTTTTACTGGACTCGATCGCTTAATTAAAGTACTCCTTTTAATAAAGATCCCTTTATTAAAGAAGCATTCATGTTTGTATTTACATGGATTCGGCCTCATTGAACAGAAAACATGTTCCTTTCTGAAGGTAGTTTGAGCTGGAACTTGACCTTGTCTATTAGATGGTTTTCTTGTTAGTATTAGGTTAAGCCACAGTCCTACATCTTTTACACCACATTTCAGAGATGGTTATATAGCTAACTTTTGTCTAAAATTTTCATCATAAAAATATCAGCTCAAATTAACCAAAATTCTTGTAAGCTTCCAGCACTATCTCTACATGCTGAAATAACCTGGAGCATTTACTAGGGAACTTTTCTCCCATTACCAATTGTTAAATGACCTGGCTTTGGGTCTACGCATATCCTTATCCTTCTCCAGCCTCGCTAGAAAATTCTTAGAGGCTGGCAGCAAAGAAAGGATATCTATAAATTCATTACGCCATATTTTCTCTTTAATTGATATAGACAAATGTTATCCTAAGGGGGAGACTGTACATACTAATGCCTCTTTTTACAAATCCTTCCCCATCCATTTAACTTCTGAAGCTATAGAGGTTACTGTAGACTCCTATTCCTCCTGTCTAACCCTAGACCATCATCCAGGCGCCTCCATAATTCTGCTACCCCTGGGACTCTGGAGGATACACTGGTTGAGCATTTACTATCAGCAGGGGCTGGAATAAATCCCTTAAGTCAGAACATGTGAAAGCTGGTCTAAAGTGCATGGAATTTGTTCATTGTGAGGGCCATACTCACCACCCTCTGATATACTGTCCTAGATCTTCTCCAACCTGAACACCTCTCTCGGCTGGTTCTTCAGCTTGAGGACTGACTGCCCCAGGACCAGAAATGGTTGCAAGCAGCTGGTGATCTACTGTGGCGAGCCTGGTCCCTTCTGCATGCAGGGCATCAAATGTCCTCCTGCACTCTCATCATCTCCTGGAGGTCCTCTGTCCATGCACCGGGACAAAGAGTAAATCACTCTCCTCATTCTGTTCTGGGACTCGGAACACAAGCCCACGCCCCAGGATAACGTCACAGCAACTTCCGGTGCTTCCTCCATGATGCCTTCTTCTCATGCTTCCTGGTCCCCAGTCATTCTGTATTCTGTGCACAGCTCGGTAACATTGTCCAGCAATCTTTTCAGGCAGCACTTCAAGCATGCTAGCACACCTTCTTCACCCAATTTTCTTCAAAGCTCCACCAGGATGGCCTACTTGATACACAGGTGCAGCAGCTGGAGCAGCACTTATGTTATGAGAATTGAACAAGCTCCTCCTCATCGCTGCCAGCTCTTATTGCCTCCAGACCTTATTATTTACTAATAGGTTGCCCTATTGTTGCCAAGGAAAGAATCCAAACTTCTCCCAGTGACGTGCCGCTGACTGGCTAAAGGCTGTAGCCAATCCTTGAACCCTTGAACCCTTTTCTTTACTAGAAACACTGAGAAAACCTTGATGGGAAACAAAATTCCATCCATAATTTTAACCCTTTTAGGGAAGGAATACAATGGCCTGGTAATGCCATGCATTCCCCTCCTAAAGGTCTGGGTCTTGCAGCATTTCACATCTACTCAAAAAAGCAAAAAAATGCACATATTTTATTTTATGTTTTTCCATTCAACACTTCAGTGTATGGAGCAGGAATGTCTGCAGCAAATATTTAGCATGTGCACATAACATTATGGTATGTTCATCAGGCATAATTTAACAAAATAAATTAACAAACCGACAGCGCTAGCTGTTATGATTGAGTCACCGTAGGAGGCAAAAACAGAAATGCTAGCTAAGTCCAGAAAACCAGAGAAGTTGGCAACTATCAGATTGCAGACCCCTGAACCTATCAACACAACTAGCAGTAGCCGTGGGGGGTTCCAACGATGACCTAGACCCCTCGATCACAGCCGGAGAGATACATAGGCCTAAAGAAGGAAAGGGGAAATCTAACTGCCCCAGAGCAGACCCCAAAGCAATAGGCAGCCCCCCACATATAATGACGGTGAAGCAAGATGAAAACACTTACACAGACAGAAAGATAGACTGAGCAAAGACGGGGCCCAAAAACTACCTAGATAGGAACGGATAGGAAGGCTGCTGTCTGCAATCTGCCAAAACCCTATCAGAGACAAAAGCCAACAAGCTGATATAAAAATGGCCCTGAAGCAACTAAGCTTCAAAAACTAAATCAGCACTCAGGTACTTTCAGAAGACAGAGCTAACCGAACACTGCACACTCCAGCAGGGAGTGGCAGAATCCAAAAAGCAAGAAAAGCAAAAACAAATCTTAAATGTAAAAAGGCAAAAAAAAAAACTTAGCTTTAGGAGAGCAGGAATCAGACTGGTGTCCAAGAGTCCACAGAGAAATCACCCGCAGGGCAGAAAGGGCGTAGGCTGCCTTAAATCCAGTCAGTGACTCCACTCAGCCAATCGTCTTCATTAGTCCCAGGTGCCTGATAATCAGGCTCACTACCTTCCTTCACTAGAATAGGGAGTTCACCAGGCCTCAGTGACGGAGGGGAAAATGAACTCACAACAGTACCCCCCTTGAGGAGGGGTCACCGAACCCTCAACGACGCACCAGGGCGATCAGGGTGAGCCCGATGAAAGGCACGCACCAATCTTTTGGCATGATTATCAGAGGCAGAGACCCAGGAATTATCCTCCTGACCATAACCCTTCCACTTAACCAAATACTGGAGTCTCCGTCTAGCCAGACGGGAATCCAGAATTTTCTCTACCTCATATTCCAAGTTACCTTCAACCAATACAGGGTCCGGAGGTGCCACCTCAGGCACAACTGGCTCAACAAACCTCTTCAACAAGGACTTATGGAACACATTATGGATCTTAAATGTGACAGGAAGAGCCAAACGAAAAGAGACCGGATTAATAATCTCCAAAATCTTGTAAGGTCCAATAAATCTAGGCTTAAACTTAGGAGAAGCCACCTTCATGGCAATATTTTTTGATGATAACCACACCATATCACCAATCTTAAACTGGGGACCAATGGTCCTATGTCGATTGGAAAACCGCTGGGCCTTTTCCTGGGAGAGAGATAACTTATCCACCACTTGGTCCCAGATCTGGTGCATACTCTCCACCACAGTGTCAACACCTGGGCAGGCAGAGGGCTCCACCTGCCCTGAAGAAAATCGAGGATGAAACCCAAAGTTACAAAAAAAAGGTGACATCAAAGTGGCAGAACTAGCTCTATTATTTAAAGCAAATTCGGCCAAGGGCAAAAATGAAACCCAATCATCCTGATCAGCGGAAATAAAACATCTCAAATACGACTCCAAGGTCTGGTTTGTTCTCTCTGTCTGCCCATTGGTCTGAGGGTGAAAAGCATAGGAGAAGGACAACTGAATTCCCAACTTGGAACAGAACGTCCTCCAAAATTTAGACACAAATTGAACTCCTCTGTCAGATACAATGTTCTCAGGAATCCCGTGCAAGCGAACCACCTGTTGCAAAAACAGGGGCACCAACTCAGAGGAAGATGGCAACTTATGGAGTGGTACAAGATGAACCATCTTAGAGAACCTATCACAAATCACCCAAATAACAGTCATTCTTTGAGAGACCGGCATATCAGAGATGAAATCCATTGAAATATGGGTCCATGGCCTCCTGGGGACTGGCAAAGGCATCAACAACCCACTAGAGCGAGAACAAGATTTAGACCGGGAGCAAGTCCCACAGGACTGCACAAAATTCCTGACATCATGAGACAAGGTGGGCCACCAAAAAGAGCGACTCACCAGATCTCTAGTACCAAAAATACCTGGATGACCAGCCAATGCAGAGCAATGAACTTCAGACATCACTCTCTTCTTCCACTGGTCAGGAACATACAACTTTCCACTGGGGCAACGCTCAGGTTTGTCCTCCTGGAACTCTTGCAGAGCAAGTCTCAAATCGGGCGAGATGGCAGAAAGAACTACCCCTTCGCCTAAGATGGTAGCAGGCTTGGTCACCACAGGAGAATCAGCAAAGAAACTCCTAGAGAGGGCGTCTGCCTTGACATTCTTAGTTCCAGGAAGGAAAGAGACCACAAAATCAAAACGTGTAAAAAACAAGGCCCACCTAGCCTGTCTAGGGTTCAAGCGTTTTGCCGACTCTAGGTAAATCAATTTTTTGTGGTCAGTGAGGACCACAACTTGATGTTTGGCTCCCTCCAACCAATGTCTCCACTCCTCAAATGCCCATTTCATGGCCAACAGTTCCCGATTCCCCACATCATAGTTACGTTCAGATGAAGAGAACTTTCGGGAAAAGAAAGCACAGGGATTCATTTTAGATGTTACCGGATCCTTTTGGGACAACACCGCTCCTGCACCAATCTCAGAAGCATCCACCTCTACCTGAAACGGGAGTGAGACATCAGGTTGCTGCAGAACCGGGGCAGAGGTAAATCTACGCTTCAGCTCCTGAAAGGAAGCAACCGCCTCCGGAGACCAATTCAACACATCCGCACTCTTCCTGGTCAGGTCAGTCAATGGTTTGGCAATACTAGAAAATTTTGCTACAAATTTCCGATAAAAATTAGCAAAACCCAAAAACTTCTGGAGGGCCTTCAAAGAAGTGGGCTGAACCCAATCATAAATGGCCTGTACCTTGGCCGGGTCCATTTCAATAGTTGACGGAGACAAAATAAATCCCAAAAAAGAAATCCTCTGTACTCCAAAAAGGCATTTTGATCCTTTGACATACAGAGAATTCTCTCTCAAGATCCGGAACACAGTCCGAATATGTTCCACATGAGCATCCCAATCCTTGGAGAAGATCAAAATATCGTCCAGATAGATAATCAAAAATTTATCGACAAAGTCTCGGAAAATATCGTTCATGAAGCACTGGAAGACAGAAGGGGCATTAGTGAGCCCAAAAGGCATCACCAGGTACTCAAAATGTCCCTCTGGAGTATTAAACACCGTCTTCCATTCATCCCCCTGCTTAATGCGGATAAGATTATACGCCCCCTGAGGTCAAGCTTGGTAAACCAGCAAGCACCTCTGACTCTAGAGAATAGATCTGAAATCAGGGGTAACGGATTCTGATATTTAATAGTAATTTTATTGAGGGCACGATAATCAATACAAGGCCTTAAAGAACCATCCTTCTTGGCCACAAAAAAAACCCCGGCACCTAAGGGTGAAGAGGATGGTCTAATATGACCCTTCTCCAACGAATCCTTAATACAGGACCGCATAGTCTCGTGCTCGGGTACAGATAAATTGAAGAGCCGACCCTTAGGAAATTTACACCCCGGGCTTAGTTCAATTGCACAGTCATAACTCCTATGAGGAGGCAAGGACGCAGACTCATTCTCACTAAATACATCATAGAAGTCCGCCAAATAGTCAGGAACCTCATGCGACTGAGGAGAGGTGGAAAAAACC
Source organism: Dendrobates tinctorius (assembly GCF_039654945.1). Taxonomy (NCBI): domain Eukaryota; kingdom Metazoa; phylum Chordata; class Amphibia; order Anura; family Dendrobatidae; genus Dendrobates; species Dendrobates tinctorius. The sequence goes on along the minus strand of NW_027361765.1, from coordinate 20,835,503 downwards.
GGAGCCTCACTAAAGGTACACCGGCAACCCCAACTCACCACAGACACAGACTTCCAATCCAAAACTGGATTATGAATCTGCAACCAGGGAAACCCCAGAACAACGGCATCATGCAGACCATGCAACACCAAAAATCTGCAATTTTCTTGGTGGTCTGGGGCGACCCGCATGACCAACTGGGTCCAAAACTGAGGTTTATTTTTAGCCAGAGGGGTAGCATCAATCCCCCTCAAAGGGATAGGCGTCTGCAGAGGTGTCAATGGAAATCCACAACGTTTAGCAAAATCCAAGTCCATTAGGTTTAGCGCTGCTCCCGAATCCACAAAAGCCTTGGCGGAAAATGTGGACAGGGAACAGATCAGAGTAATCGCCAAAAGAAACTTAGGCTGAACCCCACCAACAGAAAACGTGTGTGCAAAGCGTTTCTCACGTTTAGGACAAATAGAAATAATATGTGAGGCATCTCCACAGAAAAAACACAGCTTATTACGCCTTCTGAATTCCTGACGTTGCGCCTTAGACAAAACTCTATCACATTGCATAGGTTCAGATGTCTGTTCAACCGGTGGCAACACCTCTCGTGTAATCCTGCGTTCACGTAAACGCCGATCAACCTGAATGGCTAAAGACATAAAATCGTCCAGACCAGAGGGAACAGGAAATCCCACCATAGTATCTTTTACGGCTTCTGACAAACCCTTCCGAAAGAGAGCAGCCAAGGCACTATCATTCCAGGTAGTAAGGACCGCCCACTTTCGGAACTTTTGACAGTACAACTCTGCAGATTCTCGACCCTGGTTCAATGCTAACAGGGTCTTTTCAGCCTGATCAATAGCATTAGGTTCGTCGTACAGCAACCCCAAGGCTTGAAAAAATGCGTTCACATTAGTCAGAATAGGGTCATCTCATTAGTCAGAATAGGGTCATCTGGTTTCAAAGAAAACGCCCAATCCTGGGGATCGCCGCGCAGCAAAGAGATGACAATTTGAACCTGCTGCGCGGGGCTCCCTGACGAGTTAGGCTTCAAAGCAAAAAATAATTTACAATTATTTTTGAAACTCAAAAATTTAGATCGATCTCTAAAAAATACATCAGGTGTGGGGATCTTTGGCTCAACAGCATGTGAACGAGCAAGATAGGCGGAAATTCCTCGCACTTCAGCAGCGAGCTGCTCCACACGATCAGACACTTGCTTTATCTCCATTGAGAGAAAAAAAAATTCCCCCTACAGGTCTCAGAGATATAGAGGAAAGAATATACACACTCCTCTTTTTTTTTTTTTTTAAACACAATTCTTTCCTGCTATTGAGTACCCAAGGATCTGCGGTTTGGCGGGTGATTTTGTTATGATTGAGTCACCGTAGGAGGCAAAAACAGAAATGCTAGCTAAGTCAAGAAAACCAGAGAAGTTGGCAACTATCAGATTGCAGACCCCTGAACCTATCAACACAACTAGCAGTAGCCGTGGGGGGTTCCTACGATGACCTAGACCCCTCGATCACAGCCGTAGAGATACATAGGCCTAAAGAAGGAAAGGGGAAATCTAACTGCCCCAGAGCAGACCCCAAAGCAATAGGCAGCCCCCCACATATAATGACGGTGAAGCAAGATGAAAACACTTACACAGACAGAAAGACAGACGGAGCAAAGACGGGGCCCAAAAACTACCTAGATGGGAACGGATAGGAAGGCTGCTGTCTGCAATCTGCCAAAACCCTATCAGAGACAAAAGCCAACAAGCTGATATAAAAATGGCCCTGAAGCAACTAAGCTTCAAAAACTAAATCAGCACTCAGGTACTTTCAGAAGACAGAGCTAACCGAACACTGCACACTCCAGCAGGGAGTGGCAGAATCCAAAAAGCAAGAAAAACAAAAACAAATCTTAAATGCAAAAAGGCAAAACAGAAAACTTAGCTTTAGGAGAGCAGGAATCAGACTGGTGTCCAAAAGTCCACAGAGAAATCACCCGCAGGGCAGAAAGGGCGTAGGCTGCCTTAAATCCAGTCAGTGACTCCACTCAGCCAATCGTCTTCATTAGTCCCAGGTGCCTGATAATCAGGCTCACTACCTTCCTTCACTAGAATAGGGAGTTCACCAGGCCTCAGTGACGGAGGGGAAAATGAACTCACAACAGCTAGCGCCACAGACTACTCAGCAGCAAAATATTAGGACAATTACCACCAAATTAATCCAAGTAGATAAATAATGTGTAAACAATTCAATATTTGCGCTCAGAGTTGTGTCTGTATAGAGGCTATACTCCACTCAGAGAAGATATTAAAAATTCAAAACAAAACAGATAAACGTTAAGAGTCAGGAACCACCCCTGGTTAAATATTTGCACTCAGAATTAGGTCAGTATAAAAACTATACTCCACTCAGAGGAGACATAAATGGTCCAAGGCAAGGTAGGTGAACACCAAGAGTCCAGAACCGCCCCCTTGACTAAATATTTCCACTCAAAATTAAGTCTGTATAAAAACTATATTCCACTCAGAGAAGATAAAAAAGGTTCAGGGCAAGGCAGGTGAACATTAAGAGTCAGAAACCCCCCCCTGACTCTTTCACAGAGAGATATAATATAGAGGGGTGAATTCAAACTTGCATTCACATGCAGCATATAGAGGATTCAGTCATGTGTTGAATAGAAGAATCTTGCCATGAGATAGTAAGGAATGGCATTACAAATCAGCAGCTTAACACTGGAGTGCTTACCAGCACGGGTCTTGTGGAGGAGAAATTCTAAGCACTCCAGTGTTAAGCTGCTGATTTGTAATGCCATTCCTTACTATCTCATGGCAAGATTCTTCTATTCAACACATGACTGAATCCTCTATATGCTGCATGTGAATGCAAGTTTGAATTCACCCCTCTATATTATATCTCTCTGTGAAAGAGTCAAGGGGGCGGTTTCTGACTCTTAATGTTCACCTGCCTTGCCCTGAACCTTTTTTATCTTCTCTGAGTGGAATATAGTTTTTATACAGACTTAATTTTGAGTGCAAATATTTAGTCAAGGGGGCGGTTCTGGACTCTTGGTGTTCACCTACCTTGCCTTGGACCTTTTATGTCTCCTCTGAGTGGAGTATAGTTTTTATACTGACCTAATTCTGAGTGCAAATATTTAACCAGGGGTGGTTCCTGACTCTTAACGTTTATCTGTTTTGTTTTGAATTTTTAATATCTTCTCTGAGTGGAGTATAGCCTCTATACAGACACAACTCTGAGCGCAAATATTGAATTGTTTACACATAATTTAACAAAATGTCTAAACAAACATATGGAATATAGTAATGCTATAATAAAACCACAGAAATTGAAGTGAAAGCATAAACTTTAACCCCTTAATGACCGCTGATACACTTTTTAATGGCAGCAGTTAAGGGTACTTATTCCTCAGCGTCACTTTTTAATGGCAATGAGAATAAGGGTATAGCACCTCCCCAGTGTCGGAAAATCTTTGGGGTCGCAGTTACCATGGGTATCTGAGACCCTGGAGAACATAATCAGAGTTGGTTTATACAGTTCCCTACCACATGAATAACGGCGATCCCAAAAAACAAAAAGGCGTATTTAAATTTTAGTTTTCTCTCCACTGATAAGATCTAACATATCAGAGAAGAGAAAAATGGGGTCTTCCAAGCCCCCATGATATGTCTGCTATCCCCCGGGCTCTTCTGCTCCATCCCCCAGCCCTCTATGTCATCTTCCTGAAAAAAATGCTGGACGCATACGTAGTGCGCCAGCCGAGATCTGCCATCCGGCACTTGGGAACAATAGGGAATTTTTCCCATTGGTTCCTTTTGATCACTGTGATAGACCCTCTCCGAGTGATCAAAATAAAAAAAAGATAAAGCAAATCCCCTTTTGTCACCCTCTTTGTTAGACAAGAATTTTAAATTAAAAAATGTATTTTTTTCCATTCTTTGCAGTTAAAATTGATGGTAAGGGATAAGGGTTAGGGTTGTGTTGGGATTGTGTTGGTTTGGAGTTATAATTGTTTTTTTTTTCAAAAGTAAAAAAAAATAATGATCATTGTATTGTATAACTAAAATCTTGTAAGTCCTGTCCTATTTGTGCAAATCGTTGGATCCTATCTCCTGCAGTTTAGGGTTGGGATTGGGGTAAGGGTTGGGGTTAGGGTTAGGGTAGTGTAAGGGCTGGGGTTGTGGTTAGGATTGTGTTAGGGTATGGTTTGCGGCATAATAGCTAGTGTTGAGAAAAAGTGCTAGATACTCGAGTTTGCAACAGGGCATCATGAATCCCAGCATGTTTTTTTTGGCTGTCTAACAGCTGCAAGAAATGTGGGGCAGGACTTGAGTATGTCACTCTGACATCAGCAATATTTGGTGCAAGCACTTGCGCTCAACACTAATGATGACATATTCAATGTGATAACCTAATGCTATCAAATTCTGCATCACATATATAAGTTCAAAATACTCACTATACCCCTGAATATAATCCTTGAGGGGTGTGGTTTTCACAATGGGGTCACTTGTGGGGAGTTTCCACTGTTTAGGTATATCAGGGGCTCTCCAAACAAACATGGCGTCCGCTCTCCATTAACCCAATTTTGCATTCAAGAAGTCAAATAGCGCTCCATCCCTTCCAAGCACTACCATGTGCCCAAACAGTGGATATCCCCCACATATGGGGTATCGGCATACTCAGGCGAAATTGCACAACAAATTTTGTGGTCCATTTTCTCTTGTTACCCTTATGAAAATAGAAAAGTTTGGGTATAAACGAAATGTTTTGTGAAAAAAGTTAAATGTTAATTTTTTTCCTTTCCCATTGCTTCAGTTCTCTTGAAGCAAATGAAGGGTTAATAGGCTTCTTGAATGTTGTTTTGAACACCTTGAGGGGGTGTAATTTTTAGAAGTGTCACTTTGGAGTATGTTCTGTCATGTAGACCCCTCAAAGTCACTTCAAATGTGATGTGATCCTTAAAAAAATGGTCTTGTAAATTTTGGAAAAAAGAGAAATCACTGGTCAATGTTTAACCCTTGCAACTTCCTAACAAAATTCTGCTGATGTAAAGTAGGAAATGATCTTTATCAATTATTTTGTGTGACATACCTCTCTGATTTAAGGACACAACAATTAAAAGTTTGAACTTTTAATAATTTTCTAAATTTTGGCCAAATTTTCATTTTTTTCATCAATAAACACAAGTCATATTGAAGATATATTACAATTATCATGAAGTGCAATATATCAAGAAAATACAGTCTCAGAATCAGTGGCATACAGTCATATGTTAAAGTTTGGACACCCCTATTAATGTTAACCTTTTTTCTTTTGGTTTTTGCAACAGCTATTTCAGTTTCATATATCTAATAACTGATGGACTCAGTTATATTCTGGATTCAAATGAGGTTTATTGTACTAACAGAAAATGTGCAATCTGCATCTAAACAAAATTTGACCGGTGCAAAAGTATGGGCACCCTTATCATTTTCTTGATTTGAACACTCCTAACTACTTTTTACTGACTTCCTGAAGCACTAAATTGGTTTTGTAACCTCATTGAGCTTTGAACTTCATAGTCAGGTGTATCAAATCATGAGAAAAGGTATTTAAGGTGGCCACTTGAAAGTAGTTCTCCTATTTGATTCTCCTATGAAGAGTGGCATCATGGGCTCCTCAAAACAACTCTCAAATGATCTGAAAACAAAGATTATTCAACATAGCTTTTCAGGGGAAGGATACAAAAAGTTGTCTCAGAGATTTAACCTGTCAGTTTCCACTGTGAGGAACATAGTAAGGAAATGGAAGAACACAGGTACAGTTCTTGTTAAGCCCAGAAGTGGCAGGCCAAGAAAAATATCAGAAAGGCAGAGAAGAAGAATGGTGAGAATAGTCAAGGACAATCCACAGACCACCTCCAAAGACCTGCAGCATCAGCTTGCTGCAGATGGTGTCACTGTGCATCGTTCAACAATACAGCGCACTTTGCACAAGGAAAAGCTGTATGGGAGAGTGATGCATAGAAGCCATTTCTGCAAGCACGCCACAAACAGAGTCGCCTGAGGTATGCAAAAGCACATTTGGACAAGCCAGTTACATTTTGGAAGAAGGTCCTGTGGACTGATGAAACAAAGATTGAGTTGTTTGGTCATACAAAAAGGCGTTTTGCATGGAGGCTAAAAAACACAGCATTCCAAGAAAAACACTTGCTACCCACAGTAAAATTTGGTGGAGGTTCCATCATGCTTTGGGGCTGTGTGGCCAATGCCGGCACCGGGAATCTTGTTAAAGTTGAGGGTCGCATGGATTCAACTCAGTATAAGCAGATTCTTGACCATAATGTGCAAGAATCAGTGACAAAGTTGAAGTTACGCAGGGGATGGATATTTCAGCAAGACAATGATCCAAAACACTGCTCCAAATCTACTCAGGCATTCATGCAGAGGAACAATTACAATGTTCTGGAATGGCCATCCCAGTCCCCAGACCTGAATATCATTGAACATCTGTGGGATGATTTGAAGCGGGCTGTCCATGCTCGGCGACCATCAAACTTAACTGAACTGGAATTGTTTTGTAAACAGGAATGGTCACAAATACCTTCATCCAGGATCCAGGAACTCATTAATAGCTACAGGAAGCGACTAGAGGCTGTTATTTTTGCAAAAGGAGGATCTATGAAATATTAATGTCACTTTTATGTTGAGATGCCCATACTTTTGCACCGGTCAAATTTTGTTAAAATGCAGATTGCACATTTTCTGTTAGTACAATAAACCTCATTTGAATCCAGAAATATAACTGAGTCCATCAGTTATTATATATATGAAACTGAAATAGCTGTTGCAAAAACCAAAATTGTTAAAAAGAAAAAAGGTTAACATTAATAGGGGTGCCCAAACTTTAACATATGACTGTACATTGAAGTGTTCCAGAGCTATTACCAAATAAATTGACAATGGTCAGAATTGTAAAATTTGGCTTGGTCATTAAAGTCAAAATTGGCTCAATCATGCTGAAGCATGGGAAAATTTGAAATGTTTTCATAGGGTTCAATAAAACATTATTATTACTTATTTTCCTTGACATTGATGAGTATGTGCTTGAGATAGGTATATATATATATTTTTTTTTTATACTGTATATCATGTTGATAGCTGATCAGGAGATGCTAAATTATCTAGGTCCAATGAAGTGAGATGAGTGGACTTTATGACATAGTTATGCTAATGAGATGCTGCAACGATGCAATACTCCTCTTCTGAGTATACACAATGACAATGTTTTGATGAGATTATACTATGACATTATCACATAATATTTCACTCTGTTTTGGAGATGAATATTGTAATCAGTAAATAAATGTCCACAGTGGTGCTAAAAGCTGCCAACTCTAAAAGCAGCAAATAATGCTAAAAATCCACTTGTCGCTGGCTATATGCAGAATAAAGCCAATATGCGTACTTGCGCTAATTGAGATAGATGGATTATTAACCACATGCAGTGTAATGACAGCATAGTGTGTATACTGTGGATAAAATAAACATATACATTGGAAAAAATAAGTATTTTATACACTGACGATTTTGCAAGTTTTCACACCTACAAAGTCTTTATAGGTCTATAATTTTTATCGTAGGTACACTTCAAGTGTGAGGGACAGAATCTAAAATTAAAAATCAGAAAATCAGATAGTATGATTTTTAAATAATTAAATTGCATTTTATTGCATGAAATACCGTATTTTTCTGATTATAAGACACTCCAGATTAAAAGATGCACCCCAAATTTTGAGGAGAAAATAGGAAAAAAAATTTTTTTTGAATAAAATGGTGGAGCTTCTTATAATCCATGCATCTTATTGCTTACTGGGGGTGGTGGCTGTGGTGAAGTGGGGTCCCAGGGTTGCTACTGAAGGAGGCAAGAGTGGAGTGTTGCTGCAGGCCGCAGACTGGGATGAGGGAGCGCTCCGATGTGCGGCATGCCGCTGCCCTGTGTCTGCTGCTGCCGCTGCCCTGCCCTGTGTCTGGTGGTACTGCGGGGGGGTTCTGCTGACATTTTTTGCAAGGCCAGAGCCTCCAGCAGTTCCATGGTTTCTTCCTGTGCAGTAAACTTCAGGAAAATGGCTGCCAAGATCTCAGAAGATGAGATTTTAGGGCTGAAATCTCATCTCCAGAGATCTTGGTGCCGAGATCTCCATCTGCGTATGCGCCGCCCCAGATAAGTTATATACTCATTATACGATGCTCCCCCATTTCCCCCCAAACTTGTGGGGAAAAAGTGAGTCTTACAATCCGAAAAATACAATAAGTATTTGATCACCTACCAACAGAGATGGGAAAACCTGAACAGTAAAGTTCAGGGTCTGTACCAACCACACATAGACTTCACCAGGAAGTCCATTTTACTCTTTGGGTTCAGCACCCTGAACAGCAGGTGTTTCTCACGCTCTCATGTACATGACAGAGCAGCAAGCACTGCCTCTTTTCGGCCATAAAATCATTAACGTCAGAGAGCTACGGTTCCCACGCTGTGGAATGACAGCGTGCGCCCACAGCTATGCTCGGAGGTAAAAAGTTTACTTCTGCTAATAACAGCAAGAGCAGGCAGCGAATGATGGGTGTATACATCAGCCAGCACCTGCGTTCTAAATAAATTATTTAATTATTTGAATAAATAATTTAAAAAAATGGCGTACCCCCCATTTTTGACAACCAGTCAAGCTAAAGCAAACAGCTGGAGGCTGGCTTGTCTGATTGTCAAAAATGGAGGGGACCATGCACAGTTTTTTAAATTATTTATTTAAATAATTTAAAAAAACAGTGTGGGACCCCTCTATTCTTGATAAACAGCCATCATTAATCTTACAGGCTTTACAGAATTGAGGAATCCTCATGACAATTTTAATTATTTAAATAAATAATTTAAAAAAACGGCATGGGGTCCCCCTATTTTTTACAACCAGCCAAGCTAAAGCAGACAGCTGAGGGCTGGAATTCTCAAGCAGTAAGATGACATGGATATTGCTTCCCCAGCCTAAAAGTAGCAGCCTGCAGCCACCCACAGATTATGACACTTTGCCCATCTCTTCCCACTTGCCCTGAGGGGGTAGCAAGTGGGATTCATATTTGTGGGGTTTATGTCACCTTTGTATTGTCCGGAGACATCAAGCCCATGGCTTGGTAACAGAGAGGTGTCTATGTGATGCCCCTCCATTACCAATCCTATAGTTATATTGCAAATTAACACAGCGAGAATAAAGTCCTATAATTGAAAGAATGACTCCGGCTCTACATTAATGAATCTACATTAAACCATACTCAGGTCATCACCCATTCCACTGAAATGCCACTGAAGCTATGGTCTCCTGTAATAAAACAAAAATAAAAACAACCATATCTCTCACCTGTCCATCGTTCTGTCCCATGCCATAATCCATGTCTGGGGGTAAACAGTCTTTCAACCTGGGTGATACCAAGATGCTACTGTCCAGACTGAGAAGCACTGAGGAATGTCATGCATTCTCAGTCGGGCCCTTGAATTGCGGTGACCTCAGTGAGATCAGCTCAGTACTATAACACTTTTTCACTGTGCTAGCGGTGATTTCACCAAGATCACCGCAGTTCAGGGGCCTGGTTGGGAATGCAGCCTTAGTGACCGGCAGAAACCTCAATGACATCACCGCTAGTTGCTGACGCTGTGCTCTCTGCAGCTCATTCCTCAATGGTTCTCAGCCTGGATGGTTGTATCTTGGCACTGTCCAGATTGAAAACTTTTTATCCCCAGACATGGATTATGGCATGAAACAGAACGATGGACAGGTAAGGAACATGGTTGTTTTTTATTTTTGTTTATTACAGGAGGTGAGGACTTCAATGGAATGGGCATTAGGTGAGTATAACTCACTGTTATTTTATAAAAGTGTATTTTGTTTTTATTTCAAATAAAGGACTTTATTCTAGTTGTGTTTATTTACAATATAACTAAAGGATTAGTAATGGATAGGTGTTTTATAGAGGCTTGATGTCAACATCTATGTGGGCTTGATGTCACTGGACAATACAAAGGTGACATCAACCTCACAAATAAGAACCCCACTTGCCACTGCCATAGGAATTACTAGACTCAAGCTCTTTGCTTTAGTTTGGCTAGTTGTCAAAAATGGGAGGCCCCCACACCGCTTTTTAAATTATTAATTTTGAATAATTCTTGATAACCAGCCTTGCTGAAGCTGACGTGTCAGTTTTGTCTGGTTGGATATCAAAAATACAAGGGAACCTCTTGTCATTTTTTAAGCTTATTTATAGCGCAGGCGGCAGCTGATGAATACTCCATTCATTCACCATCTGCTCTCACTGTTGACAGTTGAATACAACTTTCAACATTGTTCCCTGCTAATGCTGATCGCAGCTTAAGCATGAGACAGTGATGTGAGCTGTCTTTACTTCAGCACCCGTAGCCGTGTAACAGCAAGAACAGTAACATTGATTCCCGGCGCTGGTAAATGTCACACTGATGACACAGCTATTTCATCCATTTGTCATCAGTGTGCAAGTGTGCGGGATGTTTTGAGGCCCGTGCTGCTACCAGAAACACTGACATCTGTAAGATCCCTTTACTGAACTTTGGCCTACTTTTGTCGATTTTTAGGAAAAAAACTCTGGAATCCAAACATGAATCTGAATGTGCAACATTCGTGCCGAATTTGATATTCACTCATCTTTAGACAGGATGACTGCACTGCATTGAAGGGAGCATGGGTGGAATCATGTTTCATGAGATTTTGGCCAACAACCTCTTTCCGTAAGTAAGAGCATTGAAGATGGATCATGGCTGCATCTTCCAGTTTGACAATGACCCGAAACACACAGAGAGGGTAACTAAAGAAAGGCTCCGTCCTAGCTTAGCCAGTCTCCAGACCTCATCCCAATAGAAAATTTTTGGAGGGAGCTAAAACTCAATGTTTTCTGCAAAGGGGAGATGACAACTGCACTGCACTGAAGGGAGCATGGTTGGGGACATGTATCGCAAGATTTTGGCCAGCAATGTCCTTCCTTCAGTAAGAGTATTGAAGATGGATCATGGCTGGGTTCTTCCAGTGTGACAATGACCCAAAATACACAGCCAGGGTAGCTAAGGAGTGGCTCTGTAGAAAGCATTTTATGATCCTGGAGTGGCCTAGCAAGTTTCCAGACCTGAACCCAATAGAAAATCATTGGAGGAAGCTAAAACGCAATGTTGCCCAGTGACATTCCTGAAACCTGAAAGATCTGGACAAGATCTGTATGGAGGAATGGGCCAAAATCTCTGATGCAGTGTGTAGAAACTTGGTCAAGAACTACAGGAAATACCTGGCTTCTTTAAATGCAAACAAATTTTTCTGCATCAAATTGTCATGGTCCAGTCCAGAGTTTATTTTCTGCTGTCTTCACTCCGGACTGGTCATGCGGGAGTTAATCTGCTCAGCCTCGTTCTGGAGCTAACTGGGCTATTTCAGTCTCTCACAGCCTGCTGACCAGTGTTAGTGATAGCTCAATCTTCCAGTTTAGAGCCTCTGACCCTTGTACCTTGGTGATCCTCCTGCCTTTGACTGATATTCACGTGTATGACCCGGACTGATTTCTGTCCCCGTCTCTTGGTATTCGTCTCTCTGTTGCGTTCCCTCTCTGGCATCTGACTCCCCGGCTTGTACCCCGACCACGTTTTTCGTCTCACATTTTGGACCTCGTGCTCATGTTCTGGCTTTCTGACTCTTGGCTTGGTATTTTGACTACGTGTATTGCTGCTCCTTCTGGTACTTCTGCTCCTGCTAGTTTCTGACTCGGTTCATCTGACTATTCTCTCTCGTTACCTGTGGCACCTGTGCTGTTGCTCAGGGTTGCTGCTCTTAGTGTATAACCTCTCTTCCCTCACCAGCTCCCCCTGGTGGAGGTTTCACTACATTATCACTAACCTATACATTTAAACGGGATTTTGCACTTTTTTTTTCTTTAGTCATGGATCTGCTGCATAACTTGGCAGATCAAGTGTCCAGTTTGACGCAGATGGCACAGGACTTTTCTGTGAATCATCAGTCCCTTGTCATGTCTCATACCCACTTACAGAAAGAACTGACTGAGACTATTAAGACCTTTCAGGGAAACACCTCTCATATTGTTTGTCCACCAGGTGACTCTGTAGATGTTATTTTGCACTCTCCTGAACCCTCAGTTAAACTTCCTGACACATTTTCTGGCGAAAAAGATAAATTTCACATATTTAAGGAGAGTTGTAAATTATGGTTTTCTCTTTGACCCCGATCGTCTGGGGATGAGACTGAGCGGGTGGGGATTGTTATCTCCTTACTTAGGAAGGGTCCCCAATCCTGGGCTATTTCGTTGCCCCCTACTGCCCCTGAAAGGATGTCGGTAGATAGGTTCTTTGAGGCCCTAAGACTTATCTATGATGAACCGGACCGTGTTAGGGTGGCACAGTACACTATTTTGGGTCTGGGGCAAGGGAAGCACTCAACCAAATGGTACAGCTCCGAATTCCGTCGATGGTCCACTGAGGTGTCCTGGGACGACTCCGCATTGAGATGTCTGTTCAGGAAGGGACTGTCGGATTGCTTGAAGGACGTTCTGGCTCTCCATCCACCTACCAGCTAATTGGAGGAGGCTATGACTCAGGCTATCCGTATGGATCGGAGACTGCGGGAGAGAGGTGTTACTCAGTGAGGGTTTCTGTTTTTCCCTGCTAACCTTGATGTTTTGCTTCCATCTGAACCTCTGGAGGTGGGAGCCACCAACCCCCAGGAGAAAGAGAGGAAACGGCGACGTGATGGAAAATTGTGCTTTTACTGCGGAGATCCCGGACATTGGAAAAAAGACTGCCCCTCCTGTCCTCCGACTAACAAGCGGCTGAGTCTGGGTGATAATCGTGGAGGTCACCCAGACTCTCAGGTACCTTTTTCTTCTTTTTCAAAGATACTGCTAAAGGTGGAACTTGGTGTTGAGAACGGATTTTTCCATACTTCGGCTTTTGTAGACTGTGGGTCATCCCTGAACCTGATTGACTCTAAGCTGGTGGCTCGCTGTAGATTAGGGACAGTTAGGTTGGGGACTCCCTTAAAAATTGTGGCTATTGACTCTACACCTCTCACTGAGGATGGTCTCCATTTAATTTCTAAAGAATTCACCATCAGGGTGGGGGCCCTACACCAGGAGTGCATGTCATGCTTTGTTTTGGATAACCTCCCTGCTGGCCTGGTGTTAGGGTTTCCCTGGTTGCTACGGCATAACCCGATTATTGACTGGGGGTCCTGGGATATTGTTAAATGGGGACCTGGTTGTTCTGAAAATTGTCTTGCTACTGTGTCTATGTCATCCGTCAGTCTGGAGGGTGTTTCGGAGTACCTGAAGGATTTTGAGGATGTGCTCTCCGAAAAGGAGGCTAAGGTTCTACCACCACACCGCCCATTCGATTGTGCCGTGGATCTTGTTCCCGGTGCCAAATTGCCCAAAGCCTGGCTGTACAATCTCTCCGGCCCTGAGTGGGCTGCTATGAAGGAGTATATCTCTGAGAGCCTCCGTAAAGGGCATATACAGCCAAGAGCTGTTCATGACAAAAAGATTATAGAGGGGTGGTTATATGTTATCTCCCAGGCTGTGCTCTTTGACAATGCCAATTTTGCAAGTTTTCCCACCTAAAATATCGGAGAATTAAAAAATGTGTAGAGCAAAGATTAAGAGCTGCTAAGCATGAAACGTGTCTGTTCTGTTCCACCTTCAGTGGTGACAATGTGCTGATATGAAGTTGGATTTTATATTCTTTGTCCAATAAAGGAAATTAGGAAATTTCTCCAGGAAAAGGAAGCTGGATTTCTTCTATTCATTTGGACAAAGATCAGAGAGATTTGTAATTTTTATCGTAAGTACACTTCAACTGTGAGAGACAGAATCTAAAAATATAAACCAGAAAAATCACATTGTATGATTTTTAAATAATTAAATTGCATATTATTTTAAGAAATAAGTATTTGATGACCTACTACCCAGCACGAATTCTGGCTCTCACAGACCTGTTAGTTTTTCGTTAAGAAGCCCACCTACTCTACACTCATTACCAGTATTGAGCATTCCAATACTGCAAATATCGGGTATCGGCCGATATTCGCTGTATCGGAATTCCGATACCAAGTACCGATATTTTTACAATATTGGATACCGGAATCAGAAGTTCCCATAATGCAATGAGCCAGTGTTGTGGCTGTGATTGGCTGCTGAAATTATGTCATCATGATGTGCGGTCTGTGCGCATCATGATGCGCGGTCTGTGCGGGCCTGCCGGGGGTCTGTGCGGGTCTGCCGGGGGTCGGTGCAGGCTGCCGGGGGTCTGTGCGGGCCTGCCGGGGGTCTGTACGGGCCTGCCGGGGGTCTGTGCGGGCCTGCCGGGGGTCTGTGCGGGCCTGCCGAGGGTCTGTGCGGGCCTGCCGGGGGTCTGTAAGGGCCTGCCGGGGGTCTGTACGGGCCTGCCGGGGGTCTGTGCGGGCTGCCGGGGGTCTGTGCGGGCCTGCCGGGGGTTGTGTGTGTGTGCAGGCATCGTCCGATGGGACTACAAGTCCCATCGGGCGATGCCTGCTACAATGACAGTGATTGACACATTAGCCAATGATGGGACAGTAGTAGTCCCATCATCCGGCTAATGTGTTGAATGTAAAAAAAAAAAAACATACATACTACATACATACTACATATACACAACATTCATACACCATACACACATACTACATACATACTACATATATACTAAATTCATACAACATACATACGTACATACTACATATATACTACATTCATACAACATACATACATACATACATACTACATACATACTACATACACTCACTGGCCACTTTATTAGGTACACCTGTCCAACTGTGTGTTAAGACTTAATTTCTAATCAGCCAATCACATGGCGGCAACTCAGTGCATTTAGGCATGTAGACATGGTCAAGACAATCTCCTGCAGTTCAAACCGAGCATCAGTATGGGGAAGAAAGGTGATTTGAGTGCCTTTGAACGTGGCATGATTGTTGGTGCCAGAAGGGCTGGTCTGAGTATTTCAGAAACTGCTGATCTACTGGGATTTTCACGCACAACCATCTCTAGGGTTTACAGAGAATGGTCCGAAAAAGAAAAAAAATCCAGTGAGCGGCAGTTCTGTGGCCGGAAATGCCTTGTTGATGCCAGAGGTCAGAGGAGAATGGGCAGACTGGTTCGAGCTGATAGAAAGGCAACAGTGACTCAAATTGCCACCCGTTACAACCAAGGTAGGCAGAAGAGCATCTCTGAACGCACAGTGCGTCGAACTTTGAGGCAGATGGGCTACAGCAGCAGAAGACCACACTGGGTACCACTCCTCTCAGCTAAGAACAGGAAACTGAGGCTACAATTTGCACAAGCTCATCGAAATTGGACAGTAGAAGATTGGAAAAACGTTGCCTGGTCTGATGAGTCTCGATTTCTGCTGCGACATTCGGATGGTAGGGTCAGAATTTGGCGTAAACAACATGAAAGCATGGATCCATCCTGCCTTGTATCAACGGTTCAGGCTGGTGGTGGTGGTGTCATGGTGTGGGGAATTTTTTCTTGGCACTCTTTGGGCCCCTTGGTACCAATTGAGCATCGTTGCAACGCCACAGCCTACCTGAGTATTGTTGCTGACCATGTCCATCCCTTTATGACCACAATGTACCCAACATCTGATGGCTACTTTCAGCAGGATAATGCGCCATGTCATAAAGCTCGAATCATCTCAGATTGGTTTCTTGAACATGACAATGAGTTCACTGTACTCAAATGGCCTCCTCAGTCACCAGATCTCAATCCAATAGAGCATCTTTGGGATGTGGTGGAACGGGAGATTCGCATCAGGGATGTGCAGCCGACAAATCTGCGCCAACTGTGTGATGCCATCATGTCAATATGGTCCAAAATCTCTGAGGAATGCTTCCAGCACCTTGTTGAATCTCTGCCACGAAGAATTGAGGCAGTTCTGAAGGCAAAAGGGGGTCCAACCCCTTACTAGCATGGTGTACCTAATAAAGTGGCCAGTGAGTGTATATACTACATTCATACAACATACATACATACATACATACATACATACATACATACCATATAAATACTACATTCATACAACATACATACATACATACTACATACATACTACATATATACTACATTCATACAACATACATACATACTACATACATAATACATATATTCTACATTCATACAACATACATACTACATACTACATATATACTACATTCAAACAACATACATACATACTACATATATACTACATTCATACAACATACATGCATACATACTACATACAGTATATACTACATTCATACAACATACATACATACATGTATACTACATACATACTACATTCATACAACATACATACATACTCCATATTACATACATACTACATATATACTACATTCATACAACATACATACATACTACATAAATACTACATTCATACAACATACATACATACTACATACATAATACATATATTCTACATTCATACAACATACATACATACATACTACATATATACTGCATTCATACAACATACATACATACATACTACATATATACTACATTCATACAACATACATACATACATGTATACTACATACTGTACATATTACATATATACTACATTCATACAACAAACATACATACTCCATATTACAAACATACTACATAAATACTACATTCATGCAACATACATACATACCACATACATACTGCATATATACTACATTCATACAACATACATACTACATACTACATATATACTACATTCAAACAACATACATACATACTACATATATACTACATTCATACAACATACATGCATACATACTACATTCATACAACATACATACTACATACATGCTACATATATGCTACATTCATACAACATACATACATACATACTACATACAATACATTCATGCATTCATACAATACATACATATAGACATACAGTACATATAACATAGAGTACATACTCACCATCACTTGTCACGTTGATCCCCGAAGCCAGTGTCATCTCACTGAAAAAAATATTAAAATCACAAAGAAGCAAAATACTCCCAGATCTACAGAAGTCCACGAGTGTCCCACGACGATCTTCTGCAGTGCTTCACTGAGAGGTTACTATAGTTCACTGGTCTCACTTTATGGCAAAAGCTGCGTGGGAACTTTCTCACACCGCAATGCCAAAACTGAGACTAGGGACTATTTTTTTTACAGTGGCGGAGGAATACCGTGCGGAAGGATACCTACCTCTAGTCATTGTATTCCTGGGGGCCCCTAGAGAGCGGTGGCATCAGCTGATGCTGCTGTTCTCCACGGGAGATCGTCATGGGACACTTGTGGATTTCTGCAGATCAGGGAGTATATCGCTTGTTTGTTATTTTAATATTTTTTAAAGATGACACTGGCTTCGGGGATCAAAGTGACAAGTGATGGTGAATATGTGCTCAATGTTATATGTACTGTATGTCTATATGTATGTTTTGTATGAATGTATGAATGTATTGTATGTAGTATGTATGTTGTATGTATGTAGTATGAACTATGTATGTATGTTATATGGATGCATTATATATGTAGTGTGTATGCTGTATGTATGTTGTATGAATGCAGTATATATGTAGTATGTATGTAGCATGTAGTATGTATGTATGTATGTTGTATGAATTTAGTATGTATGTAGTATGTATGTTGTATGTATGTTGTATGAATGTAGTATATATGAAGTATGTATGTAGTGTGTAGTATGTATGTATGTTGTATGACTGTAGTATATATGAAGTATGTATGTAGTATGTATGTATGCTGTATGAATGTAGTATATATGTAGTATGTATGTAGTATGTATGTATGTTGTATGAATGTAGTATATATGAAGTATGTATGTAGTATGTATGCATGTTGTATGAATGTAGTATATATGTAGTATGTATGTAGTATGGATGTATGTTGTATGACTGTAGTATATGTGAAGTATGTATGTAGTATGTATGTATGTTGTATGAATGTAGTATATGTGAAGTATGTATGTAGTATGTATGTTTGTTGTATGAATGTAGTATATATGTAGTATGTATGTATATTGTATGAATGTAGTATATATGAAGTATGTATGTAGTATGTATGTATGTTGTATGAATGTAGTATGTATGTAGTATGTATGTGATTTTTTTTTTTTTTACATTCAACACATTAGCCGGATGATGGGACCACTACTGTCCCATCATTGCCTAATGTGTCAATCACTATCATAGTGGCAGGCATCGCCCGATGGGACTTGTAGTCCCATCGGACGATGCCTGCACGCACACACAACCCCCGGCAGGCCCATACAGACCACAGGCAGGCCCGCACAGACCCCCGACAGCCCGCACAGACCCCCGGCAGGCCCGCACAGACCCCCGGCAGGTCCGAACAGACCCCTGGCAGCCTGTACAGACCCCCGGCAGGCCCACACAGACCCCTGGCAGGCTCGCACAGACCCCCGTCAGCCCGCACAGACACCCGGCAGGCCCGTACAGACCCCAGGCAGGCCCGCACAGACCGCCGACAGCCCGCACAGACCCCCGGCAGGCCCGCACAGACCCCCGGCAGGCCTGTACAGACCCCCGGCAGCACGTACTGACCCCCGGCAGGCCCGCACAGACCCCCAAGAGGCCTGTACAGATCCTGCCCGCACACACAGACACGCACAGTGTCCGCCCACACACCAACTACACTCTTCCCCCCTCCCAAACTGCATGTACAAGTAAAGAAAGTGTTTTTTTAATTCCGATATTTCTGTCCCATTGACTTGAATGGGGTTTCCGGTATCGGAATCGGCGATACCCGATACTTTTTGGGTATCGGTCCGATCCAATCCGATCCAATACTTCACAATATCGGATGGTATCGCTCAACACTACTCATTACCTGTATTAATGGCACCAGTTTGAACTTGTTACCTGTATAGATACACTCAATCAATGTCCACACACTCAATCAATCACAATCCAACCTCTCCACCATGGACAAGGGCTGTCTAAGGACAAAAATGTAGACCATGGTGAGAAGGAAACAACTGTTGGCACAATTATTAGAAAATGGAAGAAACATAAGATGACTGTTGATCTTCCTTGGTCTGGGGTTCCATACAAGATCTCACCTCTTAAAGTAAGGATGATTCTGAGAAAGGTTAGGTATCAACAGAAAAAATCTAATTCTTTAAAAGATACTTTATTGTCAATTCTTAAAAAAGAGAAAAAATCTCAAGGCACAAACAACTCACACTGATCAATTTTTACAAAAAGGTCCAGCTCCTTCAAATATATGATATTACCACGTCAGGTAGGGATATATACTCTATTTGACCCTATAGGGCCCTATAATTATTCCCTACCTAACAGCGGAGGTTGGCACCCTCTTGGATGCAAATGGCGACCCCGCTCCACGGTGGCTATCCCTCCTCGCCCTGTTAATTTCTCTATGTACAGTATATCAATTTACAGAGCAAAAAATGGCTGAGTACAACAATTCATATTCAAAAAGACTCATACCAAAAACCACCAAACAAGCTAGATACGGGTGAAAAACAGTAACTGGAACATTCATTATTTTATGGGAACATAGTGCATGGGCGAAAAACTACACTACACTACCGGTCCCTATTTATGGATATCCCTGCCTAACAGCGGAGCTGTTTCACCCTAAGTTACTCTGGTGCCCCCGCTCCACGTATGCTATCCCTTACTGACCCTTGTGATAATGGTATCAACAATCTCTCTCTATAAGGGTGTATGTAGGACCAAAAAAACAGCAATTACAGTACATTACAACCTATTAAAAAATTGCCGTCACAAAAATATCCCCCAAACAAGTCTCAGACCAATGAGGGTGGGTTACCAACATATATCAAATGGCAACTGATAGCTTCTATGGGAGATCAGATTAAATCTCTTTCTAAATACAGGTCTCAACCAATTCAGAGGTCATATACCTGTTAATAACATTTTTCCCCCATGAAATAAAGGCCATTGGCAATGTAACCCATATCCCTCACGCTCAAACACATAGCACTATGCCCACAATGAAAATCAGCGAAAAATCATATAAGTATAACTTAGCTCATTGCCGTTAAGGTGTCGCCTCAACGCATTTCCCTCCCACGCAAGGAGTTCATCAGGAGGTTCCTGATGTCCCTAGATGCTCCCTCAGAGCATCGGATGTTGCGCCTGGTTGCGCTGATTTTCATTGTGGGCATAGTGCAATGTGTTTGAGCGTGAGGGATATGGGTTACATTGCCAATGGCCTTTATTTCATGGGGGAAAAATGTTATTAACAGGTATATGACCTCTGAGTTGGTTGAGAACTGTATTTAGAAAGATATTTAATCTGATCTCCCATAGAAGCTATCAGTTGCCATTTGATATATGTTGGTAACCCACCCTCATTGGTCTGAGACTTGTTTGGGGGATATTTTTGCGACGGCAATTTTTTAATAGGTTGTAATGTAATGTAATTGCTGTTTTTTTGGTCCTACATACACCCTTATAGAGGGAGATTGTTGATACCATCATCACAAGGGTCAATAAGGGATAGCCTTTGTGGAGCGGGGGCACCAGAGTAACTTAGAGTGAAACAGCTCCGCTGTTAGGCAGGGATATCCATAAATAGGGACCGGTAGTGTAGTATAGTTTTTCGCCCATGCACTATGTTCCCATAAAATAATGAATGTTCCAGTTACTGTTTTTCACCCGTATCTAGTTTGTTTGGTGGTTTTTGGTATGAGTCTTTTTGAATATGAATTGTTGTACTCAGCCATTTTTTGCTCTGTAAATTGATATACTGTACATAGAGAAATTAATAGGGCGAGTAGGGATAGCCACCGTGGAGCGGGGGCGCCATTTGCGTCCAAGAGGGTGCCAACCTCCGCTGTTAGGTAGGGAATAATTATAGGGCCCTATAGGGTCAAATAGAGTATATATCCCTACCTGATGTGGTAATGTCATATATTTGAAGGAGCTGGACCTTTTTGTAAAAATTGATCAGTGATTTTTTCTCTTTTTTAAGAATTGACAATAAAGTATCTTTTAAAGAATTAGTTTTTTTTCTGTAGGAGCCGTTGGACAACTAATTTAAGCAAGAATTTTTGAGTCTTTGATTTAAAGGTTAGGAATCAACCCAGAACTAAACTAGAGGACATGTTCAATGACCTGAAGAGCGCTATGACCACAGTCTGAAACATTGCAGTTAGCAGTTAACACAATACGTCATGTATTAAAATCCTGCAGGGCATGCAAAGTCCCCCTGCTTATGCCAGAGCATGTTCAGGCCCATTTCAAATTTGCTAATGACTATCTGGATGATTCAGAGGAGGCATGGGAGAAGGTCATGCTGTCAGATGAGATCAAAATAGAACTTTTTGGTATCAACTTCCCTAGCTTGAAAAAGGATTAGTACAACCCCAAGAATATTGTCCTATTAGTGAACCTTTTTAGGGGAAACATTATACTTTGGGGGTGCTTTTCTGCAAAGGAGAGAGGACAACTGCACTGCAGTGAAGGCAGCATGGATGGGGACATGTATCGCAAGATTTTGGCCAACAACCTCCTTCCCTCAGTAAGAATATTGAAGATGGATCATGGCTGGGTTCTTCCAGTGTGACAATGACCCAAAACACATAGCCAGGGTAGCTAAACAGTGGCTCTGTGAGAAGCATTTCATGATCCTGGAGTGGACTAGCAAGTTTCCAGACCTGAACCCAACAGAAAATCATTAGAGGGAGCTGAAACTCAATGTTTCCCAGTGACAGTCCAGAAACCTGAAAGATCTGTATGGAGGAGAGGGATAAAATCTCTGCTACAGTGTGTGCAAACTTGGTCAAGTACTACAGGAAATGTCTGACCTCTGTATTTGCAAACAAAGGTTTATGTATCAAATATTAAGATCTGTCTTTCTATTGTATCAAATACTTATTTCTTATAATAAGATGCAAATTATGTAAAAATCATACAAAGTGAGTTTCAGTATTTTTTAAGATTCTGTCTCTAACAGTTGAAGTGTATATACCAAAAAAATTACAGAACTATCCATTCTTTGTAGGTTGGAAAGCTTACAAAATCGTCAGTGTATCAAAACTTATTTTTCCCACTATATAACAAGAGATCAGGCTGCAGAGCTCAACAGTAATAGCATATATATTCTTATGCTGTACTGTTAGGTGCTCTAAATATTCCTTGTAGTTGGTATAGTCCAGTTGATATACTATTGCTCTAAGGTAAGTAGCTGGTGGTTCACACTAGAGTCAAATAATCTATAGGCAAAGTCCTGTGTATGTCTCACTGAGGAGGCACCCCAGTTTGCAGAGCATGCCTAGAAAGAGAGCTAATGAGTGAACAGGTGGTTAGTATCTTCTGTTGTTGGAGTGAGGTGTAACGTGATGTCACGTTTTCAATATAGATCGCAGAACAGGCCAAACTTCTTGCCAGCGTGTTTATAACATATATGGATGGTAAGTCCTTAATCCTTGTTTGGTAATTATAAGTATTTTCTTTTGGCACAAAATATTTATAATTGCCAAACAAGGATTAAGGACATTCCATCTGTATACATTACAAACGCGTTGGTAAAAAGTTTGTTTTGTTCAGAGATCCATACTGGAAGCATGACATCTACTTACACCTCTCTCCAACAGCAGAACATACTCACTGCCTGCTCACTCATCAGCTCTCTCCCGGCACGTGCTGCCAGGATTATTGGACTCTGGTATAATCACCAGCTACTTACCTTACAGCAACAGTAAATCAACTGGACTGTACCAACTACCAGGTATATTTGTAGCACCTAACAGTACAGCAGGAGAATATATCTATATATATAAACGCCTTATCATGTCTGTCTGTAACCGAAATCCCGATGTGCTGATTGGTCGCGGCCGCCGGGCCCCCGCCAGGCCGCAACCAGTCAGCAACAGGAAAAGTGCGCAGGCGCAGTCCGTAATTAGCAAGACGCAAGCTACAACTACCATGCCATCGGGAGATCAGGGACGCTAGCCGCTGATCTCCCGACGGTTGCCGCGGGTCATCTCCGGGCGCACGGGCGTCAGCGGCGACGCAGCCGGAGATGTCCGGTGCTAGCCAGTACCCAGGGTCTGGAGAAGAAGAGACTCCTTCAGACCCTCAGTACAAAAACGTGTAAAAAATAGAATTGAAATAAAAAATAGTGATCTACTCACCTTCTGACGGCCCCCAGAATCTGTCCCTCCTCTCCACGCTGCCAGCATCTTCCGTTCCCAGTACTGCTTTGCGCGAAATACCGCTGATGGCGCACGCTTTCGTGAGAGGAAATCAGCAGTGGTCTTTGGCGCAAAGCAGTACTGGGAATGGAAGATGCCGGCAGCGTGGAGAGGAGGGACAGATTCCGGGGGCCGTCGGATGGTAAGTATATCACATTTTTTATTTTAATCTGCCGCTGGCCATATTCTAGAGTACCCGATGCTTTAGAATCGGGCCAGCAGCTAGTATCCTATAACTGTCAAACTTTGCAGCTTAATTTCATTGTTATATGTGAACTTTGGACCATATCTGAAAGGTTGAATTTTGACTCCATGTCTGCCATGTGTGGCAACTAGTCAAATGGCAACTGGTCATATTAGTTTGCATATAATTGTTTGCATATGTCAATATATATGTATATTTTATGCACAATATATGCGCTATCCTGTTTTTGCATCCTGTTTTTGCAGTGCATGCGATTAATAACCCGTCTATCTCAATTAGCGCAAGTATACATATTAGCTTTATTCTGAATATTGTAATCAACTTTTGTCTCAAATTTAATTACTGACAATACCATTTTTAGCAATTGAGAAAATATTTGCGAAAAACACTCATATATTCTGTTTTCCAAATATGAGTATAAATTTCCTTTATTGATTTCATCTGGTATATTCATGGAAAGGGAAAGCTGAGCATCAGTGGTGACTAAGTAATAGGCATCATCATTGTAAATATTAATAAAAAGATATTGCTTTGTGAGCAAGCTTGCTTTACATCTGAATGACCTTTTAATGTGAAAAGATAGTGTAGAGAAGAAGAAATTCTATGAAAACATAAGAAGTGGATAACACCAATGAAAATTGCTACATAGTATATATTCAATACAATTATTACTATTTCATTCAATCTGAAATAATTATCCTTGTGGAACGACGAACAGCACTTTAGGATGGCTGATTGGTATTTGTGAATTTCTTACGTATGCATTTATATTTGTATAGTAGATGCTGATGTTGGACAACATATTTGTACAGGGCGTAACAGACATACTGTATATCCAAATAAACATTATGTTGTTTGTCATTGCTTTACATGCATATTATAAATGTGATGTGTATGTATGAATGTTATGATTTGATGTACAGTGGCTAAACATGGTTTCTCAGCCATCAGTTAAGAAGAGGAGATGCAGGTATTAGTCCACATCCCTGTTGCTGATGTACTATAAGTGTGTGTTCTGTTACTGAAATGCTGCTCTAAATAACTGATGGGCGTTTAAACTGATAAAAGGGATTTGGCACCAAAGGGCTGAATGCAGTTGGTCTGCATGAGGTGCTTGGAAGACCTGTGATTAATCCACAGGTCTAGGATTGCCATCTACCAAGATGATGAAGATGAAATGAGGGCGACAATGATTCCAATCAAGCAGACAAAGAGACTCTTAGGTTATGTGCCCACGTAGCATTTTAAACCGGACACTCAAAACCGGACTCCTTCCCAGAAAACGCGAGTTTTTTTCCACGCGATTTTACCGTGATTATGTTCGCGATTTTGCAGTGATTTTCGTGTGCGAAATTCAAGCACTTTCCAAGTGATTTGAAGCATCGCTTAGAAAGTGATTGACAGGTTGGTCACACTTGTCAAACATAGTGTTTGACAAGTGTGACCAGCTTTTTACTATTGAGACTGCCTATGCGGCATCAATAGTAAAAGATAGAATGTTAAAAATGATAAAAAAAGAAAAAATCGGGGTATATTTACCTTCCGACGTCCCGCGCAGTCTCAGCGACGCTCCCGTTCCCAGCGATGCCTTGCGAGACCTGTGATGACGTTGGTCTCACGTTGCTATAGTGATCTCATGAGACCGCTAGAGTAACGCGAGACTACGTCATCACAGGTCCTTGCCGCAAGGCATTACTGGGAACGCTGAGGCCCGGGAAGGCTGCGCGTGATGCCGGAAGGTAAATATACCCCAATTTTTTATTCTTTCTTTACAGGGATATGGTACCCAGGGCCTGGAGAACAGTCTCCTCTCCTCCACACCGTGGGTACCATCCGCACATGAGACGCTTAACTTTGCGCATGGTGGGCATAGCCACATGCGGGAAGTAAGCGGTTCTCATGCATTCCTATGGGTGCGGAATCGCGGCAATTCTTTGCGATTCCGCAAAAAGAATGAGCATGCTGCGCTTTTTACCGCGATGCGATTCCGCCGTGGAAAAAAGCGCAGCATTAGCACAGCATGTGCGGAATGCCATAGGAATGCATGGGGGGCGTTCTGTACACGATTTTTAAGCGTTTTCGTAACTTTTTCGCGCAGAAAATCGCAGCAAAAATGCTTAGAAATTGCAACGTGGGCACACAGCCTTAGTTGGTTTTAGAGAAAGGAAGTAAAGCTGCTAAAATCGTCCAGCCAATCACCTCTCACACTGTGACAGTCTTTAGTAAGGGAGAAATTGTCAGAAATGTAAGATAAGATACAAAGACAAAACAGGGACAACAGAAAACCACTATCATACAAAAGCACTGCCAACAATAGGAAGGATAGGGACAAGGAGGAATAAACTAAATAGGAGTAGGGACCAAGAAATAAACTTTCATGTACAGCATCAAACAAGAGATCACTACTACTACAACTCCACTCCAACTACTCATCTTTATAACTAGCACAGGAAGATGAATCTAATCTAATCTGGGCTAAATGCCCCGAGACAGTATATATAGAGGGAGTAAATGATAAGCAGTTGCAGCTGAGAACAAACAGGCTGTATGATCTCAGACAACATGGAGTGTCCTTAACCCTATTAGCACTGAAGGAAAGGAAATCCATTTAAAATAGGACATGAATCATACCATCTCTAAATTGGAATGCGATTCATTATCCGATGTGACCTTCTAGCTCCTGGTATTCCAGCAGGATGTGACACCCTCGTGACAGCACCAGACCTGAATCCAATAGAAAATTTATGGACTGAACTAAAGCTCAGTGTTCAGATAAGGAGCCCATGGAATCGTCAGGATTTGAAGAGTGTTTTTGTGAAAAAAGGGGCCAAAATCACACCCGAGCAATGCAAGCAACTAGTTTCTCCATACTGGAGGCGCCTTGAAGCTGTCAACAAAGGCTTTTGTACAAAGTATTAAGTGCATTTCAGTAACAGTGTTCAATTTTTTCCCCTGTGTCATTTCTCATTATTACACATAACTTAATTTATGGATATCTATAGTTTGATTTCTTTGCATGTGTGGATTGGATGGGTTGTTACTAATATCTGGTGAGAATTTCATGTCAATAGCACCATAAAAAGTATATTTACTTAGAAAATTGATTATGTGTTCAATACTTATTTCACCTGCTTTATGTCGACAGTATGATACTTTAATCTTTCTTCACATAGTTTTTTCCTTTCTATAAAGTTTAACATAGCAATAATATGCTAGTCTGCAGCATTCTTTGTACCATGAAATAAACTGAACAATGGCTAAAATTATTTACAACAGAAACCACTACACACAAGTGAACAAATTGCAATCTTGTTAATTTAACTTTTATTGCAAAATCATGTACTGTACATGAACTACATCAATAGCATTCACTTGCCACATACCAAATATTCTGCACATCATTTACACATTGTAACTAACAGCCAAATATTCCACTGCAATGGCTGTGATTAAAGATACCTTTGATTCTGGCCATTAATCTCTTTAGATGATGCAGACAATGGTATAATGATTGCACTATCTAGATGTGTAGACAGACAGAGAAAGGAACCTCCTTCTGCAATAGTGGGATTTGATGGGTTGTTTTGTTAGCTAGGGCCCAATAACAACCCACATTGCTGTCAACTTAATACTCCTTTTAAACCCTGAGATTGGAAAAGTTTGCCTGTCAGTGTTATGTTTATAGAATCAGGTAAAAAGATGTTTAATTCCACTGGATGGACTAAAAAATATAATTGATTTTAGTTTGTCCCCCCAAAAGAAAAAAACAAATAAAATAACACGTGATCATGTAGGGAAGGTGACCTGACGGACGGACGGACTAGTCAGAGTGAAGAAAGAAAGGTTTGCACAGTGTAGGTAGGAGACAGTGATTACAGTGGGGAAACAACTAGAAAAGTGTAGTGGACGTGCAGTACCTTGGGATGACCATTAGATGGCAGGGTGGAGTGTGAGCAAAGGACTTTACAGCAGCTTAGGGCTTTAGAAACCGTTGGTCATGGGGGGCGTGGTGACAGTTAGTGACAGTTTCAAGGAACCGGGGAAGTTATAAATACTGAGGGAGGGTTCCAGAAGGTTCCAGTCCCCAGGGGGAGCCCAGGTGACAGGAGGACTTCGCCAGTCTGTGTGCCCTGAGGAGAATCCGACCAAGGGGACTGAGGAGAGGGAAACGTCAGGGGGTGGTCCTGACAGAAAGATACCGCAGAAGAGACGAGGCAGTGAGTGCCGTATACCGTATTTGACACGACGACTGACCAGTGAAAGCGCTGTTGGTTTTTGGGCCTAGGGCGGCCACAGTGGCGGACCTGGCAGGAGCGTCGAATAAGTGAAGGAGGGACAGTACGCATATGTACCTCCCTATTGTATAAGTACGGTGTGCAAACGGCTCTGGAAACGGAGGGCCGATAAGTGAAGAAACGTGCGGTGTGCTGCGGAGGCCGTCAGGCGGACGGCAAGCAAAGAAATAAACTTGGACCTGTTGCACCCAGAATCTGCCTCATCGTGTCTCTGTTATCATCGCTGCGCGGTACAAAAGTAGGACCACCCCCCCCCCCAGCTCGGCACCCCACCACCGACACTACATTTGGCGTAGTCGGCAGGATCACCGCCGCTAATACATCATCTTCTGCAGCAGACCTGCCTCAAGTAATGGAAAAGGACTTGGACTATGCTGCATGGATTATAAACACCTGTGGATTACAAATGACTTACCTGTGGAATATGAATTGGGAGCGCTGTGTCGGATCTGTGTGGCCAGCAGAGGTCCGGGTGTTTGCAGTTGTTCAGAATGGACTGGGACCCCCTCCAACGTACCCCAAAAAGAAGCAGTATGTGCCTGGAGATCGACGCTTCCCTATATTGGACCCTGACAGGTGGGTGGAGAGGCCTGCCGACACCCCACCTCACAGAGGGAGTGGCACAAAAGAAAAACTTGGCTGCGGCTGTCTGACGCCATTCGAGTGCTGCCCAACCAACGGTATGAGATGCTGCGGGTGTCGGGGCATTGGCCGCCTAGAGTGGCAATGGCGGCGAGAGATGGAGCTGCACCAGAAGTCATCTTCAGATTTACGGGCAGGCAGCGGGATGCTGAGCCGGGGAGCGGAGCCTGAGGGGAGTCAGCGAGAACGGCTGCCACCAATACCAGCAGAGGACTTCTCAGCGGAGCCCCCGAGTCCAGAGGGAAGGCCCGCAGGACAGTGGAGCAAGGAACGGAGGCTGCGGGGGAAACTGCGTGATGATGGAACGGAGGCCGCAGCGCCAGGGAAGGTGAGAGTACCCCCGGCCCTACCAGTGCCTCCGCAAGCGGCCCCCACCATTCTGCTGCAGCACGCGGCCCCCTGCGCACCGGAAGGCCTAGTTACCACGGGCCCCGTGGTGTATGCAGAGCTGAGCGAGGTCCCCGCTCATGTCCCCGAACTACCCCGCCCGGAGTCACCAGTGCAGAGCTCACCCAAAGAAGATGCTGCTGCGCTTTCCCTGCTAATAGCAGCTGCATTGTTGAAATCGGCCGTTACTCCGACTCCGTTGGAAGTAGTGGATGCGGCCTGTCCTGAGGCCGCGGTTATGCCGCTGCTGGAGTCGGCTGCGACCGATTTAGCGGGCCCTGTGATTCCAGCCCCCGAGGACCCGGTTCTCCCCATTTGCCACCTGACCCCAGCGGCTGCTGGGCCGCAGAAATCTTCGGCCGTTTCTGTCTTGCGGTCTTTTTCAGCGGAGTCCCGCCCACCGGACTCCAGGGCCCGTGCTGTTCCCTCCGTGTGGGAAGCGGAGGTGATCAGGAAGAAAAAGGCCCGGGAGCAGGAAGTGTGGAACCTGCTCCACACTCAAGGAGAGGCCGTCATGGAAAAGAAGAGGACTTGAATGGACACCCTCAGTATCCCCGTGGAGCCCTCACCTCTGTCCATTGAGAGTGGTATAGACTGTCAGGAGTTCGATGCACCGTTGTGCAGATTATAAGGACAGTTGCATTTAGAAAAAAGTTTTGTTGTTGTTTAACTGATGCAACTATTTTCTCTCTCTTTCTTTCTTCTTTCTATGTTCTTTATATACGAAAATATGTTTACCTGACAGAACGGGGATACGGAAAAGTGGAGGAGTGTCCAGGTCCAAGGAAGGGGGGGAGGAAGAAAGAGGAAATGCAATGTTATGTTATATTTTGGTTTTAAAAGCAAGAGAAAATGAAAAAAAAAAAAATTTATAAAAAAATGGGGTACTTGTGCTATTATAAAGTTGTATGATGTATAATATGCAAAGTAAAATGCAACTGGTCCGGGTAAGGGAAGGTCTGCGGGACCAAAGGAAAGTGTGAGATCCGGTAGGGATCTAAGAGTTGAGGTCTGGGAGACCGGGACGCCGACCATGACATGTAATTGAAAGAAGGAAAATGAATGGGAAGATGTGAGAAAGACAGCCGTCCTAGGTCAGGTCCCCCGACACCACGGACACCCCTGAAGAAGGAAAGGCGGGCGCCGGCAATGATCTGGTAGGTGAGTGGCCTCGATCATGGCGTACCGGATAGTGAAAGGTAACAGTAGGGGAGAGTAGGGGAAAGATACACGCCGTAGAGAGAATACGGGTGTACCTTGCCCAATTTGAAAGACGTTGTCATGTGGCGTGCGCGCTGGAGAGTAGCAGTAGGCTGCTCAGAGCATAGTGCTCCCAGTGTGGTTCGGCCCCCGCAGATAGTGGGTTTGGCTCAACTTCTGGTCCGACAACAGAATGTAGGTGTAGATTCAGAACGACGAAGGCAGGGATGACGATTGTCGAGGACGACAATGGACAAAGGAAGGGGGAGTGTAGGGAAGGTGACCTGACGGACGGACGGACTAGTCAGAGTGAAGAAAGAAAGGTTTGCACAGTGTAGGTAGGAGACAGTGATTACAGTGGGGAAACAACTAGAAAAGTGTAGTGGACGTGCAGTACCTTGGGATGACCATTAGATGGCAGGGTGGAGTGTGAGCAAAGGACTTTACAGCAGCTTAGGGCTTTAGAAACCGTTGGTCATGGGGGGCGTGGTGACAGTTAGTGACAGTTTCAAGGAACCGGGGAAGTTATAAATACTGAGGGAGGGTTCCAGAAGGTTCCAGTCCCCAGGGGGAGCCCAGGTGACAGGAGGACTTCGCCAGTCTGTGTGCCCTGAGGAGAATCCGACCAAGGGGACTGAGGAGAGGGAAACGTCAGGGGGTGGTCCTGACAGAAAGATACCGCAGAAGAGACGAGGCAGTGAGTGCCGTATACCGTATTTGACACGACGACTGACCAGTGAAAGCGCTGTTGGTTTTTGGGCCTAGGGCGGCCACAGTGGCGGACCTGGCAGGAGCGTCGAATAAGTGAAGGAGGGACAGTACGCATATGTACCTCCCTATTGTATAAGTACGGTGTGCAAACGGCTCTGGAAACGGAGGGCCGATAAGTGAAGAAACGTGCGGTGTGCTGCGGAGGCCGTCAGGCGGACGGCAAGCAAAGAAATAAACTTGGACCTGTTGCACCCAGAATCTGCCTCATCGTGTCTCTGTTATCATCGCTGCGCGGTACAAAAGTAGGACCACCCCCCCCCCCCAGCTCGGCACCCCACCACCGACACTACAATCACACAATCTGATATACCATTAAATAGCACAAATAAACATCAGAAAATTGGCATAATAAAATGTTTTGCATTTTTATATTTGTAAAAATAATTTTTCAAACTTCCAAAACTTTTATTCATTAATGATATCTAGCAGTAAAATTTAAATTTTTGATATCATAGAAACAAGAGCCATCTAAAAGTTTCATTGTCAGATTTGAATTCAGGAGTAGTAATGGGCAAACACCTGGATGTTTGGTTCCAGCTGAACAGTAAAAAAAGTATGGTTCGGGTATCAGAACAGATGACACCTGAATATCCGTTGTTTGCCATGCTGTCATCTGCTTCACAGCGCAGCAAACACTGCCTTTGATTGGCAGTAAGATTATTACCGGTTGTCAGAGAGCTGCGGTTCCCTCGCTGCCAGTGTGAGCCAGCATCTGTGACCGGCAGTAAACAGTTTATCGCTGGTCACAGAGGCATCAGCTGATGAGAGAGTATTACTCCCATCAACCTACGCCTGCTTCTGCTATTAACAGCGAAAGCAGGCACAACTGATGGCAGCATTCATGAGCTGTCGCCCTCTCTACGACTATATTTTTTTAAAAATGACATGGGGTCTTTGTTTTTTTGATAACCAGCATGGCAGGACTGAGAGCTACAGACTGTAACCCTCAGCTGTCAGCTTTATCATGGCTGATTATCAATAGTAGAGGGGTCCCCATGCCATCTTTTTACAATTATTTAATTAAATAATTTAAAAAAACAGCATGGGGTCATCCCAATTTTTTGCAACTAGCCAATCTAAAGCAGTGGCAAGTGGGGATCATATTTGTGGCAGTGGCAAGTGGGGATCGTATTTGTGGGGTTGATGTCACCGCTATTTTCAGGTGAAATCAAGCCCAGCAGTTTGTAACGGAGAGGCGTCTATAACACACCTCTCTGTTATTAACCCCATAGTCATATGGTTGGTAAAAAAACACCCAGAATAAAGTTTTATTTTAAGTAAAAATACACACTGTTTTACAACTGTATTTAAATATAATAAACACAGCTATATTCACTTTAAGCCCATTCCATTGAAACCCTGATACCCTGTAAAACAGAAAATAATAAACAACAAAAATACTCACATAACACCCATTCCATTGAAAGCCTGGTCTCCTGTAAAAAAAAGCAAAAATAAAAAGCAGCAATATCCCTCACTAGTCTCACATACTGTTCCACGCTGTAATACATGTCTGTGATAATTGATTTTCAACCTGAAAGGTGCCAAGATGCCACAGGAGAATGAGCTGCTGTGAGCGCAGTGTCAGTGACTAGCGGTGGCGCCATCAAGGTTACCACAGGGCTCTTCAATGTGAGCCAGGCCAAAGAAATGCTGTGACCTCAGTGAGATCCCCTCTGGCACCACGAGAAAAAGTCTCACGGTGCAGCGCTGAGCTCAGTGAGTTCACCATAAGAAATTTCTTACAGTGATTTGCTGTTATCAGCAAAAACATTCATAAGCTGAAGGGAGTAGTACTTTCTCATCAGCCGTCAACTTTGTGACCGGCAGTAAACTTTTTGCTGCTGGTCAAAGCTGCTGGCTCACGCAGTTCTATGACCAGCAGTAATAATCTTAATGCAGATCAGAGCTGCCAATGTTTTTCATGCTGTCATGCAGGTGACAGCGTGGGAAACACCTGACGCTCAGGGTTCCAAACCCAAACAGTAACACTGACTTCCTGGAGAAGTCCGTGTTCGTAGTCTGTGACCCGAACAGTAGGTGTTTGATACAGACCACGAACTTTACTGTTAAGGTTCACCCATCACTATTCAGGAGGGTAAAATTATTAAGTAATGGCTTATTTCATGGCAACTTTTGCAAGTATGTAGAACAGTGTATATTTTTTATAGCTTGATCATCAAATAGCAAGTCTTTACTTATTATGAGTTATTACATGTCATGTTATGGTCTTTAAATGTTGTGACCCTTTTTTTCTATTTTTTTTAAGTGTTTTAATTGTGCAAAATTAGTAAAACATGAAAAATATAAATTTTATATATCCATAATAGTAAGGATCTCACAGACTATGGCTAACATATCATCTATACTGCATCAGCATTAAAAAAAAATAGTAGCAGACTTATTGTTTTTTGTTCATCAACTCTCCCAAAAAACAGAATAAAATAAAGCAAAAAGTCATATGTATCAATGAAAATGTCTATATTTTCTGAAAAAAAACAAACCCTCATACAGCATTATTGATGAGAAAGTGGTGACCGTAAAGCAAAATTTTTTTTTGTCTTTGCCAAAAAAATGTTTTTTTTCATGAACAAGTAGTAGTAAGACACTAAAAACTATATAAATGTGGTCTAACTGTAATCATTATTACTTGCAGAATAAAGATAATACAGCTATTTCAATGAAAAAATTAAACCTGGTGAATTTTGCAATGCACATTCAATAATACAAAGAAAAACAAACATTTGGTTCTTAATGTTCAAAATTGTCCATTGTTTACTGGGTTGAATGATAAGTGAACAAATCTTCAAAGATTTTCTCATTTCTAATAACATAAAATATCATTACTGTACATTTAATATCTCATGCTAACATATGGTATAATAGTCTTACAGTTCCAATAAAATCAATATCTTATTAATGTCACATCCTGGTATATGTTCTCTTTAGAAACATCATCATGACATCTTACCCAGAGTTGAGCGAAACGGGTCGATCATATTCAAAAATCGGCGACTTTCGCTGAAGTCGGGTTTCATGTAACGAAACCCGACCATAGCGTGAGGTCGGCCACGAGGTCGGCGACCAGAGCGCCAAAGTCGCGATTCAAAAGATGCTTCCAGCACCTTTTTTCAGCCAATGATGGAAGACGCACACTGTGGGCAGCGCGATGACATAGGCATCAGTCACCACCATCTTTGAGAAGGGCATGCAAATGATTGGCTTGCTTTGCGTGGCATCACAGGAGCTATAAAAGGGCGTGCACGCCGACCGCCATCTTACTTCTGCTGATCTTAGCATTAGGGAGAGGTTGCTGCTGCTGATTCAGAAGAAGGGAGAGCGTTAGGCAGGGAAGAAGAACCAAAAAACTGCTTCTGCTGTTAGTGATTTCCACTTACAACACACAACACTTTGTGTGCAGTGACAGGGGAAGCTCTATTTTTGTGCATCAGCTCTGTTGGCTATTAGGCTGCCTTATAAGGCTCCCTGATAGCTGCATTGCTGTTTGCACACTGCTGTGCAAACTGCTTTTTTAAAAGCAAAAATACTTTTCTTCCTCTTTTCTGCACAGTTACCAAGCGTTCATTTTGCCACCCTTTTGTGTGTGCAGCAGTCCTGCTTATTAGGCTGCCTGCTGCCATACTTGGACTGAGAACATCATTGTCAGCGTCCTCAAATCTCTAGTGAGATCCAAATTCTCACCAATCCTATAGACACCTTCCACCTTGTCATACACCATGAAATTTCAGCCTGTTACATTGAGGTGTAATCTCTCCTGGGCCTGAGAAATAGATCAGCGTCCTCAAATCTCTAGTCAGATCCAAATTCTCACCAATCCTATAGAAACCCTCCACCTTGTCATGCACCATCCAATTTCAGCCTGTTACATTGAGGTGTAATCTCTCCTGGGCCTGAGACAATAGTTCAATGTCCTCAAATCTATAGTGAAATTCAAATTCTAACCAATCCTATAGACACCCTTCACCTTGTCATACACCATCCAATTTCATCCTGTTACATTGAGGTGTAATCTCTCCTGGGAGTGAGACAATAGTTCAGCGTCCTGAAAACTATAGTGAGATTCAATTTCTCACCAATCCTATAGACACCCTACTCCTTGTCATACACCATCCAATTTCAGCCTGTTATTTTGCGGTGTAATCTCTACTGGGCCTGAGACAATCGTTCAGCGTCCTGAAATCTAAAGTGAGATTCAAATTTTCACCAATCCTATAGACACCCTTCACTGTTATGAATGAGTCACCGAGGAGGAAAAAACAAAAAGCAAGCTAAGCCCAGAAAACCGGAGAGGTTGGTAACTAGCAGATTGCAGACCCCTGATCCTATCCACAACAATTAGAAGTAGCCGTGGAGCGTGCCTACGGTGGTCCTAGACGCCTTGTCACGGCCGGGGAACTAAATAAGCCTAAAGAAAGAAAGGGAAAATCTAAACTGCCCCAGAGCAGACCCCAAAGCAATAGACAGTAAGATAGGGGCCCTCACTAACTAGAAAGGACAGGAAAGAAAGCTGCTGTCTGCAATCACGCAAAAAACCCTGCCAAAAAAAATGTCCAACACGTCTGATAGAAAAAGGCCCTGAAGTCGCTAGACTTCAAAACACTATATCAGCACTCAGGTATATTCTGAAGACAGAGCAAAAGAGATCAACTGATCAGAGACAAAATGGGGATTCAGCCCAGTCCCAGCCAGGGCTGGCTGAACACAAAAACTAAGTAAACCAGACAAAAACTCAATAGCAGAGAAAACTTAGCTTTAGGAAGGCAGGAACCAAACTGGAAACCAGAAGCCACAGTCAGGAAAAATCACCAGCAAGAAACTAGGGAGTCGGCTGCCTTAAATCCAATCAGAAACTCCTGATGTCCAATCTCAGTCCTCTTCCTCAGGTGGCCGGTCTCTGCCATTTAGATCAGCTTCATTACCTCCCTTCACCAACAGAGGGAGTCCAGATAGAGAACTCACTACTCCTCTGTCAGCACAGCCAGCTCCATAACCCTCACCAGAAGCCAGAGGCAAACCCGAAAATGAGCTCACAACACTTCACCTTGTCATACACCATCCAATGTCAGCCTGTTACATTGAAGTGTAATCTCTCCTGGGCCTGAGACAATAGTTCAGCGTCCTCAAATCTATAGTGAGATTCAAAATCTCACTAATCCTATAGACACCCTACTCCTTGTCATACACCATCCAATTTCAGCCTGTTACATTGAGGTGTAATCTCTCCTGTGCCTGAGACAATAGTTCAGCGTCCTCAAATCTATAGTGAGATTCAAAATCTCACTAATCCTATAGACACCCTACTCCTTGTCATACACCATCCAATTTCAGCCTGTTACATTAAGGTCTAATCTCTCCTGGGCCTGAGCATCCTCAAATCTATAGTGAGATTCAAATTCTCACCAATAGTAGATACACCTTCTACCTTGTTTTACAGTACCATATAGCTGTTGGTATTTTGGGTACATTTTCACAAAAGTGAGGAAGCATGGTGGAAGACGCCATGGAAGTGGGCAGGGGTTGCCAGCTGGTCCCGATGGTGGTGGTGGTGGTGCATCTGTTGGTAGTGGCAAAAGCACAATAGCACCTAAGGCAGGAGGTGTTGAGCCTGCATCATCGTCTGGCTCCACAAGGCCTCGAAGGCTCTCTCTTCTGGGAGTAGGTAAACCACTTTTAAAGCCGGAACTTCAGGAACAAGTTTTGCTTACATTGCTGACACAGCATCCAGCTCTGTCGCCTCCTCTTCTGAAGTTTCAAAAAATAAAAGCACTGAGTCGTCAGTGTAGGCTCCTGGTCAGGATCAACAGGATCAACACCTTTCCTTGTGTCCTTCACCCCTACCAAAAGGGAAGGATGTGGCAGGCCACACTACAAATTACTCCATGGAGCTCTTTTCACATACCATGCCTGAGTTAGCAAGTCAAATCGTGAATTCCCCAGTCCAAGATGAATCTGACATGGAGTGCACTGATGCACAGCCACTGCTAGATTTTTCTGCTGGTGCATTCACTCAGAGCACTTCATTGTCCTCGCAGTGTACTGAGGCTGAAGCAGACCCTGATTAAACTCAGGTGCCCCTTCCCGCATACTATACCACCTTACACGGTGACACAGAGGAAGTTGCACATGAAATTGAAGAGGAGGTGATGGATGACCCAGTTGTTGACCCAGATTGACATCCTTTGGGGGAAGAGGGTGCCGCTGCCAATAGCTCAGAAGAGGAGGAGGAGGATACGCAGCAGGCAACGACATCACAACAGCTGTTATCTGGCATGACCGTAGCAGTCCAAAAATGGGTTACAAAAACCAAAAGAGTTGCAAGACAGCTTGGCTAGACGGTCAAATTAGCACAGCGTGCAAGGTCTCAAATTGTCTTCCATAGTAGGAAGAGTGCAGTGTGGCACTTTTTTGAACAAAATCCTAATGATCAGGCAAAAGTTATCTGTAAGAAGTGCTCAAAGACCTTTAGCCGAGGGAAAAATCTGAGAAATTTGAATACCAGTTGCATGCTTAGACATTTAACCACAATACACTTGCAAGCGTGGATGGACTACCAAACCTCACGTACCACGTGCACCTGCTCCGAATGAAGGTAGTCAGCAACGCTACATCACTTCCCCCACTGTAAGTCCACCAGTTAACACACCACGAGCAGCAAATGTTGAGGTGTCGTCGCAAGGGAAAATCAGTCATGGAATCACAATGTTATTGCTACGAAAGACTGAATCTAGGCCATCAGCAACACCACCAACAACACCATCACCAACCCTCTCTCAGTCCGCCATGTCCACTGCTAGTTCCACCATATGCAGCTCTCAAGTCCTTCTCACCCTAACAGAGACTCTGAGTTGGACAAGAAAGTACTCATCCTCTCATCCGCATACACTGGCTTTGAATAACGGTTGGAATTTTGTGGCAGCCATAGCCCTTTCAAAACTCAGGCACATACCTTGCCTGGCTCACACCTTGAACCTGGTGGTGCAGTGCTTCCTCAATAATTATCCGGAATTAACACCCCTGCTCCATAAGGTGCGAAGACTGTGCTCGCACATCCGCCGGTCGCCTGTACTCTCCAGTCGTATGCAGAAGCTGCAGCGATTGCTCCACCTTCCCAAGCACCGCCTAATTATCGATGTTGCAACAAGGTGGAACTCCACCATGCACATGGTTCAGAAGCTGTGCGAACAGAGGCAGGCTGTAATTCATTTGTGGGAGGATACACGGGCAGGCAGTTTGCAGGCAGACATGGAGTTATCTGTTGTGCAGTGGTCGAAGCTGAAAGACCTCTGTAAAGTCCTTCAGTGTTTTGAGGAATGCACATGGCTGGTAAGCGCAGACGACGCCATCATAAGCATGAGCATCCCACTTATGCGTCTGCTCATGCAAACTTTGACGCACATTAAGGAGCAGGCATCTGCAGCCGAGGAGGAGGAAGAGGAGGAGGGAAGCCTTGATGACAGTCAGCCATTGTCTGCTCAGGGAAGTCTCGTGGATGAGATGGAGGAAGAAGAGGAAGAGGAGGAGGAGGAGCAGGAGGAGGATGGGGATGATTATTTTGGGGAGGAGGATGCTTCTCAGGGGGGAAGAAAAAATGTTGGTGTGGCAAGGTAAGGTACAGGGTACAGGGTTTGTGCGTGACTGGACGGATGTTGATTTGCCAAAAAGTGCTCCTCCACCCAGCACTAGCAGTGCATCATTGACACCTGGAACATTGGCCCACATGTCTGGTTATGCCTTGCAGATCCTAAAAAGGGACCCCCGCATTGCCAAAATGATTAACGATGACGATTATTGGTTGGCCAGCATCCTGGATCCACGCTATAAAGGCAAATTCCAAAACATCATGCCACAGGAGAACCTAGAGCTAATATTGGCTAACAAACAAGCAACTCTGGTAAACCGTTTGAGGCATTCGCAGCATGCAGTGGCGGTGATGTTTTTCCAACGAGCCATAGGGGCAACATGGAAGAGGTGTTCGTGGTGCACACAGCCGAAGTGGCGTTGGACACAGGGGTTTCATGACCATGTTGTGGACTGATTTTTCAAGTACACATGACTGGTAATACTGCATCGATTGAAAGTGACAGGAGACAGCAGTTGTCAACTATGGTAATAAACTACTTCTCCTCCCATATCGATGTGCTCCCTCACCGGTCATTCCCCTTTGACTATTGGGCCAGTAAACTTGACACCTGGCCTGAATTGGCACAATATGCCTTACAGGAGCTCGCTTGCCCTGCTGCTAGTGTGTTATCTGAAAGAGTCTTCTGTGATGCTGGACAAATCCTGACAGAAAAATGGACCCGTCTGTCAACCCAAAATGTGGATGATCTAACCTTCATTAAAATGAAACATGCAGGGGTTTCAAAGGATTTTGTCCCACCCTCCCCTGCTGACACGTATTTTGCCAGAAAAATGGCTTGCTTTTGTCCTCCTCTTCCGCGTACTTCTCCAATTACTCCATTAGCAGCTGCTGAATGTCCAACATCAACATATGCCATTTTTTCCACCTCCCTAACTAGGCTGCCTCCCCCCCACAGGGCCATGATCACCACCTGGCGCACGCACCCGTGCGAGTGCCGTTGACCTGGACAGGTGGGTGGGCACACTTTTTGGCAATGGCACTGTCTCAAGGTCCCTCATAGTAGAATCAAGTGTCTCTGACGGTGGAGGTGCACACCCGCCAACAGCCACACCAATGTACTATGAGGGGCCCTGTGCCAGTACCGCCGCCCACGAGTGGGCCCCCCCCTGCTTGCTCAGGGCACCAGCACTTGGAATACATACCTCTCCCTGCTCCACCACTGTGTAGTCTGGCCTGTTAAATACTTCACTGGGACTGCCAATACAAATTTGGTGAAATGATAGATGATGGTTAAGATGAAGCTATGCCCTCTCCTGCTGGGCTCTATCTTCAGATGATCAATGGCTTCCATTTGTTATGGACGTCAACTCACAATGAGATGCAGTGGTGGTTTATCATCAGCTTTCACGGCTTTCCGACTCACAGACGTGAGACATTCCTGCCCACATTTTTAAATGTGTCCTCTCATGCCATTCCAATAGAATCGCCTACGGCCTGTGGCTTGTGTCTTTTGCACTCCAAAGTTACCTGACAGATCATGGTAGGCAGTGAGGACAATGTCTACATCTGTCTCTGTGATCAAAATTTGATGGAGATGAGTAACGGTGATGGGTTCCATGGTGCTGCGATACAGCAAACCTCCACAGACAAAGTAATTGCGGAGAGTCTGGACTGTCTTACTGAGACTGAATTATATATGAAGATTGAAAAATACCCCAACAGTGTATACTGATGTATGCTTCGAATACATAACCCTTTTTCTACTTTTTAGATTCTTGTCTAATCCATACTGAGGCTGTGAGTGTCTTTGTCGGACACCGGAAATAAACACGCAGATGTTTAATGTGTAAACTATGCTATGTATACCTGCTGTACCCTTTCTCAACTTTCTACAATCACGTCGAATCCATACTGGGTCTGAGACTGTCTGAGTCTGCCTCCTGATATATAGACATAGGTTTTTAATGTTTAAACTATGCTACATATACCTGTTATCCGGTGATACTGTACCCTTTCTCAACTTTGTACAATCTTGTTGAATCCATACTGGGCCTGAGAATGTCTGAGTCTGCCTCCTGATTAGAGATGAGCGGTGTTTGAGTTGACCTGTTTGCCAAGTTAAAATTCCAGCTGTTTTGGGCGGTGTTCGAGCCGTTCATCGAACTCGAACACTTTGCTTAAAATTCGGCTGTTCGATGTTCCGTTCGAGAACGGTTCATTCACCAAAAGTGTAACTTCATTTTCATATTAATAATGGTTTTCAGTGTTAATAGACTGCTTCATGTCATAGTAGCGGTGTGTGGTAGCAAGCGGTGTAGTACACCTGTCAAGGACTGTACACCGTGTGTTTCTAATTTTTTTTTACCGCATCTTGTCCAGAAAATCCTTTTGGGCCTTGTAGCACTGTCTGCTACTCAGCAGAGGAGCCCACCAGTGAACCAAGCTATGCCGCCTGTTTATGTAAGAACTGTGTGCTACTCAGCATAGGAGCCCAGCTGTTAAGCAAGCAACAGCACCTGTGGTTTGGACACTTAATTTTTTCATTTTTTCTGGAATGCTGGTTAGGCCTAATTCCGGAATCCTGGTTGACCTGCACTTACTGGGAAATCCTCGTTCGCGGGGAAGAATTGTAATCCCAGATCCCCATCACTAACGGGGTTCAGCGGGTTATCTGCACCTGTAAGCGACACACGCTGGACCTTTCAGTGTCGCGCGCATGCAGCCCCGGACATGTAAGGGCATGACAGACCTGTTATTGATCGATCTCGCGTGCCAGAGCCTCGCGTGCCCCTCTAGTAAGCTTGATGGGTACAGCGGGGGCATGTCGGAGTCTCGTTCGTTAACGGAATTAAGCTGACAAATCGCTAGCACAACTAAAAACGGACATTCACCGCCACCCACAGAATCAACAAAGCTTGCAATCTGTCAATCGTTTCTGTAGCTGGCATGGTTGAGGTTTCCCGGGTGGAGTCGAATTAAGCCGCAGGCTCCACTCCTGGTGGTGCCCTTCTGGACATTCCTTTAAGGTTCAGCTTTGCAACCATACTGCCCCCGGAAACCAAACACTTTGCCTTCATGGACGCTGTTTGGAGGTTCGTGGGAATAACGCCGCCCGATCAGCAGTTGGCCTAATTTATGGTGGGAAGTCCGACGATATATGATCGTCTTCAATTTCAGATTTTTATTGCATTTTGGTATTTTACATTTTTATTCCAGCCTTTCTTGATTTCATAAGGGCATGACATGCCTATATCTGTGTCTCCTCCTCCTCCTTTTACTCCTCCACCTATTTTCTATACGTAGTTGCCCTTTTCAAGATGTTATTTGTGTCTTCTGAGCATTTTGTCTGCTTTGGGACACCTTTTAAGGTGCTTTGTAATTGTTTTCTATGTGTTTGTATGTGTTTGTGCTTGCCTGCCATTGTTTTCAATGGTGTTCGACATTGTTCGCCGAACGTTCGACAAACATTCAACGAACTTGCCTCGTGTTCGACGAACCAAAATGAACTGGAACACTAGTGGGGTGGCTCAACACTACTCCTGAATAGTGTTGAGCATTCCGATACCGCAAGTATCGGGTATCGGCCGATATTAGCTGTATCGGAATTCCGATACTGACTTCCGATACTTTTTTCATATCGGATACCGGAATCGGAAGTTCCCTAAATGCTATGAGCCCGCTCGCTTTGATTCAGCCAATGGGAATCCTCAGAAGTGTGAGCACATCCTGTTAGGCATGTAGGCATGCTAACTACTGGCATGGCTGTGATTGGCTGCTGAAATGATGTCATGATGCACTATAAAAGCCGCCGCCGCCATTTCTGGTCACTCTGCTGTGAATTCAGTTAGGGACAGGCTGCTGTTGAAGACTGTGAGGGACAGTTAGAAATAGCGATTCTACAAAACATATTGTGCTTTAACCAGGCTACATAAACACCACTGTAGCTTTCTTTTCCCTAGCAGCAGTGTTCACAGCTGTCTGTAACGGCTGTGTGAGTGCAACTCACGATGTGGAGTGGGTCCTGCAGCCACGTCTGGTTGTAGGCCGCCCAGCATGCCTCACTGCTGCCTCATACATATTTTTCTTTTTGAGCTGCTTATTTTTCAAAAATTCTATCTAGTGTGCTTCCATCCGTATCCATATACGTTGGTTGCAAACACTAGTAGTAGACAGCGGAGCCTTTCTGCAACCTTTCAGTGCTAGTGCCAACTTAGCTGCACTGTTCACGGCTGTCTGAGAGATCTCTGACTGTGTGTGAGTGCAGCTCACGCTGAGTAGTGTGTCCTGCAGCTACATCTGGTTGTAGGCCACTCAGCGTGCGTCACTGCCTCACACATATTTTTCTTTTATTGCAGCTTATTTTTTCTTCTCCTATTAGTGTGCATCCATCCGTATCCATATACGGTGGTTGCAAACACTCTAGAAGTAGACAGCGGAGCCTTTCTGCAGCTTTTCAGTGCTAGTGCCCACTTAGCTGCACTGTTCACGGCTGTCTGAGAGGTCTCTGACTGTGGGTGAGTGCAGCTCACGCTGAGTAGTGTGTCCTGCAGCTACGTCTGGTTGTAGGCCGCTCAGCATGCATCACTGCCTCACACATATTTTTCTTTAATTGCAGCTCATTTTTTCTTCTCCTATTAGTGTGCATCCATCCGTATCATCTACATTGGTTGGTTGCAAACACTATATAGGAGTAGCTAGAGGAGCCTTTTTTCTGGCTTGTGCCCTTCAGCTAAAGCCAGATTAGTATTACCCAATTTTTTTGGAGCCTCATCTTTTGAATTGTAGGTTACCTGCCTGCATTGTAATAGCTCCAAAAAGTTGGTGATACTATCACTTTCAAATCTTTGGTCACATCCTTTTAGTTTTTTTTCACAAAAAAAAACAATAAAGTTCACCAAACACTACACTTGAAAGTTGTGTAGGCCACATTAGCTCCTATTAAAGTGTAGTCCACACACACAGTTAATAAAATTAGTGTTTCTTCTACCTGTAACCAGCTGTTCAGGAATAAGCACACTAAGCCCCCCTTTGTACTTTTCTGCCTATCTTTATCAGTCTAGCTTGATGAAGAAGGCAGGGAGTAAGGCACGTGGGCTTGGGCATGGAGTTTCTCCAGGGAGAGGACGTGGGGATTCTGCAGGGAGAGGACGTGGGGATTCTGTGCCTGCTGCGGGCACCAGTGAGTCAGCATCCCCCAGTTTTAGCAGGCAACAGTCCTTTATGCGCAGCTTTGTAGGACCTCGCCGTACCCCACTGCTGCGGGAGGAACAAATTAAAGCCGTTGTCGGATGGATGGCAGCTAACGCATCGACTTCAATGACTTCCACATCCTGTCAGGGCCAGAGCACCGAAGAGCAACCATCTCTCTCTTCACCACCTGCCAAAGTGCCCAGGCAGTCAGAGAGCCCTGAACAGGAGCCATCACAGTCTCTACTTCTGTTCTCTGAATCTGTTGGCTTGGAAAGAGGGGGCCAGCCAAGCTGCATTCCAGAATGTGAAGAAGAGGGAGTATGCAGTGATGCGCAACTTCTTTGTCCCTCTGAATCTGAAGAGGCGGGTGGGCCAGTGCCTATGGTCAGCACACCTCAGTAAGCATCAGATGATGACGAGACACAGGTGCCACTTTCTGGTGCATACGGTGCTGGCGAGACAACCTAGGAGAAGCAGGTGTTTGAAGAGGGGAGTGTAGAAAGAGGGAAAAATGTCAGCAACCTCAATACCACTAATACGTGGAAACATGTGCGGACCAAGCACGAGGTGGAGTTACACAGACACACTGAAAACGTAGGCCAACGTACAGCACCACCTACCACCTCCTCAGCTCGTGTTGAGGCCTCTTCCTCCAGCTCACACAC
Organism: Dendrobates tinctorius; assembly: GCF_039654945.1. Lineage (NCBI taxonomy): Eukaryota > Metazoa > Chordata > Amphibia > Anura > Dendrobatidae > Dendrobates > Dendrobates tinctorius. Next base: position 20,791,194 of record NW_027361765.1, on the reverse strand, counting down.
AGCTGGTTCGACTTCCTCACAGGATAGCCAAGGAAGAACCTCTGGCACTGTTGTCCGGAGACCCTGTGACATTCCACCCACAGCACCACGTTCCCAGTCATTCTCACACTCCCAGGCCACTCGACAGCCATCGGTAGTACAGGCATGGGATAAAAGGCGGCCATACTCGGCAAATCATCCCCGAGCACAGGCTCTGAATGCTGGCATTGCCAAACTACTGGCACTTTAAATGCTCTCATTCAGGCTGGTGGAGACTGACACCTTTCGGGACTTCATGGCATTGGCAGTCCCACAATACACCGTGCCCAGCCGCTTTTATTTCAGCAGGCGAGCGGTCCCTGCCCTGCAGAAACATGTGGAGGGAAAAATAAAACATGCGCTACTAAACGCCATTAGTAGCAAGGTCCACCTGACCATCGATGCGTGGACCAGTAACCATGGACAGGGACGATACCTTTCCCTCACTGCCCATTGGGTCAATGTTGTGGAGCCGGGTACAGATCTGGAGAGTGGCGCTGTACGTGTTCTGCCAACTACACGGATTGCAGGAATCCAGTCTCTACACATAGACTCCTCCTCCTACTCAAGTTCCTCAGAAACAGCGCAGCAGGAGCCTGTTACGACCGAAATGAGCACAGCCGTGGTCAAACGTCAACAAGCCGTACTCAAATTAATTTCTTTGGGGAAATGAAGCCACACAGGGCAGGAGCTCTGGAATGCCATCAAGCAGGAGAGCGACGTGTGGTTTGTGCCAGCGAATCTCCAGCCGGGCTTGGTAGTGTGTGACAATGGCCGAAATCTGGTGGCAGCTCTTGGCCTAGGCAACCTCACTCACATCCCATGTCTGGCACATGTGCTGAACTTGGTCGTGCAGAGCTTTCTGAGGGACTATCTGGATCTTGATGCACTGCTGCACAAGGTCCGCATAGAGTGCGTTCACTTGCGGCGTTCCAGCACGGCAAGATCGCGCCTTGCTGTTCTGCAGCGCCGATTACGCCTTCCGGAACATCGCATCATATGTGACCTACCCACCAGGTGGAATTCAACATTACATATGTTGGAGCGGTTGTGTGAGCAGCAGGCAGCAGTCATGGAGTACCAGCTGCATCAGGCGCAAACAAGTCGCACTGTGCGCCGGTCACACTTCAGCACCACTGAGTGGGCCTCTATGAAGGACATCTGCCTCGTTTTGCATGCCTTCGATGATTCCACGCGGATGGCGAGTGCAGATGATGCACTAGTCAGCATGACTGTCCCTCTTATCTGCCTGCTTCAAAAAACACTGCAAGCACTAAGGGAGGAGGTTTTGGAAGAGGTGGAGGATGAGGAGTCCCAAATGCCATCTGCTTCTGGGCAGTCTGCGCTACGTGGTTCCTCACAAAGGCCTAGGCAGGGGAAACTTTGTGAGGAGGATGAGGAGGAGTCGATGGAGGAGGAAGACATCTCTCCAGAGGAGGGAGGTACACAATGCTCTAGTCAGTATGTACAGCGAGGGTGGGGTGATGCAGAGCAGGCAGAGATCATGCCACAAGCAGGGGACAGCGGTTCTTTGGCAGTTGGGAGTCTGCAGCACATGGTTGATTTCATGCTGCAGTGCCTGAGAAACGACCGCCGCATCGCCCACATTCTATATACGGCTGATTATTGGGTGTGCACCCTCCTAGCTCCTCGCTACCGGGACAACTTACAAAGCCTCATACCAACGTTGAACCGGGAGTGTAAACTTCAGGAGTACCAAGACACACTGGTGCAGTCCATCATGTTTTCTATTCCACCCGACAGCAGTGCTGCTAGTGCTTTACAAAGCAGCTCTGTGCGTCGAGGCAGTGGAGGAAACTCGGCACAAAGAGGGAGCAGAGGCAGCGCCTCAGCACAAGGCAAGACCACTATGGCCCAAATGTGGCAAAGTTTTGTGTGCCCGCTACAATTGTCTACACCATCACAGACGGCTCCAGTCAGCAGGAGGCAACGTTTCCATCAGATGGTGAGAGACTACATGTCTTGCCCTGTCAGTGTACTTCCAGATGGCTCTTCCCCCTTCAAGCTTTGGGTCTCTAAGCTGGATACATGGCCAGAGCTTAGCCATTATGCATTGGAGGTGCTGGCTTGCCCTGCTGCCAGTGTATTATCGGAACGCGTCTTTAGTGCCGCAGGTGGTGTACTAACAGACCGTCGCACGCGACTATCTTCCGATAACATCGACTCACTTACTTTTCTGAAAATGAACAAGGCCTGGATCGCTCCAGAATTTGCCAGTCCTCTTCCCGACTAAATAATTGGTTGGCAACTGTATCCAGGTCTCCTGTTGTGTTCATGTTTCTACCACCTGAACTATAATCCCTGGGCTTCAACACAGCCAGTTGTCGCTCAGATGTGTCGTCTGCACAGAGAAAAACACACTAGCTCCTGTGTTAGTGGGGTTCAGTAATGCCAGCTGCTCCCCTGCTGTGTGGATGGCAAAGTCTCCTACTCCATCCACATTCAAACTCCTACTGATTTTTAACCGTGCTCCACTTAGGCCTCTGGCTCCACTGTCTCTAGTATTTCCCCTGGCCTCCAACCCCGCCTGTTACAGCTCTGAAGTGGCATCTGCACAATCCACACTTGTTCCTGTGTTACTTGGGCTGAGTCACGTCAGTTGATCCCCTGATGTGTGTCCGGCAATGTCTCCTGCTCTGTCCACATTCCCATTACTAGTAGTGTGAATGAGGACTGAGCAGGAAACCTTGCCAGACACACATCAGGGGATCAACTGACGTGACTAAGCCACAGTAACACAGGAACAAGTGTGGATTGTGCAGACGCCATTTCAGAGCTGTAACTGGCGGGGTTGGAGGCCAGGGGAAATACTAGAGACTGTGGAGCCGGAGGCTATAGTGGAGCAAGGTTACAATCAGTAGTAGTCTACAACCTCTATAAAACCAGCTGCAAGTTGGCCTCCTCCTGCTGCATGCTTCATCCTGGGCTCCAAGACAGCCAGTTGTAGCTTGGAAGTGCAGTCCGCACAGATAGAAACACTCGCTCCTGTGTCTGTGGGGTTCAGTAACGCCAGCTGTTCCCCTGCTGTGCGGATGGCAAAGTCTCCTGCTGCCTCCAAAATCACGCAACATCATATTTTCTACTTGCTCCAAGTAGGCCTCAGCCTGCTCGGAGCATTGATCCTGGGCTCCAACACAGCCAGTTGTAGCTTGGAAGTGCCATCCGCACAGATAGAAAAACTCGCTCCTGTGTCTGTGGGGTTCAGTAACGCCAGCTGCTCCCCTGCTGTGTGAATGGCAAAGTCTCCTGCTGCCTACAACGTCACACTACTACTGATTTTTAACCGTGGTCCACTTTGGCCTCTGGCTCTACTGTCTCTAGTATTTCACCTGGCCTCCAACCCCGCCAGTCGCTGCTCTGAAGTGTCGTCTGCACAATCCACACTTGTTCCTGTGTTACTGGGGTTCAGTCACATCAGTTGATCCCCTGATGTGTGTCCGGCAATGTCTCCTGCTCTGTCCCCATTCCCATTACTAGTAGTGGGAATGTGGACAGAGCAGGAGACCTTGCCGGACACACATCATGGGATCAACTGACATGACTGAACCCCTGTAACCCAGGAACAAGTGTGGATTGTGCAAACAACACTTCAGAGCAGCAACTGGCGGGGTTGGAGGCCAGGGGAAATACTAGAGACAGTAGAGCCAGAGGCCGAAGTGGAGCACAGTTACAATCAGTAGTTGTGTACAACCAATATAAAACTCGCTCCAAGTAGGCCTCATCCTGCTGCATGATTAACCCCTGGGCTCCAACATCGCCAGTTGCTGCTCAGAATTGTCTTTGGCATGGGTACTCCCTCCTGCCCAGCCTGGGTCCAGCACGCCTGCTGTTTCCGGGTAGTGTCAACGTCACTTTGCCACCGATACGTTGTCCTGTCGTGTTGCGGTCGGGTTAGCCGAGTCTATGGTGCCTGCAGTTTCGGTGCTCCCTATGTGGGCTGCGGGTTCTGGTACTAAAGGCTGGTGCCGTACTGCCAATAGGACAAGCACCCCTTGTTGGACTGTGGGATTCGGTAACTGCGTCCTGCTCGCGGCCTTGCAACTTTGTTGATTATGGGTACCTTCTGCTACCCATCCGGGTTCCAGCACCATCAGCTGGTTCTTGGCAGTGTCTTTGGCACGGGTACTCCTTCCTGCCCAGCCGGGTTCCAGCACCGTCAGCTGTTTCTCAGCAGAGCCTTTGGCCGAGGTGCCTCCTCCTTGGTGTCCGAGTTCCAGCAACGTCTGCTGGCCCTTGGTAGTGCTTTAACGCACAGGTACCTCCTGCTTAGAAACCGTGTTTCAGCACCATCAGCTGGTCCACAGTTGTAGCATTGGCTCTTGTTCCTTTTGCTACCCATCCGGGTTCCAGCACTGTCAGCTGGTTCTCGGCAGTGTCTTTGGCACGGGTACTCCCTCCTACCCAGCCGGGTTCCAGCACCGTCAGCTGTTTCTCGGCAGAGCCTTTGGCCGAGGTGCCTCCTTCTCGGTGTCCGAGTTCCAGCAACGTCTGCTGGTTCTTGGTAGTGCATTAACGCACAGGTCCCTTCTGCTTAGAAACCGTGTTCCAGCACCGTCAGCTGGTCCACAGTTGTGCCATTGGCTCTTGTTCCTTCTGTTACCCATCCTGGTTCCAGCACCATCATCTGGTTCTCGGCAGTGTCTTTGGCATGGGTACTCCCTCCTGCCCAGCCGGGTTCCAGCACCGTCAGCTGTTTCTCGGCAGAGCCTTTGGCCGAGGTGCCTCCTTCTCGGTGTCCGAGTTCCAGCAACGTCTGCTGGTTCTTGGTAGTACTTTAAAGCACAGGTACCTCCTGCTCAGAAACTGTGTTCTAGCACCGTCAGCTGGTCCACAGTTGTGCCATTGGCTCTTGTTTCTTCTGCTACCCATCCGGGTTACAGCACCGTCAGCTGGTTTGAGGCAGTGTCTTTGGCACGGGTACTCCCTCCTGCCCAGCCTGGTTCCAGCACACCTGCTGTTTCTGGGTAGTGTCAACCTCATTTTGCCACCAATACGTTGTCCTGTCGTGTTGCGGTCGGGTTAGCCGAGTCTATGGTGCCTGCAGTTTCGGTGCTTCCTATGTGGGCTGCGGGTTCTGGTGCTAAAGGCTGGTTCCATAGTGCCAATAGGACAAGCACCCCCTGTTGAACTGTGGGATTCGGTAACTGCGTCCTGCTCACGGCCTTGCAACTTTGTTGATTATGGGTACCTTCTGCTACCCATCCAGGTTCCAGCACCGTCAGCTGTTTCTCGGCAGAGCCTTTGGCCTAGGTGCCTCCTTCTCGGTATCCAAGTTCCAGCAAAATCTGCTGGTCCTTGGTAGTGCTTTGTAGCACAGGTACCTCCTGCTTAGTAACCATGTTCCAGCACCGTCAGCTGGTCCACGGTTGTCCCATTGGCTCTTCTTCCTTCTGCTGCCCCTCCGGGTTCCAGCACCGTCAGGTGGTCCTCGCTAGTTTCATTTGCTCTTGCAGCTTCTGCTACCCATCCGGGTTCCAGCACCGTCAGCTGGTTCTCGGCAGTTCCTCAGCCTTTTTGTACCTTCTGCTACTTTTCCAAGTTCAAGCTTGTGGAAATAGTTTTTGATTCTCACTCTGGACCTCCCTGACAATGACCCTGAAGACAACGACCCTGAAGACCTCACAGAAGAATACCTAAAAGATGACCCTGAAGAAGATGACCAAGAGGACAAAGAACATGAAGACAACCACCAAGATGCAGAACAAGAGACAGAAGAACAAGAAGCATAAAAACCAAAAGGAGAAGAACATTAAGCATAAGACTAAAAATCTGAGCAAATGATATTATCTAATTTATAAGCAGAAGAAGACTAAGCAGTGTATGGGGGTGAGTCCTTTCCTCCTCTTGGTGCCCCTGGAAAAGGCCTGCTTCTGCAGGTCAAACTGAACGCGGACAAATCCTGTTGTAAATCTTTTGTGACAGGTTGAACGGAAGGTGTAATCTTCAAACTTTTATAGATTACAACTACAGTAATGCCTGACACAAATAAGAATATGATGAAGAAGAATAGGAAGAAGATGAAGAAGTAGAATATGAAGAAGAATAATAGTTGAATAAGAAGAATATGAAGAATGTAAAAAAAAAATAGGAAGAAGGTGAAGAAGAAGAAGAAGAAGAAGAAGAAGAAGAAGAAGATGAATAAGGTGAAGAAGAAGTTGATGAAAAAGATGCTGCTGAGGATGATGAAGGAGAAAGTGTGGGAGAAGTAAAAAAGAAGGTGAAGAGCATGGAAGTAGTGAAACATACATATCTGACAAAATATTAAAGACTTTAACATAGTCAATATCTTTGTAACTACGAACGTCTTTAAAAAAAATTACTGCTATTCCATTTGATTGGGCTAAACCTCTATGGCTTTAATGTCTCCTACACCTCCCACAATACATTCTACATTATTATTAGTTGTTTTTCTTCATGTAGAATTAACCTACAGGGAAAAAAAGGTTTTTTTTTATTCCTATATTTCTGTTCCATTGACTTGAATGGGACTTCCGGGATCGGAATCGGCGTTACTCGATACTTTTTTTAGATCAGCCGATCCATTCCGATCCGATATTTTTCAGGGTGGTATCGCTCAACACTACTCCTGAATATATAGATGTACATTGTTAATTTTTAAATTATGCTATATATACCTGGCATCTGGTGATACTGTACCCTTTCTGCCAGGAAGTCCTCTTCCACCCACCACTCTAAGTGTATCATTGACACCTGGAACATTGTCCCACATGTGTGATTATTTCTAGCGGATCTTCTTGTTATATTGTGGTGTGATCCATCCTGAGCATGTGACAGTCTGTGGGTTACTCCTGCAATTTAGATGTACATTTAAAATTACCCCAACACTATTGTATACAGCTCTACGCTTGTGATACATTACCCATTTACTGCTTTTTATATTCTGGTCTAATCCAAACTGACCAAGTGAGAGTTATTTTCTGACTGTGGAAATAAATACTGAGATTGACAACAATGACCCCTACACTGTGTACAGCTGTACTCTTCAGATCCATTACCGTTTTACGGCTTTTTATATTGTGTTGTAATCCATACTGAGCCCATCAGAGCGTCTGTGTCTGCCTCCTGAAATATCTACGGAGATTTAGAATGTTTAAACTATACTATATATACCTGCTATCTGATGATACTGTACACTTTTTCTACTTTTTATATTCTTGTCTAATCCATACTGAGCCTGTGAGCGTCTCTGTGTGACTGATGGTATATATAGGGAGCTTAACAATCATCCTTTGACTGTTTAGAGCTGTACGCTTCTGATACAGTACCATATATCTGATGTTATTTTGGGTTCATGTTCTGCAACATTTTGAAGTTTGGCTGAAGAGGCCGCGGACGTGGGCGTGGGGCGGCCAGCTGGTGCTGATGGTATTGGTGCATCTGCTGGTACTGGCAAAAGCACAATAGCAGCTAAGGCAGGAGGTGTTGAGCCTGCATCATGGTCTGGCTCCGGAAGGCCTGGGAGGCTACCTTTTCTGGGAGTAGGTTAACCGCTTTTAAAACCGGAGCATCAGGAACTGGTTTTGGCTTACATTGCCGAAACAGACTCCAGCAAATATGCTCTCCTCTTCTGAAGTTTCAAAAAATGCAAGCACTGAGTCATCAAGTGCTGGCTCCTGGTCAGGAATAACCCCTTTCCTTGTGTCTTTCACCCCCACCAAAAGTGAATGATGCAGCAGGCCACACTTCACATTAGTCCATGTAGCTCTTTCTATCATACCATGCCTGGGTTATCAAGTCCAATCGTGAATTCCCCAGTCCAAGATGAACCTGACATGGAGTATGGGTGGCCTGCCAGGGCAGTCGGGTTAATCGGTACCGGGCCGGTGTCTCAGGGGGATGTGTCACGTTGGTGGTGATGACTAGTGTTGAGCGATACCACCCGATATTGAAAAATATCGGATCAGATTGGATCGGCCGATATAAAAAAAGTATCGGGTATCGCCGATTCCGATCCCGGAAGCCCCATTCAAGTCAATGGAACAGAAATATCGGAATTAAAAAAAACCTTTCTTTCCTTGTAGGTTAATTCTACATGAAGAAAAACGACTAATAATAATGTAGAATGTATTGTGGGAGGTGTAGGAGACATTAAAGCCATAGAGGTTTAGCCCAATGAGATGGAATAGCAGGAATTAAATTTTTTTTTTAAAGACGTTCGGAGTTACAAAGATATTGACTATGTTAACCTCTTTTATATTTTGTCAGATATGTATGTTTCACTACTTCCATGCTCTTCACCTTCTTTTTTACTTCTCCCACACTTTTTCCTTCATGATCCTCAGCAGCAGCAGCTGCAGCATCTTTTTCATCAACTTCTTCTTCACCTTATTCATCTTCATCTTCTTCACCTTCTTCCTATTATTCTTTTTTTGTACATTATTCATATTCTTATTCAACGATTCTTCTTTTTCATATTCTACGTCTTCATCTTCTTCCTATTCTTCTTCTTCATCATATTCTTATTTGTGACAGGCATTCTTGTAGTTGTTATCTAGTTTCCTTTCCACTACTAGTAATGGGAATGTGGACAGAGCAGGAGACATTGCCAGACACACATCAGGGGATCAATTGACGTGACTGAGCCCCAGTAACACAGGAACAAGTGTGGATTGTGCAGACGCCACTTCAGAGCAGCAACTGGTGGGGTTGGAGGCCAGGGGAAATACTAGAGGCAGTGGAGCCAGAGGCCTAAGTGGAGCACGGTTAAAAATCAGTAGTAGTGTGACTGTGTAGGCAGCAGGAGACTTTGCCATCCATACAGCAGGGGAGCAGCTGGCGTTACTGAACCCCACTGACACAGGAGCTAGTGTTTCTCTCTGTGCGGACGGCACTTCCAAGCAACAACTAGCTGTGTTGAAGCCCAGGATCAATCATGGAGCAGGCTGAGGCCTACTTGGAGCGAGTAGAAAATGAGATGTAGTGTGCTTTTGGAGGCAGCAAGAGACTTTGTCGTCCACACAGCAGGGGAACAGCTGACGTTACTGAACCCCACTAACACTGGAGCATGTGTTTTTCTCAGTGCTGATGGCACTTCCGAGCAACAACTGGCTTTGTTGAAGCCCAGGATCAATCAAGGAGCAGGCTGAGGCCAACTTGGAGCAAGTAGAAAATAAGATGTAGTGTGCTTTTGGAGGCAGCAAGAGACTTTGTCGTCCACACAGCAGGGGAACAGCTGACGTTACTGAACCCCACTAACACAGGAGCTAGTGTGTTTTTCTCTGTGAAGACGGCACTTCTGAACACCAACTGGCGTTGTTGGAGCCCAGGATTAAGCATGGAGCGGGCTGAGGCCTGATGTTTTTTGCATGTGGAGGCAGCAGGAGACATTGCCGTCCACACAGCAGGGGAACAGCTGACGTTACTGAACCCCGCTAACACAGGAGCTAGTGTGTTTTTCTCTGTGAAGACGGCACTTTTGAACGCCTACAGGCGTTGTTGGAGCCCAGGATCAAACATGGAGCAGGCTGAGGCCTGATGTTTTTTGCATGTGGAGGCAGCAGGAGACATTGCCGTCCACACAGCAGGGGAACAGCTGACGTTACTGAACCCCACTAACACAGGAGCTAGTGTGTTTTTCTCTGTGAAGACGGCACTTCTGAACACCAACTGGCGTTGTTGGAGCCCAGGATCATGCATGGAGCAGGCTGAGGCCTGATGTTGTTTGCATGTGGAGGCAGCAGGAGACATTGCCGTCCACACAGCAGGGGAACAGCTGACGTTACTGAACCCCACTAACACAGGAGCTAGTGTGTTTTTCTCTGTGAAGACGGCACTTCTGAACACCAACTGGTGTTGTTGGAGCCCAGGATCAAGCATGGAGCAGGCAGAGGCCTGATGGTTTTTGAATGTGGAGGCAGCAGGAGACATTGCCGTCCACACAGCAGGGGAACAGTAGACGTTACTGAACCCCACTAACACAGGAGCTAGTGTTTTTCTCTGTGCGTACAGCACTTCCGAGCGACAACTGGCTGTGTTGAAGCCCAGGATTAATCATGCAGCAGGCGGAGGCCTACTTGCAGCAAGTTTTATATAGGTTGTAGACTACTACTGATTGTAACCGTGCTCCACTATGGTCTCTGACTCCACTGTCTCTAGTATTTCCCCTGGCCTCCAACCCCGCCAGTTACTGCTCTGAAGTGACGTCTGCACAATCCACACTTGTTCCTGTGTTACTGGGGCTCAGTCACGTCAGTTGATCCCCTGATGTGTGTCTGGCAATGTCTCCTGCTCTGTCCACATTCCCACTACTAGTAATGGGAATGTAGACAGAGCAGGAGACATTGCCGGACACACATCAGGGGATCAACTGAAGTGACTGAGCCCCAGTAACACAGGAACAAGTGTGGATTGTGCAGATGCCACTTCTGAGCAGAAACTGGTGGGGTTGGAGGCCAGGGGAAAATCTAGAGACAGTGGAGCCAGAGGCCTAAGTGAAGCACGGTTAAAAATCAGTAGCAGTCACAGGAAAAGCCCAGGGACACTATCCTCAGGGTCCATTTCTTTGAAACCAAGGAGAAGGTTTTAAAATGTTTGCAAGAGAGAGGTTCACCTCCTGAGCCTTATAAGGATCTTAAGATTTTCCAAGACTTTTCCAAAGAGACTATGGACGCAAGAAGCTCCTTCAGAGATCTGACCTCTAAACTTAGGGAACTTAGAGAGTCATATAGATGGGGTTTCCCTGCCAAGCTTTTAGTCTGGTATAAAGATAAACACTACCCCATCTATACTCCACACGAGGGTCAGAAGTAAATTCCTGATGGATGAGCCATCCTTTAGAGATAGGGATTAGGATTGATCTTTGTCTTATGTTTGCATTTATTTGGGGGTCACTATTATTTCCTTTTCCTGAACATGAATATTAGTACCCGTAATTACAGTTTATCGTTGTCACTGTGGGAACTTGCCACTTAATTTTTTTTCTCATTTTTCCCCCTATCTAAGGTGAGACACCAACCAGTTTGGAGTCCGCCAGGAGAACTCTCAAGTTATTAATTTTTTTTTTTCTGTATTTCATTGTTCTATTTGTATCCCTTTCCTGTTTTGATATTGCATTCTAACGATGAAAATTTTATCGTACAATGTTAGGGGGCTCAACAGTCCGAATAAGAGGTATGTGGTATGGAAGGAGATTAACCAAATCCGGGCCAAATTTGTATGCCTTCAGGAGGTTAAACTGGCTTCCGATCGACACCCGTTCTTCCAGCACAAGAACTTCCCACACATGTACAAGTCACTCTCCACAAAGAAAAAGGCTGGGGTCATCACATTGGTAGGTGGCACGTTCCTTTTCAGCTCATCAAAGAAATACCAGACTCCTTGGGCAGGTTTCATATACTCATATGCTTACTCCATGAAAGGCCATGCACAATAGTGAATGTATACGCACCCAACAAGGGACACATTCTTTTCTTGAACAAGCTTATCAAAAAAAATCAACAAAGTTAAAACAGGCGAACTCATCTTATTGGGTGACTTTAATATTGTCCCAGATAGCTGCATTGATTCATCCTCTTTAGTTTACCACAAGGTCCCAGCTTTAAAAACTGGTTAATTCAAAATGAGCTTTATGATGCTTTCCGCTGCTTGAATACACATGAGTATTCCCACTTTTCAGATGTACATAAGACAGCTTCCAGGATAGATCTTCTACTTACTAACATATTCACTCAGTCCAAAATTAATGACATTCGCTTCATGCAGAAGTCCATCTCGGATCATACCCCGGTTCTCATTGACTTCCTTGTGGGTCCTCCCCCTGACAAACCATTCCGCTGGAAGCTTAACTCAGCTTTGCTATATATACCAGAGTACAAACAAGAGATAGAAAACGCTCTCTTAAACTACTTCAAGGAAAAAGGTACCTGGTGAAGTAGATCAGTTCACGGTCTGGAACGCCCATAAAGCGGTCCTGCGGGGGTGTCTTATGCAAATTCTTTATAAACATAAGAAGAGAAATAGGTAAAATATTACAAACCTACAGGCCCAAATTAATGATCTAGAGAAAAACAAACAAACTTAAAAGTTACTTCCCAGACCGTCCAGGCTGAGATTTTGAGACTTAGATGGAGTTTGAGATCTGAAATCTACCAGGAATATGATGCAGTCATCAAAGCATCTAGGTACAAATCGTATGCGTCTCTTAACAAGCCTACCAGGTTTATGATGAGGAAATTAAAAAGAGAAAGAATTAAAAGGAGAATAAATAAGATAGTATCTCCCTTGGGTGACCCCAAAACTCACCCTAGGGACATTGTAAACTCGTTTGCAGAATTCTTTAAAAATCTCTATAACCTGAAAGATGACCCCCAAACACCGGTGGTTAACTCGAATTTTGTAAATTTTTTTCTACAGAGTATCGATCTACCAAACCCAAACCCATTTCATTTGGGAGGAGAAAGAGATGGTTTATCTAGGGATTATAATAGCTGGATCAATCCAAGCCACAGTTAGGGCCAATTTAGACAGCATTATAAAGACTATTACAGGCGATCTATCCTTTTTGGCTCAGCAAGAAACTTCCATCTTTGGGAAGATTCTGGCAGTCAAAACTTTTATCCTATACATATTTAGGACTTTACCAGTTAGCTTTCCGCGCCAAACCATTGATAGAGCTCAAGAGCTCATCCGACTATTTATTTGGAAAGGTAAAAAAGCAAGAATATCTGCAGACTTGATGTACAAAAATAAAAAACATGGGGGCGCAGGACTGCCCAACATATACGCTTATTATCAGGCCTCGCTCATCAAACAGAGCTGGCACTGGTTTACTGAAAACATGATGCATCCAGCTGGTATGGCTTGGAGAGAGATGCTAGTGATAGAGGTTCCTTGCAAAAGCTTTTCTTTCACTTCCTTCTGCAAAAGCCCAGTGCGAACCCATCTCATCCTATATTCCGGCCGATAATCCCAGCCTGGAGGGATCTCATTAAGCCGACAAAAAATATCAAAAAAGCAGAGCAAATCTTAAAGTTGCCTCTATCTTCATTGGCTCTGATGGATGATCTCTCGATACCGGAGGTTTGGGGGAAATCTGGAATTAAAAGGGTGGGGGATGTTTTTAGTGGAGTGGAGTTCCAGAAATTCGGTGAGATCAGGGTTAAATATAATTTACCATCATCTGAGCTACTCTTTTACACCATGTTTAAAGACAGAATTTGGAAATTCATAAAAGGGAAGACTTTGAATTATGAAATGCTATCTTCACTATTGTGCAACCTTAAAAATAAAAACCTCTGGAGTCTGCGTAATTTGTATAGATCTGTTGTCAAAGACCTAACGAGCCACAAAAACATATAGATGAAGAGATGGGAGTCCGATTTTGGTGCTGATATCCGTCTCGAGAACTGCAACGATGCCATCAAAAACACTTACAATTCCAACATATCAATCGGCCTTCATGAGAGTTATTTCAAATTGTTAAATAGGTGGTACTATACCCCAACGAGGTTATCGCATTTTAACACAGAGCTATCTTCCTTGTGCTGGAGAGATTGTGGACACCAAGGGAACCTCTACCATATTTTCTGGGGTTGTTCAAAAATCAAAAACCTCTGGCTTCAAGTCACACAGCGCATTAACCTCTTTGCTAAGGACTTCACAATTACACCCGAAAGAGCACTTCTTTCATTAGACATGGAACAATTTGATGATTCGGTAAGACACATTATCATACACATCCTCTTAGTGAGCAAGACCATGTTAGCACAATGGTGGAAGAAAGCAGAGGTTCCCAAGTTTTCAGACATACTTGACAAGATAGGCCAACACAGCGATTTAGAACGCAGATTTGCGATTAACAACAATCACATTCACAAATACTCAAAAAAATGGAAGACCTGGAACAACAAATTTCATATCAGCTAGACTTAACAAGAGGCACTATATTTTGAAGTTTAAACCTGGGCGCTTTAGTACTGGGTTGCTGTATCTCCTTCCAAGAATGTTACCCCATAATAAGGATTGTCGATTTTTTTTTTCTTTTATATTGTTATTCGATATATGTAACTCTATGCCTATTTGTGGGTTCTCTAGTTTTTAAATTTTTTTTCCGTACCTGTACAAGGTTGTTTATCCCCCACTCCCTTCCCTCCCTTCCTACCTTCCTTTCCCTACCCTGTTTATTTCTAAAAAAAACAATAAAATTATTTGAAAGCAAAAATTACTACATGAATAAAAGTCACTGAATCACAAAAAAAAAAAAAAATCAGTAGTAGTTTGAATGTGGAGGGAGCAGGAGACTTTGCCGTCCACAAGGCAGGGGAGCAGCTAGCGTTACTGAACCCCACTAACACAGGAGCTAGTGTTTTTCTCTGTGCAGATGGCACTTCTGAGCGACAGCTGGCTGTGTTGAAGCCCAGGGATTACAGTTCAGGTGGTAGAAACATGAACACAACAGGAGACCTGGATACTGTTGCCAACCAATTATTTATTCTGGAAGAGGACTGGCAAATTTTGGCGAGATCCAGGCCTTGTTCATTTTCAGAAAAGTAAGCCGGTCAACGTTATCGGAGGATAGTCGCGTGTGACGGTCTGTTAGTACACCACCTGCGGCACTAAAGACGCGTTCCGATAATACACTGGCAGCAGGGCAAGCCAGCACCTCCAATGCATACAGGCTAAGCTCTGGCCATGTATCCAGCTTAGAGACCCAAAACTTGAAGGGGGAAGAGCCATCTGGGAGTACACTGACAGGGCAAGACATGTAGTCTCTCACCATCTGACGGAAACGTTGCCTCCTGCTGACTGGAGCCATCTGTGATGGTGTAGACATTTGTGGCGGACACAAAACTTTGCCACATTTGGGCCATAGTGGTCTTGCCTTGTGCTGAGGCGCTGCCTCTGCTCCCTCTTTGTGCAGAGCTTCCTCCACTGCCTCGATGCACAGAGCTGCTTTGTAAAGCACTAGCAGCACTGCTGTCGGGTGGAATGGAGAACATGATGGACTGCACCAGTGTGTCTTGGTACTCCCGCAGTTTACGCTCCCGGATCAACGGTGGTATGAGGCTTTGTAAATTTTCCCGGTAGCGAGGATTTAGGAGGGTGTACACCCAATAATCAGTCGTGTTGAGAATGTGGGCGATGCGGCGGTCGTTTCTCAGGCACTGCAGCATGAAATCAACCATGTGCTGCAGACTCCCACATGCCAAAGAAACGCTGTCCCCTGCTTGAGTCGTCATCTCTGCCTGCTCTGCATCACCCCACCCTCGCTGTACATACTGACTAGAGCATTGTGTACCTCCCTTCTCTGGAGAGATGTCTTCCTCCTCCATTGACTCCTCCTCATCCTCCTCACAAAGTGTCCCCTGCCTAGGCCTTTGTGAGGAACCACGTAGCACAGACTGTCCAGAAGCAGATGGCATTTGTGACTCCTCATCCTCCACCTCTTCCAAAACCTCCTCCCTTAGTGCTTGCAGTGTTTTTTGAAGCAGGCAGATAAGGGGGGCAGTCATGCTGACTAGTGCATTATCTGCACTCGCCATCCGCTTGGAATCATCGAAGGCACGCAAAACGAGGCAGATGTCATTCTTAGAGGCCCACTCAGTGGTGCTGAAGTGTGACCAGCGAACAGTGCGACTTGTTTGCGCCTGATGCAGCTGGTACTCCATGACTGCTGCCTGCTGCTCACACAACCGCTCCAACATATGTAATGTTGAATTCCACCTGGTTGGTAGGTCACATATGATGCGATTTTCTGGAAGGCGTAATCGGCGCTGCAGAGCAGCAAGGAGCGATCTTGCCGTGCTGGAACGCCGCAAGTGAGCGCACTCTATGCGGACCTTGTGCAGCAGTGCATCAAGATCCAGATAGTCCCTCAGAAAGCTCTGCACGACCAAGTTCAGCATATGTGCCAGACATGGGATGTGAGTGAGGTTGCCTAGGCCCAGAGCTGCCACCAGAATTCAGCCATTGTCACACACTATCAAGCCCGGCTGGAGATTCGCTGGCACAAACCACATGTTGCTCTCCTGCCTGATGGCATTCCAGAGCTCCTGCGCTGTGTGGCTTCGATTCCCCAAAGAAATTAATTTGAGTACGGCCTGTTGACGTTTGGCCACGGCTGTGCTCATATCGGTCGTAACAGGCTCCTGCAGCGCTGTTTCTGAGGAACTTGAGTAGGAGTAGGAGTCAATGTGTAGAGACTGGATTCCTGCAATCCATGGAGTTGGCAGTACACGTACAGCGCCACTCTCCAGATCTGTACCGGCTCCACAACATTGACCCAATGGGCAGTGAGGGAAAGGTATCGTCCCTGTCCATGGTTACTGGTCCATGCATCGGTGGTCAGGTGGACCTTGCTACTGACGGCGTTTAGTAGCGCATGTTTTATTTTTCCCTCCACATGTTTTTGCAGGGCAGGGACAGCTTGCCTGCTGAAATAAAAGCAGCTGGGCACGGTGTATTGTGGGACTGCCAATGCCATGAAGTTCCGGAAGGTGTCAGTCTCCACCAAACTGAATAAGAGCATTTCAAGGGCCAGTAGTTTGGCAATGCCAGCATTCATAGCCTGTGCTCGGGGATGGTTTGCCGAGTATGGCCGCCTTTTATCCCATGCCTGTGCTACCGATGGCTGTAGAGTGGCCTGGGAGTGTGAGGATGACTGGGAACGTGGTGCTGTGGGTGAAATGTCACTGGGTCTCCAGACAACAGTGCCAGAGGTTCTTCCTTGGCGATCCTGTGAGGAAGCCGAACCAGCTGTGTGTGAGCTGGAGGAAGAGGCCCCAACATGAGCTGAAGAGGTGGTTGGTGGTGCTGTACGTTGGCCTACGTCTTCAGTGTGTCTGTGTAACTCCACCTCGTGCTTAGTCCGCACATGTTTCCACATATTTGTGGTATTGAGGTTGCTGACATTTTTCCCTCTTTTGACATTCTGATGACACAGCTTGCATTTGACAAAGCAAATGTCATCTGCAACTGTGTCAAAAAAGGACCATGCACTGCAAGTCTTGGGAGCGCCCGTTTTGGCTTTTGAAAGAGGAATGCTCCTAACGGGTGCCGAAATGGAGGCTACAGGCAACCAAGTCTGCCCCCTCCCTCTCCCTCATGTTATGAATGAGTCACCGTAGGAGGCAAAAGCAGAAATACAAGCTAAGTCCAGAAAACCAGAGAAGTTGGCAACTATCAGATTGCAGACCCCTGAACCTATCAACACAACTAGCAGTAGCCGTGGGGGGTTCCTACGATGGCCTAGACCCCTCGATCACAGCCAGAGAAATACATAGGCCTAAAGAAAGAAAGGGGAAATCCAAACTGCCCCAGAGCAGACCCCAAAGCAATAGGCAGCCCCCAACATATAATGACGGTGAAGCAAGATGAAAATACTAACACAGACAGAAAGATAGACTGAGCAAAGACAGGGCCCCAAAACTACCTAGATAGGAAAGGACAGGAAGGCTGCTGTCTGCAATCTGCCAAAACCCTATCAAAGACATAAGCCAACCAGCTGATAAGAAAAAGGCCCTGAAGCAGCTAGGCTTCAAAAACTGAATCAGCACTCAGGTATTTTCAGAAGACAGAGCTAAATGAAATCAGCACACCCCAGCAGGGAATGGCAGAAATCCAGAAAAACAAAGCAAAAACAAAGTCAAAGCACAAAAGCAAAAGGCCGAGCAGCAAACTTAGCTTTGGAGGAGCTGGAATTCAGACTGGTCTCCAAGGATCCCACAGAGAAATCACCCGCAGGGCAGAAGGGCGTCGGCAGCATTATATCCAGTCCGTAACTCCACTCAGCCAGTCACAATCATCAGCCTCAGGTGTTTGACAATCAGGCTCACTACCTTTCTTTACCAGAAGAGGGAGTTCCTCGGGCCTCAGTAATGAAGGGGAAAATGAACTCACAACAGTACCTCCCCCTTGAGGAGGGGTCACCGAACCCTCAACTATGCCACCAGGGCGATCAGGGTGAGCCCGATGAAAGGCACGCACCAATCGTTTGGCATGAATATCAGAGGCGGAGACCCAGGAATTATCCTCCTGACCATAACCCTTCCACTTAACCAAATACTGGAGTCTCTGTCTAGCCAGACGGGAATCCAGTACTTTCTCTACCTCATACTCCATGTTACCTTCAACCAATACATGGTCTGGAGGTGCCACCCCCGGAACAACAGGTTCAACAAACCTCTTCAACAAAGATTTATGGAACACATTATGGATTTTAAATGTGACAGGAAGAGCCAAACGAAAAGAGACCGGATTAATAATCTCCACAATCTTGTAAGGTCCAATAAATCTAGGCTTAAACTTAGGAGAAGCCACCTTCATAGCAATATTTTTTGATGATAACCACACCATATCACCAACCTTAAACTGGGGACCAATGGTCCTATGTCAGTTGGAAAACCGCTGGGCCTTCTCCTGGGAGAGAGATAACTTATCCACCACTTGGTCCCAGATCTGGTGCATTCTCTCCACCACAGTGTCAACACCTGGGCAGGCAGAGGGCTCCACCTGCCCTGAAGAAAATCGAGGATGATACCCAAAGTTACAAAAAAAAGGTGACATCAAAGTGGCAGAACTAGCTCTATTATTCAAAGCAAATTCGGCCAAGGGCAAAAATGAAACCCAATCATCCTGATCAGCAGAAATAAAACATCTCAAATATGACTCCAAGGTCTGGTTTGTTCTCTCTGTCTGCCCATTGGTCTGAGGGTGAAAAGCAGAGGAGAAGGACAACTGAATTCGCAGCCTGGAACAGAAAGTTCTCCAAAATCTAGACACAAACTGCACTCCTCTGTCAGATACAATGTTCTCAGGAATCCCGTGCAAATGAACCACCTGTTGTAAAAACAGGGGCACCAACTCAGAGGAAGACGGCAACTTAGGGAGTGGTACAAGATGAACCATCTTAGAGAACCTATCACAAATCACCCAAATAACAGTCATCCTCTGAGAGACAGGCATATCAGAGATGAAATCCATTGAAATATGGGTCCATGGCCTCTTGGGGACAGGTAAAGGCATCAACAACCCACTAGAGCGAGAACACGATTTAGACCGGGATCACGTCCCACAGGACTGCACAAAATTCCTGACATCACGAGACAAGGAGGGCCACCAAAAAAACCGACTCACCAGATCTCTAGTAACAAAAATACCTGGATGACCAGCCAAAGCAGAGCAATGAACTTCAGACATCACTCTCTTCTTCCACTGGTCAGGAACATACAACTTTCCACTGGGACAATGCTCAGGTTTGTCCTCCTGGAACTCTTCCAGAGCATGTCTCAAATCGGGCGAGATGGCAGAAAGAACTACCCCTTCGCCTAAGATGGTAGCAGGCTTGGTCACCACAGGAGAATCAGCAAGGAAGCTCCTAGAGAGGGCGTCTGCCTTGACATTCTTTGTTCCAGGAAGAAAAGAAACCACAAAATAAAAACGTGTAAAAAACAAGGCCCACCTAGCCTGTCTAGGGTTCAAGCGCTTAGCCGACTCTAGGTAAATCAAATTCTTGTGGTCAGTGAGGACCACGACTTGATGCTTAGCTCCCTCCAACCAATGTCTCCACTCCGCAAATGCCCATTTCATGGCCAACAGTTCCCTATTCCCCACATCATAGTTACGTTCAGATGGAGAGAACTTTCGGGAAAAGAAAGCACAGGGATTCATTTTAGATGTTACAGGATCCTTTTGGGACAAAACAGCTCCTGCACCAATCTCAGAAGCATCCACCTCTACCTGGAATGGAAGTGAGACATCAGGTTGCCGCAAAACCGGGGCGGAGGTGAATCTTCGCTTCAACTCCTGAAAGGAAGAAACAGCCTCCGGAGACCAATTTAACACATCAGCACCCTTTTTAGTCAAATCAGTCAATGGCTTGGCAATACTAGAAAATTTTGCTATAAATTTCCGATAAAAATTAGCAAAACCCACTTCTGGAGGGCCTTCAAAGAAGTGGGCTGAACCCAATCGTGAATGGCCTGTACCTTGGCCGGGTCCATTTCAATAGTTGACGGGGACAAAATAAATCCCAAAAAAGAAATCCTCTGTACTCCAAAAAGGCATGTAGATCCCTTGACATACAGGGAATTCTCCCTCAAAATCCGGAACACAGTCCGAATATGTTCCACATGAGACTCCCAATCCTTGGAGAAGATCAAAATATCATCCAGATAGATAATCAAAAATTTATCGACAAAATCTCGGAAAATATCGTTCATGAAGCACTGGAAGACAGAAGGGGCATTAGTGAGCCCAAAAGGCATCACCAGGTACTCAAAATGTCCCTCCGGAGTATTAAACGCCGTCTTCCATTCATCCCCATGCTTAATGCGAATAAGATTATACGCCCCCCTGAGGTCAAGCTTGGTAAACCAGCAAGCACCTTTAACTCTGGAGAATAGATCAGAAATCAGGGGTAACGGATACTGATATTTAACAGTAATTTTGTTGAGGGCACGATAATCAATACAAGGTCTTAATGACCTATCCTTTTTGGCTACAAAAAAAAAACCGGCACCCAAGGGTGACGAGGATGGTCTAATATGACCCTTCTCCAACGCCTCCTTAATATAGGATCGCATAGCCTCGTGCTCGGGTACAGATAAATTGAAGAGCCGACACTTGGGAAATTTACACCCCGGGCTCAGTTCAATTGCACAGTCATAACTCCTATGAGGAGGCAGAAACGCAGACTCATTCTCACTAAATACATCATAAAAGTCCACCAAATAATCAGGAACATCATGCGACTGAGGAGAGGTGGAAAACACCGGAGCCTCACTAAAGGCACACCGACAACACCTAATCACCACAGACACAGATTTCCAATCCAAAACTGGATTATGAATCTATAACCAGGGAAACCCCAGAACAACAGTATCATGCAGATTATGCAACACCATAAATCTGCAATTTTCTTGATGGTCTGGGGCGACCCCCATTACCACCTGGGTCCAAAACTGGGGTTTATTTTTAGCCAAAGGAGTAGCATCAATTCCCCTCAAAGGGATAGGCGTCTTCAGAGGTGTCATCGGAAATCCACAACATTTAGCAAAATCCAAGTCCATTAGGTTTAGGGCTGCTCCCGAATCCACAAACGCCTTGGCGGAAAATGTGGACAGGGAGCAGATCAGAGTAATAGCCAGAAGAAACTTAGGTTGAACACCCCCAACAGAAAACTTGTGTGCAAAGCGTTTCTCTCGTTTGGGACAGACAGAAATAATATGCGAGGCATCTCCACAGAAAAAACACAACTTATTACGCCTTCTGAACTCCTGACGCTGCTCTCTGGAAAAAACTCTATCACATTGCATAGGTTCAGACATTTGTTCAACAGGTGGCAACACCTCTCGTGCAGCTTTGCGTTTGCGCAAACGCCGATCAACCTGAATGGCTAATGACATAGAATCGTCAAGACCAGAGGGAACAGGAAATCCCACCATAGTATCTTTTACGGCTTCTGACAACCCCTTCCGAAAGAGAGCAGCCAAGGCATTATCATTCCAGGTAGTAAGTACTGCCCACTTTCGGAATTTTTGACAGTACAATTCTGCAGAATCACGACCCTGGCTCAATGCCAGCAGGGTCTTTTCAGCCTGATCAATAGCATTAGGTTCGTCATACAACAACCCCAAAGCTTGAAAGAATGCGTTCACATTAGTCAGAATAGGATCATCTGGTTTCAAAGAAAACGCCCAATCCTGGGGATCGCCACGCAGCAAAGAGATGACAATTTTAACCTGCTGCGCGGAGCTCCCTGACGAGTTAGGCTTCAAGGCAAAAAATAATTTACAATTATTTTTGAAATTCAAAAATTTAGACCGATCCCCCAAAAATACATCAGGTGTAGGAATCTTTGGTTCAGCAGCATGTGAATGAGCAAGGTAGACGGAAATTCCCCGCACTTCCGCAGCGAGCTGCTCCACATGATCAGACAATTGCTTTATCTCCATTGAGAGAAAAAAAAATTCCCCCTACGGCCTCAGAGATATAGAGGAAAAAATTTACACACTTTTTTTTTTTTTTTTTTGTACAATTCTTTCCTGCTATTGAGTACCCTAGAATCTGCAGTATGGCGGGTGATTCTGTTATGAATGAGTCACCGTAGGAGGCAAAAGCAGAAATACAAGCTAAGTCCAGAAAACCAGAGAAGTTGGCAACTATCAGATTGCAGACCCCTGAACCTATCAACACAACTAGCAGTAGCCGTGGGGGGTTCCTACGATGCCCTAGACCCCTCGATCACAGCCGGAGAAATACATAGGCCTAAAGAAAGAAAAGGGAAATCTAAACTGCCCCAGAGCAGACCCCAAAGCAATAGGCAGCCCCCAACATATAATGACGGTGAAGCAAGATGAAAATACTAACACAGACAGAAAGATAGACTGAGCAAAGACGGGGCCCCAAAACTACCTAGATAGGAAAGGACAGGAAGGCTGCTGTCTGCAATCTGCCAAAACCCTATCAAAGACATAAGCCAACCAGCTGATAAGAAAAAGGCCCTGAAGCAGCTAGGCTTCAAAAACTGAATCAGCACTCAGGTATTTTCAGAAGACAGAGCTAAATGAAATCAGCACACCCCAGCAGGGAATGGCAGAAATCCAGAAAAACAAAGCAAAAACAAAGTCAAAGCACAAAAGCAAAAGGCCGAGCAGCAAACTTAGCTTTGGAGGAGCAGGAATTCAGACTAGTCTCCAAGGATCCCACAGAGAAATTACCAGCAGGGCAGAAGGGCGTCGGCAGCATTATATCCAGTCCGTAACTCCACTCAGCCAGTCACAATCATCAGACTCAGGTGTTTGACAATCAGGCTCACTACCTTTCTTTACCAGAAGAGGGAGTTCCTCGGGCCTCAGTAATGAAGGGGAAAATGAACTCACAACACCCTCCTGTTTTAGCCATTCGGGGAATCTCTTCCTCAGAGCTGCTCCCACCACCTTCCTGTTCCTCACGCCATGATGGGTCAAGGACCTCATCATCTACACTCCCCTTTTCAAACACCTGCTTCTACTGGGTTGTCTCGCCAGCACCGTATGCACCAGAAAGTGGCACCTGAGTCTCGTCATCATCTGATGTGTACTGAGGTGTGCTGACCATAGGAACTGGCCCCCCCGCCTCTTCAGATTCCGAGGGACAAAGAAATGTGCATCACTGCATACTCCCTCTTCTTCACATTCTTGAATGCTGCTTGGCTGGCCCCCTCTTTGCAAGCCAACAGATTCAGAGAACAGAAGTAGAGACTGTGATGGCTCCTGTCCAGGGCTCTCTGACTGCCTGGGCACTTTGGCAGGTGGTGAAGAGACAGATGGTTGCTGTTCAGTGCTCTGGCCCTGAGAGGACATGGAAGTCATTGAAGTCAATGAGTTAGCTGCCATCCATCCGACAACGGCTTCAATTTGTTCCTCCCGCAGCAGAGGGGTATGGCGAGGTCCTACAAAGCTGCGCATAAAGGACTGTTGCCTGCTAAAACTGGGGGATGCTGACTCACTGGTGCCTGCATCAGGCACAGAATCCCCATGTCCTCTCCCTGCAGAATCCCCACGTCCTCTCCCTGCTGAAACTCCACGCCCATGCCCACGTGCCTTACTCCCTGCCTTCCTCATCTTGGTAGACTGATAAAGATAGGCAGAAAAGTACAAAGGGGGGGCTTAGTATGCTTATTCCTGAACAGCTGGTAACAGGTATAAGAAACACTAATTTTATGAAGTGTGTGTGTGGACTACACTTTAATAGGAGCTAATGTGGCCTACACAACTGTCAAATGGAGTGTTTGGTGAACTTTATTTTGTTTTGTTTTTTTAAAAAAAGCTAAAAGGATGTGACCAAAGATTTGAAAGCGATAGTATCACAAACTTTTTGGAGCTATTACAATGCAGGAAGGTAACCTACAATGCAAAAGATGAGGCTCCAAAAAATAGGGTAATACTAATCTGGCTGCAGCTGAAAGGCACAAGCCAGAAAAAAGGCTCCTCTATCTAATCCTATATAGTGTTTGCAACCAACCAATGTAGATGGATACGGATGGATGCACACTAATAGGAGAATAAAAAATGAGCTACAGTAAAAGAAAAATATGTGTGAGGCAGTGACACACGCTGAGCGGCCTACATCCAGACGTAACTGCAGGACACACTACTCAGCGTGAGCTGCACTCACACAGTCAGAGACCTCTCAGACATCCGTGAACAGTGCAGCAAACTGGGCACTAACACTGAATGGCTGCAGAGAGGCTCCGCTGTCTACTCCTATAGTGTTTGCATCCAACGTATATGGATATGGATGGATGCACAGTGCACACTAATAGGAGAATGAAAAATGAGCAGCAAAAAAAGAAAAATATATATGAGGCAGTGACACACGCTGAGCGGCCTACAACCAGACGTGGCTGCAGGACACATTTCTCAGCGTGAGCTGCACTCACACAGACCTTGCAGACAGCTGTGAACAGTGCTGCAAGGCAAAAGAAAGCTGCAGTGGTGGATTATGCAGCCTGGGTAAAGCACACTATGATTGTGAAAATCGCTATCTCTAACTGTCCCTCACAGTCTTGAACAGCTGCCTGTCCCTAACTGAATTCACAGCAGAGTGAACCCAAAATGGCGGAGGCGACGGCTTTTATAGTGCATCATGACATAATTTTAGCAGCCAATCACAGCCATGCCATTTTAACATGCCTACCTGCCTAACAGGTTGTGCCCACACTTCTGAGGATTGTCATTGGCTGAATAAAATCAAACTGGCTCATAGCATTATGGGAACATCCGATTCCAGTATTCGATATGCTAAAGGTATCAAAACTCAGAATCGGAATTCCGATGCAGTGAATATCGGCCGATACCCGATACTTGCGGTATCGGAATGCTCAACACTAGTGATGACCAGTTCCGTGGCCCTGGACGTCCATGCAAAGGGGTCAATAACGTTTATAGGTGAATGATACGTGATGCCACCTGTGGTTTCTGATCAGATTGTCCAGCGCTGCAGTGTCGCTTCTCTGGGACAGATGTTGTGGTGCACCTAAGATGTAGAAGCCCTGCACAGGTAGGACCGTAGTCGCAGGGCAGATGAAAGAGTTGGTAGATGGTGTGCAGTGCAGGATGTAGCAGAGCCGTGCGCCAGGCGCAGGAGAAAGAAGACAGACACAGTCATGCAGTTAATTTACCTGTACTTGGTAAGTGCCGTCCAGGACCCAGAGTACAGATGGAGAAGGAGTTGGTCAGCCTGGAAGCAAATTTGGAATTCTCTCTCTGCAGATAGGTAGTGTGGCCTCCGTTCTAGCGCTTATCTGAGGTACTCGCAGTACTGAGTTCACTGAAGTTCCCCCTGTTGACTCTCTTTTGGAACTTTCTCGTATGGCAGGCAGCCATAGCCTTTTCCTTCTGACACACACACGTCGATGCTGGGGCCTCCAAGCCTTAGTTAGGAACAGAGCATTTACATCTGCTACTTCCTCCGGTTTCTGCTGCAGGACCGTCAGTGTCCCTACAAACTCGGAGACTGAAATCCCGACCATGCGCTCCTGCTAGGAGTGAGCCTTAACTCTGTTCATCCTCCAGCTCCCCTTCTCATGTCCACACACTTCCCCTTACCTTCACAGACTGCCCTAAATTACCTCCTCCCGACGAAAGAGAGCAGCTCCTCAGCAGTCAGGTTCAGCGGTCTCCCTGCTGGCCTGGAGTGGGAACGGTGTTGTGTGTTGGTTTAACTGCTAGAGAGATCCTTCGTTGCTCCCAAGCATGACATCACACTCCCTAGGAGGAAGGTAATTCCACTGTGGCAACTGTACTACTGGGGGCGCCACAAGTGCACTGATGCCCAGCCACTGCTAGATGATTCTGCTGGTACATTGACCCAGACCATTACATTCCCCTCGCACTCTACACAGCCAGAATCTGACCCTGATGAAACTCAGGTTCCCCTTCCCGCATACTATACCACCTTACACGGTGACAAAGAGGAAGGTGCAGATGAAAGTGCAGGTTCCTTGAGCAGGTGGGGGGGCCTACTCATGGGTGACGGCACTGGCACAGCGCCCCTCATAGTACGCCAAAGTGTCTCTGCCAGTGGGAGGGCCCACCCGCCGTCAGACATCTCCCACCCGCCGTCAGACACACCGCCATACTATGAGGGGCCCTGTGCCAGTGCTGTCGCCAATGAGTGGGCCCCCCCTGCTTGCTCAGGATCACAGCACTTGCAAAGTTGAAATACTTACCTCTCCCTGCTCCACCGCCGTGACGTCTTCCGCGTTTCCTGACAGTGACATTCTGGTCGGAGAGCGCGATGACATCACGACTGTACTCCCTCTGCCTAAACAGCCAAGTGCAGTGAGAGGGAAGATGGGGATGATGAGGAGTCCAGACTAGTACAGGGATTCCCTAGCGAGGAGACTTATTTAATTGTTTTCAATGCTGGGGCAGCTATTTTTGGGGAGCACTATACTCTGGAGAATGATATATGAGGCCCACCATACACTGGAGCATTCCAAAGGTGGACATCAGACACTGGAGCAGCATTTACAGGGCCCATTATGCACTGGAGCATTAGAAATGGGACCCATTTTATATGGAGTATTATTTGGGCCCATAACACAGTGGAGCTTCATCCATGGGGACCAACATATACTGTAGCATTATGTGGAGCTCATCATATACAGTTTCAAACATTATATGGGACCAATGATTCTGTATGGAGAAATATATGGGCCTCATTACTTTGTATAGCGCACTATGCGGTGGCCATAATACTGTATGGAGTAATATACTGTCCATTTTTGGAGCTATTGGAGAATTTAAAATGGATATCAGTCATGAGATGTAAGAAGTGAATTTTTTTTCATTGTACTATACCGCTATTTCTCTGCCACATCAGAGGATCATGAATTGTGGCATGTGTTAACCCCTTAAGCCCCAAGGGTGGTTTGCATGTTCATGACTGGGCCAATTTTTACAATTCTGACCACTGTCCTTTTATGAGGTAATAACTCTGAAACGCTTCCATGGATCCCGGTTATTCTGACACTGTTTACTCGTGACATATTGTACTTCTTGTTAGTGGTAAAATTTCATTTAAATAACTTGCGTTTATTTGTGAAAAAAATGGAAATTTGGTGAAAATTTTGAAAATTTTGCAATTTTCCAACTTTGAATTTTTATGCCCTTAAATAACAGAGATACGGCACACAAAAAACTTGCTAAGTAACATTTCCCACATGTTTACTTTACATCAGCACAATATTGGAACCAAAAATTTTTTTGTTAGGAAGTTATAAGGGTTACAAATTGACCAGCAATTTCTCATTTTTGCAGCACCATTTTATTTTTACGGACCACATCAAATTTGAAGCCACTTTGAGGGGTCTATATGATAGAAAATACCCAAAAGTGACATCATTCTAAAAACTGCACACCTTAAGGGGTTAAAACCACATTCAAGAAGTTTATTAACCCTTTAGGTGCATCACAGGAATTTTTTGAATATTTAAAAAAAAAATGAACATTTAACTTTTTTCACAAAAAAATACTTCAGGTTCAATTTCTTTTTTATTTTACCAAGGGTAACAGTAGAAATTGGACTGCAAAATTTATTGTGCAATTTGTCCTGAGTACGCTGATACCTGATATGTGGAGGGAACCACTGTTTCTGCGCATGGTTGAGCTCAGAAGGGAAGGAGCGCCGTTTGACTTTTTCAATGCAAAATTGGCTGGAATTCAGATCGGACGCCATGTCACGTTTGGCGAGCCCCTGATGTACCTAAACAGTGGAAACCCCCACAAGTGACCCCATTTTGGAAACTAGACCCCCCAAGGAACTTATCTAGATATGTGGTGAGAACTTTGAACCCACAAGGGCTTCACAGAAGTTTATAATGTACAACGGTACAATTAAAAAATCATATTTTTTCCACAAAAATGATCTTTTCAACCCCAATTTTTATTTTCCCAAGGGTAACAGGACCCTAAAAGTTATTGTGCAATTTGTCCTGAGTACACTGATACCCCACATGTGGTGGTAAACCACTATTTGGGGGCAATGGCAGAGCTCAGAAGGGAAGCAGCGCCATTTGACGTTTTTGGCTTGAATTGAGATCGGACACCATGTCGCGATTGGAAAACCCCTGATGTACCAAAACAGTGGAAACCCCCCACAAATGACACCATTTTGGAAACTAGTCCCCCGAAGGAACTTATCTAGATGTGTGGTGAGCACTTTGACCCCTCCAGTGCTTCACAGAAGTTTATAACGCCCGAGCGTGAAAATAAAAAAAATCATATTTTTTCCACAAACATGATCTTTTAGTCACCAATTTTTTTATTTTCCCAAGGGTAACAGGAGAAATTGGACCCCAAAAGGTGTTCTCCAATTTGTTCTGAGTACGCTGATATCCCATATGTGGGAGAAAACTACTGTATGGGCACACGTCGGGTCTCGTAAGGGAAGTAGTGACGTTTTGGAATGCAGACTTTGATGGAATGGTCTGCGGGTGTCATGTGCATTTGGAGAGCCCCTGATGTATCTAAACTATTGAAACTCCCCACAATTGACACCATTTTGGAAACTAGACCCCCCACGGAACTTATCTAGATGTGTGGTGAGCACTTTGAACCCCCAAGTGCTTCACAGAAGTTTATAACGCCCGGGCGTGAAAATAAAAAAATCATTTATTTTCCACAAAAATGATATTTTTGCCCCCAATTTTTTATTTTCCTAAGGGTAACAGGAGAAATTGGACCCCAAAAGTTGTTTTGCAGTGTCCTGAGTAGGCTGACACCCCATATGTGGGGGTAAAACACTGTTTGGGCGCATGGTTGAGCTTGAAAGGGAAGGACCACCATTTGACTTTTTCAACTCAGAATTGGCTGGAATTGAGATCAGACGCCATGTTGCATTTGGAGAGCACCTGATGTGCCCAAACAGTGGAAACCCTCAATTCTAACTCCAACCCTAACTCCAACACACCCCTAACCCTAATCTCAGCCCTAACCCTAGCCCTAACCCTAACCCTAGCCCTAACCCTAGCCCTAACCCTAGCCCTAATGGGAAAATGGAAATAAATACATTTTCTTTTTAATTTTATTATTTTTCCCTAACTAAGGTTGTGATAACGGGGGTTTGATTTACTATTTATGGTGGGTTTTTATGCTTGGCAGCTGTCACATGCTAAACGACGCTTTTTATTGTAAAAATAGTTTTTGCATCACCACATATTGAGAGCTATAATTTTTACATATTTTGACCCACCGAGTCATGTGAGGTCTTATTTTTTGCGGGACGAGTTGACGTTTTTATTGGTACCATTTTCGGGCACATGACTTTTTTGATCGCTTTTAATTCTGATTTTTTGGACGCAGAATGAACAAAAACCAGCATTTCATGAATTTCTTTTGGGGGGGTGCGTTTACACCGTTCCGCGTGCGATAAAATTGATAAAGCCCTTTGATTCTTCGGGTCAGTACAGTTACAGCGATACCAGATTTAGGTCGTTTTTTTATGTTTTGTCGGTTTTATGCAATGAAAACTATTTTATATAAAAAATAATTATTTTTGCATTGCTTTATTCTGTGAGCTATAACTTTTTTATTTTTTCGCTGATGATGCTGTATCATGGCTCATTTTTTGCGGGACAAGATTTCAGGGGTATCATGCATATTTATATGCGTCTTTTTGATCACGCGTTATTGCACTTTTTGTTGGGCAGTATGATAATAAATCATTATTTTTTGCTTCGTTTTTTATTTTTATTTTTTAAGGGGTTCGCTAAAGGGGTTAACTAATGGGACAGTTTAATAGGGCAGGTCGTTACAGACGCGGCGATACCAAATATGTGTACTTTTATTGTTTGTTTTTCTTTTTTTTCCAAAAAATGAATTTATTGGGGGAATATTTTTTTTTTTATAATTTATTTGGCGATTCTTTTTTAATTATTTTAATACTTTTTTTTTAACTTTATTACATTGTCCCAGGTGGGATATCACTGTCCTGTGACAGATCGCTGATCTGTCACATCACAGATCACTGAGGAAGCCGGCTCCCTGCAGGCCCCCGAAGGTCCCCGTCGCCATCTTGGATTCGGGGGCCTGCAGGGAAGGAGCCCCCCGCAGCAGCGCTGCACATTGTGCTGCCGTGGGGGACTCAGGGAAGCATGGAGGGAGCCCCCTCCCTGTCGATGCTTCCCTTTAACCCCCGGTACACTGCAATCGTGTTTGATCGCGGTGTGCAAGGAGTTAACGTGTCGGGGGCCGTCTGTGACCGCCCCTGACACATTGTGCCGGGTGTCAGCTGTGATAATCAGCTGACACCCGGCCGCGATCAGCAACGCTCACCACGTGGGCGCTGCTGATCGCTATGACGTACTATCCCGTCCCTGGGAATTAAGTCCCAGGGCACATGGACGGGATAGTGCGTCATATGGGATTAAGGGGTTAAAAGAATCCAGTGACACTCTTTGGCCCAGGGCCCAGGAAAATCTGGAGCCAGCCCTACCTCCCCCCCACTACTTTAGCCAAATAACCCCCCGTTTTCAATGCCTAACTATTATTATAAAGTAAACTAAGGTTGACAAGCTTAAGTAATAAGAATTGATGTTTTTGGCATTAAAATGGGAACTGTAGGTGTGTTTCCTGTTGTCCACTCCCTGCCGACCTTGGTTCCCCATTGACTTGCATTGGGTTTCGTGTTTCAGTCGGCCTTCGACTTTTCACGATAATAGGCCGATTTCGTTCGATCCGACTTTTGAGAAAGTCGGGTTTCATGAAACCCGACCCGAAAAAAGGCAAAATCGCTCATCTCTAATCTTACCTACTTGACAGGCCAACCTTCAGCATGCTGTAATATACATTTCCTATGGTGGCTTACAATTCTCTCTTTCCCCGAGACCCACAAACAGATTTGGTGGTGGAGTCGGCATACTCCTGAATGCTATCTATGTGTTTTCAACTCTGCAAACTTATATCTGGTATATAGTTTTTTTCAACTTACTCTGCTTGTCCCCTTATGTTGTGAGGTCAAGAAACTTTTCAAAGTGCTTTATGATCCATGTAGTGCTGGACATGTGTTTATTTGACCACAACATTTTATCGGGTCCTGGTGTCTCAATTTAGTGTGATTGATTAACGAGAAGAGAGAGCCAAAAAAAAACAAAAAACTTAGCCTTAACCTCCTATATATTCAGACATAGCTAGGGGGAGCATTTATGCAGGGGTGGCATTTATGCACATGTAATCGAAGTACATGTATCAAAGTACTTCTGGCAGTTATAACATGGCAGTTAGACAGGGCAGGAGACAGTTAAGACATTTATATACATCTACTCCCTGTACATTTGGAGTACAACAAATATATACCATATGCATTTGTGTAATTTATATCCTGGCCGTTGCATTCACACACATCCACCGCCCTGGCATTAACTCTCCACACTCCATCCATATTGGCCCCTCGCTTCTTTCCTCTCCTATGTATAGCACTCACGCTCTTTTCACATTGTTAAATTGCACAGATCCAGGCAGTCCCACCATTCAACACCAGAGACGCTCTCACAAATCACTTAACCATCTGCTCACTCTTTCTATCCTCCTTCTCCTAGTTGCAGGAGACATTGCTCCCAACCCTGGTCCCCCATGTTATAGAAAGTCAAACCCCCCCACTGCTACACTCAGAAACCCCTCTAATCTTATTAATATTCCCTGCATGCCATCTGTCTCTCTTAATTGTGCACTTTGGAATTCTCGCTCAGTGTGTAACAAACTCTCCTTCATTCATGACTTCTTCCTTTCTAATTCTCTTAACCTCCTGGCTCTTACTGAAACCTGGATCCAGCAGTCAGATACTACCGCTGTTGCTGCTCTTTCATACGGGGGGCTACACTTCTCTCATACCCCAAGATCAGACAATAGAGCTGGTGGAGGCGTTGGTCTGCTCCTATCACCAAAATGTACCTTTCAGGTTATCCCTCAAGTACCCTCACTTGTCTTCCCTTCTTTTGAGGTCCATGCCGTCAGACTCTACACCCCCTTCTCCATGCGAGTGGCGGTGGTGTATCGTCCTCCCGGCCCCTCCCATCAGTTCCTGGATCATTTTGCCACTTGGCTTCCACATTTTCTCTCCTGTGACATCCCTACCCTCATCATGGGAGATTTCAACATCCCCATTGCTCTTCCCCTCTCCCCATCTGCTACTCACCTTTTATCTCTAACCTCCTCATTTGGCCTTTCGCAGCTTACTAATTCTCCAACGCATGAAGACGGAAACTCCCTCGACTTGGTCTTCTCTCGGCTTTGTGCAGTGGATGATTTTGCAAACTCCCCTCTCCCGCTCTCTGACCACAATCTTCTTTCATTCTCTATAAAGAACTGCCAGGCTGCTCAGGTCACCCCCACTGTCCAGACTTATAGAAACATACAGGCCATTAACACCCAGAAACTTCTGAAGAACTTGCAGTCTTCATTGGCCCCTATCTCCTCCCTCTCATGTCCTGATTCTGCATTGAAGCATTACAATGAAACACTTCAAAGTGCCTTGGATGAATTTGCACCCCCTATAAATAGAACACCACAACACAGACGGCGACAACCCTGGCACACGGTGCAAACACGTTTCCTGCAGCGGTGCTCCAGGTGCGCCGAACGTCTGTGGAGAAAATCCAATCTACACGAAGATTTCATCCATTTTAAGTTTATGATTAGAACATACAACACTGCCCTTCACCTCTCCAAACAAACCTATTTCAACACCCTCATCACCTCACTGTCCAATAACCCGAAACGTCTCTTTGACACTTTTCATTCTCTACTCAATCCAAGAGTACAGGCCCCAACCACGGAGCTCCGAGCTGACGATCTGGCCAATTACTTCAAAGGAAAAATTGACCAGATCCGACAGGAAATTATCTCCAAATCCCCTCATACCATGCACTGTCCTCCCTCCCCCACTGCATCTAACTCACTCTCTGATTTTGAACCAGTCACAGGAGAAGAAGTAAGCAGGCTCCTTGCATCTTCTCGCCCAACTACTTGCACCAGTGACCCATTTCCGTCACATCTCCTCCAGTTCCTTTCCCCTGCTGTCACCCCTCACCTAACTAAAATATTTAACCTCTCTCTCTCTTCTGGTATTTTTCCCTCCTCATTTAAGCATGCCATCATACATCCACTACTTAAAAAACCATCCCTCGACCAAAACTGTGCCGCTAACTATAGACCTGTCTCTAATCTTCCCTTCATCTCTAAACTCCTGGAACGCCTGGTCCACTCCCGTCTTATCCGCTATCTCTCAGAAAACTCTGTTCTCGACCCTCTCCAATCCGGTTTCCGCTCTTTACACTCCACTGAAACTGCCCTCACTAAAGTCTCTAATGATCTGCTAACAGCTAAATCAAATGGTCATTACTCCATGCTAATTCTCTTGGATCTCTCTGCAGCATTCAACACTGTGGATCATCAGCTCCTCCTCACTATGCTCCATTCCATTGGCCTCAAGGACACCGTTCTCTCCTGGTTCTCCTCCTATCTCTCCGACCGCTCCTTTACTGTTTCTTTTGCCGGTTCCTCCTCCTCTCACCTTCCCCTTACTGTTGGGGTTCCTCAAGGATCGGTTCTAGGCCCCCTCCTCTTCTCCTTGTACACTGCCCCTATTGGTCAAACAATCAGTAGATTTGGTTTCCAGTACCATCTCTAGGCTGATGACATCCAATTATACGCTTCTTCTCCTGACATCACGCCAGCCTTTCTAGAAAACACTGGCGATTGTCTAAACGCTGTGTCTAATATCATGTCCTCACTATATCTGAAACTGAACCTGTCAAAGACTGAACTCCTGGTGTTTCCTCCCGCTACTAATGTACCTATACCCGACATTGCTATTTCTGTGTGTGGTTCCACTATTACTCCCCAGCAACATGCCCTCTGTCTTGGAGTCATACTTGATTCCGAGCTTTCCTTTGCCCCCCACATTCGATCACTGGCTCGCTCTTGTCATCTGCACCTCAAAAACATTTCTAGAATTCGACCTTTTCTTACTTTTGACTCTGCAAAAACTCTTACTGTTTCTCTTATTCATTCTCGTCTTGACTATTGTAACTCTCTTCTAATCGGTCTCCCTCTTACCAAACTCTCCCCTCTCCAATCTGTCTTGAATGCTGCAGCCAGGATCATATTCCTCACCAATCGTTACACCGATGACTCTACCTTGTGCCAGTCATTACACTGGCTACCCATCCACTCCAGAATTCAGTATAAACTTATTACCCTCACCCACAAAGCCCTCCATGGCTCAGCACCACCCTACATCTCCTCCCTTGTTTCAGTATACCACCCTACCCGCGCCCTCCGTTCTGCTGATGACCTGAGGTTAGTATCCTCAATAGTCAGAACCTCCCACTCCCGTCTCCAAGACTTTACACATGCCGCGCCAATTCTTTGGAATGCACTTCCCAGGTCAATACGATTAGTCCCCAATCCCAACAATTTTAAGCGTGTCCTGAAAACGCATTTATTCAGACTGGCCTATCGCCTCAACACATTAACCTAACCTATCCCTGTGTGGCAGAGCCAAAAGTTTTACCATAACCAGGTTCCCAGCATCATGTTCCCACATGCTTTATGCATCCATTAGCCCTCTGTGTCTGTACTGTTACACACTTAACATTATGGCTGGTCCATACAATCAGAGCAACTGTTACCACCCACCTTTCGTGTCTACCTCTTTCCTCATAGACTGTAAGCTTGCGAGCAGGGCCCTCACTCCTCTTGTTATTTGTTATAATCTACTGTATGTGATTATTGTTATGCTGTAATGTCTATTGTCTGTACAAATCCCCTCTGAAAGGTAAAGTGCTGCAGAATATGTCGGCGCTATAAAAATAAAATTTATTATTATTATTATTATTATTATTATTACTCCTGTCCCCACAATGCACTTTCCAGGTCATCCCCCCCAGTTCCATCACTCTCATTCCCTTCTTTTGAGGTCCACACCATCAGGCTCTTCCGTCCCTCTC
Source organism: Dendrobates tinctorius (assembly GCF_039654945.1). Taxonomy (NCBI): domain Eukaryota; kingdom Metazoa; phylum Chordata; class Amphibia; order Anura; family Dendrobatidae; genus Dendrobates; species Dendrobates tinctorius. The sequence continues at coordinate 20,756,204 of NW_027361765.1, read as the reverse complement.
CCTCAGAGTAGCGGTCATATACCAGCCCCCAGGCTCACCCACCCACTTCCTTGACCACTTTTCTGCCTGGCTGCCGCACTTCATGTCCTCAGAGCTACCAACTCTTATCCTGGGAGACTTCAACATCCCCATTAACAGCCCTACTTCCACATCTGCATCTTAGCTTCTATCACTAACCACCTCTCTAGGCCTCTCGCAGCTTTCAACCTCTGAGACACACAAGGATGGTAACACCCTCGATCTCATCTTTGTCTGGCTCTGTTCAATCTCCCACCTAAATAAAACACTGCTTCAACTCTCTGACCACAACATACTCTCCTTCACGCTCACAAATCCTCACCCACCCCAGCTCACTCCTACCTACCACACAATCAGAAATCTACAAGCCATTAACCCTCAGACACTTTCAGATTCCCTACACTCATCACTGTCCCCAATCTCCTCTTTTTCCTGTCCTGATCTGGCTGTTCATCACTACAATGACACTCTTAGAAGCACCATTGACCAAGTAACTCCGATCACAATCAGAACCTCCAAGCACAGAGTAAAACAGCCCTGGCTCACACCGCAAACTCAACTTCTCCAGCGATGCTCTAGGAGTGGTGAACGCCTATGGAGCAAAAACCCACACACCAGAAGACTTCATCCACTTCAAATTTATGTTAAGAACCTATAACGCTGCCCTTCACCTCACCAAACAGACCTACTTCACCACCCTGATCTCCTCATTAGCCAACAACCCCAAGAAACTTTTCAACACTTTTCATTCCCTCCTCAGGCCAAAAGCACAAGCCCCTATCACAGACATTTGTGCTGATGACCTGGCCTCCCACTTCACAGAAAAAATAGATAATATCCGTCAGGAAATCTGCTCCCTACCACCAAGTGCTGTGACTCCCATCTCTTCCTGCATCTCCCCTGGCTCACTTTCCACATTTGATCCCATCACAGAAGATGTCTACAGACTCCTCTCTTCTTTTCGTCCGACCACATGCACTACCGACCCCATTCCCTCACATCTCCTCCAGTCTCTCTCTCCAGTCGCCACAACTCACCTAACTGCAATCTTTAATCTCTCCCTCTCCTCAGGCATTTTCCCATCCTCCTTCAAACACGCCATCGCTACTCCATTCCTAAAGAAACCCACTCTCGACCCATCCTGCACAAACAACTACAGACCAGTCTCCAATCTCCCCTTCATGTCTAAACTTTTGGAGCGCCTAGTTTACTCCCGCATTACCCGTTACCTCTCCGCTCACTCCCTTCTAGACCCTTCACAGTCCGGCTTCCGCCCTCTACATTCAACTGAAACTGCACTCATCAAAGTGACCAATGACCTTCTGACAGCAAGACGTAACGGTGACCACTCTCTGCTCATTCTTCTTGACCTATCTGCAGCTTTCGACACTGTTGACCACCATCTCCTATTCTCTAGGCTCCAGTCACTAGGCATTAAGGACACTGCTCTCTTCTGGTTCTCTTCCTATCTTTCTGACCATTCCTTCAGTGTTTTGTTCTCTGGCTCCACGTCATCTCCTCTTCCTGTCGCTGTCGGGGTACCTCAGGGCTCAGTCCTTGGCCCCCTTCTCTTCTCTCTCTACACAGCCCCAATTGGACAGACCATCAGCAGATTTGGCTTTCAGTACCATCTTTATGCTGATGACACACAACTATACACGTCATTCCCCGATCTTACCCCCGCTGTACTACAGAGCGCCAGTGACTGTCTGTCCGCAGTCTCCAACATCATGTCCGCTCTCTATCTGAAACTTAACCTCTCAAAAACTGAACTTCTTCTGCTCCCGCCATCTACTAACCTCCCTAAATCTGACATTTCCCTCTCCGTGGGTGGCACTATAGTAACAACTCAGCAGCAGGTGCACTGTCTGGGTGTTATATTTGACACCAATCTCTCCTTCACATCCCATATACAATTTCATGCTTGCTCTTGCCACTTACACCTAAAGAACATCTCTAGAATACGCCCTTTTCTCACCATGGAAACAACAAAAACCCTCACTGTAGCATTGATCCACTCCTGCCTGGATTACTGCAACACTCTATTAATTGGCCTCCCTGTTACTTGACTATCCCCTCTGCAGTCCATTCTTAATGCAGCAGCCAGGGTCATCTATCTGGCTAATCGGTACTCGGACACGTCCGCTCTTCACCAGTCCTTACACTGGCTGCCCATTCATTATAGGATCCAATTCAAAGTACTTGTTCTCACCCACAAAGCTCTCCACAGTGCAGCACCCCCCTACATCTCCTCCCTCATTTCTGTCTATCGGCCTAACTGACCACTGCGTCTGCAAACGACTTTCGACTAACCTCTGCACTCCCACTCCCGACTCCAAGACTTCTCCCGCACTGTGCCAATCCTCTGGAATGCTCTACCCCAAGAAATTAGGACTATCCACAATTTGCATAGTTTTAGGCGCTCGCTCAAAACACATTTGTTCAGAGCGGCCTATCATGTTCACTAATCAAAATCATTCTATGTGTAAGTGTGCATGAGTAGTCCATTCACTATCTCCATCCATCCCTCACTCCCTCAAGATGGTTGGACCATCATTGTAAATACACCATTGTAAATACACACCTGCACTTTGTATCTCCCCACCTCATTGTAGATTGTAAGCTCTCAAGAGCAGGGTCGTCTTATTTTGCTTTAATTGTATTGTTAATGTTGTTACTTATGACTTGTGTTTTGAAACTGTTAAACTGTAAAGCGCTGCGGATTATGTTGGCGCTATATAAATAAACATTATTATTATTATTACTACATACAGTAGGAGATTGACAAAGATTCTTTGAAGATTCTAAGAACAGTCTTATAATATTAAAAATATCCTTATTTCTTTTTTTTTCTAATGTTACGGCTGCATCCTGTAAATGTAATAAATTGCATTATCCTTGAAATGCCAGCAACATTTTGGCATGATCTGCACAGGGAATAGTAATTGGGAAACAGCTGTCACTAGAAGTAAAGAAAAACAAGCATTCAAACAGCATCTAGAAAGATAAACTTTTTCTATGTAGCAGCCCAGATTTATTATTTTATAATATGCCAAAAGACATTTTACAACATGGATCAAAGTAATGTCTGGGGAATGTGTGTTCCTGAGTGCTGTGCATTTCATGTGACCTAGTAATGTATGTTTCCATTGACCTTCCTTGACTGGAGCAGAGAGCAACGGCGCTCAACTCTTTATGAAGTGATTGGTCTCACCGGTGGTTGAGCACTGAAGAAACTGCTGTAAGTGACACAAACTACTTCCTGACTTTCTCAGTTTCTTTGAGAGATACTTAAGATTCTACTCTTGTCAAATTCAGATGAAAAGATTATGTGAAAATAAAAGCTCTTCAAATCTCAGCATGAGATACTGTAAATTACCGAACAGATGCATATTTCATACCAAGAGACGGCTGCAGATCTTACAAAACCATTGTCACAATGCTTCTTTTCTTTCTCCTATAAATAAGGGTCATTTGCACATCTAATAAATGATAACAGAATTGAAATGGAAATATCCAGACAATGGCTTGTGCACAGCTATATCTTCTTTTCTTTGGTAATGCATCAAATGTCTAATTGATGTGCTAGTTTCTCATTTCACAGCATAGTACATTTGAACAATGTATGAACTTTATGTTTAATGCCTATAGGACTCCACTTTTGTTTGCTTTATCTAGTCTTTATGTAGTCTTTTTTCACACTAAGAACATTGGGTTTATAAGTGAATGAGCTCAATATTTATCACATAAATTCACAATTTTTGGTTTATACAGATATGTCCTTCCCTCAGGAGTTTATTGTTGAAAAGTGTGCTGTTCCTCTGTCTCCCTCTGGAACAGCACATTCTGGTTTGGAAGTATGGCATGGTCATGACGCTGGCCCAAACTATGCACTTTTAAAGTGACCGCAGACTTTAGCTATGGCCGAGCTGATGCTCTGTATCACTCTGGCACTTTACAGGAAAATAGTGTCCCAGTCGCAAAGTACTATCATATGTGGGGTGGATCACACTCAGTTGTAGGAAGCAGGCATTCACTTTTTCCATGTCTCCATCTTGCAGAGTTGCCACATATAACTTAGGAGACACGCAGTTCATTTCAACAAGCTAAAGTTTACTGGACAGTTCAACTTCATCATTGTGTAACCTGCAGTATTGAGCACAACACTTCTTAATCTTAGTATAGAATGCCCTCAGCATTCCTATCCGTTCCTCCTGGACCACGGACGTTCCTCCTGGTGGCTTGTTTTTTGTGAGCAACATGACATTTTCAGCTATATCATTTTTACTTACATTTGTATTTTTGATTACGTTTTATTTCACTTTTTTGTTTTTGGCAATATGATGAAAAAGCATCGCTTTTTGACCCATTTTTTAATTATTATCTTTACACTGTGAATGGGTTAACTAGTGTGACAGTTTTATGAGGCCAGTCATTCCAGACATGACAACAAACGTGTGCTTTTTTGTTTACTTTTTTTTACATAAAAATACTAATTTATCAGTACAGCATATTATATATATAATATAAGAGACCACTACATCAAAACCCTGTCATGGGCAGCCCATTCTCCAGAACTGAACCCCATTGAAAATCTCTGGAATGTAATCAAGAGAATGATGGATAGTCACAAGCCATCAAACAAAGAAGAACTGCTTACATTTTTGTGCCAGTAGCAGTGTGAAAGACTGGTGGCAAGCATGCCAAGACTCATGAAAGCTGTTTTTAAAAAATCATGGATATTCCACAAAATATTGATTTCTGAACTCTTTCTGAGTTAAAACATTAGTATTGTTGTTTCTAAATGATTATGAACTTGTTTTCTTTGTATTATTTGAGGCCTGAAAGCACTGTTTTTTTTTTTTTTAATTTTGACGATTTTCCTTCATCAGAAAAAAATACAAAACTTATTGCTTGGAAATTCGGTGACATGTTGTCAGAAGTTTGTAGACTAAGGCTATGTGCCCACGTTGCGTTTTAAAACGCACACTGAAAACCGGACTCCTTCCCAGAAACCGCGCTGTTTTTTCCGTGCGATTTCACCGCAATTTTACCGCGATTCTGTTCGCGATTTTGCCGCGATTTTCTCAAGCACTTTCCAAGCGATTTGAAGCATCGCTTGGAAAGTGATTGACAGGTTGGTCACACTCGTCAAACATAGTGTTTGACAAGTGTGAGCAGCTTTTATACTATTGAGGCCGCCTATGCGGCATCAATAGTAAAAGATAAAAAGTTAAAAATGATAAAAAAATAAAAAATCGGGGTATATTTACCTTCCGACATCCCGCGCTGCCATCCCGGGCATCAGCGTTCCCAGTAATGCCTTGCGAGACCTGTGATGATGTTGGTCTTGCGTTACTTTAGCGATCTCGCAAGACCGCTAGAGTCACGCGAGACTACGTCATCACAGGACCTTGCCGCAAGGCATTACTGGGAACGCTAAGGCCGGGAATGCAGCGCGGGACGTCGGAAGGTAAATATACCCCGATTTTTTATTTTTTATTTTTTTTTTTACAGGGGTATGGTGCCCAGGGCCTGGAGGACAGTCTCCTCTCCTCCACACCGTGGGTACCAACCGCACATGAGACGCTTAACTTCCCGCATGGTGGGCATAGCCACATGCGGGAAGTAAGTGGTTCTCATGCATTCCTATGGGAGCGGAATCACGGCAATTCTTTGCGATTTCGCACAAAAGAATGAGCATGCTGCGTTTTTTTCCTCGATGCGTTTCCGCTGCGGAAAAAAGCGCAACATTAGCACAGCATGTGCGGAATGCCATAGGAATGCATGGGGTGCGTTCTGTACACGATTTTTAAACGTTTTCGCAGCGAAAATCGCGGCAAAAATGCTTAAAAATCGCATCGTGGGCACACAGCCTAAAAGAACAATTTCCATTTTACTCAAAAATATACCTATAAAGAGACAAATCAGACAAACTGAACATTTGAAAGGGGTCTCTTAATTTTTGCCAGAGCTGTATATATACTCTTCAAAAAAATAAAGGGAACTCTAGACACTCTTACTGAGCAGACACATGGATGTTCGTGACCTTACTATCATTTCTACCTGTTGTTTATTCCATTGGCACAACAACAGGAGAAATTGAATCACAATCCGTGTTGATTTCACAGAAGTGTAACTGACTTGGAGTTATATTTTGTTGTTTAAGCGTTCCCTTTATTTTTTTGAGCAGTATATATACGGTATATACTGTATATTACTTTCTGATTTTTTTTTATATAATTTTACAATTATATGTTTACTTTTTTTTACTCTTTTACTCAGTCCCTCCATGGAACTTTGACTTTTAGCAGCCTGATTATTCATAGAATCATAGAATCGTAGAGATGGAAGGGACCTCCTGGGCCATCTGGTCCAACCCCCTGCTCAAAGCAGGATTCCCTAAATCATCCCAGACAGATGTCTGTCCAGCTTCTGCTTGAATACGTCTATTGAAGGAGAACTCACCACCTCCCGTGGCAGCCTGTTTCACTCATTGATCACTCTAACTGTCAAAAAGTTTTTCTAATATCTAATCTGTGTCTCCGCCCAATCAGTTTCATCCTGTTGCATCTAGTCTTTCCTTGTGCAAATGAGAATAAAGATGATCCTTCTGCAATGTGACAGCCCTTGAGATATTTGTAGACAGCTATTAAGTCTCCTCTCAGTCTTCTTTTCTGCAAGCTAAACATTCCCAATTCCTGCAACCTTTCCTCATAAGACAGGGTTTGCAGGCCAGTCACCATTCTGGTCTCTCTTTTCTGAACTTGCTCCAGTTTGTTGATGTCTTTTTTAAAATGTGGTGCCCAAAACTGGACACAGTATTCCAGATGAGATCTGACCAAGAGGAGTAGAGGGCAATAATGACTTCACGTGATCTAGACTGTATGCTTCTGTTAATAAATCCTAGAATTGCATTTGCCTTTTTTGCTGCTGCATCACACTGTTGACTCATATTCAGTCTTTGATGTATTAGTATACCCAAGTCTTTTTCACATGTGCTGTTGCTTAGCCCTATGCCTCCCATTCTGTATATGCTTTTTTCATTTTTATTGCCCAGATGTAGTACTTTGTATTTTTCCCTGTTAAAAACCATTCTGTTAGTTGCTGCCCACTGCTCCAGTTTATTTATATCTTTTTGAACCCTCTCTCTCTTCTCTAGTATTAGCTATCCCTTCTAACTTTGTGTCATCAGCAAATTTAATCAGTTTACCCTCAATTGCTTCATCTAAATCGTTGATAAAGATGTTGAACAATACAGGGCCCAGGACAGAGCCCTGTGCTACCCCACTTGAGACATTCTTCCAACTGGATGTGCAGCCATTTATGATCACTCTTTGGGTCCGATCACTAAGCCAGTTATGAATCCATCTAACAGTTGCCTTGTCCATTCCATACTTAGCCATTTTTTCAATAAGGATTGTGTGAGATACTTTGTCAAATGCTTTGCTGAAGTCAAGATATACTATATCTACAGCATTTCCCTGATCCACGCAATCAGTGATTCTGTCAAAGAAGGAAATTAAGTTAGTCTGACATGACTTATTAGTTACAAACCCTTGCTGACTCTGTTTAATCTCTTCATTCTTATCCAGGTACTTACAAACATGTTGTTTAATAATTTTTTCAAAGATCTTTCCTTGTATAGAAGTCAGACTCACCGGTCTATAGTTGCCTGGGTCCACCTTCTTTCCCTCTTTGAAGATAGGAACAACATTTGCTCTTCTCCAGTCTTCTGGGACTTCTCCTGTTCTCCAAGAATTTTCAAAGTTTATGGAGAGGGGTTCAAAAATTTCTTCTGCTATCTCCTTCAGTACTCTGGGGTGTAATTCATCTGGACCTGGAGACTTCAATTCATTTATGTTAGCTAAGTGCTTCCTCACTATCTTTCGACTTATAGATATCCTAGATTCTTCTATTCCTTTAATAGGACAGTGAAGAACAGTTGATGTTACATTTCCTTTCTGAGAGAAAACAGATGCAAAATAGGAATTTAAAAGTTCGGCCTTCTCAACATTCTGTCTTACCATTTCATCATTTTCATCCTGTAAAAATCCTATAGCATCTTTGACTTTTCTTTTACTTTTGACATATCCCCAAAATCCTTTTTTATAGCTTTTAACGTCTCTTGCAATTCGTTGTCAGCTTTAGCTAATCTGATTTGTGCCCTGCAGGTTCTGCAGACAGCATTATATTCTTCTTTACATATGCCTCCCTCTTTCCATTTGATAAACATTTCTTTCTTCCTTTTTAGCATGTGCTTAAGTTCTGTTTTCATCCATCCTAGTTTCCTTAAATGCTTCCTATTCTTCTCTCTATTCGGAATTGTTAACAATTGTGCTTTGAGAATTTCATTTTTCAAGATTTCCCATCCTTCCTGGACATTTTTGTCCTTAAGGATATCCAGCCATTGGATCGCTCCAAATCTCTTTCTGAATCCCTTATAATCTGCCTATATAACTGTCAGTGCTGCACTGACACAAGCGCATAACAACATGCTCTTTTCTTTCTCTTAAAGGCTTGCCATAGCTTGGTGACCCGAATATCATCATGATGACATTGGTTTACCATGGCAACAATTGAGCCCCCCAAACTAATAGTCATTCCTGATGGACTGCACAATACCATGGGATATGATAGCGTGAAAGTTATTAAAGGAAATTCTGCACACACAAATTTGAGATTATGTGACTGATGCAATCTTTTCCCTTGTGTAAAATGGAATTTGACTTCTTTTGTTATTCTCAGAAGCTAAGTCGGGAATTTTTTCAATTTTCCTGCACATTACCTGCACATTTCATAAAATTGAACACAAAAATCTAATGGATTCATAACTCATAACTTATTCTATCTTTCAGCCATGGCGCCTGCCATTTTAGCCTCACTCTGTGAAAGCAGATAGGGATAGGTTGCTGTAGGAGATAGGGAGAGATGTCGGATCTAATAGCGATAGAAATTGTTTTTCAGCGACTGTAGCAGTCCCTGTGTGTTACAGAAGCAGTCTTTTTCCTCACTGAACCCGCTCAGTTTCATTTTTTGTGCTGTGCAGGTTCTCAGTGAGGTGCTTAGTGAGACAGTGCAGCGCACATTCACTGCAGCTGCTGCACTGCCTTTTCACAGCCTTTTCTTTTCATCCCTTAATTCCTCTTCCCCTATTTTTTCCTAAAAGTCTAGCTTCACCATCCAGTACATTTTGGTGAACGCTATATAGGGATTTTTCAGTGAGGGGTTCCCCCCCGAACATCCCCCCCAATCCCTTACCCCCATTTATCCCTCAATTTTCCTGGTGCTCGGGTGCGCTTTGCACAGTTTAGTCACCTCCGCTGCACAGACCGCCTGTGTGCTTTTTTTGGGGAGTGCAGCACCCACTAGGTCAGTCTTTGTAGTCATATCAGACTGCAGGACCCCTAGTGCGGCCTGTTCTATCACTCACCCCCAAATTTTTCACCAGTAAATTCACTCTCAGTGCCCCTATAAGTGTTACTTTACCTCACAGCATCTATTGAGGTTAAAGTTAAACACTATATAGGGACTGTGCTGTGAGGGACCCAAACCACCCCCCTGTTCCCTGGTGCGCTTTGCACAGTTAGTAACCTCCGCTGTGTAAGCCACCTGTGTGCTATTTTTTGGGGAGTGCAGCACCCACTAGGTCAGTCTTTGTAGTCATATCAAACTGCAGGACCCCTAGTGCGGCCTGTTCTATCGCGCACCCCCAAATTTTTCACCAGTAAATTCATTCACAGTGCCCCTATAAGTGTTACTTTACCTCACAGCATCTATTGAGGTTAAAGTTAAACACTATATAGGGATTGTACTGTGAGGGCCCAAACAACCTCTGTGGCTGGTGCCACACAGCACCTGGCCCAGTCCCGGAGAATCCTTTTTTTATGGTATCACAGCAGTGTCATTTACTGCGCTGTGACATCCGACCGTAACGTGTACACCAACACCACAAACACATGTTACTCTTTTTGTAGGCCACACTAGATTCAAATAAAGTGTAGCAGACACACCATCATACAGTGCCATTAGTGTTTCTTATACCTGTTTGTAGTCCTACAGAAATAAGCACACTAATCCTTAATAATTACTTTCTTGCCGTTGTGAATCCATCCATAGAGATGAAGAAGGCAGGGAGTAAGGGACATCCCCGCGGCGGCCGCGGAAGAGGTGCATCAGCAGCTAGACATGGTGCGCATCCAGAGCAAGCAGCAGGCCCAAGTCTCTCAGCACCTACTTTCACCCAGCAGCAGTCATTTATGCGCAGCTTGTTAGGAGCCCAGAGCCATAGGCTGATAAGAGAGGATCAAGTAGAAACCATTGTTGGTTGGATGGTAGCTGAGGCATCCACCTCAATGAGTGCAGCATCCTACAAGGACCTCTCCACCACATCGGGTCAGGCCACTGAAGAGCAGCACCCATCTGCTTCTTCACCGCCCACTAAATTGCCCAGATATTCAGAGGTCCAGGAGCCAACCTTAATCCTCTTCTCAGAATCTGTTGGCTTGGAATCTGTGTGCCAGCCAGACAGCATTCCTGCAGCTGAAGAAGAGGTAGTGTGCACAGAAGCGCAACCACTGTGTGCGTCTGAGGAAGAAGTGGAGGGTGGGCCAGTGCCCACAGTGACCAGACTCCAGTCAGCAGCTGACGATGAAACTCAGCTGCTAGTTTCTGCTGACGAATGTGTATTGGATGTCGAGGTCCTTGACCCATGATGGCATGCTGAGGGGCAGCAAGCAAGTGGGGATAGCTCAGAGGAAGAGCTTGCAGGTGTGGCGCAGCGTGGCCGTCCACGTGGGAGAGGAAGAGGGAAAAATTGGTTGTCGGCTCCCTCAACTTCAGCACCCATTAGGAGCAAGGCTCTTTTAAAGAGCACAAGGGATGCGCCCAAGAGTAGTGGTGCATGGGCCTTTTTCGACCAAGTTGCAGATGACGTTACAGTAGTCAGATGCAAGCTTTGTCGACAAACTGTGTGGAGAGGGAAAAACGTCAGCAACCTTAATACCACCAATATGTTGATGCATGTCAGGAAGAGGCACCCAGTGGAGTGGCAGCATCACAACCAAGATGATTCGCCACTTGCAGCTGGTCACCCACCTTCCACCTCTTCAGCCACAGTGGCCACCTCTTCCTCCAGCTCGCAAACAGCTGCTCCCGCTTCCTCGCCAGAATGCCAGGGTGCATCTGCAGGCAGTGTTGTACGGCAGCACACTGTCTGTACTTCGTCAGCATCAATCGCTGGCATCCTCTCACTCCCAATCCAGTGTGCAGCCATCTGTCACACAGGTGTGGGAGAAAAGGTGCCCGTACTCGACAAACCACCCATGAGCACAGGGCATGAATTCTCAGATTGCCAAACTGCTTGCAGTGGAAATGCTACCATTCTGGCTGGTGAGCAAGCCAGCCTTTATCGATCTGTTGGGGTTTGCAATCCCACAATACAGCGTTCCCAGCCGCTTCTACTTCAGCAGGCAAGCCGTCCCCGCCCTGCAACAGCATGTGGAGAGTAAAATTAAGCATGTGCTACAAAATGCAGTTAGTAGCAAGGTCCACCCGACCACTGACGCGTGGACCAGTCAGCATGGCCAGGGACGCTACATTTCCATCACCGCACATTGAGTAAATGTAGTTGAGCCTGGTACTGAAGTAGACAGTGCAAGTGCACGGGTCCTGCCAACTGCATGGATTGCAGGCCTCTCCTCCATACAAACTGACTCCTCCTCATACTCCTAGTCAGACTCTCCTGCATCCAGACGTACCACAACAACCGATTTCAGCACTGCATCGGCCAAACATCAATAGGCAGTGTTGAAATTGGTTTATCTGGGTGATGTTAGCCACACCGCAACCGAGTTGTGGAACACGCTCAAGGAGCAGAGCGACATGTGGCTTGCGCCGCTCAACCTCCAGCCAGGTATGGTGGTGTGTGACAACTGCCGAAACCTGGTCGCGGCTCTGGGCCTAGATGGTCTGACTCACATTCCATGCCTTGCCCATGTCCTAAACTTGGTGGTGCAGAGTTTCCTTAGGAACTATCCTGACCTTGAGGAGTTGCTGCACAAAGTCAGATACGAGTGCTCTCATTTGCGGCGTTCATGCATGGCTGCATCGCGCCTTTCAGCCATGCAGTGCAGATTGGGCCTGCCTGAGTACCACATCATTGTTGACCTCCCCACCAGGTGGAATTCGACTTTGCATATGCTGTGGAGGTTGTGTGAGCAGCAACCTGCAATTATGGAGTTGCAGCTGCATCAGGTGCAAAGTAGGCGACATACATCTCAGCCCTCCCACTTTACAACCACAGAGTGGGCATCCATGAAGGACATATGCACCATTTTGAAGTGCTTCGAAGACTCCACTCTGATGGTGAGCGCGGATGCTGCCCTACTCAGCCTGACTATTCCCCTTATATGCCTTATAGAATCATCACTTAAAGGACTAAGTGATGAGGTTTCTCAGGAGGAGGAGGAGTATGATGAGACACTTGCACCAACCAGGCCATCTTCATCAGCCCGGTTGGTACCAAGCTCTGTGGGTGCCTCACAAAAGTCCAGGCAGGACACAGCAAGCGAGGAGGATGAGGAGGACTATGAGGATGAGCCAGAGGAGGAAAGTACACAGCGCTCTACTAGTAGTCACCAGATAGAGCATGGATGGGGTGATGCAGAGCAGCCAGAGCACATTCCTCCAGCTGGTGACAGCGATGCATGGCCAGTTGGCAGCCTTCAGCACATGAGTGACTTCATGCTGCAGTGTCTGAGAAATGACCCACGCGTGGCTCGTATTCTCCACACAAATGACTACTGGGTGGCCACCCTCTTAGATCCACATTACCGGGACAGCTTTCAAAGCCTAATTACACCGTTGAACCGGGCACATAAAATGCAGGAGTACCAAGAGGCAATGGTTAATTCACTCATGTACTCTTTTCCACCACATAGCAGTGATGTGCGTGCACTAGCAGGCACCTCAGTGCACCTTGGCCCAGTGGAATCCGTTCAGAAGCCTGTAGCAGAAGCAGTACATCTGCTACTGACAGGTTCAGTATACCCAACCTGTTCCAATGGTTTCTGAACCTGCAAACAGTTCGGGCACCATCAGCACAGACAGTGCAGCGCACTAGGAGGCAACGTTACCGTGACATGGTGGCACAATACCTCTCCACCCCTGTCAATGTGCTTCAGGATGGATCTGCCCCCTTCAAGTTTTGGGTCTCCAAGTTGAATACATGGCCTGAGCTTAGCCAATATGCCTTGGAGGTCTTGGCTTGTCCTGGTGCCAGTGTGATTTATGAATGCGTCTTTAGTGCAGCTGGCAATGGACTAACAGACCAACGTACCAGACTATCCGCTGCAAATGTGGACCGGCTTACATTCGTAAAAATTAACCAGGCCTGGATTTCTGGTGACTTTTGCTGCCCTGGGCCAGAGTAGACAGGTTACATGCATGGTTGGTAGCAGTATGCATGCTCTGTCATGTGCCTATGTTGCACAAAGCGTCATCTGTTATGCCTGTGCTCTGGCCTCTACTACCAACATCTAGCACCTGATTCTGTGACTGACTCTTTCACCTCATACTGTTTTCCATGGGCTCTAGTAACGCCAGCTAGTGCCCACTTCTGTGACTGCTGATTTCACAGCATGCCGTGTTTCTGGGCTCTAGTACTGACAGCTAGTGCCCATTTCTGTGACTGCCACTTTCACAGCATGCCGTGTTTCTGGGCTCTAGTACCGCCAGCAAGTGCCCATTTCCGTGACTGCCACTTTCACAGCATGCCGTGTTTCTGGGCTCTAGTACCACCAGCTAGTGCCCATTTCCGTGACTGCCACTTTCACAGCATGCTGTGTTTCTGGGCAACAGTTCCGCCAGCTGTACCTTGTTAGACCAAAGTGGAAAAAAAGGACGACAGATGCCAAACACCTATAGGCAGAAGCACAAGAGGTGGGATCCAGCCATGCCTGCTGTTTCCTTGCAGTGAAGTGCGGACACAGGTGCCTCCCCCGAGGGGTAAACCAAGTTCCAGCATCGCCAGCTGGTTCTCAGGAGTGCCCAAGGGCATGGGTACCTCCTGCTCCAAACCGTGTTTCGACAACGCTCGCTGTTACACGGTTGTGTCCGCTGCACTGTTCCACGCCCCGCCGTACATCATTCCGGCTCAGTTTGCTGTTATCCGTGGTGTCGGCAGTGTAGGAGCCCCCTACGTTTACTCCGGGACCTGGCGCTCAAGGCTGGTCTCGACAGTGCCAGTAGGCCCTGCTCCTCCCCTGCTACGACTGCGGAGTAAAGAAGACTGTGTCCGGGTTGTGGGGGGCAAATGTGGTTCTTGCACCTTCTGCCGAGAAGACATTACTCCGGTAGAAGACCCAAGACAGGAAGACAGATGCAGAAGACCCAAGACAGGAAGACAGTTGCAGAAGACCCAAGACAGGAAGACAGATGCAGAAGACCCAAGACAAGAAGACAGATGGAGATGTCCCCAGACTCCAGACTTTTTGCTCTTGAACTTGCGTCTTTGTGGGTTTTTTTGGGCTTCTCGGCAGTGCTTTTGGCTTATGTCACTACTACATTGTGGTATCCGGGCTACAGTAATGTCAGCTGTTGACCATTACAGCCACTGGCATTTTTACCTTCTGCTGCTTATCTGGGATCCAGTAATGTCAGCTGGTTCTCAGTAGAGTCAATGGCTTAGGTCCCTCCTTTGTACTATCCAAGTTCCAGTAACGTCTGCTGGTCCTTGGTAGTGCATTCTGGCACAGGTACCTCCTGCTTAGTTAACGGGCTCTGGTAACATCAGCTGGTGCCCATTAGTTCCATTGGCTCTTATGCTGATTTCTGCTGTCTATACGGGTTCCAGACTCACCAGCTGGTTCTCTCAAGTTCCTGTGCCTACTGTTACTTCTGCGTATTTCCTGGGGGTTTGGGACATTCTGCGACCAGCCAATAGCAGAATAACCATAGACGAAGGTTTAGGAAGCAGTAGGAGCAGATGTACATGAACCAAAAGCAGAATATCAAAATGCAGAATTACTGAACAACAGTAATATAATCAGCAGAAGAAGACTAAGCATGGTTTAAAGGGAGTGTATCCATTCCTCCACATGGTGCTCCTGGAAACTCCCTGGAAAGCATGGTGAGCTGAACGCGGACACATGTCAGTCAAAGGGCATATTGACACCACCACCGGCAGTTTTAATTTAATAATGTAAAATCAATAACCCTAACCCTAAGTATCCCTAACCCCTAACCCTTACCATTAACCCTAACCCTAACTAACCCTAATCACTAACCCTAACCTCTAACCCTTACCCTAACCCTACTAACCCTAAACCTAAACCCTAACCCCTAACCATAACCCTACTATTCCTAACCCCTAACCCTAACCCTACTATCCATAACCATAACCCCTAACCCTAACCCTAACAACCCTAACCCCTAACCCTACTAACCATAAGCATAACCCTAACCCTAACTAACCCTAATCCCTTACCCTAACCCTAACCATAACCATAACTATCCCTATCCCTATTAACTCTAACCCCTAACCCTTACCCTAACCCTATTAACCCTAACCCCTAACCCTTACCCTAACCCTTACCCTACTAAACATAAACCCTAACCCTACCCCAACTAATCCTAACCCAAAGAAAAAACACAGCTGTTAAGAAGATGGTGACCAGTTTTCCTGCTGCAGCTTTCACTCTGTGCATTTTTCTAGCAATTTTTTTGCTCCTCTGCCTCTGCAAACTCCTTCCCCATTATCCTGAGGTGTTTCCCCTCCATTTTATCCATTATATAGCACTGTAATGGTCATTCTGTAATTCCGATTTTTTTTTCTCCCATTGACTTGCATTGATATCGGAAATTCCGATATCCGATATTTTCCAATATCGGAAATCAGAATTCCGATACGATATTGGGCAATATAGCTCATCCCTAATTATGACAAACTGTATAACTAAACACAAATAAAAAATGAAAGATTTGCCATAATTTTGCAATGCAGTCATTGGTTGAACAGTTTTTAAACGTGAAACACATTTATTTTACATTGTTACACCTATAAAAATTATGCCACCAAATACCGTTATCGTTCTATCCCTGAACTCTGATCTAATTTACATGGCTTAATTTTACACAGGCTACTAATTAGCATTTTAATTAAACCTAGGCCCAAAGGATAGAAGTAATTATAATTACCCATTTGTATTGCTTTGTTTAAACGCTCAACTTGTTTGCTTACTTTCAGATTTAAATTTTATTTCATAATAACAAAGATTATACTAGAAAACAGATCTGCAAAAAATAACATAGAAATTATAGAAAAAGTGGGGAATATTTCCTAATTAAATGCCGCAGAATTCACATGGAAATTTAGACAGAATTTTGCTGTACACTTCATTTTTTAGGCACTGTGTTTCTAGAGACGTTTTGAACCTCAATTGATAGGGATCATATCTTGGCGTAAAGGTGTAGTTTGTTGCTAGGGACTTCACTTAAAGAGAACTTGTCAGATGAATAATGCTGTCAAAACCACAGGCAGCATGAATCAGTGTCTGATTGCACTTGTATTGGTTTCTCTGACTTTACCATAAGCAAAGACAAGTCCGGCACCTCTCCTAGATGGCTTTTCCCAGCGCTGCACTAGGTGATTGACAGATATCTCACTATAGAAAAACCTGTCAATCACCTGCAGTGGCACTGAGAGACGCTAGCCTTTGGTAACCTCAGACTGGTCTCCAGCAGTAGACTTCAGATCTTTAAATAATATACTCTCTCAAAACCAGGGGAAGAGTCTTGAGGAGATCATTTGCATATTCCCAGTGCCTTCTGGGATAAGTGAAGAGTCTCCGCGAGCTCAACGATCACTGGGTTTTGGCCGTTGCAGCTGAAAAGAGGAAATCGGAAAACCAGGGGAAGAGTCTTGAGGAGATCATTTGCATATTCCCAGTGCCTTCTGGGATAAGTGAAGAGTCTCCGCGAGCTCAACGATCACTGGGTTTTGGCCGTTGCAGCTGAAAAGAGGAAATCGGAAAAACCGCGCGCCGAATTTTGGCTCATCTTTCATCGTTTTTAAGAAATCTCAAGATGGAAGAGGCCAGGAGCCATTTGGTGAGCTGCATTTCTTGCTACATGTTCACAGATTTACCAGTGGAAAAGCCAAACTTCACATACCACAAATGCAAGCTTGTGTCCCTGTTGGAGGAAAAGTTGCAAAATCTCGAAGAGAGGTTAGCTACGTTGAAGAGCATTAAGGAAGGTGAAGATTTCTTGGACAGAGCAGAATTATCTCTTCATTTTACAGAAAGAGAGGAAATTCGAAGTGCACCTGAAGAAACAGAGGAATGGAGACATGTGACCCAGAGAAGCAGGAGGATCAGGAGGCAGTCAGCACCCATACTGCTCAGAAACCAGTACCAGGCTCTCACGCAGGAAAACGATGAAGAAACACATCAGGATAAGACTTTGCCAACAAACAGCAACCTTGTACGCCTTCAGAGTCCTCCTGGATGGAGAAAGAAAAATGTTGTGAAGAAGAAACGGAGAGTGGTGGTCATGGGGGATTCCCTGTTGAGAGGAACAGAGGCCGCTATCTGCAGACTGGATATAACTTCAAGAGAAATGTGCTGTCTTCCAGGTGCAAAAATTAAAGATGTGTCTGACAGGATATCAGGACTCTTCAGACCTACAGATGACTACCCATTCCTGCTACTACATGTGGGGACAAATGACACCGCAAGAAACGACCTGGAAACCATCTGCAGAGACATTGAAGACTTAGGCAAGAAAGTGAAAGAACTGGGAGCGCAGGTGGTCTTCTCTTCCATCCTCCCAGTGGATGGCCATGGAACAAGGAGGTGGAATAAGATTCTGCAGGTGAACAACTGGCTACGTCGATGGTGCCGTCAGCAACGATTTGGATTTCTGGATCACGAAGTGAACTACTTATACGATGGACTACTTGCTAGAGATGGGGTGCACCTTACGAAGACTGGAAAGCTTGTCTTTGGAAGTCGCCTTGCTACACTTGTAAGGAGAGCTTTAAACTAGAACAACATGGGAAGGGAAGCAAAAGACCAGAAAAATCCATACACCTGACAAATGCTATTGAGAACTCTGCTATTAGAAGTGGAAAGGAAGAACAAAGACGAAAGAATCTAATTAATAAAAATATTGGAGAAAGAGAAACCAATCACAAACTAAAATGTTTCTATACTAATGCACAAAGCATGGGCAACAAACAAGGAGAATTGGAACTACTAACACAGGAAAAGAAATATGATGTCATTGGAATCACTGAAACTTGGTGGGACAATACACATGATTGGAATACAAGACTAGAAGGATACAACTTATTTGCAAGAAACAGACTTGATAAACGAGGAGGGGGTGTCGCATTGTATGTTAGAAACACGTATATCTGCACAGAGATTGAAGCTTCAGAGACTGGGAGTTCTGTGGAAACTGTTTGGGTAAGAATACAAGGACAGAACAATGGAAAGGACACCATTGTAGGCATTTACTACAGGCCGCCTGTGCAAGCTGAAGATATGGATGAACTCTTTATGCATCAAATGGCCAAGTTCTCTAAAAAATATGACATAGTTGTCATGGGAGATTTCAACTATCCAGACATTTGTTGGGAATCTCTCTCAGGCAAAACTAACAGGTCAAGGAAATTCTTATCCTCTCTTGCTGACAACTTTATCTTACAAAAGGTATGGGAGAAAACAAGGGGAACTGCTACTTTGGATCTAATCCTTATAAACAGGGAAGAAATGGTTGAGGAGGTAAAAGTGGCTGGGACTCTAGGAGGTAGCGACCATGCTATTTTAGAATTTTGGATAACTAGAGGCGGAAGACCTGTGAAGACTCAGATGTCAAGGTTAGATTTCAGAAAGGCAGATTTTAAGGGATTCAGAAAGAGAATTGGAGGGATCCAATGGCTGGATATCCTAAAAGACAAAAATGTCCAGGAGGGATGGGAAATCTTGAAAAATGAAATTCTCAAAGCACAGTTGTTAACAATTCCGAAAAGAGGGAAGAATAGGAAGCATTTAAGGAAACCAGGATGGATGAACACAGAACTTAAGCACATGCTAAAAAGGAAGAAAAAAATGTTTATAAAATGGAAAGAGGGAGGCATATCTAAAGAAGAATATAATGCTGTCTGCAGAACCTGCAGGGCACAAATCAGATTTTCTAAAGCTGAAAATGAATTGAGGCTTGCAAGAGATGTCAAAAGCAATAATAAAGGATTTTGGGGATATGTCAAAAGTAAAAGAAAAGTCAAAGATGCTATAGGATTTTTACAGGATGAAAATGATGAAATGGTAAGACAGGATGTTGAGAAGGCTGAACTTTTAAATTACTATTTTGCATCTGTTTTCTCTCAGAAAGGAAATGTAACATCAACTGTTCTTCACTGTCCTATTAAGGGAATAGAAGAATCCAGGATATCTATAAACAGAAAGATAGTGAGGAAACACTTAGCTAACCTAAATGAATTCAAGTCTCCAGGTCCAGATGAATTACACCCCAGAGTACTGAAGGAGATAGCAGAAGAAATTTTTGAACCACTCTCCATAATCTTTGAAAATTCTTGGAGAACAGGAGAAGTGCCAGAAGACTGGAGAAGAGCAAATGTTGTTCCTATCTTCAAAAAGGGGAAGAAGGTGGACCCAGGCAGCTATAGGCCGGTGAGTCTGACTTCTATACCAGGAAAGATCTTTGAACAAATTATTAAACAACATGTATGTCAATACCTGGATAAGAATGAAGTGATTAAACAGAGTCAGCATGGGTTTGTAACTAATAAGTCATGTCAGACTAACTTAATTTCCTTCTATGACGGTATCACTGATAGGGTGGATCAAGGAAATGCTGTAGATATAGTATATATTGACTTCAGCAAAGCATTAGACAAAGTCTCTCATACAATCCTTATTGAAAAAATGACTAAGTATGGAATGGACAAGGCAACTGTTAGGTGGATTCATAACTGGCTTAGTGATCGGACCCAAAGAGTGGTCATAAATGGCTGCACATCCAGTTGGAAGAATGTCTCAAGTG
This sequence comes from Dendrobates tinctorius, assembly GCF_039654945.1. NCBI lineage: Eukaryota > Metazoa > Chordata > Amphibia > Anura > Dendrobatidae > Dendrobates > Dendrobates tinctorius. The sequence continues at coordinate 20,736,116 of NW_027361765.1, read as the reverse complement.
GGGTACCACAGGGCTCTGTCCTGGGCCCTGTATTGTTAAACATCTTTATCAACGATTTAGATGAAGGAATTGAGGGTAAACTGATTAAATTTGCTGATGACACAAAGCTAGGAGGGATAGCTAATACTAGAGAAGAGAGAGAGAGGATTCAAAAAGATTTAAATAAACTGGAGAAGTGGGCAGCAACTAACAGAATGGTTTTTAACAGGGAGAAGTGCAAAGTACTACATCTGGGCAATAAAAATGAAAAAAGCATATATAGAATGGGAGGAATAGGGCTAAGTGACAGCACATGTGAAAAAGACTTGGGTATACTAATAGATCACAGACTGAATATGAGTCAACAGTGTGATGCAGCAGCAAAAAAGGCAAATGCAATTCTAGGATGTATTAACAGAAGCATACAGTCTAGATCACGTGAAGTCATTATTTCCCTCTACTCCTCTTTGGTCAGACCTCATCTGGAATATTGTGTCCAGTTTTGGGCACCACATTTTAAAAAAGACATCAACAAACTGGAGCAAGTTCAGAAAAGAGCGACCAGAATGGTGACCGGTCTGCAAACCCTGTCTTATGAGGAAAGGTTGCAGGATTTGGGAATGTTTAGTTTGCAAAAGAGAAGACTGAGAGGAGACTTAATAGCTGTCTACAAATATCTAAAGGGCTGTCACATTGTAGAAGGATCAACTTTATTCTCATTTGCACAAGGAAAGACTAGAAGCAATGGGATGAAACTGAATGGGAGGAGACACAGATTAGATATTAGAAAAAACTTTTTGACAGTTAGAGTGATCAATGAGTGGAACAGGCTGCCACGAGAAGTGGTGAGTTCTCCTTCAATGGAAGTCTTCAAACAGAGGCTGGACAGACATCTGACTGGGATGATTTAGCGAATCCTGCTTTGAGCAGGGGGTTGGACCAGATGGCCCAGGAGGTCCCTTCCAACTCTACGATTCTATGATTCTATGATTCTAAATATGTAGCCAGGCTCTGATTCACGCTGCAAAAAATTGCAAAAAAATTGTGGCGCAAAAGACTCTGCTAACCAAAAGGTGGTGTAAAGATAAACAGAAATGTTTAGAAATGTGTCAAATTTATCATCCATCAGACACCACTTCAATGAATTTAGTACATCTGTTATAAGTCTATGCTGTTGATATTCCAGGTTGTAAAAAAATTGCAGACAAATTGCACAAAAATTGTGATGTAAAAGACTGTTCAAATCAACAGATGATATATAGATAAAGATGTTTAGAAATGTGTCAAATTTATTATCCATCAGGAGCTACTTTGATGAATTTGGCACATGTAATATATTTCAAGGCCGTCAAAATTTAAGACAACAGCAATTATTCTGCCCATGAACTGATTGTTCTTTTAATCTGTTGTTGATGGTGATTCATTATTGACATGACAGATTTGCTAATTTAAAGCAGCAGAATTCAAATAGAAACTGAGACAGAATTTTGCCATAGACATTGTTTTTTAAGCATTGTGATTCTAGACACTTTTTGCAGCTCATTTGATAGGGGGCATGTCTTAATGTATAGGTGTAGTTTGCTGTAGGGAGTTCACTTTAAGAAAACCAGTCAATCAGAGCCTGCATGCACTTGTATTGGTCTCTCTGCCGTGACCATATACAAAGAGACAAGTCTGGTGCCACCCACAGTTGGCTTTTCCCATCCCTGCTCTAGGTGATTGACATATCTTTTACTATGTGAGAGACCTCTCAATTACCTGCATCTGTGCTGGGAGAGGCCGACCGGTGGTAGCTCTGGACTAGTCTTGTCTCTAACTTGAAATCATATTTTCTTGCAAAAATGTCACCAAAATCTGATTCACGCTGCAAAAGATTGCACAAAAATTGCACAAAAATTGAGACGCAAGAGGATGTTTTAACCAAGAGGTATTATAAAGGTAAGAAAAGGTGTTTAGAAAAGTGTCAAATTTAATATCCATCACAAGCCAGTTCAATGAATTTGGCAAATCTAGAATAATTTTAAGCCGCTGAAAGTTGAAACAGTAGTAATAATTCTGCCCATGACTGATTATTTTTTAAACCTGTTGTTAATGGTGATTCATCATGGATGTTATTTTATAGTTAAAAAATTAAAGTTAGACAATGAAAAGACTGCAGGAATCATACAAACACCACAACCATAAATGCCCAGTTTAATTTACTACAAATTGACTTTGAGTTGAATTTCTTAAAATTCACAGGTTACTTAGCAGATTCAAGCAATTTGAGGTTCAATTCGTGAGGATCACAAAAAAATGCCCAACATCATTTCTGAATTACTGAAAAAACAATTGGCTCACATGAGGTGCATCCTTCATTATAATGTCTTGCAGCTATCACATCATATGGTCTAGCGTAGCCACTCAAGGGGGACTCTCATTGGCACTTTACAAGATGAGGGCAAGAAAAGCAGCTGTGATTTTCTGGTTTTAAAGCATAGGGATAATTGCTCTCATTAAAGGTATGAATAGGAAGACTTAAATTACTGTACTGTACTACTGCGGTGTTGAAGAACAATGAAAATGTGAGTGTAGGTGTCAATCTGTGCATAATAATACAAAGATTCAGAAGGAAATCTCCACATTCCTGGAATTTATGCGCAACTTTCTATCTCACCAAGAGTGTATTTTATAAAAAAAATTAGTTTATTCAAATGTTATAACCATACATATTGCAAATAAGTACTTATGCCGAGGGTATGCCGAAACGTGTGATGAGATTGGCACATACTTCTAGAGCTGAGGGATTCATCGGTTCAGGTATAATCATTACCTTTACTCGATTGCATTTGGACATGTGGCATGACTCATTGTTCCTGTACAGTATATGCACTGTTTCAAGTCAAAAGTGGAATCGTGATCCACCCACGGCTGTTAACATATTAAATGCCACTGTCAATCTCTGACAGCTGTGCTTAACATGCTCGTGCTTGAAGCGCATCACTAATCCCACACATCGGCACCTGTGTCACATGACCGCAGATCGCCAATGGGTTGGCATGACAACCTGGGGTATGCAGAAGACGTCTGTGGTTGTCATTGCCGGATAGCTATGAGCACCACCCAGCGGTCGGCACTGATAGCAAGTGAGTATTTCTGCTACATGGAGCATGGCTGCAGCCCTGCTCTGTGTAGCACAAGTGATCGGATGATCACAGCTTCTAGTGTCCCATGGAGACTATTGAAACAAGTGTAAAGTAAAAAAAAGTTTTTAAAAATGTTAAAAAAATAAATCACCCCTATTTGTCCCATTCAAAATAAAACCCTAAAAAGATATAAAGGTATTTGGTATCACCGTGTTCAGAATCACCAGATCTGTCAATGTATAAAAAGAATTAATCTGATCTGTAAACGGCGTAATGAGAAAAAAAAATCAAAATTCCAGTATTAAATTTTTTGGTCACTGCAACATTGCATTAAAGTGCAATAACAAGAGATCAAAAGATTGTATCTGCACCAAAATTATATCAATAAAAACGTCAGCTTGGCAGACAAAAAAATAAGCCCTCACCCAGCCCAAGATCATGAAAAATGGAGGCGCTACAGGTCTCGGAAAATGGCCTCTTTATTGTTTTTTTTTTAGAAACTTTGGATTTTTTTTCACCACTTAAATAAAAAAGAACCTATATGTTTGGTATTTACAAACTCGTAATGATCTGGAAAATCATAATGACTGGTCAGCTTTAGCATTTAGGGAACATGGTCAAAAAAAAAAAAACAATTGTGAAATTATACTTTTTTGCAATTTCATCTCACCTTGAATTTTTTTCCCGTTTTCCAGCACACTATATGGCAAAAGCAGTGGTGTTGTTCAGGAGTACGACTCATCCCGCAAAAAATAGCCCTTATATGGCCATATTTACTGAAAAATAAAAAACTTATGGCTCTGGGAAGAAGGGGTGCAAAAAAATACTGAAAAAACCCAAGGTGGTGAAGGGGTTAATATGCTGTAGGCACATACTGTATGCCCTGACCCTAAATTATATATGCACCGTTGTCCCTAGATACTAAATGTACTCTTTCCAAGCCAAATTAATTTATGGCTGGAGATCTGCACTTGCACTTTTTTATATTGTATGCATATAGCGTATGCTTTGATCCCTATAGATGACTCATCCATTTACATACTATACTTATATTCATTGTACTATTGCAATTCACGGTTAACAATTATACCACATTTGTGTAAATGTTATATAGTACATCACATGGATTTTGCATATATGTAAATTATTCAACAGCAGCTTTATTTTCTTATCTAAGTTTTCTCTAATTTTTACTTAGTAGTATTGGAATTATCATATGATAAGCGCTTCCTTTTAGCATTCTTGTTACACACCCACTGCATACTATTTGTATAATGAAATTTATATTTCATTGTTACTATTGACCACAATCTCAGTTTTTTTTGTTTCCCATACATTCGGCAGCCTGTTGCTTTTCTTGTTCTGTCCTTTTCTTTTAGTCAGATATGGGCTGTGTTTGTGTTGAAGAGTTCAAAAGAGATTCAATATAATTCTAATAGACCTGAGAGAAAAATAAAAGTATTTTTTGGGCAGTTAGAGATTTTTCAGTATTGAGATTAGTGGCAAAAAACTAATTTCGTGGGAAATATTGGTGGAAGCTGGTGAATTTAAATCTTTATTTACAAGGCTTTCAAACAACTTATCAGGAAAGGTGATGAAAGTCAGACTCTTTAAGTCTGGTTAATCCCTTCAAATATAACTGTATAAATCAAAATTGCAATTCCTGACTCAGTGAAAATTAGTAAGCAGCACAATAGTGTAAGAAATATCAACTTGTGAAAACTATGACTATGAATTGCCCAATGTACTACTGGGCTTCTGGTAATATACCAATCCTTGGCTATGTAGTTAAAAAAACTAACATGAAACTTTCAGTTCCTTGTGCAAGATTATGTGCTAGTGAATAACCCCTCACATTAAAATTGTATGCAACTAAAAGAGAACCTGACAGCTGACACATGCTGCACAATCCACGGACAGCATGCATCAGCCAATGATAGAATGATCTCAGCCAGGTATATTCAAATAATTTCATACCAAAAACATTCATTCAGCTCTAAGAATAATATTTCATGATTATAACACAGTAATATAGAACATGCATACACTTTTATGAGACAAAGCGTTTCAGTACATTTTGCTTAAAGTGAATGTGACAGCTCATTCATGCGGCCTAATCCATGGACAGCATGTGCTAGGCACTGGCTGTATGAACTCAGCCAGGGATGTTTGACTCTGAAATGCGGTGGTGTTTCAGAGAAAAATGTACTGTAAAAACCTCTGAGGACCAAGTCACCCTGTAGACTAGTTGGGCAGGTGGGTCTCCAGTGGCTTCTCCATACCCGCTGGCCTGGAATGACAGGTCTCTGCCTATACACACACGTGGATTGAGCAGCAAGTATCAGCTGTCAGGTTAACAAAGTTCTACAATCTTTGCTTTATAGAAATGTCTATATTATTGTGATATAATCAGGAAACATTTTTCTGGAGATGATCAATTGTTTTTAAAGTAAAATTTGGTGGATTTGATGAATTTTTCTACAAAATTCCAATTTGTAGCAAATTGATTTACCCTATATCTCAATAGTGCAAAGTCTCTAATATACTGGAAAAGATGACTGTAACACTGTGAGGTCTCCTAGGACTGAATTGAGCCCTCTTTGAACAATTTTGCACAAGCATAGCCTTAGGAATGTGCAAGTGACTTCTCCATGTCTGGCTATGGGTAAAAGGTCGATAACCAGTGGAAACCAACAACCCATTTAATAACACACAGCACATGCAGACTTTTCATGCTTCTTAAAAAAAATGTCCACCATTTATCTCTCTAACAAACAAATCATACTCTCATTGCCTGTAAGGGTACCGTTACACCTAGCGATGCACCAGCGATCCCGACCAGCGATATGACGCGGTCAGGATCGCTGGTGCATCGCTAAGTGGTCGCTAGTGAGCTGCCACACAGGCAGATCTCACTAGCGACATCGCTGGGGACAGGGATCGCTACTTACCTGTCAGACGAGGCGATCCTGCGTCCTCCCACCCGGCTCCACGCGTCGCTCGTCGGCGCCACAGGAAGCGCCGCAGGAAGTGACCAACGAGGAATGGTCCAGGAGCTTCTCGCGCGATCAGCGATAACCAGCGGGGGAGCCGGTCGGAGGTAAGTATCAGACATAGCGATATCGCTAGCAATATCGCTATAACGTCACAAAATCGGTGACTTTACAGCGATATTGCTAGCGATATCGCAGTGTGTAACGGGGGCTTAACTTCATAAACACAAATGAAATTTCTTGCACAGAGGCCAAGTCAGCATTTATCTGCCTAGCTCTGTAGTCTACACCAAAATTGTTGACCATGAATTTTAAAAACTGTAACAACCTATTTTCCGGGTTACAATTCTTTCCCCCAAAAAAGACTGAAGAGATTCATACCATATAAAACACAATGTAGTTTATTGAAACATGTAAAACATTTAAAAGAATAAATTTTTAGGGAATGCCTCTAAAAAATGGACACAGAGCACACCTGACCATAGTATAATAAAAAGGATGAAATAAAATACATGGTATAGAGTTGAGTCAAGGAAACGGGCAATTAAATTATAACAGACTCAGTGTCTGAAAAGACTGTTGCTGCTCACAGCAAATTCTATTACGCTGTGCTCATAATATATACCGCAATACAGATTAAGGTAAACATGTAGCACAAGTATCTTAAAATTACAATAATATCAGATTCAATAAAGAGGTTAATTACATAATAACAAACCTAGTATTTATAGAAATAATGCGATGGTTCCCTTTTATAAAAGACCTGTTACTGTTTTAAACCATTAGTTCTGCTTAATGTCCATTGTCAATAAAAAATACAGACTCATGAAAGAGTTTACGTAATTTACCAAATAGTGCAATGGTTGACAGGGCCCAGTGGATGTCACGCCTATGTGTCCTATGTGCCCAATCCTTTTCAGGGTTCTATTGGGTAAATTCACCAAGGTTGGTGCCACACAGAAAATTACATATCACTAAAAACCAGGTAAAAGTGGAGACCTCCAAAAATTATGCCTTTCTATTCCTATATTTAATGATGAGCTCTGCATTTTGACCTTCTATCCCTGGGCAGGAAAAATCTAAAACGTCCATTGCTTTTCCTGCCCATATCTTTTATAGTGCCTGTGATAGTCCCACCTGACTGGTTTCGCTAGACCATGTGATATGATGCTGAAAGGCATTATGTGAAGCTGGCGCAATCACCCCTGTTGTCATATGAATTCGCTCTCTGACTGATGCAATCTTCAGCAGTGTCTAAAATAGTGCAAGGTGTGTTTTTTAGCTATCCATGCAAATTGAGTTACAAATTGTTAGAATTCATTGGGTCCTTCAAATTTCTTGGAGTTTTACTCAAAGTTGATTTACAGCTTATCAATTCAATCATATCTAATCATTACATATCAGCATGTTTATCCTTTATATCTGAAATTGTTTGCGTAATGGAGAAATCTTTGGTCATTCATGGTGCACAACCATGGTGACTCTCTGTAAAGATCATACATATCTCATTGATTTGGAGACATATTATGCCTCTTTTTTACTTTCATAGTAGTCTAGCTTGATAATAAAAGGAATGGTCTTGCTGTATTACTTACTTGCACTTGATGTCTATAACCTCCCATTTTTTGCATTGTTTTAAGTGGTCTCCAAAAAAGGCTTTACATTAGCGGTGTTGAGACAGTGGAGGGCAATATAGGTTCCAGATAAATAAGCAGATAATCTTATTATTGTGGAAATATCAGGATGCAACTAGAGGATGCTCCAGTGTGCCAGAACTGGACCTACAAGGCCACAAGGAATGTACAAACTTGGAATACCAAAAATAAGCACCAGTTATTGGTAAAGAATGTAATCCTGATTTTTGAAGTCAATAGTTTTAAAATAGACCTGTCACTTGCCAATAATATGTAACTGCTTATCTAGCCTAAATGCTCCTGCTCTCTGAAATCTGGTCATGCTGTCCTTTTTTCACATGCCTCTCAGTCCATGAGATATTGCACATGCAATAAATTACTGAATTGAAATATAATTATCTAAATAATAACTTGCACATTTCTATATCTACTTCTTCCGTATTACATCAAATTTCTAATGTGCTGGGTTCGTAGAAGTACATTGTAAGAATGTATGAACTTTATGTTTAATATTTGCTTTTGTTTGACTGTTGATCAGTAAAAGTTTGCGATCTTAGGTCATATCATACCACTGGTCTATCCATGTTAACAGAACATCAGTTCTCGCGATATTGCCTTCGATTGCTTGTATGTAAATTTGGTCTTCTTAGCCAATGGGATGTAATCCTCATGAAGACTGCTACAGAAAAGAATTTTGAACAACTCTCCCTTTTGTAACAAGAATAAATTTACATACAAGGAAAAGGGGACTATATCTAAGGTCCCCTTCACACATCAGTGTCTCCAATACATGTGGTGACAGCTTCCACATGTACTTCAGACACTTACAAATGTAGACCCATTCAAATCAATGGGTCTGCGCACATGCCAATGTGTTTCCATGGACCGTGTGTCCATTGTGAGGCAGTGACCGGAGTCATATTTGAGGGTCACTATGTGTCCCACATGATGCGCTCAGAAGTATATTAGATCTTCTAGAGTGTCTTGTGGTCACAGCAGGATGTCTGTGTCACAAGGCAGAATAAATGTAAGCTTGAACCTTGTCAAGTTATTTTTTACTAAGGAGCTTGTTCAGGAAAACCTGGTATGGGCTTTTATTTTTTAAAAAGACTGCAGGAAGGTAGTGGGCCCGGTCCATTTCCTCCAGCCCATTCTTACCAGTGTCCCATGGCCGCAGAATCTAGGAGAGAGGAAAAAACCCTGCAGAAGGGTTGGAGGTGTGTCAGTTTTTCGTCTTGCAAGCAGACAGAGCAGTCAGGCTGCAGAGCACTCCCTGTGTGAGGCAACACAGGGCGAAACATAGCCAAAAGATCTGGCATCCTCTGTGGATACGAAGGTGTAGTTTCTCACGGTAACTGTCTTTGTTTTCCTGGCTGCCTCATTACTGCACAGCGTGAACACTGCTGCACTACATATTGTACAAAATACGTAGACGTGCACACTGATGTCACACGGACATGGATAGTACTGGTAATATAAGGACATATGAAGGGGGACTAGGAAATTGAGAGCCAAAAACAAGAGCCAAAAAATGAAAACATAATAAACAATGCCAGATTCATTTATACAATGCAAACATATATATGACTGTTGAGCTGCCCTCTTTAATATTTTTTGTACTCAATTTGAACTATAGAAAAAGATTTAAATACTTTTTAAATGAAACTGGTCCATGATTATTGAAGATCACTTTAAATGGAGTAGTTTTATAAAAGACAACATAATTTGTAATTTCCTTTTCTGTGATCTCATGCAGTCAGAATTATTTTGCTAATTTACATGAACTTACTATATTATGGTCAAGCTTTTGAAAGCTGTAGGAATATATCAGGGCAAGTATCTGTGTTTAGAAAAGTTGATTTCTTGTTAGTTGAAATTTTGGCAATTGTACGGTTCTCTTTGATATTCTGCAAAATATTCTGATATTCAGCAAAGTAGGAAAGAGCAATGATGTTTATGTGGTACTTAGATGCAATGGAGAAATTAAAGTTATAATCATATGTTGGAAGACATGAGGTAACTAACACTGTTACAATCTCGTCTTGAATTAATCAAATTATAATTTGTGCAGTGACTTGATTAGAGAATAGAGTTCTTCTCAAAACATATTACTGTTTGGGCTTGACAAGGACTCTTGATGTAATACAGCTTTCATTTCAAATTGACTAATCCATTTATATCTGTTTTGTCTGGAACACGGTAATTATATTACAGGCCTATACTATATAAACCACAGACAAGTTTTTATCAACATTTCTACTGGGCTACATTTATCATCGGAATCCTCAAATAGATTGCATCTAGGGAAAAGATAAATATCTTGGGAGTTATTGATATTTTACAGTTTTTCAGGTAACTATTCATAAATGATTTGTAAATATCTAAATTAATATGTTAATTATTTAGGACTGCCGCACTATTGATGGCATAATTAAACTTATATAGCTTAAATGCCAGAAAAGATTAAAGTGAATGTCCATTACATTATTTTATTATGTATAGTGGTTGGAGCTCTGTTTTTCTTTTATAAAGCTCCATATCACTTGCATTGATATAGATTTAAAGTCCAAAACTCTGTCTGCCGCCTGAGTCATCAGTGGAGGGGACTTTCTGTCTGTTTGATTTTTTATTTCAAATTTTAATAATATGCAGAAGACTCCTAAGTAGAGATGTGCAAGTGCTAAAATGCTTGGATGCTCATTACTTGAACCGAGCAATTCCTAATGTTCGGATGATCATTTCGAGTAACTAGTGTAATAGGAGTCAATGGGAAATTGGAGCATTTTTCCATCAGACCCTACAAAGAGGTCTGGGGGGGGAATGAAAATGTTGAAATGGAGGGAAAATGTGCTGAATGGAAGGAGCGCAGCTTGATGAAGGACCCTGGAAGCATCTCTGACTCCCAGATTGCTGCTGAGAACAATGGTGTCATGCTATAACACTTTAATGACTGACAATAAAACATTCAAAATCGACAAGAAATTGGAGTTTACATGAAAAGAAATGTCATGAGATATTCTTTCCTGTATAATGACTTTTATATAAGGCAACATTTAAAAAGGATATTTAAAAAAAATAATAATTTAAGTAAACCAAAAATTGAAATTTTTATTAAAATATTGGATATTTCAGTGTAAATTTATGAAGTAAGAATTGCCAAAAATATGATAGAAGAATAACTTGTCTACACCTTGTATTAGTGATAAAGAAGGGCGTCATACAAATTCTGTTTAAAATGTCATGTAGTGGTACTCCTAGACTTATAAAGGATTTTCACTAAGTGGAAAGTCTGCCAAAAATTATAAGCAGGGTCATGCATACACCATTGAAGGCACCAACTGTAGAACCTCATTCATGTACAATGAACAAAGTGATACTTCTACACCCATAAATGCTCTGAGCACAGTGCATGGCCTGTAAAAATTACAAGCAGGGTAATCCATGCACCCTTGAAGGCACCAACTGGAGTGCCACATAAAAAAGAAACTGTATTCTGCCACTCTCCCTGCTCCTGCAACTGTCTCTCCATAGAATAAATGAAGAACGTATCTGATACAAACAAGCAAATAACAGATTTAGCCCTTAAAAGGACTGTTAGTATGAAGGGTCCACAATCAGCACCAGTGTCAATACTAAAGGTCAAGCACCCTCTCCCTCCAATAAGAACTGTCCTTGAGCTGTGCAATGGCATCAGTGTGCCAAGAATGGTGGTGCCTGCCTTTTATAACCTCTGATGATGTCATAAGGCCAGCCAGTTACAGTAATGACACTACCAAGATAGCTACGGCATTACAGTGACTCTCAGGCAATCCCCACATGCATATTGCCTGTGTAACAAGTGCCAAACATGCGGGGTGGGAATTCGAGTTCCAAGTATGAGCACCGGATAATGCTCGCTGAGTGCTGAGGACATCCAAGCACCCAGATACTTGCGTGATATCCAAGTATCACTGAGCATGTTCACTCCTAAGCTCTCTCTAGTGATGAGTGCTGGCAGTCAGAATATAATATTCTAAAGTATTTTAAAAATGATCTCAGACTACTACAAAAATATATTAAGAAAACAGAGAATTTTGAATCTACCTGGATTAATGTTTCCCCATTATAGCCTTCCATAGCAGTATCTGTCAATGTAGACAGGAAAGCAATCCCAATTTATAGTACCAAGGTAGGTAATGTAGTTGCATGGTGGAAGGTATGACATGAAGGCAATATAAAAGCTTAGATTTAGCACAGTTGGAAGAGGCCATCAACATTGTGGGTTGCTTTGCCATTGTTTCAGTTAATATGTCTTTGTGCACACTGGTTTGTGACCTCTGGCCAAGGCAGCATATTGGTGGATGAGTCTAGCATTCAGGGCCAGGAGCATAGGCCACCTTTGAAAGTGAACCAGTAAATCATTGCACATTATATTTCTTTAAGATCTGTTGTATACAATAAAAAATCCAGCATGAACATACTGTAAAATGTATATAATTTTATATAACATCCCTTTAAATGGAGTCTGTCAGCACAAAATGGCTATTCAAACCAAGCACAACAGCTTGTAGGGGACACAGCCTTAATAAAAATTGATAGACAGCAACTAAAAGAGGACTAAAATCCTCCAAAAATTCAAAAGACACCTGAAAAAAGGCAGCAATGTTTTTACCTGCCTAGGCCTCCACACAAATGCACTTCAGGGTGCAGCAGGCCCATGTGGTTAAGATAGCAGTAACACAGATGCAAAGATACTGATGAGACAGCCACTCACTACCTACCAATCCATGGGGGTGGCTGCTTAGTATATGATTGCACAATGAGGACTTGTATGTAGCACTGTTCACACAGTGGAGATGCACAGCATCCAGGTTACCAGCCTATTAGTGACACCCTTCTATTAGATCAGGCGGGCTGCCCAGCACTATCAAGATGCATCCCATGTAAACAGGCACAACAGTTTACAAGACAATACCTCACATATTTTATATGTATTTTTTTGCACTTTAATATCAGGGTGCAGCTTGGCCCATTTTGAGCTATCTGTGTCCGTGTGTTCTTGTGGACACGTGGTACCTCTTTGTGGCACACGTGTGGCAACCGTGTGCCGCACGTGTGCCGCATCAAGCCCGCACGGACGGTGCCAGGAAGAAGCGCTACTGTAAGCACTGTTCCCGGCAGCTGGTGCTGACCACGGCTGTGAGTCTTCTCTTCTGCTCTGCCGGCAGGAGAGAAGAATGAATAAAAAGCCGACGTGGGGTCCCCCTCATTTTCTGAACCAACCAGACGAAACTTACAGCTGAGGGCTGCAGCCCTCAGCTGTCAGCTTCACCACGGTTGGTTGTGAGGAATAGAGGGGTCCCCACGCTGATTTTTTAATTATTTAAATAAATAATTAAGAAAACCGGCATGGGGTCCCCCCTATTTTTGACAACCAACCTGACAGCTGAGGGCTGATATTCTCAGGCTGGTAAGGGGCCATTGATCTTGGCCCCCCCAGCCTAAAAATAACAGCCCCCTATCTGCCCAGAAAAGGACCTTTTCCTGGTTCTTCCCACTTGCCCTGTAGTGGTGGCAAGGGGGGTAATAAGGGGCCCTCAGCTGTCAGCTTTAGTCAGGTTGGCTGTCAAAAATAGGGGGACCCCACGCCAGATTTTTAATTATTTATTTAAATAATTTTAAAAAACAGCGTGGGGACCCCTCTATTCGTCACAACCAACCTTGTTGAAGCTGACAGCTGAGGGCTGCAGCCCCCAGCTGTTAGTTTCGTCTGGTTGGTTCAAAAAATGAGGGGGACCCCATGTCAGGTTTTCATTCATTCTTCTCTCCTGCTGGCAGAGCAGGAGAGAAGAATCACAGCCGTGTTCAGCACCAGCCACCGGGAACAGCGGCTTACAGTAGCCGCTTCTTCCCTGCAGCCGTCCGTGAGCACGGAGGACAGTGTGAACTTTTCTCCATGTGCACGCGTGCAGCACGTGTTGTAGGTCCGTGAAAACACGCTGACATCTGCATAGACCCATTCATCTGAATAGGTGTACGTGTGTCAGTGTCTCCGATACGTGAGAAAACTGTCACTCCACGTACTGAAGCCACTGACATGTGAAAGAGGCCCAAAGCAGTTATATAGGAACACTAAAGTCGGCTACATTATACCTTAATGCCTAATTGCCTACGCATGTATTTTAAAAATTGAATGTCAAGTCTATGCTTTCTTCATACATTTTTCTTTCATGTGCAAGTTTCAACTTAATCTTACTTTTACTAGCAATCCTTTAGGCATTAAGAAAATCAAATGGAAGTAAATATGTCAATATATGCATTAAATAAATACAATATAAAGTTTCACAAAGAAAGTATACAAGTATGTAAAGGCTGTGTTGTGACTGTTCATAAAACTGCAGTCCCTTAGATATGCTAATCTAGTGTTTTACGAAAAGCATTCTATAATATAAATTTTTGGTATGTCATTACCTAGGTAAAATGCCATATACATTCATAATTTATGATAAAACTCTGCAGTCCCTTTATGGGTCACAATACCCTGATATAGTTTTACAGGAGCAGTTTTACTAGACCAGAAATTGACAGCCTAAAGAGATTATTGGAAACAAGAAGTCTGAAGAAGATTATAACAGTAGACAGTGTAAGAAACAATACATTAAACATGCAAATAAATACAATTTATAACAAAACTTATCTACTTCTGGATCTTACACATAAATAAGTGCACACAAGTGACTTATGGCTCCCTATTAATACTTTAAGGCTTTCCTTCTAGATTTAATTATTGCTGAAGTCGTTATCTTTTTCTACCAAAAATGCCATTTATCCCTATATGGTGGCTGTAAGTCTGCATGTTTTGTGATAAAAGTTCTTTTATCTTGTGTTCTTTTGCAACACTCATTCAGGACTATTTCTTCTGCTTGAAAAAATCGGCATATTTCCAGATAGCTTTTAAGTCCCTGAATGTGTTTGGTGGACAATGCACTGAGGAAAAGGAGATTCCGGAGGGGATCTGGAGCTCATGATAAGGGCTGAAAGTAAAAGAATGACAAAAGAATATTGACAGCTCCTTGCAGAGCATTGAGAGCAAGCAACTCCATGTGTGAAATCTGAACAGCTGAGAACACATTCCGCATTTGCAATCAAGGATGCACTGCTCTGACAAAGAATTTACTCCCTCCCAGATGTCCCTTATTATTGTACATTTACTACATAGAGTGACTTTTGATCAAAGTGAACTTAAATTAACACAAACCAGAGAGGTTTTTTTAAATCATTTCTACTATTTATGAACAAAAATATACATTTTTAGTACCCATGTAAAAAAAAAACTTTGCAACTTAAAGGACTTATCCCCCATAAAACATTTATCATCTATCCAGGGCCGGCCCGAGAGATTACGGCGCCCTAGGCGAAACTATTTTGTTGCGCCCCTACTATTCTTGGCAGTAGATGAAAACTTGGGATATAAATTTAGGAGCAAAATAAACTACAACAACAATGATTAATTAACTCTCTCCTAACTCTTTAATCTTCTGAGAAGTTGTATAGGACAAATATATACAAAGTAATCAATAACACAAAACAAAAACGACCATAGGTAATTAAAATTTTTGTTTCCTTGCCTTTTTTTTGAAAAGGATGACACTAAGTCACCGAGATTAATTTGTTTAGCAACTTCAGATTCTATCGAAATTGTTGCCAACCCAACCAACCTCTCTTGCGTCATATTTGCCCTTAAATATGTACACTTTTCTTTCCATCCCTAAAACTTTTTGCCTTTTGAAAAGATTTTTTATAATTTTTTCTATTTTTTCTCTGGCGCCCCCTTTGGGTCGGCGCCCTAGGCGGCCGCCTAGTTCGCCTATACGTTCGGGCCGGCCCTGCATCTATCCACAGAATACTGAGGAAAGATGATGAATATTTTGATTCATTAGGATCACAAAGTCTTATGTGAATGAAGCAGTTCACATATGTGACTATTGCTCTCATACATGGGAGTAATGCTCAGGAAGGAGCATTACAGCTTCATTCACACAGAGTGCACATGCCCTCTGTTCTTGTGGTCAGTGGGAGATGCAGTGATTGGAACGTAAATAGTAATGAGCGAATAGTGAAATATTCGGATTCGGGAAAATCAGCACAAATAATTTCTAATATTCAGGTATTTGTAGCAAATAAGGAATCCAATTCAAGTAAATGGGAAAGCAGAATATTTTTCTGCTGTGCCCAACAAGCAGGTCTGGGGGCATGGGAAAAAAAGATGAAATAGATGGGAAAGAGCTGAAACTAAATGGGAACAGCATGGAGAAGATGCCTGCACGCCTTTCTGACTCACATATGGTATCTGGAAATAATGTTGTCAGACTATTGCGCTGGTTTTACAGATTTTTTTAAAAAACCTACCAAACCATGCCAAAAAAATTTTTTAAAGGGAAAAGTGGTAAGAAACAGTTTTTCCTACATAATTACATGTATATAGTGTTAAATAAAAATAAAAACATTGAAAATATTATTTTCAAACAATTTTATTGGTTTTTTAGAAATAAACAGGGTAGGGAAAGAAAGGTAGGAAGGGAGGGAAGGGAGTGGGGAATAAACAACCTTGTACAGGTACGGAAAAAAAATTTAAAAACTAGAGAACCCACAAACAGGCATAGAATAACATATATCGAATAACAACATAAAAGAAAAAAAAATCGACAATCCTTATTATAGGGTAACATTCTTGGAAGGAGATACAGCATCCCAGTACTAAAGCGCCAAGTTTAAACTTCAAAATATAGTGCCTCTTGTTAAGCCTATTTGATATGAAATTTGTTGTTCCAGGTCTTCCATTTTTTTGAGTATTTGTGAATGTGATTGTTGTTAATCGCAAATCTGCGTTCTAAATCGCTGTGTTGGCCTATCTTGTCAAATGTGTCTGAAAACTTGGGAACCTCTGCTTTCTTCCACTATTGTGCTAACATGGTCTTGCTCACTAAGAGGATGTGTATGATAACATGTCTTACCGAATCATCAAATTGTTCCATGTCTAATGAAAGAAGTTCTCTTTCGGGTATAATTGTGAAGTCCTTAGCAATGAGGTTAATGTGCTGTGTGACTTGAAGCCAGAGGTTTTTGATTTTTGAACAACCCCAGAAAATATGGTAGAGGTTCCCTTGGTGTCCACAATCTCTCCAGCACAAGGAAGATAGCTCTGTGTTAAAATGCGATAACCTCGTCGGGGTATAGTACCACCTATTTAACAAACTGAAATAACTCTCATGAAGGCTCATTGATATGTTGGAATTGTAAGTGTTTTTGATGGCATCGTTCCAGTTCTCGAGACGGATATCAGCACCAAAATCGGACTCCCATCTCTTCATGTATATGTTTTTGTGGCTCGTTAGGTCTTTGACAACAGATCTATACAAATTACGCAGACTCCAGAGGTTTTTATTTTTAAGGTTGCACAATAGTGAAGATAGCATTTCATAATTCAAAGTCTTCCCTTTTATGAATTTCCAAATTCTGTCTTTCAACATGGTGTAAAAGACTAGCTCAGATGATGGTAAATTATATTTAACCCTGATCTCACCGAATTTCAGGAACTCCACTCCACTAAAAACATCCCCCACCCTTTTAATTCCAGATTTCCCCCAAACCTCCGATATCGAGAGGTCATCCATCAGTGCCAATGAAGATAGAGGCAACTTTAAGATTTGCTCTGCTTTTTTGATATTTTTAGTCGGCTTAATGAGATCCCTACAGGCTGAGATTATCGGCCGGAATATAGGATGAGATGAATTCGTACTGGGCTTTTGCAGAAGGAAGTGAAAGAAAAGCTTTTGCATGGAACCTCTATCACTAGCTTCTCTCTCCAAGCCATACCAAGCTGGATGCGTCATGTTTTCAGTAAACCAGTGCCAGCTCTGTTTGATGAGCGAGGCCTGATAATAAGCGTATATGTTGGGCAGTCCTGCGCCCCCATGTTTTTTATTTTTGTACATCAAGTCTGCAGATATTCTTGCTTTTTTACCTTTCCAAATAAATAGTCAGATGAGCTCTTGAGCTTTATCAATGGTTTGGCGCGGAAAGCTAACTGGTAAAGTCCTAAATAAGTATAAAATTTGGGGAAGGATAAAAGTTTTGACTGCCAGAATCTTCCCAAAGATGGAATTCTCTAGCTGAGCCAAAAAGGATAGATCACCTGTAATAGTCTTTATAATGCTGTCTAAATTGGCCCTAACTGTGGCTTGGATTGATCCAGCTATTCTAATCCCTAGATAGACAAACTCTTTCTTCTCCCAAATGTACTGGGTTTGGGCCTTTATTTCGTTAATTTCAGATTGTTTCATGTTTAGAGTTATAAATTTTGATTTGTTTGGGTTTATCTTAAAATAAGATGCTCTAGAGAATTTTTCTAGTTCAACTGAAAGGGCTTTAATGGAGTTTGCAGGATCCAGTAGCTTGAGGAATAGATCATATGCGAATAATCCAATTTTAACATTTCGTGATGGCAGTTCAAAGCCTTTAATATCATTGTTTATTCTTATTTTTTCGGCTAGGGGCTCTATGGCAAGCACAAATAGAAGGGGGGACAGGGGGCACCCATGTCTCGTGCCATTGGTAATGTCAAATTGGTCGGAGAGGAAATTGTTTGCATAAATCCTAGCACTAGGACCCGAGTACAAGGTGAAGACTGTTGATAGAAACTTCTCGTCAAAGCCAAATCTAGCGAGAGTTGCTTTTAAGTAAAGCCAGTTTAGTCTATCAAACGCCTTCTCGGCGTCCAGTGCCAGAAAAGCAGTTTGGGTTCTCAGGTTATTCGCTAAATTTATCAGATTCAACACCCTTCTAGTTCCATCTGAGGCCTGGCGGCCCTCTGTAAAGCCTATTTGATCATCCGCCAACAGACGTGGAAGGATGTTTTTTAATCGGTTTGCAATGATCTTTGAGTAGATTTTAATATCGCTATTTATGAGCGATATTGGCCTATAGCTCTGTATCCTCTCGGGGTCCCCCCTCCTTTGGAATCATGATAATTGTTGCCTCTAACATCTCCTTTCAGAAGGAACCCCGAGAGGACGCCAGATCAAAGACGGAAGCCAGCTGTGGAGCCAGAACTTTTGAAAAGGATTTATAGTAGTCTGTTATGAATGAGTCACCGTAGGAGGCAAAAACAGAAATACTAGCTAAGTCCAGAAAACCAGAGAAGTTGGCAGCTATCGGATTGCAGACCCCTGAACATATCAACAACAACTAGCAGTAGCCGTGGGGGGTTCCTACGGTGCCCTAGACCCCTCGATCACAGCCGGAGAACTACATAGCCTAAAGACAGAAAGGGAAATCTAAACTGCCCCAGAGCAGACCCCAAAGCAATAGGCAGCCCCCAACATATAATGACGGTGAAGCAAGATGAAAAAACACTCACACAGATAGAAAGATAGGCTGAGCAAATGATGGGGCCAAAGCTAACTAAATAGGACAGGATAGGAAAGCTGCTGTCTGCAATCCGCCAAAAACCCTATCAAAACAAGGGCCAACAGGCTGATAGGGAAAAAGGCCCTGAAGACGCTAGGCTTCAAAAAGACTATATCAGCACTCAGGTATTTTCTGAAGACAGAGCAAAAAGGAATTCAACTCACCCCAGCAGGCAATGGCAGAAATTCAGAAAAACAAGGCAAAACAAAACAAAACACAAATGCAAAAAGCAGTGCAGAAAACTTAGCTTTTGAGGAGCAGGAATCAGACTGGTCTCCTAGAATCCCTCAGAGAGATCACCAGCAAGGCAGAAGGGCGTCGGCTGCCCTATATCCAGTCAGCAATTCCCGTCACCCAGTTATCATCATCATACCCAGGTGCTTGGTAATCAGCCTTACTACCTTCCTTCACCAGAAGAGGGAGTTCATCAGACCTCAATGGTGAAGGGGAAAATGAACTCACAACAGTAGTCTCCAGAGAAGCCATCCGGTCCTGGTGATTTTTGGGACTGCAGTTTCTTGATAACGTCAACAATTTCTCTCTCTGCAAAAGGGCTATTGACATAATTCAAGTCCAACTCATCAACTCTTGGTAGATCGATACTCTGTAGAAAAGAATCTACAAAATTCGAGTTAACCACTGGTGTTTGGGGGTCATATTTCAGGTTACAGAGATTTTTAAAGAATTCTGCAAACGAGTTGACAATGTCTCTAGGGTGAGTTTTGGGGTCACCCGAGGGAGATACTATCTTATTTATTCTCCTTTTAATTCTTTCTCTTTTTAATTTCTTCATCATAAACCTTGTAGGCTTGTTAAGAGACGCATACGATTTGTACCTATATACTTTGATGACTGCATCAAATTCCTGGTAGATTTCAGATCTCAAACTCTGTCTAAGTCTCAAAATCTCAGCCTGGACGGTCTGGGAAGGAACTTTTAAGTTTGTTTGTTTTTTCTCTAGATCATTAATTTGGGCCTGTAGGTTTGTAATATTTTCCCTATTTCTCTTCTTATGTTTAGAAAGAATTTGCATAAGACACCCCCTCAGGACCGCTTTATGGGCGTTCCAGACCGTGAACTGATCTACTTCACCAGGTACGTTTTCCTTGAAGTAGTTTAAGAGAGCGTTTTCTATCTCTTGTTTGTACTCTGGTATATATAGAAAAGCTGAGTTAAGCTTCCAGTGGAATGGTTGGTTAGTTGGAGGACCCACAAGGAAGTCAATGAGAAGCGGGGTATGATCCAAGATGAACTTCTGCATGAAGCGAATGTCCTTAATTTTAGACAGAGTGAATATGTTAGTAAGTAGGAGATCTATCCTGGAAGCTGTCTTATGTACATCTGAAAAGTGAGAATACTCACGTGACGATGTATTCAAGCAGCGGAAAGCATCATAAAGCTCATTTTGAATTAACCAGTTTTTTTAAAGCTGGGACCGTGTGGCCAACTAAAGAGGATGAATCAATGCTGCTATCTGGGACAATATTAAAGTTGCCCAATAAGATAAGTTCGCCTGTTTTAACTTTGTCGATTTTTTGATAAGCTTGTTCAAGAAACGAATGTGTCCCTTGTTGGGTGCGTATACATTCACTATTGTGCATGGCCTTTCAAGGAGTAAGCATATGAGTATATGAAACCTGTCCAAGGAGTCTGGTATTTCTTTAATGTTCTGAAAAGGAACGGTGCCACCTACCAATGTGATGACCCCAACCTTTTTCTTTTTGGAGAGTGACTTGTACATGTGTGGGAAGTTCTTGTGCTGGAAGACCGGGTGTCGATCGGAAGCCAGTTTAACCTCCTGAAGGCATACCAATTTGGCCCGGGTTTGGTTGATCTCCTTCCATACCGCATACCTCTTATTCGGACTGTTGAGCCCCCTAACATTGTACGATAAAATTTTCATCGTTAGAATGCAATATCAAAACAGGAAAGGGAAACAAATAGAACAATGAAATCAGAAAAAAAATAAGAACTTGAGAGTTCTCCTGGAGGACTCCAAACTGGTTGGTGTCTCACCTTAGATCGGGGGAAAAACGAGAAAAAAATTAAGTGGCAAGTTCCCACAGTGACAACGATAAACTGTAATTATGGGTACTAATATTCATGTTCAGGAAAAGGAAATAATGGTGGCCCGCAAATAAATTCAAACATAAGACAAAGATCAATCCTAATCCCTATCTCTAAAGGATGGCTCATCCATCAGGAATTTAAGAAACTTCTGACCCTCGTGTGGAGTATAGATGGGTAGTGTTTATCTTTATACCAGACTAAAAGCTTGGTAGGGAAACCCAATCTATATGACACTCTAAGTTCCCTAAGTTTAGAGGTCAAATCTCTGAAGGACCTTCTTGCGTCCATAGTCTCTTTGGAAAAGTCTTGGAAAATCTTAAGATCCTTATAAGGCTCAGGAGGTGAATCTCTCTCTCGCAAAGATTTTAAAACCTTCTCCTTGGTTTCAAAGAAATGGACCCTGAGGATAGTGTCCCTGGGCTTTTCCTGTGGGACCCCTTTGGGACGTGGGAGGCGGTGTATACGATCGATATTGACGTCTAATTCTGTCAATTTTGGAGATAATTTTTTAAACAAATTTTTGGTGTAATCAGAGAGATCTGCCTGGGAGACCGACTCAGGGATACCTCGTATCTTTAAGTTATTTCACTTGCTTCGGTCTTCCAGATCCGTCAATTTGTTTTTAAGGGAAATAACCTCCTTTTTGAGGAGTGAATTCTCCTTTGAGAGGTAAACTATATCCCTCTCCGCCTGTACCATCTTTACCTCATATTTCTCAACCTTTTGGCTAAGATTTCTGCAAGTTTCCTGTAGGGCCTTGGCCTGAGTCTCAAACCCTATTTTTAGGGCATCACTGAAGGACTGGAAGAGAACCGCCATGAATCCTTCAGTGGCTTGTTTTTTGGACCCCTTGTATTCCCCCAGGTTAATGGATGGAGGAGGAACCTCAAACGAAGGGAATGGACCTCCATTATTCCTCCTAGGCTTCTGCTTTTCAGGGCTTGTGTTTGGAGTATAGTCAGCTGAGACACTGTCGGAGTCCTCAGATGAGAGACTCCCAGTGTTTTCCTGATCGCCTGGTCCCTTCCTTTTGTTTCATTTGGAAGTGTCCTTTTCCTCCGTAAGAGTCTCAATTGGAAGGGGGGGTTTAATGTTGCCTCCTAAATTTCTCCTCGGTGTGTCAGTCCAGAAAGGGTCCAGATCAGCTCCTCTGCCCCCGCTCTCCTCACCCTGGCCGTGGGACTTCCTGATTTCGGCGGCACTCAGTCAGAAATCCAGAGGGGAGATTGTGCATAGTTCCGTATCCCTCCGCCGCAGCAGTGTCGTTATCCTCTACACCTCGCAAAAAACATTGCAGTCAGTTAGAATTAAGTTGTGCCTTAACGGGAGGATTCCAAATAAAGTCCTTATTGTCCTTATTACTGTCGATGAGCCTCCAGATCAGTCCTGGCTTATATACAGCCCACAGTAGCACTCCAGTCACTTCCAGGAAGGCAAATGGTGGGAGGGTGATGTCCCTCTGTTTCTCCTACACCACTACTGTCCCAAACTTTTAAAAGTTCATATCTTCGGTCTCCTTTGGTCCAGGGTCCTAGTTTTAGGCTCAGAATGTGCACCAGAGTTTCAGGAATAGAAAAGCGTCCAGTATGGGGTTTTTTTGTTAACCCTTTGTACGCTTTTTTGTTGCTTTAGTGTGTGACTGTGGGAGCTTAGAGCTCTTGCCTCCTACATGCTCAGAGCCCAGGCCACGCCCCCACATTGAAAACATTATAACTAGTGTTGAGCATTCCGATACCGCAAGTATCGGGTATCGGCCGATATTAGCGGTATCGGAATTCCGATACTGACTTCCGATACTTTTGTCATATCGGATACCGGAATCGGAATCGGAAGTTCCCATCATGCTATGAGCCTGCTTGCTTTGATTAAGCCAATGGGAATCCTCCGAAGTGTGGGCACATCCTGTTAGGCATGTAGGCATGTTAACTATTGGCATGGCTGTGATTGGCTGCCGAAATGATGTCATGATGCACTATAAAAGCCACCGCAGCCGCCATTTCTGGTTCACTCTGCTGTGAATTCAGTTAGGGACAGGCTGCTGTAGAAGACTGTGAGGGACAGTTAGAAATAGAGATTCCACCAAACATCTAGTGCTTTACCCAGGCTACATAAACCACCACTGTAGCCTTCTTTGCCCTAGCAGCAGTGTTCACAGCTGTCTGCAAGGGCTGTGTGAGTGCAGCTCACGCTGTGGAGTGGGTCCTGCAGCCACGTCAGGTTGTAG
Source organism: Dendrobates tinctorius (assembly GCF_039654945.1). Lineage (NCBI taxonomy): Eukaryota > Metazoa > Chordata > Amphibia > Anura > Dendrobatidae > Dendrobates > Dendrobates tinctorius. The sequence continues at coordinate 20,712,643 of NW_027361765.1, read as the reverse complement.
GCTGCCCAGCGTGCCTCACTGCTGCCTCATACATCTTTTAATTTTTGAGCTGCATTTTTTACATAATTTCAATCTAGTGTGCTTCCATCCGTATCCATATACGTTGGTTGCAAACACTAGTAGTAGACAGCGGAGCCTTTCTGCAGCCTTTCAGTGCTAGTGTCCACTTTGCTGCACTGTTCACGGCTGTCTGAGAGGTCTCTGACTGTGTGTGAGTGCAGCTCACGCTGAGTAGTGTGTCCTGCAGCTACGTCTGGTTGTAGGACGCTCAACGTGCGTCACTGCCTCACACATTTTTCTTTTATTGCAGCTCATTTTTTCTTCTATTAGTGTGCATCCATCCGTCTCCATCTACGGTGGTTGCAAACACTATATAGGAGTACACAGCGGAGCCTTTCTGCAGCCTGTCAGTGCCAGTGCCCACTTAGCTGCACTGTTCACGGCTGTCTGAGAGGTCTCTGACTGTGTGTGAGTGCAGCTCACGCAGAGTAGAGTGTCCTGCAGCTACGTCTGGTTGTAGGACGCTCAACGTGCGTCACTGCCTCACACATATTTGTCTTTGAGTGCAGCTCATTTTTTCTTCTCCTATTAGTGTGCATCCATCCGTATCCATCAACATTGGTTGGTTGCAAACACTATATAGGAGTAGATAGAGGAGCCTTTTTTTCTGGCTTGTGCCCTGCCGGCGCAGCCAGATTAGTATTACCCAATTTTTTTGGAGCCTCATCTTTTGCATTGTAGTTTACCTGCCTGCATTGTAATAGCTCCAAAAAGTTGGTGATACTATCAGTTTCAATTCTTTGTTCACATACTTTGAGTTTGTTTCCAACAAAGAAACCACAAAAAAAGTTCACCAAACACTACATTTGGAACTTGTGTAGGCCACATCAGCTCCTATTAAAGTGTAGTCCACACACACACTTCATAAAATTAGTGTTTCTTGTACCTGTAACCAGCTGTTCAGGAATAAGCACACTAAGGCCCCCTTTGTACTTTTCTGCCTATCTTAAGCAGTCTGGCAAGATGAAGAAGGCAGGGAGTAAGGCGCGTGGGCGTGGGCGTGGACGTGGAGTTTCAGCAGGGAGAGGACGTGGGGATTCTGCAGGGAGAGGACGTGGGGATTCTGCAGGTAGAGGACGTGGGGATTCTGGGCCTGCTGCGGGCACCAGTGGATCAGCATCCCCCAGTTTTAGCAGGCAACAGTCCTTTATGTGCAGCTTTGTAGGACCTCAACGTACCCCACTGCTGCGGGAGGAACAAATTGAAGCCGTTGTCGGATGGATGGCAGCTAAAGCATCGACTTCAATTACTTCCACAGCCTCTCAGGACCAGAGCACCGAAGAGCAACCATCTGTCTCTTCACCACCTGCCAAAGTGCCCAGGCAGTCAGAGAGACATGGACAGGAGCCATCACAGTCTCTACTTCTGTTCTCAGAATCTGTTGGCTTGGAAAGAGGGGGCCAGCCAAGCAGCATTCCTGAATGTGAAGAAGAGGGAGTATGCAGTGATGCGCAACTTCTTTGTCCCTCTGAATCTGAAGAGGCGAGTGGGCCAGTGCCTATGGTCAGCACACCTCAGTACGCATCAGATGATGACGAGACTCAGTTGCCACTTTCTGGTGCGTACGGTGCTGGCGAGACAACCCCGGAGAAGCTGCTGTTTGAAGAGGGGAGGGAAGATGATGAGGTCCTTGACCCATCATGGCGTGAGGAACAGGAAGGTGGTGAGAGCAGCTCGGAGGAAGAGATTCCCCTACCGGCCAAAACAGGAGGCAGAGGGAGGGGGAAGACTTGGTTGCCTGTACCCTCCACTTCGGCACCCGTTAGGAGCATTCCTCATTCCAAAGGCAAAACGGGCGCTCCCAAGACTTGCAGTGCGTGGTCCTTTTTTGACACAGTTGCAGATGACATTTGCTTTGTCAAATGCAAGCTGTGTCATCAGATAGTCAAAAGAGGGAGAAATGTCAGCAACCTCAATACCACAAATATGTGGAAACATGTGCGCACCAAGCACGAGTTGGAGTTGCAGAGACACCCTGAAGACGTAGGCCAATGTACAGCACCACCTACCACCTCTTCAGTTCGTGTTGGGGCCTCTTCCTCCAGCTCACACACTGCTGGTTCGGCTTCCTCACAGGATCGCCAAGGAAGAACCTCTGCCACTGTTGTCCGGAGACCCTGTCAGATTCCACCCATAGCAGCACGTTCCCATCCATCACAGCCATCGGTAGCACAGGCATGGGATAAAAGGCGCCCTTACTCGGCAAACCATCCCCGAGCACAGTCTCTGAATGCTGGCATTGCCAAACTTCTGGCAGTTGAAATGCTGTCATTCAGGCTGGTGGACACTGACACCTTCCGGGACTTAATGGCATTGGCAGGCCCCCAATACAACGTGCCCAGCCGCTTTTATTTCAGCAGGCGAGCCGTCCCTGCCCTGCAGAAACATGTTGAGGGCAAAATAAAACATGCGCTACTAAACGCCGTTAGTAGCAAGGTCCACCTGACCACCGATGCGTGGACCAGTAACCATGGACAGGGACGATACCTTTCCCTCACTGCCCACTGGGTCAATGTTGTGGAGCCGGGTACAGATCTGGAGAGTGGCGCTGTACGTGTTCTTCCAACACCACGGATTGCAGGACTCCAGTCTGTACACATAGACTCCTCCTCCTACTCAAGTTCCTCAGAAACAGCAGAGCAGGAGCCTGTTACGACCGATATGAGCACAGCCGTGGCCAAACGTCAACAGGCTGTACTCAAATTAATTTCTTTGGGGAATCGAAGCCACACAGCGCAGGAGCTCTGGAATGCTATCAAGCAGGAGAGCGATGTGTGGTTTGGGCCAGCGAATCTCCAGCCGGGCTTGGTAGTGTGTGACAATGGCCGAAAACTGGTGGCAGCTCTTGGCCTAGGCAACCTCACACACATCCCATGTCTGGCACATGTGCTTAACTTGGTCGTGCAGAGCTTTCTGAGGGACTATCCAGATCTTGATGCACTGTTGCACAAGGTCCGCATAGAGTGCGCTCACTTGCGGCGTTCCAGCACTGCAAGATCGCGCCTCGCTGCTCTGCAGCGACGATTTGGCCTTCCGGAACATCGCATCATATGTGACCTACCCACCCGGTGGAATTCAACGTTACATACAGTATGTTGGAGCGGTTGTGTGAGCAGCAGGCAGCAGTCATGGAGTACCAGCTGCATCAGGCGCAAACAAGTCGCACTGTGCGCCGTTCACACTTCAGCACCATTGAGTGGGCCTCTATGAAGGACATCTGCCTCGTTTTGCGTGCCTTCGATGAATCCACGCGGATGGCGAGTGCAGATGATGCACTAGTCAGCATGACTGTCCCCCTTATCTGCCTGCTTCAACAAACACTGCAAGCACTAAGGGATGAGGTTTCGGAAGAGGTGGAGGATGAGGAGTCCCAAATGCCATCTGCTTCTGGACAGTCTGCGCTACGTGTTTCCTCACAAAGGCCTAGGCAGGGGACACTTTGTGAGGAGGATGAGGAGGAGTCGATGGAGGAGGAAGACATCTCTCCAGAGGAGGGAGGTACACAAACCTCTACTCAGTATGTACAGCGAGGGTGGGGTGATGCAGAGCAGGCCGAGGTCACGCCTCAAACAGGGGACAGCGGTTCTTTGACAGTTGGGAGTCTGCAGCACATGGTTGATTTCATGCTGCAGTGCCTGAGAAACGACCGCCGCATCGCCCACATTCTCGTCTCGGCTGATTATTGGGTGTACACCCTCCTAGATCCTCGCTACCGGGACAGCGTACAAAGGCTCATACCAACGTTGAATCGGGAGCGTAAACTGCGGGAGTACGAAGAGTCACTGGTGCAGTCCATAATGTTTTCCATTCCACCCGACAGCATTGTTGCTAGTGCTTTACAAAGCAGCTCTGTGCGTCGAGGCAGTGGAGGAAACTCTGCACAAAGAGGGAGCAGAGGCAGCGCCGCAGCACAAGGCAAGACCACTATGGCCCAAATGTGGCAAAGTTTTGTGTGTCCACCACAATTGTCTACACCATCAGCGACGCCTCGAGTCAGCAGGAGGCAACGCTTCCGTCAGATGGTGTCAGACTACATGTCTTGCCCTGTCACTGTACTCCCAGATGGCTCTTCCCCCTTCAAGTTTTGGGTCTCTAAGCTGGATACATGGCCAGAGCTTAGCCAGTATGCATTGGAGGTGCTGGCTTGCCCTGCTGCCAGTGTATTATCGGAACGTGTCTTTAGTGCCGCAGGTGGTGTACTAACAGACCGTCGCACGCGACTATCTTCCGATAATGTTGACCGGCTGACTTTTCTGAAAATGAACAAGGCCTGGATCTCCAAAGACTTTGCCATTCCTCTTACAGACTAAATTAGTGGTTGGCAACTGTATCCAGGTCTGCTGGTGTGTTCATTTTTCTACCACCTGAACTATAATCCCTGTGCTTCAACACAGCCAGTTGTCGCTCAGATGTGTCGTCTGCACAGAGAAACACACTAGCTCCTGTGTTAGTGGGGTTCAGTAACGCCAGCTGATCCCCTGCTGTGTGGACGGCAAAGTCACCAGCTCCATCAACATTCAAACCACTACTGATTTTTAACCGTGCCCAACTTAGGTCTCTGGCTCCACTGTCTCTACTATTTCCCCTGACCTCCAACCCCGCCATCTACATCTCTGAAGTGGCGTCAGCACAATCTACACTTGTTCCTGTGTTCCTGTGGCTCAGTCCCATCAGTTTATCCCCTGATGTGTGTCCGGCAAGGTCTCCTGCTCTGTCCACATTCCCATAACCAGTAGTGGGAATGAGGACAGAGCTGGCGAACTTGCCAGACAAACATCAGGGGATCAACTGACGGGACTGAGCACCAGTAACACAGGAACAAGTGTAGATTGTGCTGACGCCACTTCAGAGATGTAGCTGGCGGGGTTGGAGGCCAGGGTAAATAGTAGAGACAGTGGAGCCAGAGGCCTAAGTGGAGCATGGTTAGAATCAGTAGTAGTCAACAACCTCCATAAAAACCGCTGCCCATTGGCCTCTGCATGCGGCATGCGTAATCCTGGGCTCCAACAGTGTCAGTTGGTGTTCAGAAGTGTCGTCTCCACAGAGCCAAACACATTCGTTCAAGTGTTAGTGGGGTTCAGCACTGCCAGCTGTTCCCCTGCTGTGGAGATGGCAAGTCTCCTGCTGCCTTCACCTGCCAAAAGCAAGAGGCCCCAGCCTGCTCCTCGCCTAATCCTGGGCTCCAACAGCGTCAGTTGGTGTTCAGAAGTGTCGTCTCCACAGAGCCAAACACATTCGTTCAAGTGTTAGTGGGGTTCAGCACTGCCAGCTGTTCCCCTGCTGTGGAGATGGCAAGTCTCCTGCTGCCTACACCTGCCAAAGACAGTAGGCCTCTGCCTACACCCTCCTATTTCCTGGGCTTCAACACAGCCAGTTGTAGCTCGGAAGTGCCGTCCACACGGAAAGAGACACTTGCTCCCGTGTCTCAGTGGGGTTCAGTAACGTCAGCTGATCTCCTGCTGTGTGGATGGCAGTCTCTCCTGCTGTCACCACATTCCAAATACAGTAGGCCTCTGCCTACACCCTCCTATTTCCTGGGCTTCAACACAGCCAGTTGTAGCTCGGAAGTGCCGTCCACACGGAAAGAGACACTTGCTCCCGTGTCTCAGTGGGGTTCAGTAACGTCAGCTGATCCCCTGCTGTGTGGATGGCAAAGTCTCCTGCTGCCTACACAGTCATACTACTACTGATTTTTAACCGTGCTCCAATTAGGCCTGTGGCTCCACTGTCTCTCGTATTTCCCCTGTCCTCCAACCCCGCCAGTTACAGCTCCGAAGTGGCGTCTGCACAATCCACACTTGTTCCTGTGTTACAGGTGTTCAGTCCGGTCAGTTAATCCCCTGATGTGTGTCCGGCAATGTCGCCTGCTCTGTCCACATTCCCATAACTAGTTATGGCCTCCACTTAGGCCTGAAGCCACAGGCCTAAGTGGAGCTTGGTTAAAATTAGTAGAAGTCTACAACCGATCTTAACATTTCTTCAATGCAGCCTCAGCCTGCTCCGTGCTTGTCCCTGGGCTTCAACACAGCCAGTTGTTGCTCGGAAGTGCCGTCTTCACAGAGTAAAACACTAGCTCCTGTGTTTGTGGGGTTCAGTAACGTCAGCTGTTCCCCTGCTGTTTTGATGGCAATCTGTCCTGCTGCCTCCCAATTGACAGCACATCAGGCCTCAGCCTGCAAAGTGCTTGTCCCTGGGCTCCAACATCGCCAGTTGCTGCTCATAACTGACTTTGGCACGGGTACTCCCTCCTGCCCAGCTTGGTTCCAGCCCTGCCTGCTGTTTCCGGGAAGTGTCAATGTCAGTTTGCCACCCCAAGTTGCCATGTCGTGTTGCGTTTGGGTTAGCCGAGGCTAGCGTGCCAGCAGTTTAGGTGCTTCCTATGTGGACTGCGGGTTCTGGTAAGAAAGACTTGTTCCGTAGTGCCAGTAGGACAAGCACCCCCTGTAGGACTGTGTGATTCGGTAACTGCGGCCAGCTTGCGGCATGCCAACTTTGCTTTTCAGGGGTAACTTCAGCTGCCCCTCCGGGTTCCAGCACCGTCAGCTGGTTCTCGTCAGAGCCTTTGTCCTAGGTGCCTCCATCTCGGTATCCGAGTTCCGGCAACGTCTGCTGGTCCTTGGTAGTGCTTTGTAGCACAGGTACCTCCTGCTTAGTTTTCAAATAATTTTATTGTTTTTTTGGAAATAAACAGGGTAGGGAAAGGAAGGGAGTGGGGAATAAACAACCTTGTACAGGTACGGAAAAAAAATTTAAAAACTAGAGAACCCACAAACAGGCATAGAATAACATATATCGAATAACAACATAAAAGAAAAAAAAAAAAATCGACAATCCTTATTATGGGGTAACATTCTTGGAAGGAGATACAGCTCCCAGTACTAAAGCGCCCAGGTTTAAACTTCAAAATATAGTGCCTCTTGTTAAGTCTAGTTGATATGAAATTTGTTGTTCCAGGTCTTCCATTTTTTTGAGTATTTGTGAATGTGATTGTTGTTGATCGCAAATCTGCGTTCTAAATCGCTGTGTTGGCCTATCTTGTCAAGTATGTCTGAAAACTTGGGAACCTCTGCTTTCTTCCACCATTGTGCTAACATGGTCTTGGTCACTAAGAGGATGTGTATGATAATGTGTCTTACCGAATCATCAAATTGTTCCATGTCTAAAGAAAGAAGTGCTCTTTCGGGTGTAATTATGAAGTCCTTAGCAATGTGGTTAATGTGCTGTGTGACTTGAAGCCAGAGGTTTTTGATTTTTGAACAACCCCAGAAAATATGGTAAATGTTCCCTTGGTGTCCACAATCTCTCCAGCACAAGGAAGATAGCTCTGTGTTAAAATGCGATAACCTCGTCGGGGTATAGTACCATCTATTTAACAATTTAAAATAACTCTCATGAAGACCCATTGATATGTTGGAATTGTAAGTGTTTTTGATGGCATCGTTCCAGTTCTCGAGACGGATATCAGCACCAAAATCAGACTCCCATCTCTTCATATATATGTTTTTGTGGCTCGTTAGGTCTTTGACAACAGATCTATACAAATTACGCAGACTCCAGAGGTTTTTATTTTTAAGGTTGCACAGTAGTGAAGATAGCATTTCATAATTCAAAGTCTTCCCTTTTATGAATTTCCAAATTCTGTCTTTCAACATGGTGTAAAAGACTAGCTCAGATGACGGTAAATTATATTTAACCCTGATCTCACCGAATTTCAGGAACTCCACTCCACTAAAAACATCCCCCACCCTTTTAATTCCAGATTTCCCCCAAACCTCCGGTATCGGGAGATCATCCATCAGTGCCAATGAAGATAGAGGCAACTTTAAGATTTGCTCTGCATTTTTGATATTTTTAGTCGGCTTAATGAGATCCCTCCAGGCTGAGATTATCGGCCGGAATATAGGATGAGATGAGTTCGCACTGGGCTTTTGCAGAAGGAAGTGAAAGAAAAGTTTTTGAATGGAACCTCTATCACTAGCATCTCTCTCCAAGGCATACCAAGCTGGATGTGTCATGTTTTCAGTAAACCAGTGCCAGCTCTGTTTAATGAGTGAGGCCTGATAATAAGCGTATATGTTGGACAGTCCTGCACCCCCATGTTTTTTATTTTTGTACATCAAGTCTGCAGATATTCTTGCTTTTTTACCTTTCCAAATAAATAGTCGGATGAGCTCTTGAGCTCTATCAATGGTTTGGCGCGGAAAGCTAACTGGTAAAGTCCTAAATATGTATAAAATTTTGGGAAGGATAAAAGTTTTGACTGCCAGAATCTTCCCAAAGATGGAAGTCTCTAGCTGAGCCAAAAAGGATAGATCGCCTGTAATAGTCTTTATAATGCTGTCTAAATTGGCCCTAACTGTGGCTGGGATTGATCCTGCTATTCTAATCCCTAGATAGACAATCTCTTTCTCCTCCCAAATGAACTGGGTTTGGGCCTTTATTTCGCTAATTTCAGATTGTTTCATGTTTAGAGTTATAAATTTTGATTTGTTTGGGTTTATCTTAAAATAAGATGCTCTAGAGAATTTTTCTAGTTCAACTGAAAGGGCTTTAATGGAGTTTGCAGGATCCAGTAGCGTGAGGAATAGATCATCTGCGAATAATCCAATTTTAAAATTTCGTGATGGCAGTTCAAAGCCTTTAATATCATTGTTTATTCTTATTTTTTCAGCTAGGGGCTCTATGGCAAGCACAAATAGAAGGGGGGACAGGGGGCACCCCTGTCTCGTGCCATTGGTAATGTCGAACGGGTCGGAGAGGAAATTGTTTGCATAAATCCTGGCACTCGGACCCGAGTACAAGGCGAAGACTGTTGATAGAAACTTCTCATCAAAGCCAAATCTAGCGAGAGTTGCTTTTAAGTAAAGCCAATTTAGCCTATCAAATGCCTTCTCGGCGTCCAGTGCCAGAAAAGCAGTTTGGGTTCTCAGGTTGGTCGCTAAATTTATCAGATTCAACACCCTTCTAGTTCCGTCTGAGGCCTGGCGGCCCTCTGTAAAGCCTATTTGATCATCCGCCAACAGACGTGGAAGGATGTTTTTTAATAGGTTTGCAATGATCTTTGAGTAGATTTTAATATCGCTATTTATGAGCGATATTGGCCTATAGCTCTGTATCCTCTCGGGGTCCCCCCCCTCCTTTGGAATCATGATAATTGTTGCCTCTAACATCTCCTTTGGGAAGGAACCCCGAGAGGACGCCAGATCAAAGACGGAAGCCAGCTGTGGAGCCAGAACTTTTGAAAAGGATTTATAGTAGTCTCCAGAGAAGCTATCCGGCCCTGGTGATTTTTGGGACTGCAGTTTCTTGATTACGTCAGCAATTTCTCTCCCTGTAAAGGGGCTATTGACATAACTCAAGTCCAGCTCATCAACTCTTGGTAGATCAATACTCTCTAGAAAAGAATCTGCAAAATTCGAGTTAACCACCGGTGTTTGGGGGTCATCTTTCAGGTTATAGAGATTTTTAAAGAATTCTGCAAACGAGTTGACAATGTACCTAGGGTGAGTTTTGGGGTCACCCGAGGGAGATACTATCTTATTTATTCTCCTTTTAATTCTTTCTCTTTTTAATTTCCTCCTCATAAACCTGGTAGGCTTGTTAAGAGACGCATATGATTTGTATCTAGATGCTTTGATGGCTGCATCATATTCCTGGTAGATTTCAGATCTCAAACTCTGTCTAAGTCTCAAAATCTCAGCCTGGATGGTCTGGGAAGGAACTTTTAAGTTTGTTTGTTTTTTCTCTAGATCGTTAATTTGGGCCTGTAGGTTTTAAATATTTTCCCTATTTCTCTTCTTATGTTTAGAAAGAATTTGCATAAGACACCCCCTCAGGACCGCTTTATGGGCGTTCCAGACCGTGAACTGATCTACTTCACCAGATACGTTTTCCTTGAAGTAGTTTAAGAGAGCGTTTTCTATCTCTTGTTTGTAATCTGGTATATATAGTAAAGCTGAGTTAAGCTTCCAGCGGAATGGTTTGTCAGGGGGAGGACCCACAAGGAAGTCAATGAGAACCGGGGTATGATCCGAGATGGACTTCTGCATGAAGCGAATGTCCTTAATTTTGGACAGAGTGAATATGTTAGTAAGTAGAAGATCTATCCTGGATGCTGTCTTATGTACATCTGAAAAGTGGGAATACTCACGTGACGATGTATTCAAGCAGCGGAAAGCATCATAAAGCTCATTTTGAATTAACCAGTCTTTTAAAGCTGGGACCTTGTGGCGAACTAAAGAGGATGAATCAATGCTGCTATCTGGGACAATATTAAAGTCGCCCAATAAGATGAGTTCGCCTGTTTTAACTTTGTCAATTTTTTTGATAAGCTTGTTCAAGAAGTGAATGTGTCCCTTTTTGGGTGTGTATACATTCACTATTGTGCATGGCCTTTCATGGAGTAAACATATGAGTATATGAAACCTGCCCAAGGAGTCTGGTATCTCTTTGATGAGCTGAAAAGGAACGGTGCCACCTACCAATGTGATGACCCCAACCTTTTTCTTTGTGGAAAGTGACTTGTACATGTGTGGGAAGTTCTTGTGCTGGAAGACCGGGTGTCGATCAGAAGCCAGTTTAACCTCCTGAAGGCATACCAATTCTGCCCGAGTTTGGTTGATCTCCTTCCATACCGCATACCTCTTATTCGGACTGTTGAGCCCCCTAACATTGTACGATAAAATTTTCATCGTTAGAATGCAATATCAAAACAGGAAAGGGAAACAAATAGAACAATGAAATACAGAAAAAAAAAAAAAAATTACGAACTTGAGAGTTCTCCTGGAGGACTCCAAACTGGTTGGTGTCTCACCTTTGATCGGGGGAAAAACGAGAAAAAAATTAAGTGGCAAGTTCCCACAGTGACAACGATAAACTGTAATTACGGGAACTAATATTCGTGTTCAGGAAAAGGAAATAATAGTGACCCCCTAATAAATTCAAACATAAGACAAAGGTCAATCCTAATCCCTATCTCTAAAGGATGGCTCATCCATCAGGAATTTAAGAAACCTCTGACCCTCGTGAGGAGTATAGATGGAGTAGTGTTTATCTTTATACCAGACTAAAAGCTTGGTAGGGAAACCCCATCTATATGACACTCTAAGTTCCCTAAGTTTAGAGGTCAGATCTCTGAAGGAGCTTCTTGCGTCCATAGTGTCTTTGGAAAAGTCTTGGAAAATCTTAAGATCCTTATAAGGCTCAGGGGGTGAACCTCTCTCTCGCAAAGATTTTAAAACCTTCTCCTTGGTTTGAAAGAAATGGACCCTGAGGATAGTGTCCCTGGGCTTTTCCTGTGGGACCCCTTTGGGACGTGGGAGGCGGTGTATACGATCGATATTGACTTCTAATTCTGTCAGTTTTGGCGATAATTTTTTAAACAGATTTTTGGTGTAATCAGAGAGATCTGCCTGGGAGACCGACTCAGGGATACCTCGTATCTTTAAGTTATTTCTCCTGCTTCGGTCTTCCAGATCCGTCAATTTGTTTTTAAGGGAAATAACCTCCTTTTTGAGGAGTGAATTCTCCTTTGAGAGGTAAACTATATCCCTCTCCGCCTGTACCATCTTTACCTCATATTTCTCAACCTTTTGGCTAAGATTTCTGCAAGTTTCCTGTAGGGCCTTGGCCTGAGTCTCAAACCCTATTTTTAGGGCATCACTGAAGGACTGGAAGAGATCCACCATGAATCCTTCAGTGGCTTGTTTGTTGGACCCCTTGTATTCCCCCAGGTTAATGGATGGAGGAGGAACCTCAAACGAAGGGAATGGACCTCCATTATCCCTCCTAGGCTTCTGTCTTTCAGGACTTGTGTTTGGAGTATAGTCAGCTGAGACACTGTTGGAGTCCTCAGATGAGAGACTCCCAGTGTTTTCCTGATCGCCTGGTCCCTTCCTTTTGTTTGATTTGGAAGTGTCCATTTCCTCCGTAAGAGTCTCAATTGGAGGGGGGGGTTTAATGTTGCCCCCTAAATTTTTATTTTTTTGAGGCGTTTCAGGTTGTGTTTTAGATAGGGTTTTGGTCAATGAGCTATTAGTACCTGATCCCCCTTTTGCAACTTTGACAGATGCAGGGTTCTGAGATTTTTTTAGATAAGACATTTTTGGCTCGTCTCCTTTCAGGGGTGACCTAGATTTTTTTGGGCTTAACAAATTAGAGATATCATTGTATGATTTAGAGTGTGCCCCAAAATTGTGCCTCGTGACCCTGTGTGGGCTATTGGAAGCTCTGCCCCTACCTGACTGCATCTTGGTTTGCCACAAACCCTTCCCAGACATCAGATCTATGACCCCTTTAAATTATGCAAACAAGTTAAGAAAAATGGTAAAAAAGCAAGTTTCCCAAAGGAGTTAACTGAGAGACCCTTAGTGAGCGCGAGTAAAGTCACACAATTCTGCAGTATCAATATCAGCAGCCCACTGTATCTCTGATCCTCCGTTGAAATAAAGGTAATCTTCTGTTATAATTCACTGGTCAGATGGATACCAGGCACCGGGACCACCAGCCATGAACTGCAGACTCTGTTATATTGTATGCCTGCGCCGCTGATATGCTGAAAGCAGCCAGTGAACAATCCCTTGGGATGCTATATGGGGATAAAGAGTGCCTCCAGATGCTTGTGTCCTTTCCCCAGTACCCCTGTGGTTAAGTCTCTGCTGTGTTGTACAGTTCGTGGGAGTATCTGTGCCTGTCACAGGGGAGACCGCTGACTGAACACTGCAGGGCCTGTGACGTCAGGTCTGCTCAGTGCTGACAGGCTGGAAGCTGGGAGCGGTCGGATCTACTTCCCATTGAAGTCTATTGTGACTGTGAGCACTAATCAGCAGCCGAATCTAGTGGCCCAAACTCGGATGTGCCTCACCTCTGCTGTCTTCAGAGGCTCCCCCTGTGCTTGTCGCCCCCTGTCCGGTCCTCAATGTGGCTGTGGAACGCTGTTCTTAGCCGTTCTGATGTCTGTTCAATGGGTCCAGTGGTATCCCTCCGCCTCTCTGCTCTGTGACAAGAAAGTAATCCCTGCTGGTGTCCTCTGCTTATATCCTCGGCGTGTCAGTCCAGAAAGGGTCCAGATCAGCTCCTCTGCCCCTGCTCTCCTCGCAATGGCCGTGGAACTTCCTGATTTCGGTGGCACTCAGTCAGAAATCCAGAGGGGAGATTGTGCATAGTTCCGTATCCCTCCACCGCAGCAGTGCCATTATCCTCTACACCCCACAGGCAAAAAACATTGCAGTCAGTTAGAATCAAGTTGTGCCTTACCGGGAGGATTCCAAATAAAGTCCTTATTGTTCTTATTACTGGCGATGAGCCTCCAGATCAGTCCTGGCTTATATACAGCCCACAGTAGCACTCCAGTCACTTCCAGGAAAGCAGATGGTGGCAGGGTGATGTCCCTCTGTTTCTCCTACACCACTACTGTCAGTTCATATCTTCGGTCTCCTTTGGTCCAGGGTCCTAGTTTTAGGCTCAGAATGTGCACCAGAGTTTCAGGAATAGAATAGGGTCCACTATGGGTTGTTTTTGTTAACCCTTTGCACGCTTTTTTGTTGCTATAGTGTGTGACTGTGGGAGCTTAGAGCTCTTGCCTCCTACATGCTCAGAGCCCAGGCCACGCCCCCGTACCTCCTGCTTAGTAACCGGGTTCCAGCACCGTCAGCTGGTCCTCGGTTGTGCCATTGGCTCTTATTCCTTCTGCTGCCCCTCCGGGTGCCAGCACTGTCAGCTGGTCCTCGCTATTTCCATTTGCTCTTGCAGCTTATGCTACCCATCCGGGTTCCAGCATCGTCAGCTGGTTCTCGTCAGAGCCTTTGGCCTCGGTGCCTCCATCTCGGTATCCGAGTTCCGGCAACGTCTGCTGGTCCTTGGTAGTGCTTTGTAGCACAGGTACCTCCTGCTTAGTAACCGGGTTCCAGCACCGTCAGCTGGTCCTCGGTTGTGCCATTGGCTCTTATTCCTTCTGCTGCCCCTCCGGGTGCCAGCACTGTCAGCTGGTCCTCGCTATTTCCATTTGCTCTTGCAGCTTATGCTACCCATCCGGGTTCCAGCACCGTCAGCTGGTTCTCGGCAAAGCCTTTGGCCTAGGTGCCTCCATCTCGGTATCCGAGTTCCGGCAACGTCTGCTGGTCCTTGGTAGTGCTTTGTAGCACAGGTACCTCCTGCTTAGTAACCGGGTTCCAGCACCATCAGCTGGTCCTCGGTTGTGCCATTGGCTCTTATTCCTTCTGCTGCCCCTCCGGGTGCCAGCACTGTCAGCTGGTCCTCGCTATTTCCATTTGCTCTTGCAGCTTATGCTACCCCTCCGGGTTCCAGCACCGTCAGCTGGTTCTCGTCAGAGCCTTTGGCCTAGGTGCCTCCATCTCGGTATCCGAGTTCCGGCAACGTCTGCTGGTCCTTGGTAGTGCTTTGTAGCACAGGTACCTCCTGCTTAGTAACCGGGTTCCAGCACCGTCAGCTGGTCCTCGGTAGTGCCATTGGCTCTTGTTCCTTCTGCTGCCCCTCTGGGTGCCAGTACCGTCAGCTGGTTCAAGAGGACAAAGAACAGGAAGACAACCACCAAGATGCAGAACAACAAGAGAGAGAAGACAAAGAAGCATAAAAAAACAAAGCAGAAGAACATTAAGCATAAGACTAATACTCTGAGCAAATGATATTATCTTATTTATAAGCAGAAGAAGACTAAGCAGTGTATGGGGGTGAGTCCGTTCCTCCTCGTGGTGCCCCTGGAAAAGGCCTGCTGCTGCAGGCCAAACTGAACGCAGACAAATCCTGTTGTAAATCTTTTGTGACAGGCAGAATGGAAGGTGTAAACTTCTAACTTTTCTAGATAACAACTACAGGAATGCCTGACACAAACAAGAATATGATGAAGAAGAATAGGAAGAAGATGAAGAAGTTGAATATGTAGAATAATAATTGTTGAATAAGAAGAATATGAAGAATGTAAGAAAAGGAAGAAGAAGAAGAATGTAAAAAAAGGAAGTAGAAGAATTTAAAAAAGGAAGAAGAAGAAGAATGTAAAAAAAGGAATAAGAAGAATGTAAAAAAAGGAAGTAGAAGAATGTAAAAAAAGGAAGAAGAAGAAGAAGAATGTAAAAAAAGGAATAAGAAGAAGAAGGTAAAAAAAGGAAGAAGAAGAAGAAAGAAGAAGAAAGAAGAAGAAGACATACATGTCTGGCAAAATATAAATGAGGCTAACATAGTCAATATCTTTGTAACTCCTAACGTCTTTAAAAAAAAAGTTTAATTCCTGCTATTCCATTTGATTGGGCTAAACCTCTATGGCTTTAATGTCTCCTCCACCTCCCACAATACATTCTACATTATTCTTAGTTGTTTTTCTTCATGTAGAATTAACCTACAAGGAAAGAAAGGGTTTTTTTCATTCCGATATTTTGGCCCCATTGACTTGCATTGGTTCCCGGTATCGGAATCGGCGATACCGATACTTTTTTTTAAGATCGGCCGATCCATTCTGATCCGATATTTTCAAGTATCGGCTGGTATCGCTCAACTCTAATTATAACTCCTCTTTAGCATATGCTCGCATGGAGCGTTTTGGCTTCAGTTTTTCCTTTAACATTTGTGAGGGCTTTGACTCCTACATTTGGGAGGTCCCTCCCTCATGCCAAATAGTTAGCATGAAAGTAGAATACTTATTCCCCATCTCTTTACAATGCCATTTGAAAAATTCCCATTTGTAGTTCTGGACGCTATAAGTTGAGTGCCAAGTTATTTTCACCTTTTCACTATTAGGCTGGAGTCACACACAACAATTAAAAAATCGGTCCGATTTTAACGGTACGAAATCGCACAAAGATTTCATGTCCAGGGATCCGTCTGTCATCCGATTTTCCGGCGATGAACTGATTTTATTCGCATCTAAGCATCAAATTGACATCCAATGCCAATGCCTGATGCTCTTTCCTGTTGACCTGGAGAAGTCTTGCGATTTAATCGCAAGTCACACGTGTGGTGCGTTTTCAATGCGATTTTTAATCGCATCCATAGACTTGCATTGGCGAATCCGATCCGAAAATCGGTGACAATCGCAGCATGCTGCGATTGTCTCGGTCCAAGGAACGGATCCGATAAAAAAACAGATGATGGGAGCAGCACCATAGAATAACATAGGGACGACTGCAATGCAATTTTTTATCGCATTGCATTCGTCCGATTTAATCGCTAGTGTAACTCCGGCCTTAGACACAAATTTGGAGCTAGGCGCTCCGCCCATCTACTGGGGTGCTGCGTACATGAGAAGTATATGGCGTATGCTAACAGAGGTATTATGTCAAAATTCCCTTTATAAAGGGATGTGTGCGTAAGATTTTCAAACTAACAGTATATATAGAGCATATTTCATGACTCATATTTTTATTCTGTGTAAGGCTGAAACCTGAAGAATTGTGTGGAGCATATTAATACATTCATGTACCAAAATGTACAAAAATCAACATTAGGCTACAAGATACACACTTAAAGAGACCGAAAGAAGGGCAACACAATAAACAAATTATATTAATAGAATATATAGAGATTGAGAGTAAAAATTTGACCTTTGTACAATGTACATAGATTTCCTAAAATTAAAAAATGAAAGTAGGGGTGCATATAGACCTCCCTGTAAAACACAGCAAAATAAGAGTCTATACCAACAAGACCAAAGGTGAATAATAAACAAATGAATAAATTTTGCTCTTGTTTCCACTGTGTGCAGTGTTGATCCTGTAGAGGTGCTGCTGTACTCATATCCTTAAGATGAACTATCCTGATGAAGGAAAACGTCATTTTCCGAAACGCATAGGAAATGGTTCTTGTCGCCCTCCGTTGTGGTCAAATGCGCACCACATGACCGCGGGAGAGTCACATGACTGAAGATGTCACACAGGTCCTACAGGTCCTGGAGCCAGTACATGCGCTGACACGCACTCTACATTGTACCGCAAGACACTGATCTTCAGCTTCTGTCACCGTCCGGGACGGCGCTGCAATGCCACTTACAAGTGTACCAGTCATCTACTGTTTGTCCCTTAAACGGGACAATCCTCTATTCATGGATATTTCATCTTAAGGATCTGAGTACATCAGCACCTCTACAGGATCAACACTGCACACCGTGGAGCAAGGTAATTCAATTCCACATTGATTAGAGTGTTGCACTAATTACTATACATTGGGACATAGAAAACAAAAAAAACACAAATATCATAAAATAAAAAATTAAAAAATAAACTGCAAATAATGCATAAAGGTAATAATAATAAGGGTATTTTGAAAACATAATTTTGATTAAAAGAATGTACAAGCCATCTCGTCAAGGCAACCCTTGTGGGACAGTCCTAACTCTAGTATTTAAAATCTTTCCACTTGCCAAGTGACATGAATGTGAACAAGGATCAAGGGACTGAACCACTAATAAAAGCATAGGCAAGACAGGATGGTTTTCCCAGCTCAGAAAGAGGGCGGTCACACCCATATATGCACAGAATGCACAATGAAATGAATAAAAAACTTGAGTTTGAACTGAGCAAGTAAGTTAATGTGTATGCACAATGTAAGTGCATACTAACACATGACCATTACACAGAGAAAACAAAAAAACCCACAACTATCCTAAAATAAAAAAATAAAAAATAAACTGCAAATAATGCATAAAGGTAATAATAATAATAAGGGTATTTAGTAAACATAATTTTGATCAAAAGAATGTACAAGCCATCCTGCCAGGCTAAAACAGGACAGCACACCTGGAACCAGCGCAAAATGTATTCATTTGTTTCCTAAAATTAACCCAAGGGGTCTGTATCAAACAATAAGAAACATGTCGTGATGGGGACATCACAATACAATTTGCAGTTATTACAAGAGGTATATATATATAAAAAAAATTTCTATTGGTTTAATAAATAGCGTATCTTTATGTAACAGTTGAGCGACTGGTGCAAAGCCTGAAGAGATATGCAAACATGACTTTTTACCTCCAATTTTCGTGAGTCTGCTGTTGCCATGTGTAATAAAACTGATATCTTAGAAAACTTGCCACACATTTCTAGATATACTGAATTTGAACATAACACCTCTTTGAAGTTGCTTGTCAAAAATATAAATAAAAGAATGAATGACGTGCACTCCATTGAAAAATCAGGTGCTGGCTGAACCTGTGACTCAGTCCAGAAATCATGACAAGAGAGAGAAACAGCTGCACTCAAAATAAGTCTTGTTTGGTCTTGCAGAGAGTGATAGAGTTTATTCAAAATTCACCATGGGTTAATATAAATAGAGTGATAATGAGGTACGAGGTTAATGAGGTACAAGGTAACATTTCGATCCTGTTCTGGGTCTTTATCAAACCATACTTAAATGGTAGGAAAAAAGGACCAAGAAGCTGTATATAGAAAGCAGAAGTTCCATCTTGGGTTAAGGTTCTGTAGGGATTGCGCCTGCTGTGAAGTTTTTTCCTACCATTTAAGTGAGGTTTGATAAAGACCCAGAACAGGGTCGAAATGTTACCTCGTACCTCATTAAACTCGTACCTCATTATCACTCTATTTGTATTACCCTGTGTTGAATTTTGAATAAACTCTAGCACTATCTGCAAGACCAAATGAGACTTATTTTGAGTGCGGCTATTTCTTTCTCTTGACTTGTCAAAAATATACCCGGGGAAATTTTTTTTCATCAGCATAAAGCATTCAATATGATAAAGGTTGACATTAAGGGGCATGGATTTGGTGGTGCCCACCAATGCCATGTTACAGATCAGAAGGTGACTGACTGGATCTTGTTCGAGCTTCCTGTCAAAATGTGGTCAGCATGTTACACCACTGAAAAACCCAGACAAGTGTGAGGATGTTGTGGGTTGGATGACAGACAAAGGCTCTAGTGTGTTGACAAGTAGCACTATGAAGTCATCCACACGGACAATTCTCAATAGCCAAGAGGCTGGGCCTCTGAATCTTCAACCTGGTCCTCTTTCCACCCATCATCAAGAGTCCCTGGAGACATACGACCCCAATGCTGGACACTCTGAGGAACTGTTTACGTTCCCTTGTAATTTGTCAGGGCTCTCAATGTGCACCATTAAAGAGGGTCATGTGGAGGTCAGTAATGCCCAAACATTTGAGAACCCACAGCCAAGAGAAAGCCACGTTGGGGAAGGT
Organism: Dendrobates tinctorius; assembly: GCF_039654945.1. Taxonomy (NCBI): domain Eukaryota; kingdom Metazoa; phylum Chordata; class Amphibia; order Anura; family Dendrobatidae; genus Dendrobates; species Dendrobates tinctorius. The sequence goes on along the minus strand of NW_027361765.1, from coordinate 20,693,429 downwards.
CAATTCATTTCTGAAGAGTTGGACAATAATCATGACGCACAGTTGCCATCAGGTCAGGCTAAAGTCGCAACGCAGAAGGAAGATCAGATTGAGAAATTGGAAGATGACGTTGTCGATGATGAGGCCACTGATCCAACCTTGCACGGTGGCACACCTAGCGAGCACAGCGGTGCAGGTAAGGAAGGAGAAGTATCCCAGTGCCTTCCAGGATAAGTGAAGAGTCTCCGCGAGCTCAACAATCACTGGATTTTGGCAGTTGCAGCGGAAAAGAGGAAATCTGTAAACCGTGTGCCGATAGGCTCATTTTTCATTGCTTTGAAATCTCTTTAATAATCTCTTTAATAATAACAATATGGAAGAGGCCAGGAGCCATTTGGTGAGCTGCATTTCTTGCTACATGTCCACAGACTTACCAGTGGAAAAGCCAAACTTCACATGCCACAAATGCAAACTTGTGTCCCTGTTGGTGGAAAAGTTACAAAATCTCGAAGAGAGGTTAGCTACATTGAAGATATTTAAGGAAGGTGAAGAGTTCCTAGACAGAGCAGAACTATCTCTTCATGTTACAGAAAGAGAAGAAATTCAAAGTGCACCTGAAGAAACAGAGGAATGGAAACATGTGACCCAGAAAAGTAGGAGGATCGGGAGGCAGTCAGCACCCATACTGCTCTGGAACCAGTACCAGGCTCTTACACAGGAGAACGATGAAGAAATTCATCAGGATAAAATGTTCCCCACAAACAGCAACCTTGTACGCCCTCATAGTCATCCTGGATGTAGAAAGAAAAATGTTTCGAAGAAGAAACGGAGAGTGGTGGTCAAGGGGGATTCCCTGTTGAGAGGAACAGAGGCCGCTATCTGCAGACCGGATATAACCTCAAGAGAAATGTGCTGTCTTCCAGGTGCAAAAATTAAAGGTGTGTCTGACAGGATATCAGGATTCTTCAGACCTACTGATGACTACCCCTTCCTGCTTATACATATGGGGACAAATGACACAGCAAGAAACGACCAGGAAACCATCTGCACCTTACAAAGACTGGAAAACATGCATTTGGAAGTCATCTTGCTACACTTATAAGGAGAGCTTTAATCTAGAAAAATGCGAGAAGGGAAGCAAAAGGCCAGAAAAAGCTATACACCTGACATATGCTATTGAGAACTCTGCTATTAGAAGTGGGAGGAAAGAACAAAGACAAAAGAATCTAAATAATAAAAATATTGGAGAAAGAGAAAACAATCACAAACTAAAATGTTTCTATACTAATGCACAAAGCATGGGCAACAAACAAGGAGAATTGGAACTACTAACGCAGGAAAAGAAACAGGACGTCATTGGAATCACTGAAACTTGGTGGGACAATACACATGATTGGAATACAAGGCTAGAAGGATACAACTTATTTTCAAGAAACAGACTTGATAAACCAGGAGGAGGTGCCACATTGAATGTTAGAAACACGTATATCTGCACAGAGATTGAAGCTTTAGAGACTGGGAGTTCTGTGGAAACTGTTTGGGTAAGAATACAAGGACAGAACAATGGAAAGGACACCATCGTAGGCATTTACTACAGGCCGCCTGTGCAAGCTGAAGATATGGATGAACTCTTTATGCATCACATGGCCAAGTTCTCCAAAAAATATGACATAGTTGTCATGGGAGATTTCAACTATCCAGACATTTGTTGGGAATCTATCTCAGGCAAAACTAACTGGTCAAGGAAATTCTTATCCTCTCTTGCTGACAACTTTATCTTCCAAAAGGTAGGCAAGAAAACAAGGGGAACTGCTACCTTGGATCTAATTCTTATAAACAGGGAGGAAATGGTCTAGGAGGTAAAAGTGGCTGGGACCCTAGGAGGTAGGGACCATGCTATTTTAGAATTTTGGATAACTAGAGGAGGAAGACCTGTGAAGACTCAGATGTCAAGGTTAGATTTCAGAAAGGCAGATTTTAAGGGATTCAGAAAGAGAATTGGAGGGATCCAATGGCTGGATATCCTTAAGGACAAAAATGTCCAGGAAGGATGGGAAATCTTGAAAAACGAAATTCTCAAAGCACAATTGTTAACAATTCCGAAAAGAGGGAAGAATAGGAAGCGTTTAAGGAAACCAGGATGGATGAACACAAAACCTAAGCACATGCTAAAAAGGAAGAAAGAAATGTTTATAAAATGGAAAGAGGGAGGCATATCTAAAGAAGAATATAATGCTGTCTGCAGAACCTGCAGGGCACGAATCAGATTATTTAAAGCTGACAATGAATTGAGGCTTGCAAGAGATGTCAAAAGCAATAATAAAGGATTTTGGGGATATGTCAAAAGTAAAAGAAAAGTCAAAGATGCCATAGGATTTTTACAGGATGAAAATGATGAAATGGTAAGATAGAATGTTGAGAAAGCCAAACTTTTAAATTCCTATTTTGCATCTGTTTTCTCTCAGAAAGGAAATGTAACATCAACTATTCTTCACTATCTTATTAAGAGAAGATAAGAATCCAGGATATCGATAAACAGAAATATAGCGAGGAAACACTTAGCTAACCTAAATGAATTCAAGTCTCTAGGTCCAGATGAATTACACCCCAGAGTACTGAAGGAGATAGCAGAAGACATTTTTGAACCCCTCTCCATAATCTTTGAAAATTCGTGGAGAACAGGGGAAGTCCCAGAAGACTGGAGAAGAGCAAATGTTGTTCCTATCTTCAAAAAGGGGAAGAAGGTAGACCCAGGCAACTATAGGCCGGTGAGTCTCACTTCTATACCAGGAAAGATCTTTGAACAAATTATTAAACAACTTGTATGTAAGTACCTGGAAAAGAATTAAGTGATTAAACGGAGTCAACATCGGTTTGTAACTAATAAGTCATGTCAGACTAATTTAATTTCCCTCTATGACAGAATCACTGATTGGGTGAATCAGGGAAATGCTGTAGATATAGTATATCTTGACTTCAGCAAAGCATTTGACAAAGTATCTCACACAATCCTTATTAAAAAAATGACTAAGTATGGAATGGACAAGGCAACTGTTATTTGGATTCATAACTGGCTTAGTGATTGGACCCAAAGAGTGGTCGTAAATGGCTGCACATCCAGGATTGTCTCAAGCGGGGTACCACAGGGCTCTGGCCTGGGCCCTGTATTGTTCAACATCTTTATCCACGATTTAGATGAAGGAATTGAGGGTAAACTGATTAAATTTGCTGATGACACAAAGCTAGGAGGGATAGCTAATACTAGAGAAGAGAGAGAGAAGATTCAAAAAGATATAAATAAACTGGAGAAGAGGGCAGAAACTAACAGAATGGTTTTTAACAGGGAAAAATGCAAAGTACTACATCTGGGCAATAAAAATGAAAAACGCATTTACAGAATGGGAGGAATAGGGCTAAGCAACAGCACATGTGAAAAAGACTTGGGTATACTAATAGATCACAGACTGAATATGAGTCAACAGTGTGATACAGCAGCAAAAAAGACAAATGCATTTCTAGGATGTATTAAGAGAAGCATACAGTCTAGATTACGTGAAGTCATTATTGCCCTCTACTCATCTTTGGTCAGACCTCATCTGGAACACTGTGTCCAGTTTTGGGAGCCACATTTTAAAAAAGACATCAACAAACTGGAGCAAGTTCAGAAAAGAGCGACCAGAATGGTGAGCCAGTCTTATGAGGAAAGGTTGCAGGATTTGGGAATGTTTAGCTTGCAAAAGAGAAGACTGAGAGAAGAGTTAATAACTGTCTACAAATATCTCAAGGGCTGTCACATTGCAGAAGGATCATCTTTATTCTCATTTTCACAAGGAAAGACTAGAAGCAATAGGATGAAACTGAATGGGAGGAGACACAGATTAGATATTAGAAAAAACTTTTTGACAGTTAGAGTGATCAATGAGTGTAACAGGCTGCCACGAGAGGTGGTGAGTTCTCCTTCAATAGAAGTCTTCAAACAGAGGCTGGACAGATATCTGTCTGGGATGATTTAGCGAATCCTGCTTTGAGCAGGGGGTTGGACCAGATGGCCCAGGAGGTCCCTTCCAACTCTACGATTCTATGATTTTGTGATTCTATGTAGCACAAAAACATGCAAGAAGGGGCAGTGGTTTGACCAGAGGCAGAATTCGGTCAACTGTTCCACAGAGCCCCCTGCACTCTGCTAGATAACAGGCCAAGAGTGCATTGTTCCCCTTTAAGGCAGTTTTTTTCTGATATTCCTTCAGATAAAATGACTGTAATTTGCAACAACTGCCAAACCAAGCCAAGAAGAGGCAAGAACACTGCCAAACTGAGCACCACCAGCATGTAAAAGCACATGGCAGCCAAGCGCCCCAGTAGGTGGACGAAACACCTGCCTGGGTGCAAAATATTTGTCTGATGGTGAAACTACTGCCCCTTTCCCTGTGTTATGACCTTCCCATTCTGCTGTTCATGAAGCAGACACTGATGCCTCCTGCTCACAACCTGCAGTTGCACAGACACAACAGTCAGCAACCACATCCAATTCATTGTCACTTCGCAGCATTCACTTGTCCCTGCCCAATACATTTAACAGAAAGCAGAAATATTGACCCACCCACAGGCCAAAATGCTAAACACCCACATAGCAAGATTGGTAGCCCTGGAAATTTTGCTGTTTCGACTTGTGGAGGCTGAGTCTTTCCATGACTTCTTAACGGTGGCAGCCCCACGGTTCTCAATTCCCATCCAACACTATTTTTCCCGGTGTCCATCATGATATCAGCTGTGCTCTGGCCTACGCAGTCACAGAAAAGGTCTACTATACCACAGACACGTGGACAAGTTCTTGTGGACAAGGATGCTACATTTCTCTTAATGCACACTGACTGAACCTGGTGGAGTATGGGACAGAGTCAGAGGCTGGGACATCATACATCTTATTCACACCAAAAATAGCAGTCCCAACTTCCATCAGCGCTTCAGTCTACTCATGTTGCAGTTTCTGTCTCACCTCATCCTAGTCACCGAAACTAGCTTCCCCATCACTCCCCAGCTGGGAGGTGTGCAGCACTGTCCTGGCAAAGTGGCAGCATGTTCTGCCGAAGCTCAACTGTTTAGGCGATAAAGTGCACAACACAGCCAAGCTGTTGAAAGGGATACAAGAATAGGACGATCAGTGGATCTTCACTGCTGGACTTTTAATCAGGTCTGGTTGTGTGCGATAATAGGTGTAACTTGGTGGTGGCTTTAAAGCTTGGCAATCTGGTAAACATGTTCCATGCATGGCTCATGTGCTGAACTTGGTTGTACAGCATTTTTAGAAACATACCCTCCATTGCCAGACCTACTTGCGAAGGTATGACGTGTCAGCGCACATTTATGAAAGTCATCCCAGGCTTTCATCGGATTAGCTTTGCTGCAGCAGCAATTTAATTTGCTTCGTCACCAACTTATTTGTGACCTGCCCACATGCTGTAATTTGACCTTTCAAAATAATAATAAATAATAATTTTATTTCTATTGCGCCAATATATTCTGCAGCACTTTGCATTTTAGAGGGGACTTGTACAGACAATAAATGACATTAAATAATAACAACAATCATATAAACAACAGATACCAGGAGGAATGAGGGTCCTGTTCGCAAGCTTACAATCTATGATGAAATAGGGGAAACGCAAAAGGTGGATGGTAACAATTGCTTTCATTGTTCTGACCAGCCATAATCTAAAAAATCAGGTGTTCAATGTTCATGTAATGCTGCATGAAACTGATATAGAAGGGTTAATGATTTGCCTTTAAATGCCTTTAATTCTTCATTTGCCTTTCATTTATTCTTATGACACTGCAGTTTTGCCTGTCTCCTCTTCAAGGGAAAAAAGCTTCTTATCATATATGTTCTCAATAGTCAGCCACAACGTGTTCTGTGTATATTGTAAACAAGGTATGACCCTGAAGTGATGGTGAGGGCCACATGAACTCCATAGAATTACATATTGTTGTAAATGATATAAAAGATTACCTTGTGTTTCATTACGTCAGATAAAGTGATTTGCCCACAGCCCGTGTGTGCAGTCTCTTTTGTCTCCAAGCGCTTGTAAATTAATTGCGTAAAACTCCTAATTCGGCCTCACTGGTGATCTGGCATATCTGACTTTGGTCAGAACAAAAACAGCTATGACAGTTTGGCGCCCAACGTGGGAGCCATTAATCCAGCCTTTTCGGAATCCGTATGTGGGAGCTTCCTGGGAGGTTGAAACATGCAAAATCCAGCTGCAGCAGGTAAGGAAATTTTATTCTTACATTGATTTTGCATTTTGCAATGTCTCTAAGGATCTCTACATATCTCTGGGTAAGGTTGTACAACACGGTTCAAAAGAACTTACATCACCAGTGAGCAGTGAGTATGTCTGTATGAGAGTTGAATAATAGAGTAATAAGATAATAATTGTCATCTGTATTATCTGTCAATCTGTTCTGGCAATATACTAATATACTAACTGGTTGTGTACTGTTATGAATGGGTCACCGAGGAGGAAAAAACCTAAACATGCTAAGCCCAGAAAAACCAGAAAGGTTGGTAACTATGCAGATTGCAGATCCCTGATCCTAACCACACAACTAGCAGCAGCCGTGGAGCGTACCTACGATGAACCTAGACGCCTCGTCACAGCCGGAGGACTAAATAAGCCTAAAGCAAGAAAAGGGGAAAACTAACTGCCCCAGAGCAGACCCCAAAGGAATAGACAGCCCCTACACATGTATTGATGGTGAAACAAGATGAAAACACAAACACAGGCAGGAAAATAGGCTGAGCAAATGATGGGGCCCAAACTAACTAGAAAGGAGAGGAAAGGAAAGACACTGTCTGCAATCTGCCCAAAACCCTACAAAATAATGTCCAACACTTCTGATAACAAAATTAACCCTGAAGTCACTAGACTTCTCCCACTATATCAGCATTCTGAAATATTCTGAGACAGAGCAAAAATAGGCCAATCTAATAAGGGACAAAAAGCAATTTGGCAAATACAGATAAATAAAAGTGGAAATTCAGCACAGCCCCAGCCGGGGCTGGCTGACCACACAAAAAAACTGAATAGAACAACAAAATCAAGTGTGAACATTAGCAGAGAAACTTAGCTTGAGCTGACTGGAACAGAGCTGAGAACCAAGACCTGACAAGCAGAAGGAATCACCAGCACCAGAGTAGAGCGTCGGCTGTCTTAAATCCAGTCTGAGATTCCTGAGGTCCAATCGTCATCCTCATTATCAGGTGGCAGATCTCTACTGATTAAATCAGCCTCACTACCTCCTGTTACCACCAGAGGGAGCCTGGAAGGAGAACTCAATGAACTCACAACATTGTACTGTGTAGCACAGAGCTGGGATACTCCGTGCAGTGTTGTTATTTTGGTCATATTGGTTTGGCAGTAAATCATATGAGGCTGTATTTTGTATAGGGCTGTGGTTTTTTGGTTGTTTTGGTTTTTGTTGTTCTCGTTGTTTAGCAAGTTGGCTTTGGTGTTCTCAGAGTGTCAGTGGACACTGCTGTAGTTTAAGGTGTTAATTCCAAAGTGCAAAATAGGCAGGCTGTGTGAATCCTTGTATGTATGTCTATGAGAACCTCTGAATGAGATGAGAGATGAGTAATTGAGTATAAGGGATATAAATAAATCTCCATTTGATGAGGGGTTCTGATTAGGAATGGTCCTCTGTATGTGACAGAGGACATTATTCAACTCACTTTGAGCTGAATTAGGTGCAGTGATTGAGATAAGGGATTTTTGTTATCTTCTCTTTGTAAAATCAAATGACCACTGAAAAGTGAAAGAAAAAAAAAATCCCTGAAAGAGCACGTATGAATGAATCATCACACATCATTTTGTGTCAAGAGATTGATACCTTTCTAGTTCTTGTGGGAGATCCTGGACAGATGCGGTATAGATATTTCCAATCTACATCTGAGACTGAATGAATTGAGTAATAATATAGCTCGTGTTATATGTGGCATTACATTGTAAAGTTTCCTGGATGGACTTGGCCAGAAAAGGGCAAGGCTCAGGTACTCATATTATACAGTTACCTGCTCTTACCGTGAAATCCCGTGATTTTGAGAGTTTTATAGAAATTGGTTTTGATTAAGTCTAAAGAACTGCTGCATTTTGTTAGTGTGAAGGACACTGCTTTTCTAAAATTCTGATGGGAGGGGGGAATGAAAGGGCTGCGCGGTTCTCCTCTCCGTTGTTATCTCCGCTGAGTTTCTAATGGGAGGATTCACAGAGCTGCGCTCAAGATTCTCTGTGTTTCTGTCCTTGGAGTAAATACTCGCTAGGAGATTTGTGCATTTTAAAGCAACAGTACTTAATTGAAGTAGAATGAAATTTTGTAAGTTGAAGTTGGAAGTTGAAAGTAAAATATGGTGCCTAATTTAGAAGGAAATTATAAGTGATTGTTTGGTCATTAATGTGTTTGAACCTGCTTCTAGTTGTGTGATTGATTTATAGCAAATTTTGGATCAACAAAGGAGGTAGCCGACTGTATGGCTGATAAAGTAGGCTAGAGGCCTATCACACCTGGACCTTCTTACTTTAGTCAGTGGGTTTTTTGTTGTGGGTGAGAGGTGAGGGCAAGGAGCCTTCTGGATACACCTTGGCAGGCTCACTCTGACTTGCTATGTGTGGCCTGTAAGACAAGGTCAGGCACACTAGAAGAGCATTTCAGAACAGAGGTGAGCTGAAGCAGCCTTCCCACATTCCATGGAGCTGGGCTGGAAGGAAAAAGGCCTATTCCTATTCTAGCCAGCTGATCTAATGGGTGAGAGGCAGAGAACCTTCTCGTTACATCCAGTAGGTCTACCGGGTGAGAGGCAAGAAGCCTTCCCGCTACACCTTGGCAGGCTCTCTCTGACTTGCTACATGTGGCCTGTAAGACAAAGTCAGACACACTAGAGGGGCATTTCAGAAGAAAGGTGAGCTGTCGGGAGAAAAAGTTGAAGCCATGGGCAACTTTTTCTGTGTACAGTTGGTGCCCCCAATGGGATCCAAGACAGCTATGCAAATTGTAAAAGACAAAGAAGAAAGGAAGCAGTAAAACAAGTGGGACCAATATTGAAAAAGGCAAAAATACCAGAGTGTGAATGTTTGGATGTACAAAAAGGCACACACAAGGGAAGAAAATAGCACGCGAATAAATTATGTTTGAGAATGTGCAACAGTATGGAGGTGTATTATGAATGAATGTTTTGATTGACAAAGTTTAACCAGAGACCCAGACAAAACAGATGGACTTGTAACCACTGTGATCAGACTCAGACAAACCCAGACTGAATAGCTACTTGGGTGACCTGTGCTACCAACCTAAGCGAGTTGCGCTAAGTCCTGTCCAGACAAGATCATATGCAGTGACATAAGAAGCTAACATAATGGTGTGGTTAGTGGGTAGTCGGGACTTTGACCTTTGAGGAGTAAGCTGACAGTAGACATCAGACGACCAACCACATCAGGACCTAGAAGGGCGACTAGAATAAGAAAGATGCAGGAGTGTTATCCCTGGAGCCCCTCTGACCAGTTAGCTTTGCTGAAGCAGCTGCCTGACCCTGAAAACCAACCATTCCCGTTTTACAGACACATAATGGAAATACAGCGGACATATAAGTGTACCTGGGCAGACCTAGAGAAGTTGGTGAGTTTAAAGGCAGGTGATGCACTAGGACATATAATTAAGACACACACAGATGTGGCAAAGAATCAGGCTTGGGGCATGGATGATAAATCTGCACGGTCTGGGGAGACATACTGTGAGTCACTAAAACAGTGGGCTACAGTGGAACAAACAGAGCAGTCTGTACTCCTGACTAACATGACACAGCAAAAAGAAGAGAGTGTAGAGATGTACTTTGGACAGTTACAGCTGAAATGGGCAGACATGGGGTACATTTGCATAAACCCACTTGATGATAGAATACTGGTGAATGCATTCATTGATGGTATAAACAAAGACTTACGAGACGCAGTACAGACAGCCAGACCTGAATGGAGATATGTAGATCCGAAAGACCTCCTTAAGGTAGCTAAAGTAGTTGAGCAAACAATGACAATAAGACGACCTGTCATTAGAGATGAGCGACTTTGCCTTTTCTAGGGTCGAGTCGGGTTTAATGAAACCCGAGTTTCTCAAAAGTCGAGTTGAACGAAATCAGCCGACTATAGGGAAAAGTCGGGAAATATGAAACCCAATACAAGTCAATGGGGCGAAAAGTCGGCAGTGAGTGGAGGACTGTAAACACACCTGGCATGAATTTTAACCCCAGAGGCGGCAAAACCTCTCTCTTGTCTCCCTCTCCCTCCCTCCCTCTCTCTCTCTCTCCCTCCCTCCCTCTCCCACTCCCACTCCAGCTACGCTCCCGCTACACTACGCTCCGCTTCTCTCATTGGCTGAAAAAAGTCACGTGCAAGCATTCGGCGAAACCCAACTTTGACGCTTGGGTCGCCGACTGTATGGCCAACTTCACACTGTGGTCGGGTTTCGTTTCATGAAACCAGACTTTGACGAAAGTAGGTGACTTTTGAATCTGACCGACTTGTTTCACTCAACTCTACTTGTTATGTATGCTGGAACACTAGGAAAACAGTGGAGACGTAGCAAGGGACCTAGGGACATAGAGACAGTGAGATGCTGGAATTGTGGTGAGAATGGGCACTACGCCAACCATTGCAAAAACCCTATAAAGGAGTGTAAACAGACCAATCTTCCACCTCCTCCACATACAGACTAGGAAACTGGCAACCCAGTGACAAATGTGTGCCCTGTTCTTGTCCCCTCCAGACCTGGTCCTGCCTTGATGACCACCATAACAATGCCGGGAGGGAAAGAGGCAGAATTTTTGATTGACACTGGGGTAGACGAGACTGTGGTACACAAAGATTTGATAATGCCAGACATGATTACTAATGAGATTGTGGAATGTGTGGGGGTAGAGGGGCAAGTGACAGAAGCCCCTATGACTAAACAAATAAGACTAAAATTACGAGATAGCCAAGAGGTGCTTACAAAACTTATTGTTAGTGACAATACCCCTATGAATTTACTGGGAGCAGATGCGCTGAGTGCGATACAGTACTCTCCTGAGGGCATTACAGTCACAAGTACCCTCTCAGATAAACATTTGTGTAAAATTGCGGCAATGGTGTAAAAGACAAAAGCAGTGAAACTAACACCTGACACCAAAATGCCTGAGGATGAGGAAATGGGAAAGGTGCCAGACACTGTTTGGGCAAGGGGAAAAACTGATGTTGGTCGGCTGCCCATTTCCCCTGTCATGATTAAATTAAAGAAATTAACCACTCCTCCTTGTTTAAAGTAATACCCCTTGAGCCTAGCCAAATCAATGGCCCTGAGCAGGGATATTAAAGAGTATGTTAAGGCAGGGGTTCTGGTGCAAAGATCTTCCCCCTGCAACACCCCTTTGTATCCCATTATGAAAAAAGGACCTAAGGCTTCCCCTGACACAGAATGGTTCATGACTTAAGGGCTATTAATGATGTTACAGAGAGTATAACCTCAATTGTCCTTGATCCACAGACATCTGTCATAGATCCCAGCAACATCAAAATGTTTCACAGTCATTGATTTAGTGGGTGCATTTTTCTCTGTACCCCTGCACCCTAGCTGTCAGTATCTTTTTCCTTTACTCATAAAGATAAACAATATTGTTGTACAGTCCTCCCACAAAGGGGGAAAGAAATCCCCAGCCATCTATTCAGCAGCGATGGCAGGAATCCTTGAGTAGTGGCAATCACCTCATCCGCAGATTGTACTATTACAGTACGTGGATGACCTTTTGCTGTTCTGCCTGGACCAGAGGTCCTGCAGGGAAGCTACAGGTTTTTTGCTATGTTTTTTTTAGCAGAAAAGGGTTGCAAGGTCTCACGTGACAAATTATAGTATTACAAACAAAAGGTGACATTTTTGGGACATTGTATTGCCGAAGGTACCAGACACCTGACTGAAGAAAGGAAACAGGCAATTCAAAATCTCCCTCTACCCAGGTCACATCAGCATCCACGCACTTTCCTAGGCTTGGTGACCTACTGTAGGGCTTGGATAAGGTCTGCTTCACAAATGATTCAACCACTTTATGACTGTTTGTCACCAGACCCCTATGATCTCAACTCCTTTGACAATTTATTCCCCACATGACATCCATTCCATACTCCTACATGTTCAACCAAAACATCTGTCTGTGGCTAGACAGCTCTGACTTGAATGTGCTCTACTAATTCCTGAGTATGTCACCTCAAAAGATGTAACGTTCTGAATCCCGCCACCCTCCTGCCTGTGGATTCAGAAAAGGGGGAATTGGTGATCGTATTGGCAAGTGAGGAAGAATACTTTGACTTGACGCATGAACCTGACTGCGTAGAACTGATGAGTCAGGAGACAGTGGGTTTTGCACACGTTCATGAAAAAAAAAACCTGTTCCTAATGCAGATTTTGAGTTTTTTTGTAGATGGCTCCAGATACCACCAGGATGGGCGATTCTACAGTGGATATGCAGTAGTATTCTCGCATGAGGTAATCCGAGCTGAACCACTCCCTCCTCACATGTCGGCACAGGAGGCAGAGTTGAAAGCACTCACTGAGGCGTGTAGAGCCACCGCAGGTATACAGTAGTTGCTAATATTTGCACTGATTCGGATTATGCATGGGGAATAGCCCATGATTATGGCCCTATCTGGAGAAGCAGAGCCTTTCTTACATCAGCCTGTAAGCCCATTAAGAATGCAGAGCTGGTGAAACAATTGATGGAGGCATTGATGTTACCAGTCCAGGTTGGCATTGTCAAGGTAAAAGCACACACAAAAGGTGACTCCGTGGAGGTAGAGGGCAACAGAAAGGCGGACTAGGCTGCTAAAGTAGCAGCAAGGCGGCCTAGGGAGAAGTGGATGGTGGCAGTGAGTCAACGTATTCCAGCCACACTGAAATCCCTCCAGCAAAAGGCTGCCCAAATAGAGAAGGTATACTGGGGGAGACTGGGAGCTGAGCTGAACTCAAATGGAGTATGGGAGAATAAGGATAAATTGTGCCTACCAAAGTCCCTGGTCCCAATCATGGCGCAAGCAACACATGGCCCCACTTGCGCCTCAAAAAGTCACATGTGTGCCATGGTAGATGCCTTCTGGATCGCTCCTGGTTTCAGTTACGCAGCCGCCAAACTCGTACAATCATGCCTCATCTGTGCACAGCACAACCCAGGTAAAACAGTAAAAGTCCCTAAGAAAGTGACACCTAGGCCTCTCTACCCATTTCAGAGACTGCAGATTGACTACATACAGCTACCAAGGTAGGAGCATGTGCAAATATCCTAGTATGTGTAGATCTCTTCCCTGGTTGGCCGGAAGCCTATCCGGTAAAATGTGAAAATGCTAAAACGACTGCAGACAAACTGATGAAAGAACTGATATGCAGGTATGGTGTCCCAGAAACCGTAGAAACCAATAGGGGTACACACTTCATGGGAGAAATAATGAGGGAAGCCATGCAGGCCCTGGGTGTACAGCAAGCATTTCATTCACCATATAGGCCACAAAGTAGTGGGAAAGTGGAAAGACTATGTCACACCTGCCATGCCTGTCATGACACTTTGCCCTCAGTGCCGGGTCCCTGCGGGCACCCTGGAGGTCTCTCATGTCTTATGCTGCAAGATCCCTGGAGCAGTGTGCATGCGCACCTCACCTCGTGGCTGTGTGACCAGCTGTCTCTGCTCTGCCTGCGGCAAACCTCTGTTTTCCTGAAGACCCTGATCATGTGACTTTTCCAGCACTGTCTGATGCAGCAGTCCTCTCTGTGTATCTGGAGCCCCTGATCATGTGACCTTTCCTATGATCCAGCACTGTCTGACCCAGCTAACCTCTCTGTGTTTCTGGAGCCCCTGATCATGTGACCTTCTCTATGGTCCAGCCCAGTCTGATCTATCAATGCTCTCTATGATCCTGGAGGATCTTAACCCAGAATTCCCCTCCTGGTCCTGACCCGGAAGTGCAGGTGCTAATGCCCTATCAGACCACCCCTTCCTATGGTTGGGGCCTGATTACCGCGTTGCTTCCCTGCATGGCTGCTTGGGCTGCTCGGTCGCTCCCCGTATTCTGTTCCCCTGCACTCTGCCCTGTCGTGCATCTCTGTACACGCTCTGTGTTTGTATTCTGCCTCTTGTCCTGTGCCATGTCTTGTGTTGTCCTTTGTGCCATGTTTTGTCTCTGTCATGCTTTGACTTGTAGTCCTTCCTGTGTTCTCTGCCTTGCCTGTTTTGCCATGTCTTGCTTTTGCTATGCTTTGACTTGTAGTCCTTCCTGTGTTCTCTGCCTTTGCCTGCTTTGCCATGTCTTGCCTTTGCTATGCTTTGACTTGTAGTCCTTCCTGTTTTCTCTGCCTTTGCCTGCTTTGCCATGTCTTGCCTTTGCTCTGCTTGGTGCTCTGTTGTGCCTCCTGGCACACGAACCACTCCTGCTCTGACCTATGGTGCTTCTCAAGCACATTTCCAGGCTAGTCTCAAGGTACTTCCTTGACCCGGCTCTGGGCTTTGGCCTATGCTCCACTGCTAGCCCTGTTCTCTGCCTGGTGCTCTGTTGTGCCTCCTGGCACACGCACCGTTTCTGCTCTCTGACCTATGGTGCTTCTCCAGCACATTTCCAGGCTTGTCTCAAGGTTCTTCCTTGACCCGGCTCTGGTCATCGGCCTACGCTCCGCTGCTAGCTCTGTTCCTGCTTTGCTTTGTGGTGCCTCCTGGCACACTCTCCTTTCCTGTACTCTTTCTGACCCCGCTCTGTGCTTATGCCTAGGTTCTGCTCCTTGCTTTGTCTTTTCCTTGTCCTGTCTGGTTTTCCCTTCCCCTTGTCTTGTTGTTTCAGTACCGACCTGTTGGTCGTGTCTCACAGGACAGTGTCACGTGTCAGTCTTGTTGTTTTAGTTACTGGCCTTCGGGTCGTGTCACACAGGACAGGCATGCGTGACAGATTGCCCTTTGCCCGCCTCCTGTGCCTTAGTCGTGCCGCTTACTTGTGTCTCAGCCATGTGCACTGGCCAGTGAGGCGTGTCTCCTGCCTTGAACCCTGGCGTGGCTCCTAGCATGCACCCTGCCTTGAACCCTGGTGTGGCTCCAAGCACGCACCCTGCCTTGAACCCTGGCGTGGCTCCTAGCACACACTCTGCCTCGAACCCTGGCGTGTCGCCTAGCACGCACCCTGCCTCGAACCCTGGCGTGGCTCCTAGCATGCACCCTGCCTTTAACGCTGGCTTGCCTGCCGGATTCCCAATACCTGCCGACCGCTGCCAGAGGTCCGGAACCAGATGACTGCGGCCTGATGTCCGGAGTTGATTTCCGCAGCCTGATGCCTGGATCCTGTCGGTCGTTGCCAGTAGTCCAGAGTCCGATGCCATCACACCCTGCCTTGGACCCTGGCGTGTCTTCTAGCACACACCCTGCCTTTGACCCTGGCGTGTCTCCTAGCACGCACCCTGTCTTGGACTCTAGCGTGTCTCCTAGCACGCATCCTCTCTTGAACTCTGGCGTGTCGCCTAGCACGCATCCTCTCTTGAACTCTGGCGTGTCTCCTAGCACGCATCCTCTCTTGAACTCTGGCGTGTCTCCTAGCAGGCCTCCTGCCTTGAAACCCTGGTGTGTCTCCTAGCACGTACCCTGCCTTGAACCCTGGTATGTTTTATAGCATGTGTTATGCCTTGAACATTTGGCGTGCCCCTGCACGCACTTTGCTGTGTTTCACTGTTTATGCCTTGCACCTGATTAAAGCTTGAAACCATGTTTATTGAAGAAACCCAGTGACCTTGCTTTATGTTTTGCATCCTGCTCGTTCCTGTTGTTAGACACTCACTAGTGTCCCCCTGAGCCGGCCGTCTGGTCCCAGCAGTCGTGGTGGCTCACCCCCTTGGTCTTGTCCCTGACACTCCCTGTATAGGGGGTGGTTCCTCACAAGGTCAGCTCGCCCTCTGTGGGTGGGTGCCACGACCCAGAGGGTCCACTCAAAAAATCGGCTCAGCAGAAGCTGAGTCCGTCAAAGACTAAATGGGACACTTAAACTGAAAATTCAAAAGGCCGTGGCAGACACAGGAAAGAGCTGGGTAGAGTGCTTGCCACTTGCACTCTTTTCAGTCAGACACACTCCAAATAGAAACACAGGCTTGTCTCCTTTTGAAGCCCTGTTTGGTAGTGCACCAAAGACTGGTCTGTACTTCCCACAGGTGCTACAAATGCAACACGGTACTAGGACAGCCTATGTCCAGGCCTTGCAGAAAAGACTTAATGTAGTGCATAAACATGTGTTCTCATCCATTTCAGATCCTAATGAAAGTGCAGATGTGCATCAGCTGAATCCAGGTGATTGGGTGGTTATACGCAGACACATATTAGAAGGAGCCTGGACCCACGATTTAATGGCCCCTTCCAAATCCAGCTGACCACATCCACCTCAGTAAAACTTGAGGGAAAGCCCACCTGGATCCACACCAGTCACTGCAAGAAGGTCCTTTCAACAGCAGAATGACTGATCTCCTAATCACCTTGCTGGCAGTGGCATGGTTACTGCACTCTACAGAGACACGGGACAAACTCTTAAATGTTGACTGGGACAACAAACTTATTCGGCATCATGCTCTTCTCATAAAGGACATGGAAGGACAGAAACCGAAAGACTGTTGGATCTGTACACACAGCCCAGTATCTGCAAGGACTATGCCATACTTAGCCTTACCTCTGGAGCTATGCAAGGTATTAACCCCACACTGCATATACAATGAGACTTGGACTCAATCAAGGATTTGGGGAAAAGATATGCCCCGTGATATATCTGCCTCATTGGCTATAATCGGATGGGCTGCTAATCCCTGGTTTCAGTTTAATACAACGCGGCTTAAGGTACAAATGTGAAGGAGGAATGTGTCAAATAATTGTCCCACCTGTTGTAATTATATCGACCCTGCTGGCAATCTCCAGATCAGGGCCAGTATAGACAAAATAGGTGAACTTAGAGACCAATGGTTAAAACAACACACTGCAAACAGAGACTCCTGGTGGGGTAACACATTTTTTTTTTAATCCAGCAAATTGGTTTAATGGCGTAGCAGGATGGATTTTTGACATTGTACAGACTTGTATGCAAATTTTGTTGTTTTGCTTATTGTTTTATGTAGCCGTAAAAGAGCTAATATATGTATTACTTAAGCTACTGGATAATGTATGCATGAAAAAAATCTAAGGCTGAACCTTCTGTAGTGACTCTGTAGTGACTTCTTATGACTCTGCAGGTTTGCCTGTCTCCTCTTCAAAGGAAAAATGCTTCTTATCATATATGTTCTTGATAGTCAGACACAACATGATCTGGGTACATTGTAAACAAGGTATGACCCTGAAGTGATGGTGGGGGCCACATGAGCTCCATAGAATTACATATTGTTGTAAATGATATAAAAGATTGCCTTGTGTTTCATTACGTCAGATAAAGTGATTTGCCCACGGCCAGTGAGTGCAGTCTGTTTTGTCTCCAAGTGCTTGTAAATTAAGGGCGTAAAACTCCTAATTCGGCCTCACTGGTGATCTGGTATATCTGACTTTGGTCAGAATGAAAACAGCTACGACAAAACGGTTACCAACCAGTATGTGTAAAAGTACAGACACAGAGGGCTATTAAATGCATAAAGTGTGTGAGAACATGACACAAGGATCCTGGTTCTGAAGAAAATTGTGAATGAGCATCACAAGGATAGTTAGATAAATGTATTGAGGCGGTAGGCAGTTCATATGTTGGCAAGACTTAGTGAGCAGCAGAGAGCATTTTCTGAATTCCAGCTTCTCAATGCCCATCAGAGTAACACTCAGCCCCCACACATAACAACTGGTGAGTGGGTGTGGATTGATGACATATGTGAAGATCTTCAAAACTTTGAGTACTGCACCAAGAAGGTGATCGCTGATGACGCTATTGTCAGTGTACCATCCCGCTGCTCGGTCTTTTAAAACGTTCACTGCAAAATCTCAAAGAGGAAGCTTTGAATGCCGAGCAGGTGGCTATGGAGCAAGATTTTACAGTGGCTTATACCACAAAACCCAGCCTCATACAATATTCTCAAGCCACATTGGGTGATGATGAGGAACAGGAGGAGTATGAGGAGGAACAGGAGTTTTTGGTCTGCAATACAGAGGGGACTCCCAATCCCAGCTTCATGCCTGTCCTGCATGGATGGCCTGAAGAGGAAGAGGAGGAGGCTATGTGTTGTTATGAGGTGAGGATGGTTAGTATTCTTACTGATGAGGAGACTGAACGTTTGACTCTTTGTAGTCTGCAACACAAGACAGAGTTCATGCGCAGATGCTTTTCCCTTGACCCTCATGTGAAAGACGTTTTTTCCAACATGAAATACTGGCTGTGCACCTTTCTTAACCCATGGTACAAGAAGAAATTTCATATTCTCATGTCGGAGGCAGACATGCTAATTTCAGTGCATGCATGGAAGAGGGTTGTTGTGGAAGACATGCTAAAAAGATTACCCTCATACAATGCTGCTGGCAGAGGTGCAAGCTCCTTTCACCCACTAGGATTACAGGGGAGAGCCACTCATAAAAGGTGCAACTTGCTGAGGGGGGGAGATGTCCACCAACTGGGCCATTTTCATGAGACCATCACATCAGTAAGGGCTATCTGTGGGTGTAACTATGATGAGGAGGGAGAAGTTGACCAAGATCGTGAAGGACTACTTAAGTGACCATACCAGCATACTTGCTTATTCTTCAGTGCCCTTAACTATTGGTTGCCCAGGTTCCACATTTGGTCTGACCTTTAATTGTATGCCTTGGAGGTGCTGCCATGCCCTGCCACAAAATGTGTTGTCTTAGCCCGTTTTTAGTTCAGCTGGTGCAATCATAACGGATAGACGCACACGCCTGTCAATGAAAAATGCAGACAGGCTGACTCTTCTAAAATTGAACAAGGGCTGGATTTCCTCCAACTTTGTAAACCCTACGGATGATAGCAACGTAATGTATAAGCAGCCCAATTTTTTTTGGGAAACTGTCTTAACATCCATCCCTTACTGTCCAAACCCATTTTGTTCAGGAAACCACCTCCCCCTACTGCTTCTGCAACAAGTACTTAGTGGTTATGTATGTATACCCACATAGCTAATGTTTTGTACTTTGTGAAAACTTGGCACATTGTGCAATGGTGAAACTTGTACTCCCTATTGATTGTCTTGCTCACACACTCCAACAGTGAGTAATGAAAATTATTGCCATTGCTAAATTGCCAAATGAGATTATCTGTACCTGGATAATGCAAGTCGCACAACTGCTAGATAAAGATATACTGTACTTTTTTAAACCAACAGAAAATTATGATTTTTTTTTTTAGATCGCCTTGCTGACACACTCTAAATGCAGAGTAATGAAGATTAATGCCACTTCTAAATTGTCGCATAAGATTATCTCTACCCGGATGGTGCCAGTCACACAACTGCTAGATAAAGATTCTCTATTTTTAACCCCTTTCCAAAACTGAGTGGAATAGTACTCCCATGTTGGAATCCCTCCCTTTGATGTGGGCTCCGGTGCTAAGCCCACATCTTTCCTCGCACATTTCAGCTGTATTGAACAGCTGACATGTGCCTCTAACAGCCGTGGGTAGAATTGTGATCCACGCATGGCTATTAACTAGTTAAATGCCGCTGTCAATCTCTGACAGCAGCATTTAACTTGTTCTTTCCGGAATCGCACTTGTAATTCTGCCCATCAGTGACCTTGTAACGTGATAATGGGTCACCGATAAGTTGGCATGACAACCAGAGGTCTTCAGAGGTTGGTTATAGCCTGGTGGTCAGAGCTCATAGTATGTGAGCATTTCTGCTATATACAGGAGATCTGATCATCGCCTGTATGTAGCATAGCCGAGCAAAGTAGAGACTACTGAAGCATGCAAAAAGTAGAAAAAAGATTTTAAAAATATATAAAGTAAAAAAAATGTAAAAGTTCAAAAAAAAAATCAAATACACACATATTTGGTATTGCCGTGTTTAGAATCACCCGATCTATCAATATAAAAAAGAATTAATTTGTGCCATGCCGGCGCCGGCTATCACGCCGGCGTCGGCTGCCATGCCGATGCCCGCTCCTGCTGCCTCTGCCTCATGCGTCTCCCGGACCCCTGCTTACCACTCCCGTCGCCACACTGTGACTCCTGCATCCCGTTCTGCTGCCCGGGGGATCCAGCGTGGGCTCTCTCCTCCCTCCTCCTTCTGCCCTGCTCTAGCTCCGGGCTTGCGCCTTAGGCCGCGGACGCGCGCTCCCATCCCTTCTTAACCCCTTCAGAACCGTCCCTAAGGAGTGATCTCCAATTGGGAGCCAGCGTGGGGTATATCAGGTGGCTCCTCCTTCCTGGAGGCGCCTGATTATCATGTGCCTTCCTGTACGATACTCTGGCCCCGTCCTGTCGCTCCTGTCACCAGACATTCCTGACTCTAGTCGCTCCTGACCCTGCTCGCTCCTGACTCTTTCGCTCCTGACTCTGGTTGCTCCTGACTCTAGTCACTCCTGACTCTGGTCTCTCCTGACTCTGGTCGCTCCTAACTCCAGTTACTCCTGACTCCAGTCGCTCCTGACTCTTGTCACTCCTGACTCTAGTCGCTCCTGATTCCAGTCGCTCCTGTTCCTCTGACTTGTTGTCTCATCTGCACTTGAGCTGCCCCTCTTGGTATCAGCTGTCGCGGTATCCGACTCCTTCAGGCCTGCTCCTAACGGTTCCTGTATAGGGATCGGCACCACCTGGCCAGCTTGCCCCAGGAATCCCGGTACCGCAACCCAGAGGATCCACTCTTGCTACTCCCTACAGCATAATCAGGCCATGGACCCCACTGGTGCCTCGGCAGCGACCCAAAAAGAATTACTCTTTTTGCGGGAGAACCAAACCCAGATTATGGCTTTTGTGAAGTCCATGGACACTCGGTTGTCTGCCATTCAAACCTCCGATCCAGGGAGCAGCAGCGTGATACACAGTCCCATATTCTTAGTTACATGGCTTCTGTTGATGATCGTTTACAGTCCCTTCAGTCTTCTGCCGTGGTCTCTGCTCCGTCCCGCGATCTTGCACCTCACCCGCCGCCACGTCTGGGGAAGCCTTCAAGATATAGCGGGGATCCCAAATTGTGCCGAGGGTTCCTTAATCAGTGCAGCCTACATTTCGAGTTGCTGCCCCAGCAATACCCGACTGAAAGGGCTAAGGTGGCATTTATCGTGTCCCATCTCGATTGGGAGGTCTTGGCATGGGTGAACCCCCGTGGGAGCGGGATGACCCGGCAGTATCCAGCATATAAGACTTCCTGGACACCTTCCACCGGGTCTTTGAAGAGCCAGGGCGTCTGGCCTCCACCACTGAGTCCCTTTTCAATCATTGATAGGGAACTCTTACCGTGGGACAGTATGCCATTCGCTTCCGGACACTGGCCTCAGAGCTGGGGTGGAATAATAAGGCATTGGTAGGGGCCTTTTGGAGGGGGCTTTCTGGGAAAATCAAGGATGAGCTTGCTGGTCGGGACACTCCCACTTCTTTAGAGGACCTTATATCTCTGGCCACTCGTATTGATTTATGGTTCCAGGAACGTTCTCGCGAGTCAGTCAGGGAGAGAGGCCAGTCTAGGTTTAACCCAGTCCCTAGCCCTCGTTCGACCAAGCCTGCCAGTAGTTCTGCCCCGGAGGCCATGCAGGTGGATCGCGTAAAGTTATCTGAACTGCGGCGCAAGGAAAGATTGGATCAAGGTTTATGCCTCTATTGTGGTGGAACCAACCACTTTCTGCGTTTCTGTCCGCAGAGGCCGGCAAACTACTCCACCTAGGCCAGGTAAGAGAGGCCACCCTAGGTGACTCTGTTCCCTCTCTACCCCTTACTATCTCAGCATTACTTCTCCTAGGTCGGGAGCGTAGATCTGTGGAGGCGTATGTGGACTCGGGTGCGGCAGAGAACTTCATTCGGTTGGAAAAGGTGGATAAGTTCCGGATTCCTGTTGTCACCCTTGAAGCGCCACGTGTGATCACCTCCATGGATGGCAAACCATTACCTGTCCCCGTCACCACGGTCACTCTCGAGCTGAAGATACAAATCGGAGCCCTACCCAGGAGAGAATTGCTTTTTATGTTTTGCCTAATTTGTCTCACGCTCTGCTTCTTGGCCTGCCCTGGCTCTGGTCTCATGAGCCAGTCCTAGCTTGGCGCTCTGGGGAAGTCCTTCGCTGGGGTCACTCTTGTCAAGAACGTTGTCTGCTGCCAGTTACCTGTGCCAGTCTGCACCAAGGACCCACGGACCTTCCTGGGCTTCCCGTGGCCTATCATTCGTTCGCGGATGTCTTTGACAAGAAGGAAGCTGAGACCTATCCTCCGCATCGTGCCTACGACTGCCCAATTGAGCTAGTTCCTGGAACTACTCCCCCCAGAGGCAGAATCTACCCATTGTCACCTGCAGAAACCTCAGCCATGATGGAGTACATCCGGGAGAATTTAGCCAGGGGTTATATCTGGAAGTCGTCTTCCCCAGCAGGGGCCGGGTTTTTCTTTGTTCGGAAGAAGGATGGATGCCTTCGACCTTGCATTGACTACCGAGGTTTAAATAACATCACGGTCAAGAATAGGTATCCTCTACCACTTATCCCCAACCTTTTGACCACCTACGTGGGGCCTGGATCTTTACTAAACTGGATCTACGGGGGGCCTACAATTTGGTCCAAATACGTACCGGAGATGAGTGGAAGACCGCCTTCAACACTCGGGATGGCCATTATGAATATTTGGTCATGACCTTTGGACTTTGTAATGCCCCAGCGGTTTTTCAAGAATTTGTTAACGAAGTCTTCCGGGATCTTCTGTACTTATGCCTCGTGGTATACTTAGATAACATCCTCATCTTTTCACCAGACCTGTTCTCTCACAGGAGGAGCGTTCGCCTGGTCTTGCAACTCCTGCGGGAGAATCGACTCTATGCCAAGATAGAGAAATGCCTATTTGAATAGACCTCCCTACCCTTCCTGGGGTATATTATCACGGACTCGGGGTTGCGAATGGACCCAGAGAAATTGTCTGCGGTGCTCAAATGGCCGCGACCTGTCGGAGTGAAAGCCATCCAACGATTCTTGGGCTTCGCAAATTATTATAGGCAATTCGTCCCGCACTTCTCCTCTTTAACCAAGCCTATTGTGGCCCTTACCCAGAAGGGAGCAAGGCCGAACATCTGGCCCTCAGAAGCTGAGGATGCATTTCTCGCCCTGAAGCAGGCCTTTGCCACAGCCCCGGTTTTGCATCGGCAAGAGGTTGGCAAACCTTTCGTCTTAGAGGTGGACACCTCTTCTACCGGAGCTGGGGCGATTCTCTCCCAAAAGACCTCTACTGGGCGCTTGGCTCTGTGCGGGTTCTTCTCCAAGTCATTTTCACCCGCAGAATGTAACTACACGATTGGGGATCGAGAATTGCTGGCCATAAAGATGGCGCTGGAGGAGTGGTGTTATCTTCTGGAAGGGGCAGTCCATCCCTTCACAATATTCACTGACCACAAAAACCTGGCCTACCTCCAGTCGGCTCAAAGACTCAACTCCAGACAAGCCAGGTGGTCATTGTTTTTCTCTCGCTTCGACTTTGAGCTACACTTCTGACCCTGTGACAAGAATACCAAAGCAGATGCACTCTCCCGGTCTTTGCAGTCACCCGAAGTGGAGGAGGCTCCGTCGCATGTTATCGATCTTGCCCAGTTTATCACGGTGGCTCCCGTGAGTCTTCGTTCCGTGCCGCCTGGTAAGACCCTCGTCCCGCAAGGCAAAAAGGTAGAAGTACTACGCTGGGGTCACTCCTCCAAGATCGCTGGACATGTTGGCACCAAGAAGACTCTTGCTCTGGTTTCCTGTTATTACTGGTGGCCTTCTCTCCGCTAAGATGTGTTGGACTTCGTGGCCTCCTGCTCAATTTGCGCCAGGAACAAGGTACTTAGAAGCTTGCCCTCTGGCCTCCTTCAGCCGTTATCTCTTCCCGAAGCTCCTTGGCAACATATTGCCATGGATTTTGTTACCTATTTACCCTGTTCTTCCGGATGCACGACTATCCTTGTAGTAGTCGATCGGTTTTCCAAAATGGCCCATTTTGTTCTGTTACCTGGCTTGCCCACGGCCCCTGAATTGTCTAAAATCTTCATTAATCAGATTTTCAGATTGCATGGGCTTCCTCAGCGGATCGTGTCTGACCGCGGGGTACAGTTTACCTCCCGCTTCTGGAGAGCACTTTGTAAACTCTTGGGCATATCTCTGGATTTCTCTTCCACTTATCACCCACAGACAAACGGGCAAGTCGAACAGGTTAACCAAGTTTTGACCTCCTACCTATGGAACTTTTCTAATGCCCATCAAGTAGATTCTATTTCATTATATTGCAGAGGGCTTTATATGTTCTTGGTCAATCAGACTCAACTAGAAGGTAGATTCACAGAAAACTATTTTTTGCCATTACTAAGGAATGGGTTTCCTACACTACACTGGTATGCACTAAGTACAAGGGATGCCAATAATTGAAAGGAGGCACTCCAATACTTCTTTGAAGAGACATAGTGAAGGGCCTAATAAAACATTTTTTTCCACTATTAAGTACTGGGTATCCTAGGCTGGTAAAGCCCATGCACTAATTGCATGGGCTGAAAAACATTTACCCCTGGGGGGTGTATATATATATATATATATATATATATATATATACACATAAAAGAATTTTGGAGGTTGGCCTCTAAAAATTGTCAATGCGGGCATCATAAATTCATTTAAAAATTTTATAGCGACTGTAGCATGATCATCCTGGAGATGTGGTTCTGGAGGAAAAGGAGAAGGAGGAGGATGACACAAAAACAACAAAATCCTGAAGAGCATACACATGTTTGGGTGGGAAGGGATGCATGGGAATGGACCAGAAAAAAAACCACTGGATTTGACTTTATGTTCTGCTGCTGTCATTTAGTGGTGTTGAGATGTCTGTACCAATCCAGTCCTTATTCGTTTTGATAAGAGTCAGCCTCTTAGCATTTTTAGTTGACAGGTGGATGTGTCTATTGGTTATTATACCCTAGGCAGCACTAAAAACCCACTCTGTCAAAATGCTAACAGCAGGGAAGGCCAGGATCGCCAAGTCATAGAGTGACAACGCATGCCACGTGCCTAGCTTGGATACCAAAAAGTTGTAAGGCACAGAGGAATCGTGGAGGATGCTGGTACAGTTGGCAAGGTACTCCTTCAGCATGTTCTAAAGCCTTTCTCTTCTTGTCAAAGTACCCCATGCATCAATGCCTGGGAGATAGGAGGGTCTGTGAAAACTGTCCCAGACCTTTGAGAGTGTTCCCCTGCTTCTGCTGCATCTGGTGTGTGTCTCTTAGTCTCCACTCCTTGGTTGTCCAAGGAACTGTGACCTCTTCTGCCATTGTTGTGAGATGGAAATTTTTGTAATACTTTTTCAGTTAGAGCCTACTGGTACTGCAACATTTTAATAGACCTCCCCACCAACAGAAAGAGAAATGTAAAGTTCTCCTTGTAGCATGGGTTTAGAAGGTTGACCAGTCAATAAGTGTGGGCCAAAATGTGTACAACGCGATGGTCACGGGAAAGGCAGCCAAACATAAACTCAGCCATGTGTGCCAGACTTCCAGCAGCCAAGAATTCACTGTCTCCACAAAGAGGACGACTGTCCATGTTGTCCTCCTCGTCCTCCTATTCATCCTCCCTCTCCTCCTCGTCTTCAGACAATCCACACTGAACAGATGGGATTAAAGTGGTGTGGGTATTACCAACTGTAGCACAGGCAACCAGCTTCTGTTCCTCCTGCTCCTCATTATCACCTAATCCACGTTGAGAAGATGAGATGAGGCTCAGCTGTGTAGCAACACCCAGTGTAGTTTCTTGCTCCATCTCAATTTGTGTCGTTCGCAATGCCTTCTCTTTTATTGTGAGCATTTCAGTAGACAGACAAGTGGGATGGTAATGCTGATTAAGGCATCATCGCCGCTCACCATCTTGGTCAAGTCTTCAAAATTTTGTAGAACTGCTCAGATATCAGATATTTATTCCCACTCATTAGCTCTTATGTGCAGAGGCTGACTGGAAACTGATATGGCATTCAACTACTGCCCTTCTGCTGCTCACAAAGCCTTGCCAACATATGTAACGTTGCATTCCAGCGCGTGATAGCATTGCACACCAGTCTGTGAGCTGGAAGTTGCAAATGCTGCTGCAGTACTGCCATGGTGGTGGCAGCTGGATCCGACTTGTGGAAATGGGCACAGACGCGGCGTACTTTCACGAGTAGCTCAGGCAGCTATGGATACGTTTTGAGATTCTGCTGAACCACTAAGTTGAGCACATGGGCCAGGCCTGGTACATGTGCAAGGTTGCCAAGCTTTAGAGCTGCCAGCAGGTTACTGCCATTGTCACACACAACCATGCCTGATTGTAGCTTCAGAGGCGAGAGCCACAGATCATTCTGGTCTGTTAGACCTTTCAACAACTCCTCGGCGGTGTGCGGTTTGTTACCTAAGCAAATTAGCTTCAGCACAGCTTGTTGCAGCTTGGCTAATTCAGTGCTGCAGAGAATTAGAGAGTACCATAATAGAGTACCGTAATATTTGTAATCGCTATACTCGTAATGAGTAGTGTTGAGCATTCCGATGCCGCAAGTATCGGGTATCGGCCAATATTCACTGTATCGGAATTCCGATACGGAGTTCCGATATTTTTAGCATATCGAATACCGGAATGCTATGAGCCAGTTTGATTTGATTCATCCAATGACAATCCTCAGAAGTGTGGGCACATCCTGTTAGGCATGTAGGCATGCTAACTAATGGCATGGCTGTGATTGGCTGCTGAAAAGATGTCATGATGCACTATAAAAGGCGCCGCCGCCACCATTTCGGGTTCACTCTGCTGTTTATTCAGTTAGGGACAGGCTGCTGTTCAAGACTCTGAGGGACAGGTAGAGATAGCGATTTTCAAAATCATATTGTGCTTTACTCAGGCTACATAAAAAAACACTGTAGCTTTATTTTGCCTTGCAGCAGTGTTCACAGCTGTCTGCAAGGTCTGTGTGAGTGCAGCTCACGCTGAGTAGTGTGTCCTGCAGCCACATCTGGTTGTAGGCCGCTCAGCATGTGTCACTGCCTCATACATATTTTTCTTTTTTTGCTGCTCATTTTTCATTCTCCTATTAGTGTGCATCCATCCGTATCCATCTACATTGGTTGGTTGCAAACACTATAGGAGTAGACAGCGGAGCCTCTCTGCAGCCTTTCAGTGCTGGTGCCCAGTTTTCTGCACTGTTCATGGTTGTCTGAGAGGTCTCTGTGTGTGAGTGCAACTCACGCTGTTGTGTGTCCTGCAGCTACGTCTGGTTGTAGGCCGCTCAGCGTGCGTCACTGCCTCACACATATTTTTCTTTTATTGCAGCTCATTTTTCATTCTCCTATTAGTGTGCATCCATCCGTATCCATATACGTTGGTTGCAAATACTTTAGGAGCAGACAGCGGAGCCTTTCTGCAGCCTTTCAGTGCTAGTGCCCACTTATCTGCACTGTTCACGGCTGTCTGAGAGGTCTCTGTGTGTGAGTGCAGCTCACGCTGTAGTGTGTCCTACAGCTACGTATGGTTGTAGGCCGCTCAGCGTGCGTCACTGCCTCACACATATTTTTCTTTTATTGCAGCTCATTTTTCATTCTCCTATTAGTGTGCATCCATCCGCATCCATCTTGATTGGTTGGTTGCAAACACCATATAGGAGTAGATAGAGGAGCCTTTTTTCTGGCTTGTGCCCTTCAGCCGCAGCCAGATTAGTATTACACTATTTTTTGTAACCTCATATTATGCATTGTAGGTTACCTTCCTGCATTGAAATAGCTCCAAAAAGTTTGTGATACTATCGCTTTTAAATCTTTGGTCACATCCTTTTTGTTTTTTCAAAAAAACAAAACAAAATAAAGTTCACCAAACACTCCATTTGACAGTTGTGTAGGCCACATTAGTTCATAATAAAGTGTAGTCCACACACACACTTTATAAAATTAGTGTTTCTTATACCTGTTAGCAGCTGTTCAGGAATAAGCACACTAAGCCCCCCCTTTGTACTTTTCTGCCTATCTTTATCAGTCTACCAAGATGAAGAAGGCAGGGAGTAAGGCACGTGGAAGTGGGCATGGATGTGGGGATTCTGCAGGGAGAGGACATGGGGATTCTGTGCCTGCTGCGGGCACCAGTGAGTCAGCATCCCCCAGTTTTACCAGGCAACAGTCCTTTATGCGCAGCTTTGTAGGACCTCGCCATACCCCACTGCTGCGGGAGGAACAAATTGAAGCCGTTGTTGGATGGATGGCAGCTAACGCATCGACTTCAATGACTTCCACGTCCTCTCAGGGCCAGAGCACTGAAGGTGCAACCATCTGTCTCTTCATCACCTGCAAAAGTGCCCAGGCAGCCAGAGAGCCCTGGACAGGAGCCATCACAGTCTCTACTTCTGTTCTCTGAATCTGTTGGCTTGGAAAGA
The DNA here is from genome assembly GCF_039654945.1 of Dendrobates tinctorius. NCBI lineage: Eukaryota > Metazoa > Chordata > Amphibia > Anura > Dendrobatidae > Dendrobates > Dendrobates tinctorius. Next base: position 20,664,865 of record NW_027361765.1, on the reverse strand, counting down.
GGGGGCAAGCCAAGCAGCATTCAAGAATGTGAAGAAGAGGGAGTATGCAGTGATGCGCAACTTCTTTGTCCCTCTGAATCTGAAGAGGCGGGTGGGCCAGTGCCTATGGTCAGCACACCTCAGTACGCATCAGATGATGACAAGACTCAGGTGCCACTTTCTGGTGCGTACGGTGCTGGAGAGACTACCCAGGAGAAGCAGGTGTTTGAAGAGGGGAGTGTAGATGATGAGGTCCTTGACCCATCATGTCGTGAGGAACAGGAAGGTGGTGGGAGCAGCTCTGAGGAAGAGATTCCCCAAACGGCCAAAACAGGAAGGAGAGGGAGGGGGCAGACTTGGTTGCCTGTAGCCTCCACTTCGGCACCCGTTAGGAGCATTCCTTTACCAAAAGCCAAAACGGGTGCTCCCAAGACTTGCAGTGCGTGGTCCTTTTTTGACACAGTTGCAGATGACATTTGCTTTGTCAAATGCAAGCTGTGTCATCAGAAAGTCAAAAGAGGGAAAAATGTCAGCAACCTCAATACCACAAATATGTGGAATCATGTGCGGACCAAGCACAAGCTGGAGTTACACAGACACACTGAAGACGTAGGCCAAAGTACAGCACCACCTACCACCTCTTCAGCTCGTGTTGGGGCCTCTTCCTCCAGCTCACACACAGCTGGTTTTGCTTCCTCACAGGATCGCTAAGGAAGAACCTCTGGCACTGTTATCCAGTGACCCAGTGACATTTCACCCACAGCACCATGTTCCCAGTCATCCTCACATTCCCAGGCCACTCTACAGCCATCGGTAGCACAGGCATGGGATAAAAGGCGGCCATACTCGGCAAACCATCCCCGAGCACAGGCTCTGAATGCTGGAATTGCCAAAGTACTGGCCCTTGAAATGCTCTCATTCAGGCTGGTGGAGACTGACACCTTCTGGAACTTCATGGCATTGGCAGTCCCACAATACACCGTGCCCAGCGGCTTTTATTTCAGCAGGCAAGCCATCCCTGCCCTGCAAAAGCATGTGGAGGGAAAAATAAAACATGCACTACTAAACGCCGTCAGTAGCAAGGTCCACCTGACCACCGATGTGTGGACCAGTAACCATGGACAGGGACGATACCTTTCCCTCACTGCCCATTGGGTCAATGTTGTGGAGCCGGGTACAGATCTGGAGAGTGGCGCTGTACGTGTTCTGCCAACTCCACGGATTGCAGGAATCCAGTCTGCACACATTGACTCCTCCTCCTACTCAAGTTCCTCAGAATCAGCGCTGCAGGAGCCTGTTACGACCGATATGAGCACAACCGTGGCCAAACGTCAACAGGCCGTACTGAAATTAATTTCTTTGGGAAATCGAAGCCACACAGCCCAGGAGCTCTGGAATGCCATCAAGCAGGAGAGCGACGTGTGGTTTCTGTCAGCGAATCTCCAGCCAGGCTTGGTAGTGTGTGACAATGGCCGAAATCTGGTGGCAGCTCTGGGCCTAGGCAACCTCACTCACATCCCATGTCTGGCACATGTGCTGAACTTGGTCGTGCAGAGCTTTCTGAGGGACTATCCGGATCTTGATGCACTGCTGCACAAGGTCCGCATAGAGTGCGCTCACTTGCGGCGTTCCAGCACGGCAAGATCGCGCCTTGCCGCTCTGCGGCGCCGATTACGCCTTCCGGAACATTGCATCATATGTGACCTACCCACCAGGTGGAATTCAACATTACATATGATGGAGCGGTTGTGTGAGCAGCAGGCAGCAGTAATGTAGTACCAGCTGCATCAGGCACAAACAAGTCACACTTCAGCACCACTGAGTGGGCCTCTATGAAGGACATCTGCCTCATTTTGCGTGCCTTCGATGATTCCACGTGGATGGCGAGTGCAGATGATGCACTAGTCAGCATGACTGTCCCCCTTATCTGCCTGCTTCAAAAAACACTGCAAGCACTAAGGGAGGAGGTTTTGGAAGAGGTGGCGGATGAGGAGTCACAAATGCCATCTGCTTTTGGACAGTCTGCACTACGTGGTTCCTCACAAAGGCCTAGGCAGGGGACACTTTGTGAGGAGGATGAGGAGGAGTCAATGGAGGAGGAAGACATCTCTCCAGAGGAGGGAGGTACACAATGCTCTAGTCAGTATGTACAGCGAGGGTGGGGTGATGCAGAGCAGGCAGAGATGACGCCTCAAGCAGGGGACAGCGTTTCTCTGGCAGTTGGGAGTCTGCAGCACATGGTTGATTTCATGCTGCAGTGCCTGAGAAACGACCGCCGCATCTCCCACATTCTCAACACGGCTGATTATTGGGTGTACACCCTCCTAGATCCTCGCTACCGGGACAACTTACAAAGCCTCATAACACCGTTGAACCGGGAGTGTAAAATGCGGGAGTACCAAGACACACTGGTGCAGTCCATCATGTTCTCCATTCCACCCGAGAGCAGTGCTGCTAGTGCTTTACAAAGCAGCTCTGTGCGTCGAGGCAGTGGAGGAAGCTCTGCACAAAGAGGGAGCAGAGGCAGCGCCTAAGCACAAGGCAAGTCCAGTATGGCCCAAATGTGGCAAAGTTTTGTGTGTCCGCCACAAATGTCTACACCATCACAGACGGCTCCAGTCAGCAGGAGGTAACGTTTCCGGCAGATGGTGACAGACTACATGTCTTGCCCTGTCAGTGTACTCCCAGACGGCTGTTCCCCCTTCAAGTTTTGGGTCTCTAAGCTGGATACATGGCCACAGCTTAGCCAGTTTACATTGGAGGTGCTGGCTTGCCCTGCTGCCAGTGTATTATCGGAACGTGTCTTTAGTGCCGCAGGTGGTGTACTAACAGACCGTCGCACGCGACTATCCTCCGATAACGTTGACCGGCTTACTTTTCTGAAAATGAACAAGGCCAGGATCTCGCCAGAATTTGCCAGTCCTCTTCCAGAATAAATAATTGGTTGTCAACAGTATCCAGGTCTCCTGTTGTGTTCATGTTTCTACCACCTGAACTGTAATCCCTGGGCTTCAACACAGCCAGTTGTTGCTCAGAAGTGCCGTCTGCACAGTGAAAAACACTAGCTCCTGTGTTAGTGGGGTTCAGTCACGCCAGCTGCTCCCCTGCTGTGTGGACGGCAAAGTCTCCTGCTCCCTCCACATTCAAACTACTACTGATTTTTAACCGTGCTCCACTTAGGCCTCTGACTCCACTGTCTCTAGTATTTCCCCTGGCCTCCAACCCCGCCAGTTGCTGCTCAGAAGTGGCGTCTGCACAATCCACACTTGGTCCTGTGTTACTGGGGCTCAGTCACGTCAGTTGATCCCCTGATGTGTGTCCGGCAATGTCTCCTGCTCTGTCCACATTCCACCTTCTAGTAGTGGGAATGTGGACAGAGCAGGAAACATAGTAGTAATGTAATGCCAGCTGCTCCCCTGCTGTGTGGACGGCAATATCTCCTGCTGCCTCCACATTCAAACTACATCACCTATAAAACTTGCTGCAATTAGGCCTCAGACTGCTCCATGACTTCCTGGGCTTCAACACAGCCAGTTGTTGCTTGGAAGTGCCGTCTGCAGAGAGAGAAACACATGCTCCAGTGTTAGTGGGGTTTAGTAATGCCAGCTGTGCGCCGTTCACACTTCAGCACCATTGAGTGGGCCTCTATGAAGGACATCTGCCTCGTTTTGCGTGCCTTCGATGAATCCACGCGGATGGCGAGTGCAGATGATGCACTAGTCAGCATGACTGTCCCCCTTATCTGCCTGCTTCAACAAACACTGCAAGCACTAAGGGATGAGGTTTCGGAAGAGGTGGAGGATGAGGAGTCCCAAATGCCATCTGCTTCTGGACAGTCTGCGCTACGTGTTTCCTCACAAAGGCCTAGGCAGGGGACACTTTGTGAGGAGGATGAGGAGGAGTCGATGGAGGAGGAAGACATCTCTCCAGAGGAGGGAGGTACACAAACCTCTACTCAGTATGTACAGCGAGGGTGGGGTGATGCAGAGCAGGCCGAGGTCACGCCTCAAACAGGGGACAGCGGTTCTTTGACAGTTGGGAGTCTGCAGCACATGGTTGATTTCATGCTGCAGTGCCTGAGAAACGACCGCCGCATCGCCCACATTCTCGTCTCGGCTGATTATTGGGTGTACACCCTCCTAGATCCTCGCTACCGGGACAGCGTACAAAGGCTCATACCAACGTTGAATCGGGAGCGTAAACTGCGGGAGTACGAAGAGTCACTGGTGCAGTCCATAATGTTTTCCATTCCACCCGACAGCATTGTTGCTAGTGCTTTACAAAGCAGCTCTGTGCGTCGAGGCAGTGGAGGAAACTCTGCACAAAGAGGGAGCAGAGGCAGCGCCGCAGCACAAGGCAAGACCACTATGGCCCAAATGTGGCAAAGTTTTGTGTGTCCACCACAATTGTCTACACCATCAGCGACGCCTCGAGTCAGCAGGAGGCAACGCTTCCGTCAGATGGTGTCAGACTACATGTCTTGCCCTGTCACTGTACTCCCAGATGGCTCTTCCCCCTTCAAGTTTTGGGTCTCTAAGCTGGATACATGGCCAGAGCTTAGCCAGTATGCATTGGAGGTGCTGGCTTGCCCTGCTGCCAGTGTATTATCGGAACGTGTCTTTAGTGCCGCAGGTGGTGTACTAACAGACCGTCGCACGCGACTATCTTCCGATAATGTTGACCGGCTGACTTTTCTGAAAATGAACAAGGCCTGGATCTCCAAAGACTTTGCCATTCCTCTTACAGACTAAATTAGTGGTTGGCAACTGTATCCAGGTCTGCTGGTGTGTTCATTTTTCTACCACCTGAACTATAATCCCTGTGCTTCAACACAGCCAGTTGTCGCTCAGATGTGTCGTCTGCACAGAGAAACACACTAGCTCCTGTGTTAGTGGGGTTCAGTAACGCCAGCTGATCCCCTGCTGTGTGGACGGCAAAGTCACCAGCTCCATCAACATTCAAACCACTACTGATTTTTAACCGTGCCCAACTTAGGTCTCTGGCTCCACTGTCTCTACTATTTCCCCTGACCTCCAACCCCGCCATCTACATCTCTGAAGTGGCGTCAGCACAATCTACACTTGTTCCTGTGTTCCTGTGGCTCAGTCCCATCAGTTTATCCCCTGATGTGTGTCCGGCAAGGTCTCCTGCTCTGTCCACATTCCCATAACCAGTAGTGGGAATGAGGACAGAGCTGGCGAACTTGCCAGACAAACATCAGGGGATCAACTGACGGGACTGAGCACCAGTAACACAGGAACAAGTGTAGATTGTGCTGACGCCACTTCAGAGATGTAGCTGGCGGGGTTGGAGGCCAGGGTAAATAGTAGAGACAGTGGAGCCAGAGGCCTAAGTGGAGCATGGTTAGAATCAGTAGTAGTCAACAACCTCCATAAAAACCGCTGCCCATTGGCCTCTGCATGCGGCATGCGTAATCCTGGGCTCCAACAGTGTCAGTTGGTGTTCAGAAGTGTCGTCTCCACAGAGCCAAACACATTCGTTCAAGTGTTAGTGGGGTTCAGCACTGCCAGCTGTTCCCCTGCTGTGGAGATGGCAAGTCTCCTGCTGCCTTCACCTGCCAAAAGCAAGAGGCCCCAGCCTGCTCCTCGCCTAATCCTGGGCTCCAACAGCGTCAGTTGGTGTTCAGAAGTGTCGTCTCCACAGAGCCAAACACATTCGTTCAAGTGTTAGTGGGGTTCAGCACTGCCAGCTGTTCCCCTGCTGTGGAGATGGCAAGTCTCCTGCTGCCTACACCTGCCAAAGACAGTAGGCCTCTGCCTACACCCTCCTATTTCCTGGGCTTCAACACAGCCAGTTGTAGCTCGGAAGTGCCGTCCACACGGAAAGAGACACTTGCTCCCGTGTCTCAGTGGGGTTCAGTAACGTCAGCTGATCTCCTGCTGTGTGGATGGCAGTCTCTCCTGCTGTCACCACATTCCAAATACAGTAGGCCTCTGCCTACACCCTCCTATTTCCTGGGCTTCAACACAGCCAGTTGTAGCTCGGAAGTGCCGTCCACACGGAAAGAGACACTTGCTCCCGTGTCTCAGTGGGGTTCAGTAACGTCAGCTGATCCCCTGCTGTGTGGATGGCAAAGTCTCCTGCTGCCTACACAGTCATACTACTACTGATTTTTAACCGTGCTCCAATTAGGCCTGTGGCTCCACTGTCTCTCGTATTTCCCCTGTCCTCCAACCCCGCCAGTTACAGCTCCGAAGTGGCGTCTGCACAATCCACACTTGTTCCTGTGTTACAGGTGTTCAGTCCGGTCAGTTAATCCCCTGATGTGTGTCCGGCAATGTCGCCTGCTCTGTCCACATTCCCATAACTAGTTATGGCCTCCACTTAGGCCTGAAGCCACAGGCCTAAGTGGAGCTTGGTTAAAATTAGTAGAAGTCTACAACCGATCTTAACATTTCTTCAATGCAGCCTCAGCCTGCTCCGTGCTTGTCCCTGGGCTTCAACACAGCCAGTTGTTGCTCGGAAGTGCCGTCTTCACAGAGTAAAACACTAGCTCCTGTGTTTGTGGGGTTCAGTAACGTCAGCTGTTCCCCTGCTGTTTTGATGGCAATCTGTCCTGCTGCCTCCCAATTGACAGCACATCAGGCCTCAGCCTGCAAAGTGCTTGTCCCTGGGCTCCAACATCGCCAGTTGCTGCTCATAACTGACTTTGGCACGGGTACTCCCTCCTGCCCAGCTTGGTTCCAGCCCTGCCTGCTGTTTCCGGGAAGTGTCAATGTCAGTTTGCCACCCCAAGTTGCCATGTCGTGTTGCGTTTGGGTTAGCCGAGGCTAGGGTGCCAGCAGTTTAGGTGCTTCCTATGTGGACTGCGGGTTCTGGTAAGAAAGACTTGTTCCGTAGTGCCAGTAGGACAAGCACCCCCTGTAGGACTGTGTGATTCGGTAACTGCGGCCAGCTTGCGGCATGCCAACTTTGCTTTTCAGGGGTAACTTCAGCTGCCCCTCCGGGTTCCAGCACCGTCAGCTGGTTCTCGTCAGAGCCTTTGGCCTAGGTGCCTCCATCTCGGTATCCGAGTTCCGGCAACGTCTGCTGGTCCTTGGTAGTGCTTTGTAGCACAGGTACCTCCTGCTTAGTTTTCAAATAATTTTATTGTTTTTTTGGAAATAAACAGGGTAGGGAAAGGAAGGGAGTGGGGAATAAACAACCTTGTACAGGTACGGAAAAAAAATTTAAAAACTAGAGAACCCACAAACAGGCATAGAATAACATATATCGAATAACAACATAAAAGAAAAAAAAAAAATCGACAATCCTTATTATGGGGTAACATTCTTGGAAGGAGATACAGCTCCCAGTACTAAAGCGCCCAGGTTTAAACTTCAAAATATAGTGCCTCTTGTTAAGTCTAGTTGATATGAAATTTGTTGTTCCAGGTCTTCCATTTTTTTGAGTATTTGTGAATGTGATTGTTGTTGATCGCAAATCTGCGTTCTAAATCGCTGTGTTGGCCTATCTTGTCAAGTATGTCTGAAAACTTGGGAACCTCTGCTTTCTTCCACCATTGTGCTAACATGGTCTTGGTCACTAAGAGGATGTGTATGATAATGTGTCTTACCGAATCATCAAATTGTTCCATGTCTAAAGAAAGAAGTGCTCTTTCGGGTGTAATTATGAAGTCCTTAGCAATGTGGTTAATGTGCTGTGTGACTTGAAGCCAGAGGTTTTTGATTTTTGAACAACCCCAGAAAATATGGTAAATGTTCCCTTGGTGTCCACAATCTCTCCAGCACAAGGAAGATAGCTCTGTGTTAAAATGCGATAACCTCGTCGGGGTATAGTACCATCTATTTAACAATTTAAAATAACTCTCATGAAGACCCATTGATATGTTGGAATTGTAAGTGTTTTTGATGGCATCGTTCCAGTTCTCGAGACGGATATCAGCACCAAAATCAGACTCCCATCTCTTCATATATATGTTTTTGTGGCTCGTTAGGTCTTTGACAACAGATCTATACAAATTACGCAGACTCCAGAGGTTTTTATTTTTAAGGTTGCACAGTAGTGAAGATAGCATTTCATAATTCAAAGTCTTCCCTTTTATGAATTTCCAAATTCTGTCTTTCAACATGGTGTAAAAGACTAGCTCAGATGACGGTAAATTATATTTAACCCTGATCTCACCGAATTTCAGGAACTCCACTCCACTAAAAACATCCCCCACCCTTTTAATTCCAGATTTCCCCCAAACCTCCGGTATCGGGAGATCATCCATCAGTGCCAATGAAGATAGAGGCAACTTTAAGATTTGCTCTGCATTTTTGATATTTTTAGTCGGCTTAATGAGATCCCTCCAGGCTGAGATTATCGGCCGGAATATAGGATGAGATGAGTTCGCACTGGGCTTTTGCAGAAGGAAGTGAAAGAAAAGTTTTTGAATGGAACCTCTATCACTAGCATCTCTCTCCAAGGCATACCAAGCTGGATGTGTCATGTTTTCAGTAAACCAGTGCCAGCTCTGTTTAATGAGTGAGGCCTGATAATAAGCGTATATGTTGGACAGTCCTGCACCCCCATGTTTTTTATTTTTGTACATCAAGTCTGCAGATATTCTTGCTTTTTTACCTTTCCAAATAAATAGTCGGATGAGCTCTTGAGCTCTATCAATGGTTTGGCGCGGAAAGCTAACTGGTAAAGTCCTAAATATGTATAAAATTTTGGGAAGGATAAAAGTTTTGACTGCCAGAATCTTCCCAAAGATGGAAGTCTCTAGCTGAGCCAAAAAGGATAGATCGCCTGTAATAGTCTTTATAATGCTGTCTAAATTGGCCCTAACTGTGGCTGGGATTGATCCTGCTATTCTAATCCCTAGATAGACAATCTCTTTCTCCTCCCAAATGAACTGGGTTTGGGCCTTTATTTCGCTAATTTCAGATTGTTTCATGTTTAGAGTTATAAATTTTGATTTGTTTGGGTTTATCTTAAAATAAGATGCTCTAGAGAATTTTTCTAGTTCAACTGAAAGGGCTTTAATGGAGTTTGCAGGATCCAGTAGCGTGAGGAATAGATCATCTGCGAATAATCCAATTTTAAAATTTCGTGATGGCAGTTCAAAGCCTTTAATATCATTGTTTATTCTTATTTTTTCAGCTAGGGGCTCTATGGCAAGCACAAATAGAAGGGGGGACAGGGGGCACCCCTGTCTCGTGCCATTGGTAATGTCGAACGGGTCGGAGAGGAAATTGTTTGCATAAATCCTGGCACTCGGACCCGAGTACAAGGCGAAGACTGTTGATAGAAACTTCTCATCAAAGCCAAATCTAGCGAGAGTTGCTTTTAAGTAAAGCCAATTTAGCCTATCAAATGCCTTCTCGGCGTCCAGTGCCAGAAAAGCAGTTTGGGTTCTCAGGTTGGTCGCTAAATTTATCAGATTCAACACCCTTCTAGTTCCGTCTGAGGCCTGGCGGCCCTCTGTAAAGCCTATTTGATCATCCGCCAACAGACGTGGAAGGATGTTTTTTAATAGGTTTGCAATGATCTTTGAGTAGATTTTAATATCGCTATTTATGAGCGATATTGGCCTATAGCTCTGTATCCTCTCGGGGTCCCCCCCCTCCTTTGGAATCATGATAATTGTTGCCTCTAACATCTCCTTTGGGAAGGAACCCCGAGAGGACGCCAGATCAAAGACGGAAGCCAGCTGTGGAGCCAGAACTTTTGAAAAGGATTTATAGTAGTCTCCAGAGAAGCTATCCGGCCCTGGTGATTTTTGGGACTGCAGTTTCTTGATTACGTCAGCAATTTCTCTCCCTGTAAAGGGGCTATTGACATAACTCAAGTCCAGCTCATCAACTCTTGGTAGATCAATACTCTCTAGAAAAGAATCTGCAAAATTCGAGTTAACCACCGGTGTTTGGGGGTCATCTTTCAGGTTATAGAGATTTTTAAAGAATTCTGCAAACGAGTTGACAATGTACCTAGGGTGAGTTTTGGGGTCACCCGAGGGAGATACTATCTTATTTATTCTCCTTTTAATTCTTTCTCTTTTTAATTTCCTCCTCATAAACCTGGTAGGCTTGTTAAGAGACGCATATGATTTGTATCTAGATGCTTTGATGGCTGCATCATATTCCTGGTAGATTTCAGATCTCAAACTCTGTCTAAGTCTCAAAATCTCAGCCTGGATGGTCTGGGAAGGAACTTTTAAGTTTGTTTGTTTTTTCTCTAGATCGTTAATTTGGGCCTGTAGGTTTTAAATATTTTCCCTATTTCTCTTCTTATGTTTAGAAAGAATTTGCATAAGACACCCCCTCAGGACCGCTTTATGGGCGTTCCAGACCGTGAACTGATCTACTTCACCAGATACGTTTTCCTTGAAGTAGTTTAAGAGAGCGTTTTCTATCTCTTGTTTGTAATCTGGTATATATAGTAAAGCTGAGTTAAGCTTCCAGCGGAATGGTTTGTCAGGGGGAGGACCCACAAGGAAGTCAATGAGAACCGGGGTATGATCCGAGATGGACTTCTGCATGAAGCGAATGTCCTTAATTTTGGACAGAGTGAATATGTTAGTAAGTAGAAGATCTATCCTGGATGCTGTCTTATGTACATCTGAAAAGTGGGAATACTCACGTGACGATGTATTCAAGCAGCGGAAAGCATCATAAAGCTCATTTTGAATTAACCAGTCTTTTAAAGCTGGGACCTTGTGGCGAACTAAAGAGGATGAATCAATGCTGCTATCTGGGACAATATTAAAGTCGCCCAATAAGATGAGTTCGCCTGTTTTAACTTTGTCAATTTTTTTGATAAGCTTGTTCAAGAAGTGAATGTGTCCCTTTTTGGGTGTGTATACATTCACTATTGTGCATGGCCTTTCATGGAGTAAACATATGAGTATATGAAACCTGCCCAAGGAGTCTGGTATCTCTTTGATGAGCTGAAAAGGAACGGTGCCACCTACCAATGTGATGACCCCAACCTTTTTCTTTGTGGAAAGTGACTTGTACATGTGTGGGAAGTTCTTGTGCTGGAAGACCGGGTGTCGATCAGAAGCCAGTTTAACCTCCTGAAGGCATACCAATTCTGCCCGAGTTTGGTTGATCTCCTTCCATACCGCATACCTCTTATTCGGACTGTTGAGCCCCCTAACATTGTACGATAAAATTTTCATCGTTAGAATGCAATATCAAAACAGGAAAGGGAAACAAATAGAACAATGAAATACAGAAAAAAAAAAAAAAATTACGAACTTGAGAGTTCTCCTGGAGGACTCCAAACTGGTTGGTGTCTCACCTTTGATCGGGGGAAAAACGAGAAAAAAATTAAGTGGCAAGTTCCCACAGTGACAACGATAAACTGTAATTACGGGAACTAATATTCGTGTTCAGGAAAAGGAAATAATAGTGACCCCCTAATAAATTCAAACATAAGACAAAGGTCAATCCTAATCCCTATCTCTAAAGGATGGCTCATCCATCAGGAATTTAAGAAACCTCTGACCCTCGTGAGGAGTATAGATGGAGTAGTGTTTATCTTTATACCAGACTAAAAGCTTGGTAGGGAAACCCCATCTATATGACACTCTAAGTTCCCTAAGTTTAGAGGTCAGATCTCTGAAGGAGCTTCTTGCGTCCATAGTGTCTTTGGAAAAGTCTTGGAAAATCTTAAGATCCTTATAAGGCTCAGGGGGTGAACCTCTCTCTCGCAAAGATTTTAAAACCTTCTCCTTGGTTTGAAAGAAATGGACCCTGAGGATAGTGTCCCTGGGCTTTTCCTGTGGGACCCCTTTGGGACGTGGGAGGCGGTGTATACGATCGATATTGACTTCTAATTCTGTCAGTTTTGGCGATAATTTTTTAAACAGATTTTTGGTGTAATCAGAGAGATCTGCCTGGGAGACCGACTCAGGGATACCTCGTATCTTTAAGTTATTTCTCCTGCTTCGGTCTTCCAGATCCGTCAATTTGTTTTTAAGGGAAATAACCTCCTTTTTGAGGAGTGAATTCTCCTTTGAGAGGTAAACTATATCCCTCTCCGCCTGTACCATCTTTACCTCATATTTCTCAACCTTTTGGCTAAGATTTCTGCAAGTTTCCTGTAGGGCCTTGGCCTGAGTCTCAAACCCTATTTTTAGGGCATCACTGAAGGACTGGAAGAGATCCACCATGAATCCTTCAGTGGCTTGTTTGTTGGACCCCTTGTATTCCCCCAGGTTAATGGATGGAGGAGGAACCTCAAACGAAGGGAATGGACCTCCATTATCCCTCCTAGGCTTCTGTCTTTCAGGACTTGTGTTTGGAGTATAGTCAGCTGAGACACTGTTGGAGTCCTCAGATGAGAGACTCCCAGTGTTTTCCTGATCGCCTGGTCCCTTCCTTTTGTTTGATTTGGAAGTGTCCATTTCCTCCGTAAGAGTCTCAATTGGAGGGGGGGGTTTAATGTTGCCCCCTAAATTTTTATTTTTTTGAGGCGTTTCAGGTTGTGTTTTAGATAGGGTTTTGGTCAATGAGCTATTAGTACCTGATCCCCCTTTTGCAACTTTGACAGATGCAGGGTTCTGAGATTTTTTTAGATAAGACATTTTTGGCTCGTCTCCTTTCAGGGGTGACCTAGATTTTTTTGGGCTTAACAAATTAGAGATATCATTGTATGATTTAGAGTGTGCCCCAAAATTGTGCCTCGTGACCCTGTGTGGGCTATTGGAAGCTCTGCCCCTACCTGACTGCATCTTGGTTTGCCACAAACCCTTCCCAGACATCAGATCTATGACCCCTTTAAATTATGCAAACAAGTTAAGAAAAATGGTAAAAAAGCAAGTTTCCCAAAGGAGTTAACTGAGAGACCCTTAGTGAGCGCGAGTAAAGTCACACAATTCTGCAGTATCAATATCAGCAGCCCACTGTATCTCTGATCCTCCGTTGAAATAAAGGTAATCTTCTGTTATAATTCACTGGTCAGATGGATACCAGGCACCGGGACCACCAGCCATGAACTGCAGACTCTGTTATATTGTATGCCTGCGCCGCTGATATGCTGAAAGCAGCCAGTGAACAATCCCTTGGGATGCTATATGGGGATAAAGAGTGCCTCCAGATGCTTGTGTCCTTTCCCCAGTACCCCTGTGGTTAAGTCTCTGCTGTGTTGTACAGTTCGTGGGAGTATCTGTGCCTGTCACAGGGGAGACCGCTGACTGAACACTGCAGGGCCTGTGACGTCAGGTCTGCTCAGTGCTGACAGGCTGGAAGCTGGGAGCGGTCGGATCTACTTCCCATTGAAGTCTATTGTGACTGTGAGCACTAATCAGCAGCCGAATCTAGTGGCCCAAACTCGGATGTGCCTCACCTCTGCTGTCTTCAGAGGCTCCCCCTGTGCTTGTCGCCCCCTGTCCGGTCCTCAATGTGGCTGTGGAACGCTGTTCTTAGCCGTTCTGATGTCTGTTCAATGGGTCCAGTGGTATCCCTCCGCCTCTCTGCTCTGTGACAAGAAAGTAATCCCTGCTGGTGTCCTCTGCTTATATCCTCGGCGTGTCAGTCCAGAAAGGGTCCAGATCAGCTCCTCTGCCCCTGCTCTCCTCGCAATGGCCGTGGAACTTCCTGATTTCGGTGGCACTCAGTCAGAAATCCAGAGGGGAGATTGTGCATAGTTCCGTATCCCTCCACCGCAGCAGTGCCATTATCCTCTACACCCCACAGGCAAAAAACATTGCAGTCAGTTAGAATCAAGTTGTGCCTTACCGGGAGGATTCCAAATAAAGTCCTTATTGTTCTTATTACTGGCGATGAGCCTCCAGATCAGTCCTGGCTTATATACAGCCCACAGTAGCACTCCAGTCACTTCCAGGAAAGCAGATGGTGGCAGGGTGATGTCCCTCTGTTTCTCCTACACCACTACTGTCAGTTCATATCTTCGGTCTCCTTTGGTCCAGGGTCCTAGTTTTAGGCTCAGAATGTGCACCAGAGTTTCAGGAATAGAATAGGGTCCACTATGGGTTGTTTTTGTTAACCCTTTGCACGCTTTTTTGTTGCTATAGTGTGTGACTGTGGGAGCTTAGAGCTCTTGCCTCCTACATGCTCAGAGCCCAGGCCACGCCCCCGTACCTCCTGCTTAGTAACCGGGTTCCAGCACCGTCAGCTGGTCCTCGGTTGTGCCATTGGCTCTTATTCCTTCTGCTGCCCCTCCGGGTGCCAGCACTGTCAGCTGGTCCTCGCTATTTCCATTTGCTCTTGCAGCTTATGCTACCCATCCGGGTTCCAGCATCGTCAGCTGGTTCTCGTCAGAGCCTTTGGCCTCGGTGCCTCCATCTCGGTATCCGAGTTCCGGCAACGTCTGCTGGTCCTTGGTAGTGCTTTGTAGCACAGGTACCTCCTGCTTAGTAACCGGGTTCCAGCACCGTCAGCTGGTCCTCGGTTGTGCCATTGGCTCTTATTCCTTCTGCTGCCCCTCCGGGTGCCAGCACTGTCAGCTGGTCCTCGCTATTTCCATTTGCTCTTGCAGCTTATGCTACCCATCCGGGTTCCAGCACCGTCAGCTGGTTCTCGGCAAAGCCTTTGGCCTAGGTGCCTCCATCTCGGTATCCGAGTTCCGGCAACGTCTGCTGGTCCTTGGTAGTGCTTTGTAGCACAGGTACCTCCTGCTTAGTAACCGGGTTCCAGCACCATCAGCTGGTCCTCGGTTGTGCCATTGGCTCTTATTCCTTCTGCTGCCCCTCCGGGTGCCAGCACTGTCAGCTGGTCCTCGCTATTTCCATTTGCTCTTGCAGCTTATGCTACCCCTCCGGGTTCCAGCACCGTCAGCTGGTTCTCGTCAGAGCCTTTGGCCTAGGTGCCTCCATCTCGGTATCCGAGTTCCGGCAACGTCTGCTGGTCCTTGGTAGTGCTTTGTAGCACAGGTACCTCCTGCTTAGTAACCGGGTTCCAGCACCGTCAGCTGGTCCTCGGTAGTGCCATTGGCTCTTGTTCCTTCTGCTGCCCCTCTGGGTGCCAGTACCGTCAGCTGGTTCAAGAGGACAAAGAACAGGAAGACAACCACCAAGATGCAGAACAACAAGAGAGAGAAGACAAAGAAGCATAAAAAAACAAAGCAGAAGAACATTAAGCATAAGACTAATACTCTGAGCAAATGATATTATCTTATTTATAAGCAGAAGAAGACTAAGCAGTGTATGGGGGTGAGTCCGTTCCTCCTCGTGGTGCCCCTGGAAAAGGCCTGCTGCTGCAGGCCAAACTGAACGCAGACAAATCCTGTTGTAAATCTTTTGTGACAGGCAGAATGGAAGGTGTAAACTTCTAACTTTTCTAGATAACAACTACAGGAATGCCTGACACAAACAAGAATATGATGAAGAAGAATAGGAAGAAGATGAAGAAGTTGAATATGTAGAATAATAATTGTTGAATAAGAAGAATATGAAGAATGTAAGAAAAGGAAGAAGAAGAAGAATGTAAAAAAAGGAAGTAGAAGAATTTAAAAAAGGAAGAAGAAGAAGAATGTAAAAAAAGGAATAAGAAGAATGTAAAAAAAGGAAGTAGAAGAATGTAAAAAAAGGAAGAAGAAGAAGAAGAATGTAAAAAAAGGAATAAGAAGAAGAAGGTAAAAAAAGGAAGAAGAAGAAGAAAGAAGAAGAAAGAAGAAGAAGACATACATGTCTGGCAAAATATAAATGAGGCTAACATAGTCAATATCTTTGTAACTCCTAACGTCTTTAAAAAAAAAGTTTAATTCCTGCTATTCCATTTGATTGGGCTAAACCTCTATGGCTTTAATGTCTCCTCCACCTCCCACAATACATTCTACATTATTCTTAGTTGTTTTTCTTCATGTAGAATTAACCTACAAGGAAAGAAAGGGTTTTTTTCATTCCGATATTTTGGCCCCATTGACTTGCATTGGTTCCCGGTATCGGAATCGGCGATACCGATACTTTTTTTTAAGATCGGCCGATCCATTCTGATCCGATATTTTCAAGTATCGGCTGGTATCGCTCAACTCTAATTATAACTCCTCTTTAGCATATGCTCGCATGGAGCGTTTTGGCTTCAGTTTTTCCTTTAACATTTGTGAGGGCTTTGACTCCTACATTTGGGAGGTCCCTCCCTCATGCCAAATAGTTAGCATGAAAGTAGAATACTTATTCCCCATCTCTTTACAATGCCATTTGAAAAATTCCCATTTGTAGTTCTGGACGCTATAAGTTGAGTGCCAAGTTATTTTCACCTTTTCACTATTAGGCTGGAGTCACACACAACAATTAAAAAATCGGTCCGATTTTAACGGTACGAAATCGCACAAAGATTTCATGTCCAGGGATCCGTCTGTCATCCGATTTTCCGGCGATGAACTGATTTTATTCGCATCTAAGCATCAAATTGACATCCAATGCCAATGCCTGATGCTCTTTCCTGTTGACCTGGAGAAGTCTTGCGATTTAATCGCAAGTCACACGTGTGGTGCGTTTTCAATGCGATTTTTAATCGCATCCATAGACTTGCATTGGCGAATCCGATCCGAAAATCGGTGACAATCGCAGCATGCTGCGATTGTCTCGGTCCAAGGAACGGATCCGATAAAAAAACAGATGATGGGAGCAGCACCATAGAATAACATAGGGACGACTGCAATGCAATTTTTTATCGCATTGCATTCGTCCGATTTAATCGCTAGTGTAACTCCGGCCTTAGACACAAATTTGGAGCTAGGCGCTCCGCCCATCTACTGGGGTGCTGCGTACATGAGAAGTATATGGCGTATGCTAACAGAGGTATTATGTCAAAATTCCCTTTATAAAGGGATGTGTGCGTAAGATTTTCAAACTAACAGTATATATAGAGCATATTTCATGACTCATATTTTTATTCTGTGTAAGGCTGAAACCTGAAGAATTGTGTGGAGCATATTAATACATTCATGTACCAAAATGTACAAAAATCAACATTAGGCTACAAGATACACACTTAAAGAGACCGAAAGAAGGGCAACACAATAAACAAATTATATTAATAGAATATATAGAGATTGAGAGTAAAAATTTGACCTTTGTACAATGTACATAGATTTCCTAAAATTAAAAAATGAAAGTAGGGGTGCATATAGACCTCCCTGTAAAACACAGCAAAATAAGAGTCTATACCAACAAGACCAAAGGTGAATAATAAACAAATGAATAAATTTTGCTCTTGTTTCCACTGTGTGCAGTGTTGATCCTGTAGAGGTGCTGCTGTACTCATATCCTTAAGATGAACTATCCTGATGAAGGAAAACGTCATTTTCCGAAACGCATAGGAAATGGTTCTTGTCGCCCTCCGTTGTGGTCAAATGCGCACCACATGACCGCGGGAGAGTCACATGACTGAAGATGTCACACAGGTCCTACAGGTCCTGGAGCCAGTACATGCGCTGACACGCACTCTACATTGTACCGCAAGACACTGATCTTCAGCTTCTGTCACCGTCCGGGACGGCGCTGCAATGCCACTTACAAGTGTACCAGTCATCTACTGTTTGTCCCTTAAACGGGACAATCCTCTATTCATGGATATTTCATCTTAAGGATCTGAGTACATCAGCACCTCTACAGGATCAACACTGCACACCGTGGAGCAAGGTAATTCAATTCCACATTGATTAGAGTGTTGCACTAATTACTATACATTGGGACATAGAAAACAAAAAAAACACAAATATCATAAAATAAAAAATTAAAAAATAAACTGCAAATAATGCATAAAGGTAATAATAATAAGGGTATTTTGAAAACATAATTTTGATTAAAAGAATGTACAAGCCATCTCGTCAAGGCAACCCTTGTGGGACAGTCCTAACTCTAGTATTTAAAATCTTTCCACTTGCCAAGTGACATGAATGTGAACAAGGATCAAGGGACTGAACCACTAATAAAAGCATAGGCAAGACAGGATGGTTTTCCCAGCTCAGAAAGAGGGCGGTCACACCCATATATGCACAGAATGCACAATGAAATGAATAAAAAACTTGAGTTTGAACTGAGCAAGTAAGTTAATGTGTATGCACAATGTAAGTGCATACTAACACATGACCATTACACAGAGAAAACAAAAAAACCCACAACTATCCTAAAATAAAAAAATAAAAAATAAACTGCAAATAATGCATAAAGGTAATAATAATAATAAGGGTATTTAGTAAACATAATTTTGATCAAAAGAATGTACAAGCCATCCTGCCAGGCTAAAACAGGACAGCACACCTGGAACCAGCGCAAAATGTATTCATTTGTTTCCTAAAATTAACCCAAGGGGTCTGTATCAAACAATAAGAAACATGTCGTGATGGGGACATCACAATACAATTTGCAGTTATTACAAGAGGTATATATATATAAAAAAAATTTCTATTGGTTTAATAAATAGCGTATCTTTATGTAACAGTTGAGCGACTGGTGCAAAGCCTGAAGAGATATGCAAACATGACTTTTTACCTCCAATTTTCGTGAGTCTGCTGTTGCCATGTGTAATAAAACTGATATCTTAGAAAACTTGCCACACATTTCTAGATATACTGAATTTGAACATAACACCTCTTTGAAGTTGCTTGTCAAAAATATAAATAAAAGAATGAATGACGTGCACTCCATTGAAAAATCAGGTGCTGGCTGAACCTGTGACTCAGTCCAGAAATCATGACAAGAGAGAGAAACAGCTGCACTCAAAATAAGTCTTGTTTGGTCTTGCAGAGAGTGATAGAGTTTATTCAAAATTCACCATGGGTTAATATAAATAGAGTGATAATGAGGTACGAGGTTAATGAGGTACAAGGTAACATTTCGATCCTGTTCTGGGTCTTTATCAAACCATACTTAAATGGTAGGAAAAAAGGACCAAGAAGCTGTATATAGAAAGCAGAAGTTCCATCTTGGGTTAAGGTTCTGTAGGGATTGCGCCTGCTGTGAAGTTTTTTCCTACCATTTAAGTGAGGTTTGATAAAGACCCAGAACAGGGTCGAAATGTTACCTCGTACCTCATTAAACTCGTACCTCATTATCACTCTATTTGTATTACCCTGTGTTGAATTTTGAATAAACTCTAGCACTATCTGCAAGACCAAATGAGACTTATTTTGAGTGCGGCTATTTCTTTCTCTTGACTTGTCAAAAATATACCCGGGGAAATTTTTTTTCATCAGCATAAAGCATTCAATATGATAAAGGTTGACATTAAGGGGCATGGATTTGGTGGTGCCCACCAATGCCATGTTACAGATCAGAAGGTGACTGACTGGATCTTGTTCGAGCTTCCTGTCAAAATGTGGTCAGCATGTTACACCACTGAAAAACCCAGACAAGTGTGAGGATGTTGTGGGTTGGATGACAGACAAAGGCTCTAGTGTGTTGACAAGTAGCACTATGAAGTCATCCACACGGACAATTCTCAATAGCCAAGAGGCTGGGCCTCTGAATCTTCAACCTGGTCCTCTTTCCACCCATCATCAAGAGTCCCTGGAGACATACGACCCCAATGCTGGACACTCTGAGGAACTGTTTACGTTCCCTTGTAATTTGTCAGGGCTCTCAATGTGCACCATTAAAGAGGGTCATGTGGAGGTCAGTAATGCCCAAACATTTGAGAACCCACAGCCAAGAGAAAGCCACGTTGGGGAAGGTCAATTCATTTCTGAAGAGTTGGACAATAATCATGACGCACAGTTGCCATCAGGTCAGGCTAAAGTCGCAACGCAGAAGGAAGATCAGATTGAGAAATTGGAAGATGACGTTGTCGATGATGAGGCCACTGATCCAACCTTGCACGGTGGCACACCTAGCGAGCACAGCGGTGCAGGTAAGGAAGGAGAAGTATCCCAGTGCCTTCCAGGATAAGTGAAGAGTCTCCGCGAGCTCAACAATCACTGGATTTTGGCAGTTGCAGCGGAAAAGAGGAAATCTGTAAACCGTGTGCCGATAGGCTCATTTTTCATTGCTTTGAAATCTCTTTAATAATCTCTTTAATAATAACAATATGGAAGAGGCCAGGAGCCATTTGGTGAGCTGCATTTCTTGCTACATGTCCACAGACTTACCAGTGGAAAAGCCAAACTTCACATGCCACAAATGCAAACTTGTGTCCCTGTTGGTGGAAAAGTTACAAAATCTCGAAGAGAGGTTAGCTACATTGAAGATATTTAAGGAAGGTGAAGAGTTCCTAGACAGAGCAGAACTATCTCTTCATGTTACAGAAAGAGAAGAAATTCAAAGTGCACCTGAAGAAACAGAGGAATGGAAACATGTGACCCAGAAAAGTAGGAGGATCGGGAGGCAGTCAGCACCCATACTGCTCTGGAACCAGTACCAGGCTCTTACACAGGAGAACGATGAAGAAATTCATCAGGATAAAATGTTCCCCACAAACAGCAACCTTGTACGCCCTCATAGTCATCCTGGATGTAGAAAGAAAAATGTTTCGAAGAAGAAACGGAGAGTGGTGGTCAAGGGGGATTCCCTGTTGAGAGGAACAGAGGCCGCTATCTGCAGACCGGATATAACCTCAAGAGAAATGTGCTGTCTTCCAGGTGCAAAAATTAAAGGTGTGTCTGACAGGATATCAGGATTCTTCAGACCTACTGATGACTACCCCTTCCTGCTTATACATATGGGGACAAATGACACAGCAAGAAACGACCAGGAAACCATCTGCACCTTACAAAGACTGGAAAACATGCATTTGGAAGTCATCTTGCTACACTTATAAGGAGAGCTTTAATCTAGAAAAATGCGAGAAGGGAAGCAAAAGGCCAGAAAAAGCTATACACCTGACATATGCTATTGAGAACTCTGCTATTAGAAGTGGGAGGAAAGAACAAAGACAAAAGAATCTAAATAATAAAAATATTGGAGAAAGAGAAAACAATCACAAACTAAAATGTTTCTATACTAATGCACAAAGCATGGGCAACAAACAAGGAGAATTGGAACTACTAACGCAGGAAAAGAAACAGGACGTCATTGGAATCACTGAAACTTGGTGGGACAATACACATGATTGGAATACAAGGCTAGAAGGATACAACTTATTTTCAAGAAACAGACTTGATAAACCAGGAGGAGGTGCCACATTGAATGTTAGAAACACGTATATCTGCACAGAGATTGAAGCTTTAGAGACTGGGAGTTCTGTGGAAACTGTTTGGGTAAGAATACAAGGACAGAACAATGGAAAGGACACCATCGTAGGCATTTACTACAGGCCGCCTGTGCAAGCTGAAGATATGGATGAACTCTTTATGCATCACATGGCCAAGTTCTCCAAAAAATATGACATAGTTGTCATGGGAGATTTCAACTATCCAGACATTTGTTGGGAATCTATCTCAGGCAAAACTAACTGGTCAAGGAAATTCTTATCCTCTCTTGCTGACAACTTTATCTTCCAAAAGGTAGGCAAGAAAACAAGGGGAACTGCTACCTTGGATCTAATTCTTATAAACAGGGAGGAAATGGTCTAGGAGGTAAAAGTGGCTGGGACCCTAGGAGGTAGGGACCATGCTATTTTAGAATTTTGGATAACTAGAGGAGGAAGACCTGTGAAGACTCAGATGTCAAGGTTAGATTTCAGAAAGGCAGATTTTAAGGGATTCAGAAAGAGAATTGGAGGGATCCAATGGCTGGATATCCTTAAGGACAAAAATGTCCAGGAAGGATGGGAAATCTTGAAAAACGAAATTCTCAAAGCACAATTGTTAACAATTCCGAAAAGAGGGAAGAATAGGAAGCGTTTAAGGAAACCAGGATGGATGAACACAAAACCTAAGCACATGCTAAAAAGGAAGAAAGAAATGTTTATAAAATGGAAAGAGGGAGGCATATCTAAAGAAGAATATAATGCTGTCTGCAGAACCTGCAGGGCACGAATCAGATTATTTAAAGCTGACAATGAATTGAGGCTTGCAAGAGATGTCAAAAGCAATAATAAAGGATTTTGGGGATATGTCAAAAGTAAAAGAAAAGTCAAAGATGCCATAGGATTTTTACAGGATGAAAATGATGAAATGGTAAGATAGAATGTTGAGAAAGCCAAACTTTTAAATTCCTATTTTGCATCTGTTTTCTCTCAGAAAGGAAATGTAACATCAACTATTCTTCACTATCTTATTAAGAGAAGATAAGAATCCAGGATATCGATAAACAGAAATATAGCGAGGAAACACTTAGCTAACCTAAATGAATTCAAGTCTCTAGGTCCAGATGAATTACACCCCAGAGTACTGAAGGAGATAGCAGAAGACATTTTTGAACCCCTCTCCATAATCTTTGAAAATTCGTGGAGAACAGGGGAAGTCCCAGAAGACTGGAGAAGAGCAAATGTTGTTCCTATCTTCAAAAAGGGGAAGAAGGTAGACCCAGGCAACTATAGGCCGGTGAGTCTCACTTCTATACCAGGAAAGATCTTTGAACAAATTATTAAACAACTTGTATGTAAGTACCTGGAAAAGAATTAAGTGATTAAACGGAGTCAACATCGGTTTGTAACTAATAAGTCATGTCAGACTAATTTAATTTCCCTCTATGACAGAATCACTGATTGGGTGAATCAGGGAAATGCTGTAGATATAGTATATCTTGACTTCAGCAAAGCATTTGACAAAGTATCTCACACAATCCTTATTAAAAAAATGACTAAGTATGGAATGGACAAGGCAACTGTTATTTGGATTCATAACTGGCTTAGTGATTGGACCCAAAGAGTGGTCGTAAATGGCTGCACATCCAGGATTGTCTCAAGCGGGGTACCACAGGGCTCTGGCCTGGGCCCTGTATTGTTCAACATCTTTATCCACGATTTAGATGAAGGAATTGAGGGTAAACTGATTAAATTTGCTGATGACACAAAGCTAGGAGGGATAGCTAATACTAGAGAAGAGAGAGAGAAGATTCAAAAAGATATAAATAAACTGGAGAAGAGGGCAGACACTAACAGAATGGTTTTTAACAGGGAAAAATGCAAAGTACTACATCTGGGCAATAAAAATGAAAAACGCATTTACAGAATGGGAGGAATAGGGCTAAGCAACAGCACATGTGAAAAAGACTTGGGTATACTAATAGATCACAGACTGAATATGAGTCAACAGTGTGATACAGCAGCAAAAAAGACAAATGCATTTCTAGGATGTATTAAGAGAAGCATACAGTCTAGATTACGTGAAGTCATTATTGCCCTCTACTCATCTTTGGTCAGACCTCATCTGGAACACTGTGTCCAGTTTTGGGAGCCACATTTTAAAAAAGACATCAACAAACTGGAGCAAGTTCAGAAAAGAGCGACCAGAATGGTGAGCCAGTCTTATGAGGAAAGGTTGCAGGATTTGGGAATGTTTAGCTTGCAAAAGAGAAGACTGAGAGAAGAGTTAATAACTGTCTACAAATATCTCAAGGGCTGTCACATTGCAGAAGGATCATCTTTATTCTCATTTTCACAAGGAAAGACTAGAAGCAATAGGATGAAACTGAATGGGAGGAGACACAGATTAGATATTAGAAAAAACTTTTTGACAGTTAGAGTGATCAATGAGTGTAACAGGCTGCCACGAGAGGTGGTGCGTTCTCCTTCAATAGAAGTCTTCAAACAGAGGCTGGACAGATATCTGTCTGGGATGATTTAGCGAATCCTGCTTTGAGCAGGGGGTTGGACCAGATGGCCCAGGAGGTCCCTTCCAACTCTACGATTCTATGATTTTGTGATTCTATGTAGCACAAAAACATGCAAGAAGGGGCAGTGGTTTGACCAGAGGCAGAATTCGGTCAACTGTTCCACAGAGCCCCCTGCACTCTGCTAGATAACAGGCCAAGAGTGCATTGTTCCCCTTTAAGGCAGTTTTTTTCTGATATTCCTTCAGATAAAATGACTGTAATTTGCAACAACTGCCAAACCAAGCCAAGAAGAGGCAAGAACACTGCCAAACTGAGCACCACCAGCATGTAAAAGCACATGGCAGCCAAGCGCCCCAGTAGGTGGACGAAACACCTGCCTGGGTGCAAAATATTTGTCTGATGGTGAAACTACTGCCCCTTTCCCTGTGTTATGACCTTCCCATTCTGCTGTTCATGAAGCAGACACTGATGCCTCCTGCTCACAACCTGCAGTTGCACAGACACAACAGTCAGCAACCACATCCAATTCATTGTCACTTCGCAGCATTCACTTGTCCCTGCCCAATACATTTAACAGAAAGCAGAAATATTGACCCACCCACAGGCCAAAATGCTAAACACCCACATAGCAAGATTGGTAGCCCTGGAAATTTTGCTGTTTCGACTTGTGGAGGCTGAGTCTTTCCATGACTTCTTAACGGTGGCAGCCCCACGGTTCTCAATTCCCATCCAACACTATTTTTCCCGGTGTCCATCATGATATCAGCTGTGCTCTGGCCTACGCAGTCACAGAAAAGGTCTACTATACCACAGACACGTGGACAAGTTCTTGTGGACAAGGATGCTACATTTCTCTTAATGCACACTGACTGAACCTGGTGGAGTATGGGACAGAGTCAGAGGCTGGGACATCATACATCTTATTCACACCAAAAATAGCAGTCCCAACTTCCATCAGCGCTTCAGTCTACTCATGTTGCAGTTTCTGTCTCACCTCATCCTAGTCACCGAAACTAGCTTCCCCATCACTCCCCAGCTGGGAGGTGTGCAGCACTGTCCTGGCAAAGTGGCAGCATGTTCTGCCGAAGCTCAACTGTTTAGGCGATAAAGTGCACAACACAGCCAAGCTGTTGAAAGGGATACAAGAATAGGACGATCAGTGGATCTTCACTGCTGGACTTTTAATCAGGTCTGGTTGTGTGCGATAATAGGTGTAACTTGGTGGTGGCTTTAAAGCTTGGCAATCTGGTAAACATGTTCCATGCATGGCTCATGTGCTGAACTTGGTTGTACAGCATTTTTAGAAACATACCCTCCATTGCCAGACCTACTTGCGAAGGTATGACGTGTCAGCGCACATTTATGAAAGTCATCCCAGGCTTTCATCGGATTAGCTTTGCTGCAGCAGCAATTTAATTTGCTTCGTCACCAACTTATTTGTGACCTGCCCACATGCTGTAATTTGACCTTTCAAAATAATAATAAATAATAATTTTATTTCTATTGCGCCAATATATTCTGCAGCACTTTGCATTTTAGAGGGGACTTGTACAGACAATAAATGACATTAAATAATAACAACAATCATATAAACAACAGATACCAGGAGGAATGAGGGTCCTGTTCGCAAGCTTACAATCTATGATGAAATAGGGGAAACGCAAAAGGTGGATGGTAACAATTGCTTTCATTGTTCTGACCAGCCATAATCTAAAAAATCAGGTGTTCAATGTTCATGTAATGCTGCATGAAACTGATATAGAAGGGTTAATGATTTGCCTTTAAATGCCTTTAATTCTTCATTTGCCTTTCATTTATTCTTATGACACTGCAGTTTTGCCTGTCTCCTCTTCAAGGGAAAAAAGCTTCTTATCATATATGTTCTCAATAGTCAGCCACAACGTGTTCTGTGTATATTGTAAACAAGGTATGACCCTGAAGTGATGGTGAGGGCCACATGAACTCCATAGAATTACATATTGTTGTAAATGATATAAAAGATTACCTTGTGTTTCATTACGTCAGATAAAGTGATTTGCCCACAGCCCGTGTGTGCAGTCTCTTTTGTCTCCAAGCGCTTGTAAATTAATTGCGTAAAACTCCTAATTCGGCCTCACTGGTGATCTGGCATATCTGACTTTGGTCAGAACAAAAACAGCTATGACAGTTTGGCGCCCAACGTGGGAGCCATTAATCCAGCCTTTTCGGAATCCGTATGTGGGAGCTTCCTGGGAGGTTGAAACATGCAAAATCCAGCTGCAGCAGGTAAGGAAATTTTATTCTTACATTGATTTTGCATTTTGCAATGTCTCTAAGGATCTCTACATATCTCTGGGTAAGGTTGTACAACACGGTTCAAAAGAACTTACATCACCAGTGAGCAGTGAGTATGTCTGTATGAGAGTTGAATAATAGAGTAATAAGATAATAATTGTCATCT
Source organism: Dendrobates tinctorius (assembly GCF_039654945.1). Classification (NCBI taxonomy): domain Eukaryota; kingdom Metazoa; phylum Chordata; class Amphibia; order Anura; family Dendrobatidae; genus Dendrobates; species Dendrobates tinctorius. The sequence continues at coordinate 20,638,871 of NW_027361765.1, read as the reverse complement.
GTATTATCTGTCAATCTGTTCTGGCAATATACTAATATACTAACTGGTTGTGTACTGTTATGAATGGGTCACCGAGGAGGAAAAAACCTAAACATGCTAAGCCCAGAAAAACCAGAAAGGTTGGTAACTATGCAGATTGCAGATCCCTGATCCTAACCACACAACTAGCAGCAGCCGTGGAGCGTACCTACGATGAACCTAGACGCCTCGTCACAGCCGGAGGACTAAATAAGCCTAAAGCAAGAAAAGGGGAAAACTAACTGCCCCAGAGCAGACCCCAAAGGAATAGACAGCCCCTACACATGTATTGATGGTGAAACAAGATGAAAACACAAACACAGGCAGGAAAATAGGCTGAGCAAATGATGGGGCCCAAACTAACTAGAAAGGAGAGGAAAGGAAAGACACTGTCTGCAATCTGCCCAAAACCCTACAAAATAATGTCCAACACTTCTGATAACAAAATTAACCCTGAAGTCACTAGACTTCTCCCACTATATCAGCATTCTGAAATATTCTGAGACAGAGCAAAAATAGGCCAATCTAATAAGGGACAAAAAGCAATTTGGCAAATACAGATAAATAAAAGTGGAAATTCAGCACAGCCCCAGCCGGGGCTGGCTGACCACACAAAAAAACTGAATAGAACAACAAAATCAAGTGTGAACATTAGCAGAGAAACTTAGCTTGAGCTGACTGGAACAGAGCTGAGAACCAAGACCTGACAAGCAGAAGGAATCACCAGCACCAGAGTAGAGCGTCGGCTGTCTTAAATCCAGTCTGAGATTCCTGAGGTCCAATCGTCATCCTCATTATCAGGTGGCAGATCTCTACTGATTAAATCAGCCTCACTACCTCCTGTTACCACCAGAGGGAGCCTGGAAGGAGAACTCAATGAACTCACAACATTGTACTGTGTAGCACAGAGCTGGGATACTCCGTGCAGTGTTGTTATTTTGGTCATATTGGTTTGGCAGTAAATCATATGAGGCTGTATTTTGTATAGGGCTGTGGTTTTTTGGTTGTTTTGGTTTTTGTTGTTCTCGTTGTTTAGCAAGTTGGCTTTGGTGTTCTCAGAGTGTCAGTGGACACTGCTGTAGTTTAAGGTGTTAATTCCAAAGTGCAAAATAGGCAGGCTGTGTGAATCCTTGTATGTATGTCTATGAGAACCTCTGAATGAGATGAGAGATGAGTAATTGAGTATAAGGGATATAAATAAATCTCCATTTGATGAGGGGTTCTGATTAGGAATGGTCCTCTGTATGTGACAGAGGACATTATTCAACTCACTTTGAGCTGAATTAGGTGCAGTGATTGAGATAAGGGATTTTTGTTATCTTCTCTTTGTAAAATCAAATGACCACTGAAAAGTGAAAGAAAAAAAAAATCCCTGAAAGAGCACGTATGAATGAATCATCACACATCATTTTGTGTCAAGAGATTGATACCTTTCTAGTTCTTGTGGGAGATCCTGGACAGATGCGGTATAGATATTTCCAATCTACATCTGAGACTGAATGAATTGAGTAATAATATAGCTCGTGTTATATGTGGCATTACATTGTAAAGTTTCCTGGATGGACTTGGCCAGAAAAGGGCAAGGCTCAGGTACTCATATTATACAGTTACCTGCTCTTACCGTGAAATCCCGTGATTTTGAGAGTTTTATAGAAATTGGTTTTGATTAAGTCTAAAGAACTGCTGCATTTTGTTAGTGTGAAGGACACTGCTTTTCTAAAATTCTGATGGGAGGGGGGAATGAAAGGGCTGCGCGGTTCTCCTCTCCGTTGTTATCTCCGCTGAGTTTCTAATGGGAGGATTCACAGAGCTGCGCTCAAGATTCTCTGTGTTTCTGTCCTTGGAGTAAATACTCGCTAGGAGATTTGTGCATTTTAAAGCAACAGTACTTAATTGAAGTAGAATGAAATTTTGTAAGTTGAAGTTGGAAGTTGAAAGTAAAATATGGTGCCTAATTTAGAAGGAAATTATAAGTGATTGTTTGGTCATTAATGTGTTTGAACCTGCTTCTAGTTGTGTGATTGATTTATAGCAAATTTTGGATCAACAAAGGAGGTAGCCGACTGTATGGCTGATAAAGTAGGCTAGAGGCCTATCACACCTGGACCTTCTTACTTTAGTCAGTGGGTTTTTTGTTGTGGGTGAGAGGTGAGGGCAAGGAGCCTTCTGGATACACCTTGGCAGGCTCACTCTGACTTGCTATGTGTGGCCTGTAAGACAAGGTCAGGCACACTAGAAGAGCATTTCAGAACAGAGGTGAGCTGAAGCAGCCTTCCCACATTCCATGGAGCTGGGCTGGAAGGAAAAAGGCCTATTCCTATTCTAGCCAGCTGATCTAATGGGTGAGAGGCAGAGAACCTTCTCGTTACATCCAGTAGGTCTACCGGGTGAGAGGCAAGAAGCCTTCCCGCTACACCTTGGCAGGCTCTCTCTGACTTGCTACATGTGGCCTGTAAGACAAAGTCAGACACACTAGAGGGGCATTTCAGAAGAAAGGTGAGCTGTCGGGAGAAAAAGTTGAAGCCATGGGCAACTTTTTCTGTGTACAGTTGGTGCCCCCAATGGGATCCAAGACAGCTATGCAAATTGTAAAAGACAAAGAAGAAAGGAAGCAGTAAAACAAGTGGGACCAATATTGAAAAAGGCAAAAATACCAGAGTGTGAATGTTTGGATGTACAAAAAGGCACACACAAGGGAAGAAAATAGCACGCGAATAAATTATGTTTGAGAATGTGCAACAGTATGGAGGTGTATTATGAATGAATGTTTTGATTGACAAAGTTTAACCAGAGACCCAGACAAAACAGATGGACTTGTAACCACTGTGATCAGACTCAGACAAACCCAGACTGAATAGCTACTTGGGTGACCTGTGCTACCAACCTAAGCGAGTTGCGCTAAGTCCTGTCCAGACAAGATCATATGCAGTGACATAAGAAGCTAACATAATGGTGTGGTTAGTGGGTAGTCGGGACTTTGACCTTTGAGGAGTAAGCTGACAGTAGACATCAGACGACCAACCACATCAGGACCTAGAAGGGCGACTAGAATAAGAAAGATGCAGGAGTGTTATCCCTGGAGCCCCTCTGACCAGTTAGCTTTGCTGAAGCAGCTGCCTGACCCTGAAAACCAACCATTCCCGTTTTACAGACACATAATGGAAATACAGCGGACATATAAGTGTACCTGGGCAGACCTAGAGAAGTTGGTGAGTTTAAAGGCAGGTGATGCACTAGGACATATAATTAAGACACACACAGATGTGGCAAAGAATCAGGCTTGGGGCATGGATGATAAATCTGCACGGTCTGGGGAGACATACTGTGAGTCACTAAAACAGTGGGCTACAGTGGAACAAACAGAGCAGTCTGTACTCCTGACTAACATGACACAGCAAAAAGAAGAGAGTGTAGAGATGTACTTTGGACAGTTACAGCTGAAATGGGCAGACATGGGGTACATTTGCATAAACCCACTTGATGATAGAATACTGGTGAATGCATTCATTGATGGTATAAACAAAGACTTACGAGACGCAGTACAGACAGCCAGACCTGAATGGAGATATGTAGATCCGAAAGACCTCCTTAAGGTAGCTAAAGTAGTTGAGCAAACAATGACAATAAGACGACCTGTCATTAGAGATGAGCGACTTTGCCTTTTCTAGGGTCGAGTCGGGTTTAATGAAACCCGAGTTTCTCAAAAGTCGAGTTGAACGAAATCAGCCGACTATAGGGAAAAGTCGGGAAATATGAAACCCAATACAAGTCAATGGGGCGAAAAGTCGGCAGTGAGTGGAGGACTGTAAACACACCTGGCATGAATTTTAACCCCAGAGGCGGCAAAACCTCTCTCTTGTCTCCCTCTCCCTCCCTCCCTCTCTCTCTCTCTCCCTCCCTCCCTCTCCCACTCCCACTCCAGCTACGCTCCCGCTACACTACGCTCCGCTTCTCTCATTGGCTGAAAAAAGTCACGTGCAAGCATTCGGCGAAACCCAACTTTGACGCTTGGGTCGCCGACTGTATGGCCAACTTCACACTGTGGTCGGGTTTCGTTTCATGAAACCAGACTTTGACGAAAGTAGGTGACTTTTGAATCTGACCGACTTGTTTCACTCAACTCTACTTGTTATGTATGCTGGAACACTAGGAAAACAGTGGAGACGTAGCAAGGGACCTAGGGACATAGAGACAGTGAGATGCTGGAATTGTGGTGAGAATGGGCACTACGCCAACCATTGCAAAAACCCTATAAAGGAGTGTAAACAGACCAATCTTCCACCTCCTCCACATACAGACTAGGAAACTGGCAACCCAGTGACAAATGTGTGCCCTGTTCTTGTCCCCTCCAGACCTGGTCCTGCCTTGATGACCACCATAACAATGCCGGGAGGGAAAGAGGCAGAATTTTTGATTGACACTGGGGTAGACGAGACTGTGGTACACAAAGATTTGATAATGCCAGACATGATTACTAATGAGATTGTGGAATGTGTGGGGGTAGAGGGGCAAGTGACAGAAGCCCCTATGACTAAACAAATAAGACTAAAATTACGAGATAGCCAAGAGGTGCTTACAAAACTTATTGTTAGTGACAATACCCCTATGAATTTACTGGGAGCAGATGCGCTGAGTGCGATACAGTACTCTCCTGAGGGCATTACAGTCACAAGTACCCTCTCAGATAAACATTTGTGTAAAATTGCGGCAATGGTGTAAAAGACAAAAGCAGTGAAACTAACACCTGACACCAAAATGCCTGAGGATGAGGAAATGGGAAAGGTGCCAGACACTGTTTGGGCAAGGGGAAAAACTGATGTTGGTCGGCTGCCCATTTCCCCTGTCATGATTAAATTAAAGAAATTAACCACTCCTCCTTGTTTAAAGTAATACCCCTTGAGCCTAGCCAAATCAATGGCCCTGAGCAGGGATATTAAAGAGTATGTTAAGGCAGGGGTTCTGGTGCAAAGATCTTCCCCCTGCAACACCCCTTTGTATCCCATTATGAAAAAAGGACCTAAGGCTTCCCCTGACACAGAATGGTTCATGACTTAAGGGCTATTAATGATGTTACAGAGAGTATAACCTCAATTGTCCTTGATCCACAGACATCTGTCATAGATCCCAGCAACATCAAAATGTTTCACAGTCATTGATTTAGTGGGTGCATTTTTCTCTGTACCCCTGCACCCTAGCTGTCAGTATCTTTTTCCTTTACTCATAAAGATAAACAATATTGTTGTACAGTCCTCCCACAAAGGGGGAAAGAAATCCCCAGCCATCTATTCAGCAGCGATGGCAGGAATCCTTGAGTAGTGGCAATCACCTCATCCGCAGATTGTACTATTACAGTACGTGGATGACCTTTTGCTGTTCTGCCTGGACCAGAGGTCCTGCAGGGAAGCTACAGGTTTTTTGCTATGTTTTTTTTAGCAGAAAAGGGTTGCAAGGTCTCACGTGACAAATTATAGTATTACAAACAAAAGGTGACATTTTTGGGACATTGTATTGCCGAAGGTACCAGACACCTGACTGAAGAAAGGAAACAGGCAATTCAAAATCTCCCTCTACCCAGGTCACATCAGCATCCACGCACTTTCCTAGGCTTGGTGACCTACTGTAGGGCTTGGATAAGGTCTGCTTCACAAATGATTCAACCACTTTATGACTGTTTGTCACCAGACCCCTATGATCTCAACTCCTTTGACAATTTATTCCCCACATGACATCCATTCCATACTCCTACATGTTCAACCAAAACATCTGTCTGTGGCTAGACAGCTCTGACTTGAATGTGCTCTACTAATTCCTGAGTATGTCACCTCAAAAGATGTAACGTTCTGAATCCCGCCACCCTCCTGCCTGTGGATTCAGAAAAGGGGGAATTGGTGATCGTATTGGCAAGTGAGGAAGAATACTTTGACTTGACGCATGAACCTGACTGCGTAGAACTGATGAGTCAGGAGACAGTGGGTTTTGCACACGTTCATGAAAAAAAAAACCTGTTCCTAATGCAGATTTTGAGTTTTTTTGTAGATGGCTCCAGATACCACCAGGATGGGCGATTCTACAGTGGATATGCAGTAGTATTCTCGCATGAGGTAATCCGAGCTGAACCACTCCCTCCTCACATGTCGGCACAGGAGGCAGAGTTGAAAGCACTCACTGAGGCGTGTAGAGCCACCGCAGGTATACAGTAGTTGCTAATATTTGCACTGATTCGGATTATGCATGGGGAATAGCCCATGATTATGGCCCTATCTGGAGAAGCAGAGCCTTTCTTACATCAGCCTGTAAGCCCATTAAGAATGCAGAGCTGGTGAAACAATTGATGGAGGCATTGATGTTACCAGTCCAGGTTGGCATTGTCAAGGTAAAAGCACACACAAAAGGTGACTCCGTGGAGGTAGAGGGCAACAGAAAGGCGGACTAGGCTGCTAAAGTAGCAGCAAGGCGGCCTAGGGAGAAGTGGATGGTGGCAGTGAGTCAACGTATTCCAGCCACACTGAAATCCCTCCAGCAAAAGGCTGCCCAAATAGAGAAGGTATACTGGGGGAGACTGGGAGCTGAGCTGAACTCAAATGGAGTATGGGAGAATAAGGATAAATTGTGCCTACCAAAGTCCCTGGTCCCAATCATGGCGCAAGCAACACATGGCCCCACTTGCGCCTCAAAAAGTCACATGTGTGCCATGGTAGATGCCTTCTGGATCGCTCCTGGTTTCAGTTACGCAGCCGCCAAACTCGTACAATCATGCCTCATCTGTGCACAGCACAACCCAGGTAAAACAGTAAAAGTCCCTAAGAAAGTGACACCTAGGCCTCTCTACCCATTTCAGAGACTGCAGATTGACTACATACAGCTACCAAGGTAGGAGCATGTGCAAATATCCTAGTATGTGTAGATCTCTTCCCTGGTTGGCCGGAAGCCTATCCGGTAAAATGTGAAAATGCTAAAACGACTGCAGACAAACTGATGAAAGAACTGATATGCAGGTATGGTGTCCCAGAAACCGTAGAAACCAATAGGGGTACACACTTCATGGGAGAAATAATGAGGGAAGCCATGCAGGCCCTGGGTGTACAGCAAGCATTTCATTCACCATATAGGCCACAAAGTAGTGGGAAAGTGGAAAGACTATGTCACACCTGCCATGCCTGTCATGACACTTTGCCCTCAGTGCCGGGTCCCTGCGGGCACCCTGGAGGTCTCTCATGTCTTATGCTGCAAGATCCCTGGAGCAGTGTGCATGCGCACCTCACCTCGTGGCTGTGTGACCAGCTGTCTCTGCTCTGCCTGCGGCAAACCTCTGTTTTCCTGAAGACCCTGATCATGTGACTTTTCCAGCACTGTCTGATGCAGCAGTCCTCTCTGTGTATCTGGAGCCCCTGATCATGTGACCTTTCCTATGATCCAGCACTGTCTGACCCAGCTAACCTCTCTGTGTTTCTGGAGCCCCTGATCATGTGACCTTCTCTATGGTCCAGCCCAGTCTGATCTATCAATGCTCTCTATGATCCTGGAGGATCTTAACCCAGAATTCCCCTCCTGGTCCTGACCCGGAAGTGCAGGTGCTAATGCCCTATCAGACCACCCCTTCCTATGGTTGGGGCCTGATTACCGCGTTGCTTCCCTGCATGGCTGCTTGGGCTGCTCGGTCGCTCCCCGTATTCTGTTCCCCTGCACTCTGCCCTGTCGTGCATCTCTGTACACGCTCTGTGTTTGTATTCTGCCTCTTGTCCTGTGCCATGTCTTGTGTTGTCCTTTGTGCCATGTTTTGTCTCTGTCATGCTTTGACTTGTAGTCCTTCCTGTGTTCTCTGCCTTGCCTGTTTTGCCATGTCTTGCTTTTGCTATGCTTTGACTTGTAGTCCTTCCTGTGTTCTCTGCCTTTGCCTGCTTTGCCATGTCTTGCCTTTGCTATGCTTTGACTTGTAGTCCTTCCTGTTTTCTCTGCCTTTGCCTGCTTTGCCATGTCTTGCCTTTGCTCTGCTTGGTGCTCTGTTGTGCCTCCTGGCACACGAACCACTCCTGCTCTGACCTATGGTGCTTCTCAAGCACATTTCCAGGCTAGTCTCAAGGTACTTCCTTGACCCGGCTCTGGGCTTTGGCCTATGCTCCACTGCTAGCCCTGTTCTCTGCCTGGTGCTCTGTTGTGCCTCCTGGCACACGCACCGTTTCTGCTCTCTGACCTATGGTGCTTCTCCAGCACATTTCCAGGCTTGTCTCAAGGTTCTTCCTTGACCCGGCTCTGGTCATCGGCCTACGCTCCGCTGCTAGCTCTGTTCCTGCTTTGCTTTGTGGTGCCTCCTGGCACACTCTCCTTTCCTGTACTCTTTCTGACCCCGCTCTGTGCTTATGCCTAGGTTCTGCTCCTTGCTTTGTCTTTTCCTTGTCCTGTCTGGTTTTCCCTTCCCCTTGTCTTGTTGTTTCAGTACCGACCTGTTGGTCGTGTCTCACAGGACAGTGTCACGTGTCAGTCTTGTTGTTTTAGTTACTGGCCTTCGGGTCGTGTCACACAGGACAGGCATGCGTGACAGATTGCCCTTTGCCCGCCTCCTGTGCCTTAGTCGTGCCGCTTACTTGTGTCTCAGCCATGTGCACTGGCCAGTGAGGCGTGTCTCCTGCCTTGAACCCTGGCGTGGCTCCTAGCATGCACCCTGCCTTGAACCCTGGTGTGGCTCCAAGCACGCACCCTGCCTTGAACCCTGGCGTGGCTCCTAGCACACACTCTGCCTCGAACCCTGGCGTGTCGCCTAGCACGCACCCTGCCTCGAACCCTGGCGTGGCTCCTAGCATGCACCCTGCCTTTAACGCTGGCTTGCCTGCCGGATTCCCAATACCTGCCGACCGCTGCCAGAGGTCCGGAACCAGATGACTGCGGCCTGATGTCCGGAGTTGATTTCCGCAGCCTGATGCCTGGATCCTGTCGGTCGTTGCCAGTAGTCCAGAGTCCGATGCCATCACACCCTGCCTTGGACCCTGGCGTGTCTTCTAGCACACACCCTGCCTTTGACCCTGGCGTGTCTCCTAGCACGCACCCTGTCTTGGACTCTAGCGTGTCTCCTAGCACGCATCCTCTCTTGAACTCTGGCGTGTCGCCTAGCACGCATCCTCTCTTGAACTCTGGCGTGTCTCCTAGCACGCATCCTCTCTTGAACTCTGGCGTGTCTCCTAGCAGGCCTCCTGCCTTGAAACCCTGGTGTGTCTCCTAGCACGTACCCTGCCTTGAACCCTGGTATGTTTTATAGCATGTGTTATGCCTTGAACATTTGGCGTGCCCCTGCACGCACTTTGCTGTGTTTCACTGTTTATGCCTTGCACCTGATTAAAGCTTGAAACCATGTTTATTGAAGAAACCCAGTGACCTTGCTTTATGTTTTGCATCCTGCTCGTTCCTGTTGTTAGACACTCACTAGTGTCCCCCTGAGCCGGCCGTCTGGTCCCAGCAGTCGTGGTGGCTCACCCCCTTGGTCTTGTCCCTGACACTCCCTGTATAGGGGGTGGTTCCTCACAAGGTCAGCTCGCCCTCTGTGGGTGGGTGCCACGACCCAGAGGGTCCACTCAAAAAATCGGCTCAGCAGAAGCTGAGTCCGTCAAAGACTAAATGGGACACTTAAACTGAAAATTCAAAAGGCCGTGGCAGACACAGGAAAGAGCTGGGTAGAGTGCTTGCCACTTGCACTCTTTTCAGTCAGACACACTCCAAATAGAAACACAGGCTTGTCTCCTTTTGAAGCCCTGTTTGGTAGTGCACCAAAGACTGGTCTGTACTTCCCACAGGTGCTACAAATGCAACACGGTACTAGGACAGCCTATGTCCAGGCCTTGCAGAAAAGACTTAATGTAGTGCATAAACATGTGTTCTCATCCATTTCAGATCCTAATGAAAGTGCAGATGTGCATCAGCTGAATCCAGGTGATTGGGTGGTTATACGCAGACACATATTAGAAGGAGCCTGGACCCACGATTTAATGGCCCCTTCCAAATCCAGCTGACCACATCCACCTCAGTAAAACTTGAGGGAAAGCCCACCTGGATCCACACCAGTCACTGCAAGAAGGTCCTTTCAACAGCAGAATGACTGATCTCCTAATCACCTTGCTGGCAGTGGCATGGTTACTGCACTCTACAGAGACACGGGACAAACTCTTAAATGTTGACTGGGACAACAAACTTATTCGGCATCATGCTCTTCTCATAAAGGACATGGAAGGACAGAAACCGAAAGACTGTTGGATCTGTACACACAGCCCAGTATCTGCAAGGACTATGCCATACTTAGCCTTACCTCTGGAGCTATGCAAGGTATTAACCCCACACTGCATATACAATGAGACTTGGACTCAATCAAGGATTTGGGGAAAAGATATGCCCCGTGATATATCTGCCTCATTGGCTATAATCGGATGGGCTGCTAATCCCTGGTTTCAGTTTAATACAACGCGGCTTAAGGTACAAATGTGAAGGAGGAATGTGTCAAATAATTGTCCCACCTGTTGTAATTATATCGACCCTGCTGGCAATCTCCAGATCAGGGCCAGTATAGACAAAATAGGTGAACTTAGAGACCAATGGTTAAAACAACACACTGCAAACAGAGACTCCTGGTGGGGTAACACATTTTTTTTTTAATCCAGCAAATTGGTTTAATGGCGTAGCAGGATGGATTTTTGACATTGTACAGACTTGTATGCAAATTTTGTTGTTTTGCTTATTGTTTTATGTAGCCGTAAAAGAGCTAATATATGTATTACTTAAGCTACTGGATAATGTATGCATGAAAAAAATCTAAGGCTGAACCTTCTGTAGTGACTCTGTAGTGACTTCTTATGACTCTGCAGGTTTGCCTGTCTCCTCTTCAAAGGAAAAATGCTTCTTATCATATATGTTCTTGATAGTCAGACACAACATGATCTGGGTACATTGTAAACAAGGTATGACCCTGAAGTGATGGTGGGGGCCACATGAGCTCCATAGAATTACATATTGTTGTAAATGATATAAAAGATTGCCTTGTGTTTCATTACGTCAGATAAAGTGATTTGCCCACGGCCAGTGAGTGCAGTCTGTTTTGTCTCCAAGTGCTTGTAAATTAAGGGCGTAAAACTCCTAATTCGGCCTCACTGGTGATCTGGTATATCTGACTTTGGTCAGAATGAAAACAGCTACGACAAAACGGTTACCAACCAGTATGTGTAAAAGTACAGACACAGAGGGCTATTAAATGCATAAAGTGTGTGAGAACATGACACAAGGATCCTGGTTCTGAAGAAAATTGTGAATGAGCATCACAAGGATAGTTAGATAAATGTATTGAGGCGGTAGGCAGTTCATATGTTGGCAAGACTTAGTGAGCAGCAGAGAGCATTTTCTGAATTCCAGCTTCTCAATGCCCATCAGAGTAACACTCAGCCCCCACACATAACAACTGGTGAGTGGGTGTGGATTGATGACATATGTGAAGATCTTCAAAACTTTGAGTACTGCACCAAGAAGGTGATCGCTGATGACGCTATTGTCAGTGTACCATCCCGCTGCTCGGTCTTTTAAAACGTTCACTGCAAAATCTCAAAGAGGAAGCTTTGAATGCCGAGCAGGTGGCTATGGAGCAAGATTTTACAGTGGCTTATACCACAAAACCCAGCCTCATACAATATTCTCAAGCCACATTGGGTGATGATGAGGAACAGGAGGAGTATGAGGAGGAACAGGAGTTTTTGGTCTGCAATACAGAGGGGACTCCCAATCCCAGCTTCATGCCTGTCCTGCATGGATGGCCTGAAGAGGAAGAGGAGGAGGCTATGTGTTGTTATGAGGTGAGGATGGTTAGTATTCTTACTGATGAGGAGACTGAACGTTTGACTCTTTGTAGTCTGCAACACAAGACAGAGTTCATGCGCAGATGCTTTTCCCTTGACCCTCATGTGAAAGACGTTTTTTCCAACATGAAATACTGGCTGTGCACCTTTCTTAACCCATGGTACAAGAAGAAATTTCATATTCTCATGTCGGAGGCAGACATGCTAATTTCAGTGCATGCATGGAAGAGGGTTGTTGTGGAAGACATGCTAAAAAGATTACCCTCATACAATGCTGCTGGCAGAGGTGCAAGCTCCTTTCACCCACTAGGATTACAGGGGAGAGCCACTCATAAAAGGTGCAACTTGCTGAGGGGGGGAGATGTCCACCAACTGGGCCATTTTCATGAGACCATCACATCAGTAAGGGCTATCTGTGGGTGTAACTATGATGAGGAGGGAGAAGTTGACCAAGATCGTGAAGGACTACTTAAGTGACCATACCAGCATACTTGCTTATTCTTCAGTGCCCTTAACTATTGGTTGCCCAGGTTCCACATTTGGTCTGACCTTTAATTGTATGCCTTGGAGGTGCTGCCATGCCCTGCCACAAAATGTGTTGTCTTAGCCCGTTTTTAGTTCAGCTGGTGCAATCATAACGGATAGACGCACACGCCTGTCAATGAAAAATGCAGACAGGCTGACTCTTCTAAAATTGAACAAGGGCTGGATTTCCTCCAACTTTGTAAACCCTACGGATGATAGCAACGTAATGTATAAGCAGCCCAATTTTTTTTGGGAAACTGTCTTAACATCCATCCCTTACTGTCCAAACCCATTTTGTTCAGGAAACCACCTCCCCCTACTGCTTCTGCAACAAGTACTTAGTGGTTATGTATGTATACCCACATAGCTAATGTTTTGTACTTTGTGAAAACTTGGCACATTGTGCAATGGTGAAACTTGTACTCCCTATTGATTGTCTTGCTCACACACTCCAACAGTGAGTAATGAAAATTATTGCCATTGCTAAATTGCCAAATGAGATTATCTGTACCTGGATAATGCAAGTCGCACAACTGCTAGATAAAGATATACTGTACTTTTTTAAACCAACAGAAAATTATGATTTTTTTTTTTAGATCGCCTTGCTGACACACTCTAAATGCAGAGTAATGAAGATTAATGCCACTTCTAAATTGTCGCATAAGATTATCTCTACCCGGATGGTGCCAGTCACACAACTGCTAGATAAAGATTCTCTATTTTTAACCCCTTTCCAAAACTGAGTGGAATAGTACTCCCATGTTGGAATCCCTCCCTTTGATGTGGGCTCCGGTGCTAAGCCCACATCTTTCCTCGCACATTTCAGCTGTATTGAACAGCTGACATGTGCCTCTAACAGCCGTGGGTAGAATTGTGATCCACGCATGGCTATTAACTAGTTAAATGCCGCTGTCAATCTCTGACAGCAGCATTTAACTTGTTCTTTCCGGAATCGCACTTGTAATTCTGCCCATCAGTGACCTTGTAACGTGATAATGGGTCACCGATAAGTTGGCATGACAACCAGAGGTCTTCAGAGGTTGGTTATAGCCTGGTGGTCAGAGCTCATAGTATGTGAGCATTTCTGCTATATACAGGAGATCTGATCATCGCCTGTATGTAGCATAGCCGAGCAAAGTAGAGACTACTGAAGCATGCAAAAAGTAGAAAAAAGATTTTAAAAATATATAAAGTAAAAAAAATGTAAAAGTTCAAAAAAAAAATCAAATACACACATATTTGGTATTGCCGTGTTTAGAATCACCCGATCTATCAATATAAAAAAGAATTAATTTGTGCCATGCCGGCGCCGGCTATCACGCCGGCGTCGGCTGCCATGCCGATGCCCGCTCCTGCTGCCTCTGCCTCATGCGTCTCCCGGACCCCTGCTTACCACTCCCGTCGCCACACTGTGACTCCTGCATCCCGTTCTGCTGCCCGGGGGATCCAGCGTGGGCTCTCTCCTCCCTCCTCCTTCTGCCCTGCTCTAGCTCCGGGCTTGCGCCTTAGGCCGCGGACGCGCGCTCCCATCCCTTCTTAACCCCTTCAGAACCGTCCCTAAGGAGTGATCTCCAATTGGGAGCCAGCGTGGGGTATATCAGGTGGCTCCTCCTTCCTGGAGGCGCCTGATTATCATGTGCCTTCCTGTACGATACTCTGGCCCCGTCCTGTCGCTCCTGTCACCAGACATTCCTGACTCTAGTCGCTCCTGACCCTGCTCGCTCCTGACTCTTTCGCTCCTGACTCTGGTTGCTCCTGACTCTAGTCACTCCTGACTCTGGTCTCTCCTGACTCTGGTCGCTCCTAACTCCAGTTACTCCTGACTCCAGTCGCTCCTGACTCTTGTCACTCCTGACTCTAGTCGCTCCTGATTCCAGTCGCTCCTGTTCCTCTGACTTGTTGTCTCATCTGCACTTGAGCTGCCCCTCTTGGTATCAGCTGTCGCGGTATCCGACTCCTTCAGGCCTGCTCCTAACGGTTCCTGTATAGGGATCGGCACCACCTGGCCAGCTTGCCCCAGGAATCCCGGTACCGCAACCCAGAGGATCCACTCTTGCTACTCCCTACAGCATAATCAGGCCATGGACCCCACTGGTGCCTCGGCAGCGACCCAAAAAGAATTACTCTTTTTGCGGGAGAACCAAACCCAGATTATGGCTTTTGTGAAGTCCATGGACACTCGGTTGTCTGCCATTCAAACCTCCGATCCAGGGAGCAGCAGCGTGATACACAGTCCCATATTCTTAGTTACATGGCTTCTGTTGATGATCGTTTACAGTCCCTTCAGTCTTCTGCCGTGGTCTCTGCTCCGTCCCGCGATCTTGCACCTCACCCGCCGCCACGTCTGGGGAAGCCTTCAAGATATAGCGGGGATCCCAAATTGTGCCGAGGGTTCCTTAATCAGTGCAGCCTACATTTCGAGTTGCTGCCCCAGCAATACCCGACTGAAAGGGCTAAGGTGGCATTTATCGTGTCCCATCTCGATTGGGAGGTCTTGGCATGGGTGAACCCCCGTGGGAGCGGGATGACCCGGCAGTATCCAGCATATAAGACTTCCTGGACACCTTCCACCGGGTCTTTGAAGAGCCAGGGCGTCTGGCCTCCACCACTGAGTCCCTTTTCAATCATTGATAGGGAACTCTTACCGTGGGACAGTATGCCATTCGCTTCCGGACACTGGCCTCAGAGCTGGGGTGGAATAATAAGGCATTGGTAGGGGCCTTTTGGAGGGGGCTTTCTGGGAAAATCAAGGATGAGCTTGCTGGTCGGGACACTCCCACTTCTTTAGAGGACCTTATATCTCTGGCCACTCGTATTGATTTATGGTTCCAGGAACGTTCTCGCGAGTCAGTCAGGGAGAGAGGCCAGTCTAGGTTTAACCCAGTCCCTAGCCCTCGTTCGACCAAGCCTGCCAGTAGTTCTGCCCCGGAGGCCATGCAGGTGGATCGCGTAAAGTTATCTGAACTGCGGCGCAAGGAAAGATTGGATCAAGGTTTATGCCTCTATTGTGGTGGAACCAACCACTTTCTGCGTTTCTGTCCGCAGAGGCCGGCAAACTACTCCACCTAGGCCAGGTAAGAGAGGCCACCCTAGGTGACTCTGTTCCCTCTCTACCCCTTACTATCTCAGCATTACTTCTCCTAGGTCGGGAGCGTAGATCTGTGGAGGCGTATGTGGACTCGGGTGCGGCAGAGAACTTCATTCGGTTGGAAAAGGTGGATAAGTTCCGGATTCCTGTTGTCACCCTTGAAGCGCCACGTGTGATCACCTCCATGGATGGCAAACCATTACCTGTCCCCGTCACCACGGTCACTCTCGAGCTGAAGATACAAATCGGAGCCCTACCCAGGAGAGAATTGCTTTTTATGTTTTGCCTAATTTGTCTCACGCTCTGCTTCTTGGCCTGCCCTGGCTCTGGTCTCATGAGCCAGTCCTAGCTTGGCGCTCTGGGGAAGTCCTTCGCTGGGGTCACTCTTGTCAAGAACGTTGTCTGCTGCCAGTTACCTGTGCCAGTCTGCACCAAGGACCCACGGACCTTCCTGGGCTTCCCGTGGCCTATCATTCGTTCGCGGATGTCTTTGACAAGAAGGAAGCTGAGACCTATCCTCCGCATCGTGCCTACGACTGCCCAATTGAGCTAGTTCCTGGAACTACTCCCCCCAGAGGCAGAATCTACCCATTGTCACCTGCAGAAACCTCAGCCATGATGGAGTACATCCGGGAGAATTTAGCCAGGGGTTATATCTGGAAGTCGTCTTCCCCAGCAGGGGCCGGGTTTTTCTTTGTTCGGAAGAAGGATGGATGCCTTCGACCTTGCATTGACTACCGAGGTTTAAATAACATCACGGTCAAGAATAGGTATCCTCTACCACTTATCCCCAACCTTTTGACCACCTACGTGGGGCCTGGATCTTTACTAAACTGGATCTACGGGGGGCCTACAATTTGGTCCAAATACGTACCGGAGATGAGTGGAAGACCGCCTTCAACACTCGGGATGGCCATTATGAATATTTGGTCATGACCTTTGGACTTTGTAATGCCCCAGCGGTTTTTCAAGAATTTGTTAACGAAGTCTTCCGGGATCTTCTGTACTTATGCCTCGTGGTATACTTAGATAACATCCTCATCTTTTCACCAGACCTGTTCTCTCACAGGAGGAGCGTTCGCCTGGTCTTGCAACTCCTGCGGGAGAATCGACTCTATGCCAAGATAGAGAAATGCCTATTTGAATAGACCTCCCTACCCTTCCTGGGGTATATTATCACGGACTCGGGGTTGCGAATGGACCCAGAGAAATTGTCTGCGGTGCTCAAATGGCCGCGACCTGTCGGAGTGAAAGCCATCCAACGATTCTTGGGCTTCGCAAATTATTATAGGCAATTCGTCCCGCACTTCTCCTCTTTAACCAAGCCTATTGTGGCCCTTACCCAGAAGGGAGCAAGGCCGAACATCTGGCCCTCAGAAGCTGAGGATGCATTTCTCGCCCTGAAGCAGGCCTTTGCCACAGCCCCGGTTTTGCATCGGCAAGAGGTTGGCAAACCTTTCGTCTTAGAGGTGGACACCTCTTCTACCGGAGCTGGGGCGATTCTCTCCCAAAAGACCTCTACTGGGCGCTTGGCTCTGTGCGGGTTCTTCTCCAAGTCATTTTCACCCGCAGAATGTAACTACACGATTGGGGATCGAGAATTGCTGGCCATAAAGATGGCGCTGGAGGAGTGGTGTTATCTTCTGGAAGGGGCAGTCCATCCCTTCACAATATTCACTGACCACAAAAACCTGGCCTACCTCCAGTCGGCTCAAAGACTCAACTCCAGACAAGCCAGGTGGTCATTGTTTTTCTCTCGCTTCGACTTTGAGCTACACTTCTGACCCTGTGACAAGAATACCAAAGCAGATGCACTCTCCCGGTCTTTGCAGTCACCCGAAGTGGAGGAGGCTCCGTCGCATGTTATCGATCTTGCCCAGTTTATCACGGTGGCTCCCGTGAGTCTTCGTTCCGTGCCGCCTGGTAAGACCCTCGTCCCGCAAGGCAAAAAGGTAGAAGTACTACGCTGGGGTCACTCCTCCAAGATCGCTGGACATGTTGGCACCAAGAAGACTCTTGCTCTGGTTTCCTGTTATTACTGGTGGCCTTCTCTCCGCTAAGATGTGTTGGACTTCGTGGCCTCCTGCTCAATTTGCGCCAGGAACAAGGTACTTAGAAGCTTGCCCTCTGGCCTCCTTCAGCCGTTATCTCTTCCCGAAGCTCCTTGGCAACATATTGCCATGGATTTTGTTACCTATTTACCCTGTTCTTCCGGATGCACGACTATCCTTGTAGTAGTCGATCGGTTTTCCAAAATGGCCCATTTTGTTCTGTTACCTGGCTTGCCCACGGCCCCTGAATTGTCTAAAATCTTCATTAATCAGATTTTCAGATTGCATGGGCTTCCTCAGCGGATCGTGTCTGACCGCGGGGTACAGTTTACCTCCCGCTTCTGGAGAGCACTTTGTAAACTCTTGGGCATATCTCTGGATTTCTCTTCCACTTATCACCCACAGACAAACGGGCAAGTCGAACAGGTTAACCAAGTTTTGACCTCCTACCTATGGAACTTTTCTAATGCCCATCAAGTAGATTCTATTTCATTATATTGCAGAGGGCTTTATATGTTCTTGGTCAATCAGACTCAACTAGAAGGTAGATTCACAGAAAACTATTTTTTGCCATTACTAAGGAATGGGTTTCCTACACTACACTGGTATGCACTAAGTACAAGGGATGCCAATAATTGAAAGGAGGCACTCCAATACTTCTTTGAAGAGACATAGTGAAGGGCCTAATAAAACATTTTTTTCCACTATTAAGTACTGGGTATCCTAGGCTGGTAAAGCCCATGCACTAATTGCATGGGCTGAAAAACATTTACCCCTGGGGGGTGTATATATATATATATATATATATATATATATATACACATAAAAGAATTTTGGAGGTTGGCCTCTAAAAATTGTCAATGCGGGCATCATAAATTCATTTAAAAATTTTATAGCGACTGTAGCATGATCATCCTGGAGATGTGGTTCTGGAGGAAAAGGAGAAGGAGGAGGATGACACAAAAACAACAAAATCCTGAAGAGCATACACATGTTTGGGTGGGAAGGGATGCATGGGAATGGACCAGAAAAAAAACCACTGGATTTGACTTTATGTTCTGCTGCTGTCATTTAGTGGTGTTGAGATGTCTGTACCAATCCAGTCCTTATTCGTTTTGATAAGAGTCAGCCTCTTAGCATTTTTAGTTGACAGGTGGATGTGTCTATTGGTTATTATACCCTAGGCAGCACTAAAAACCCACTCTGTCAAAATGCTAACAGCAGGGAAGGCCAGGATCGCCAAGTCATAGAGTGACAACGCATGCCACGTGCCTAGCTTGGATACCAAAAAGTTGTAAGGCACAGAGGAATCGTGGAGGATGCTGGTACAGTTGGCAAGGTACTCCTTCAGCATGTTCTAAAGCCTTTCTCTTCTTGTCAAAGTACCCCATGCATCAATGCCTGGGAGATAGGAGGGTCTGTGAAAACTGTCCCAGACCTTTGAGAGTGTTCCCCTGCTTCTGCTGCATCTGGTGTGTGTCTCTTAGTCTCCACTCCTTGGTTGTCCAAGGAACTGTGACCTCTTCTGCCATTGTTGTGAGATGGAAATTTTTGTAATACTTTTTCAGTTAGAGCCTACTGGTACTGCAACATTTTAATAGACCTCCCCACCAACAGAAAGAGAAATGTAAAGTTCTCCTTGTAGCATGGGTTTAGAAGGTTGACCAGTCAATAAGTGTGGGCCAAAATGTGTACAACGCGATGGTCACGGGAAAGGCAGCCAAACATAAACTCAGCCATGTGTGCCAGACTTCCAGCAGCCAAGAATTCACTGTCTCCACAAAGAGGACGACTGTCCATGTTGTCCTCCTCGTCCTCCTATTCATCCTCCCTCTCCTCCTCGTCTTCAGACAATCCACACTGAACAGATGGGATTAAAGTGGTGTGGGTATTACCAACTGTAGCACAGGCAACCAGCTTCTGTTCCTCCTGCTCCTCATTATCACCTAATCCACGTTGAGAAGATGAGATGAGGCTCAGCTGTGTAGCAACACCCAGTGTAGTTTCTTGCTCCATCTCAATTTGTGTCGTTCGCAATGCCTTCTCTTTTATTGTGAGCATTTCAGTAGACAGACAAGTGGGATGGTAATGCTGATTAAGGCATCATCGCCGCTCACCATCTTGGTCAAGTCTTCAAAATTTTGTAGAACTGCTCAGATATCAGATATTTATTCCCACTCATTAGCTCTTATGTGCAGAGGCTGACTGGAAACTGATATGGCATTCAACTACTGCCCTTCTGCTGCTCACAAAGCCTTGCCAACATATGTAACGTTGCATTCCAGCGCGTGATAGCATTGCACACCAGTCTGTGAGCTGGAAGTTGCAAATGCTGCTGCAGTACTGCCATGGTGGTGGCAGCTGGATCCGACTTGTGGAAATGGGCACAGACGCGGCGTACTTTCACGAGTAGCTCAGGCAGCTATGGATACGTTTTGAGATTCTGCTGAACCACTAAGTTGAGCACATGGGCCAGGCCTGGTACATGTGCAAGGTTGCCAAGCTTTAGAGCTGCCAGCAGGTTACTGCCATTGTCACACACAACCATGCCTGATTGTAGCTTCAGAGGCGAGAGCCACAGATCATTCTGGTCTGTTAGACCTTTCAACAACTCCTCGGCGGTGTGCGGTTTGTTACCTAAGCAAATTAGCTTCAGCACAGCTTGTTGCAGCTTGGCTAATTCAGTGCTGCAGAGAATTAGAGAGTACCATAATAGAGTACCGTAATATTTGTAATCGCTATACTCGTAATGAGTAGTGTTGAGCATTCCGATGCCGCAAGTATCGGGTATCGGCCAATATTCACTGTATCGGAATTCCGATACGGAGTTCCGATATTTTTAGCATATCGAATACCGGAATGCTATGAGCCAGTTTGATTTGATTCATCCAATGACAATCCTCAGAAGTGTGGGCACATCCTGTTAGGCATGTAGGCATGCTAACTAATGGCATGGCTGTGATTGGCTGCTGAAAAGATGTCATGATGCACTATAAAAGGCGCCGCCGCCACCATTTCGGGTTCACTCTGCTGTTTATTCAGTTAGGGACAGGCTGCTGTTCAAGACTCTGAGGGACAGGTAGAGATAGCGATTTTCAAAATCATATTGTGCTTTACTCAGGCTACATAAAAAAACACTGTAGCTTTATTTTGCCTTGCAGCAGTGTTCACAGCTGTCTGCAAGGTCTGTGTGAGTGCAGCTCACGCTGAGTAGTGTGTCCTGCAGCCACATCTGGTTGTAGGCCGCTCAGCATGTGTCACTGCCTCATACATATTTTTCTTTTTTTGCTGCTCATTTTTCATTCTCCTATTAGTGTGCATCCATCCGTATCCATCTACATTGGTTGGTTGCAAACACTATAGGAGTAGACAGCGGAGCCTCTCTGCAGCCTTTCAGTGCTGGTGCCCAGTTTTCTGCACTGTTCATGGTTGTCTGAGAGGTCTCTGTGTGTGAGTGCAACTCACGCTGTTGTGTGTCCTGCAGCTACGTCTGGTTGTAGGCCGCTCAGCGTGCGTCACTGCCTCACACATATTTTTCTTTTATTGCAGCTCATTTTTCATTCTCCTATTAGTGTGCATCCATCCGTATCCATATACGTTGGTTGCAAATACTTTAGGAGCAGACAGCGGAGCCTTTCTGCAGCCTTTCAGTGCTAGTGCCCACTTATCTGCACTGTTCACGGCTGTCTGAGAGGTCTCTGTGTGTGAGTGCAGCTCACGCTGTAGTGTGTCCTACAGCTACGTATGGTTGTAGGCCGCTCAGCGTGCGTCACTGCCTCACACATATTTTTCTTTTATTGCAGCTCATTTTTCATTCTCCTATTAGTGTGCATCCATCCGCATCCATCTTGATTGGTTGGTTGCAAACACCATATAGGAGTAGATAGAGGAGCCTTTTTTCTGGCTTGTGCCCTTCAGCCGCAGCCAGATTAGTATTACACTATTTTTTGTAACCTCATATTATGCATTGTAGGTTACCTTCCTGCATTGAAATAGCTCCAAAAAGTTTGTGATACTATCGCTTTTAAATCTTTGGTCACATCCTTTTTGTTTTTTCAAAAAAACAAAACAAAATAAAGTTCACCAAACACTCCATTTGACAGTTGTGTAGGCCACATTAGTTCATAATAAAGTGTAGTCCACACACACACTTTATAAAATTAGTGTTTCTTATACCTGTTAGCAGCTGTTCAGGAATAAGCACACTAAGCCCCCCCTTTGTACTTTTCTGCCTATCTTTATCAGTCTACCAAGATGAAGAAGGCAGGGAGTAAGGCACGTGGAAGTGGGCATGGATGTGGGGATTCTGCAGGGAGAGGACATGGGGATTCTGTGCCTGCTGCGGGCACCAGTGAGTCAGCATCCCCCAGTTTTACCAGGCAACAGTCCTTTATGCGCAGCTTTGTAGGACCTCGCCATACCCCACTGCTGCGGGAGGAACAAATTGAAGCCGTTGTTGGATGGATGGCAGCTAACGCATCGACTTCAATGACTTCCACGTCCTCTCAGGGCCAGAGCACTGAAGGTGCAACCATCTGTCTCTTCATCACCTGCAAAAGTGCCCAGGCAGCCAGAGAGCCCTGGACAGGAGCCATCACAGTCTCTACTTCTGTTCTCTGAATCTGTTGGCTTGGAAAGAGGGGGCAAGCCAAGCAGCATTCAAGAATGTGAAGAAGAGGGAGTATGCAGTGATGCGCAACTTCTTTGTCCCTCTGAATCTGAAGAGGCGGGTGGGCCAGTGCCTATGGTCAGCACACCTCAGTACGCATCAGATGATGACAAGACTCAGGTGCCACTTTCTGGTGCGTACGGTGCTGGAGAGACTACCCAGGAGAAGCAGGTGTTTGAAGAGGGGAGTGTAGATGATGAGGTCCTTGACCCATCATGTCGTGAGGAACAGGAAGGTGGTGGGAGCAGCTCTGAGGAAGAGATTCCCCAAACGGCCAAAACAGGAAGGAGAGGGAGGGGGCAGACTTGGTTGCCTGTAGCCTCCACTTCGGCACCCGTTAGGAGCATTCCTTTACCAAAAGCCAAAACGGGTGCTCCCAAGACTTGCAGTGCGTGGTCCTTTTTTGACACAGTTGCAGATGACATTTGCTTTGTCAAATGCAAGCTGTGTCATCAGAAAGTCAAAAGAGGGAAAAATGTCAGCAACCTCAATACCACAAATATGTGGAATCATGTGCGGACCAAGCACAAGCTGGAGTTACACAGACACACTGAAGACGTAGGCCAAAGTACAGCACCACCTACCACCTCTTCAGCTCGTGTTGGGGCCTCTTCCTCCAGCTCACACACAGCTGGTTTTGCTTCCTCACAGGATCGCTAAGGAAGAACCTCTGGCACTGTTATCCAGTGACCCAGTGACATTTCACCCACAGCACCATGTTCCCAGTCATCCTCACATTCCCAGGCCACTCTACAGCCATCGGTAGCACAGGCATGGGATAAAAGGCGGCCATACTCGGCAAACCATCCCCGAGCACAGGCTCTGAATGCTGGAATTGCCAAAGTACTGGCCCTTGAAATGCTCTCATTCAGGCTGGTGGAGACTGACACCTTCTGGAACTTCATGGCATTGGCAGTCCCACAATACACCGTGCCCAGCGGCTTTTATTTCAGCAGGCAAGCCATCCCTGCCCTGCAAAAGCATGTGGAGGGAAAAATAAAACATGCACTACTAAACGCCGTCAGTAGCAAGGTCCACCTGACCACCGATGTGTGGACCAGTAACCATGGACAGGGACGATACCTTTCCCTCACTGCCCATTGGGTCAATGTTGTGGAGCCGGGTACAGATCTGGAGAGTGGCGCTGTACGTGTTCTGCCAACTCCACGGATTGCAGGAATCCAGTCTGCACACATTGACTCCTCCTCCTACTCAAGTTCCTCAGAATCAGCGCTGCAGGAGCCTGTTACGACCGATATGAGCACAACCGTGGCCAAACGTCAACAGGCCGTACTGAAATTAATTTCTTTGGGAAATCGAAGCCACACAGCCCAGGAGCTCTGGAATGCCATCAAGCAGGAGAGCGACGTGTGGTTTCTGTCAGCGAATCTCCAGCCAGGCTTGGTAGTGTGTGACAATGGCCGAAATCTGGTGGCAGCTCTGGGCCTAGGCAACCTCACTCACATCCCATGTCTGGCACATGTGCTGAACTTGGTCGTGCAGAGCTTTCTGAGGGACTATCCGGATCTTGATGCACTGCTGCACAAGGTCCGCATAGAGTGCGCTCACTTGCGGCGTTCCAGCACGGCAAGATCGCGCCTTGCCGCTCTGCGGCGCCGATTACGCCTTCCGGAACATTGCATCATATGTGACCTACCCACCAGGTGGAATTCAACATTACATATGATGGAGCGGTTGTGTGAGCAGCAGGCAGCAGTAATGTAGTACCAGCTGCATCAGGCACAAACAAGTCACACTTCAGCACCACTGAGTGGGCCTCTATGAAGGACATCTGCCTCATTTTGCGTGCCTTCGATGATTCCACGTGGATGGCGAGTGCAGATGATGCACTAGTCAGCATGACTGTCCCCCTTATCTGCCTGCTTCAAAAAACACTGCAAGCACTAAGGGAGGAGGTTTTGGAAGAGGTGGCGGATGAGGAGTCACAAATGCCATCTGCTTTTGGACAGTCTGCACTACGTGGTTCCTCACAAAGGCCTAGGCAGGGGACACTTTGTGAGGAGGATGAGGAGGAGTCAATGGAGGAGGAAGACATCTCTCCAGAGGAGGGAGGTACACAATGCTCTAGTCAGTATGTACAGCGAGGGTGGGGTGATGCAGAGCAGGCAGAGATGACGCCTCAAGCAGGGGACAGCGTTTCTCTGGCAGTTGGGAGTCTGCAGCACATGGTTGATTTCATGCTGCAGTGCCTGAGAAACGACCGCCGCATCTCCCACATTCTCAACACGGCTGATTATTGGGTGTACACCCTCCTAGATCCTCGCTACCGGGACAACTTACAAAGCCTCATAACACCGTTGAACCGGGAGTGTAAAATGCGGGAGTACCAAGACACACTGGTGCAGTCCATCATGTTCTCCATTCCACCCGAGAGCAGTGCTGCTAGTGCTTTACAAAGCAGCTCTGTGCGTCGAGGCAGTGGAGGAAGCTCTGCACAAAGAGGGAGCAGAGGCAGCGCCTAAGCACAAGGCAAGTCCAGTATGGCCCAAATGTGGCAAAGTTTTGTGTGTCCGCCACAAATGTCTACACCATCACAGACGGCTCCAGTCAGCAGGAGGTAACGTTTCCGGCAGATGGTGACAGACTACATGTCTTGCCCTGTCAGTGTACTCCCAGACGGCTGTTCCCCCTTCAAGTTTTGGGTCTCTAAGCTGGATACATGGCCACAGCTTAGCCAGTTTACATTGGAGGTGCTGGCTTGCCCTGCTGCCAGTGTATTATCGGAACGTGTCTTTAGTGCCGCAGGTGGTGTACTAACAGACCGTCGCACGCGACTATCCTCCGATAACGTTGACCGGCTTACTTTTCTGAAAATGAACAAGGCCAGGATCTCGCCAGAATTTGCCAGTCCTCTTCCAGAATAAATAATTGGTTGTCAACAGTATCCAGGTCTCCTGTTGTGTTCATGTTTCTACCACCTGAACTGTAATCCCTGGGCTTCAACACAGCCAGTTGTTGCTCAGAAGTGCCGTCTGCACAGTGAAAAACACTAGCTCCTGTGTTAGTGGGGTTCAGTCACGCCAGCTGCTCCCCTGCTGTGTGGACGGCAAAGTCTCCTGCTCCCTCCACATTCAAACTACTACTGATTTTTAACCGTGCTCCACTTAGGCCTCTGACTCCACTGTCTCTAGTATTTCCCCTGGCCTCCAACCCCGCCAGTTGCTGCTCAGAAGTGGCGTCTGCACAATCCACACTTGGTCCTGTGTTACTGGGGCTCAGTCACGTCAGTTGATCCCCTGATGTGTGTCCGGCAATGTCTCCTGCTCTGTCCACATTCCACCTTCTAGTAGTGGGAATGTGGACAGAGCAGGAAACATAGTAGTAATGTAATGCCAGCTGCTCCCCTGCTGTGTGGACGGCAATATCTCCTGCTGCCTCCACATTCAAACTACATCACCTATAAAACTTGCTGCAATTAGGCCTCAGACTGCTCCATGACTTCCTGGGCTTCAACACAGCCAGTTGTTGCTTGGAAGTGCCGTCTGCAGAGAGAGAAACACATGCTCCAGTGTTAGTGGGGTTTAGTAATGCCAGCTGTGCGCCGTTCACACTTCAGCACCATTGAGTGGGCCTCTATGAAGGACATCTGCCTCGTTTTGCGTGCCTTCGATGAATCCACGCGGATGGCGAGTGCAGATGATGCACTAGTCAGCATGACTGTCCCCCTTATCTGCCTGCTTCAACAAACACTGCAAGCACTAAGGGATGAGGTTTCGGAAGAGGTGGAGGATGAGGAGTCCCAAATGCCATCTGCTTCTGGACAGTCTGCGCTACGTGTTTCCTCACAAAGGCCTAGGCAGGGGACACTTTGTGAGGAGGATGAGGAGGAGTCGATGGAGGAGGAAGACATCTCTCCAGAGGAGGGAGGTACACAAACCTCTACTCAGTATGTACAGCGAGGGTGGGGTGATGCAGAGCAGGCCGAGGTCACGCCTCAAACAGGGGACAGCGGTTCTTTGACAGTTGGGAGTCTGCAGCACATGGTTGATTTCATGCTGCAGTGCCTGAGAAACGACCGCCGCATCGCCCACATTCTCGTCTCGGCTGATTATTGGGTGTACACCCTCCTAGATCCTCGCTACCGGGACAGCGTACAAAGGCTCATACCAACGTTGAATCGGGAGCGTAAACTGCGGGAGTACGAAGAGTCACTGGTGCAGTCCATAATGTTTTCCATTCCACCCGACAGCATTGTTGCTAGTGCTTTACAAAGCAGCTCTGTGCGTCGAGGCAGTGGAGGAAACTCTGCACAAAGAGGGAGCAGAGGCAGCGCCGCAGCACAAGGCAAGACCACTATGGCCCAAATGTGGCAAAGTTTTGTGTGTCCACCACAATTGTCTACACCATCAGCGACGCCTCGAGTCAGCAGGAGGCAACGCTTCCGTCAGATGGTGTCAGACTACATGTCTTGCCCTGTCACTGTACTCCCAGATGGCTCTTCCCCCTTCAAGTTTTGGGTCTCTAAGCTGGATACATGGCCAGAGCTTAGCCAGTATGCATTGGAGGTGCTGGCTTGCCCTGCTGCCAGTGTATTATCGGAACGTGTCTTTAGTGCCGCAGGTGGTGTACTAACAGACCGTCGCACGCGACTATCTTCCGATAATGTTGACCGGCTGACTTTTCTGAAAATGAACAAGGCCTGGATCTCCAAAGACTTTGCCATTCCTCTTACAGACTAAATTAGTGGTTGGCAACTGTATCCAGGTCTGCTGGTGTGTTCATTTTTCTACCACCTGAACTATAATCCCTGTGCTTCAACACAGCCAGTTGTCGCTCAGATGTGTCGTCTGCACAGAGAAACACACTAGCTCCTGTGTTAGTGGGGTTCAGTAACGCCAGCTGATCCCCTGCTGTGTGGACGGCAAAGTCACCAGCTCCATCAACATTCAAACCACTACTGATTTTTAACCGTGCCCAACTTAGGTCTCTGGCTCCACTGTCTCTACTATTTCCCCTGACCTCCAACCCCGCCATCTACATCTCTGAAGTGGCGTCAGCACAATCTACACTTGTTCCTGTGTTCCTGTGGCTCAGTCCCATCAGTTTATCCCCTGATGTGTGTCCGGCAAGGTCTCCTGCTCTGTCCACATTCCCATAACCAGTAGTGGGAATGAGGACAGAGCTGGCGAACTTGCCAGACAAACATCAGGGGATCAACTGACGGGACTGAGCACCAGTAACACAGGAACAAGTGTAGATTGTGCTGACGCCACTTCAGAGATGTAGCTGGCGGGGTTGGAGGCCAGGGTAAATAGTAGAGACAGTGGAGCCAGAGGCCTAAGTGGAGCATGGTTAGAATCAGTAGTAGTCAACAACCTCCATAAAAACCGCTGCCCATTGGCCTCTGCATGCGGCATGCGTAATCCTGGGCTCCAACAGTGTCAGTTGGTGTTCAGAAGTGTCGTCTCCACAGAGCCAAACACATTCGTTCAAGTGTTAGTGGGGTTCAGCACTGCCAGCTGTTCCCCTGCTGTGGAGATGGCAAGTCTCCTGCTGCCTTCACCTGCCAAAAGCAAGAGGCCCCAGCCTGCTCCTCGCCTAATCCTGGGCTCCAACAGCGTCAGTTGGTGTTCAGAAGTGTCGTCTCCACAGAGCCAAACACATTCGTTCAAGTGTTAGTGGGGTTCAGCACTGCCAGCTGTTCCCCTGCTGTGGAGATGGCAAGTCTCCTGCTGCCTACACCTGCCAAAGACAGTAGGCCTCTGCCTACACCCTCCTATTTCCTGGGCTTCAACACAGCCAGTTGTAGCTCGGAAGTGCCGTCCACACGGAAAGAGACACTTGCTCCCGTGTCTCAGTGGGGTTCAGTAACGTCAGCTGATCTCCTGCTGTGTGGATGGCAGTCTCTCCTGCTGTCACCACATTCCAAATACAGTAGGCCTCTGCCTACACCCTCCTATTTCCTGGGCTTCAACACAGCCAGTTGTAGCTCGGAAGTGCCGTCCACACGGAAAGAGACACTTGCTCCCGTGTCTCAGTGGGGTTCAGTAACGTCAGCTGATCCCCTGCTGTGTGGATGGCAAAGTCTCCTGCTGCCTACACAGTCATACTACTACTGATTTTTAACCGTGCTCCAATTAGGCCTGTGGCTCCACTGTCTCTCGTATTTCCCCTGTCCTCCAACCCCGCCAGTTACAGCTCCGAAGTGGCGTCTGCACAATCCACACTTGTTCCTGTGTTACAGGTGTTCAGTCCGGTCAGTTAATCCCCTGATGTGTGTCCGGCAATGTCGCCTGCTCTGTCCACATTCCCATAACTAGTTATGGCCTCCACTTAGGCCTGAAGCCACAGGCCTAAGTGGAGCTTGGTTAAAATTAGTAGAAGTCTACAACCGATCTTAACATTTCTTCAATGCAGCCTCAGCCTGCTCCGTGCTTGTCCCTGGGCTTCAACACAGCCAGTTGTTGCTCGGAAGTGCCGTCTTCACAGAGTAAAACACTAGCTCCTGTGTTTGTGGGGTTCAGTAACGTCAGCTGTTCCCCTGCTGTTTTGATGGCAATCTGTCCTGCTGCCTCCCAATTGACAGCACATCAGGCCTCAGCCTGCAAAGTGCTTGTCCCTGGGCTCCAACATCGCCAGTTGCTGCTCATAACTGACTTTGGCACGGGTACTCCCTCCTGCCCAGCTTGGTTCCAGCCCTGCCTGCTGTTTCCGGGAAGTGTCAATGTCAGTTTGCCACCCCAAGTTGCCATGTCGTGTTGCGTTTGGGTTAGCCGAGGCTAGGGTGCCAGCAGTTTAGGTGCTTCCTATGTGGACTGCGGGTTCTGGTAAGAAAGACTTGTTCCGTAGTGCCAGTAGGACAAGCACCCCCTGTAGGACTGTGTGATTCGGTAACTGCGGCCAGCTTGCGGCATGCCAACTTTGCTTTTCAGGGGTAACTTCAGCTGCCCCTCCGGGTTCCAGCACCGTCAGCTGGTTCTCGTCAGAGCCTTTGGCCTAGGTGCCTCCATCTCGGTATCCGAGTTCCGGCAACGTCTGCTGGTCCTTGGTAGTGCTTTGTAGCACAGGTACCTCCTGCTTAGTTTTCAAATAATTTTATTGTTTTTTTGGAAATAAACAGGGTAGGGAAAGGAAGGGAGTGGGGAATAAACAACCTTGTACAGGTACGGAAAAAAAATTTAAAAACTAGAGAACCCACAAACAGGCATAGAATAACATATATCGAATAACAACATAAAAGAAAAAAAAAAAATCGACAATCCTTATTATGGGGTAACATTCTTGGAAGGAGATACAGCTCCCAGTACTAAAGCGCCCAGGTTTAAACTTCAAAATATAGTGCCTCTTGTTAAGTCTAGTTGATATGAAATTTGTTGTTCCAGGTCTTCCATTTTTTTGAGTATTTGTGAATGTGATTGTTGTTGATCGCAAATCTGCGTTCTAAATCGCTGTGTTGGCCTATCTTGTCAAGTATGTCTGAAAACTTGGGAACCTCTGCTTTCTTCCACCATTGTGCTAACATGGTCTTGGTCACTAAGAGGATGTGTATGATAATGTGTCTTACCGAATCATCAAATTGTTCCATGTCTAAAGAAAGAAGTGCTCTTTCGGGTGTAATTATGAAGTCCTTAGCAATGTGGTTAATGTGCTGTGTGACTTGAAGCCAGAGGTTTTTGATTTTTGAACAACCCCAGAAAATATGGTAAATGTTCCCTTGGTGTCCACAATCTCTCCAGCACAAGGAAGATAGCTCTGTGTTAAAATGCGATAACCTCGTCGGGGTATAGTACCATCTATTTAACAATTTAAAATAACTCTCATGAAGACCCATTGATATGTTGGAATTGTAAGTGTTTTTGATGGCATCGTTCCAGTTCTCGAGACGGATATCAGCACCAAAATCAGACTCCCATCTCTTCATATATATGTTTTTGTGGCTCGTTAGGTCTTTGACAACAGATCTATACAAATTACGCAGACTCCAGAGGTTTTTATTTTTAAGGTTGCACAGTAGTGAAGATAGCATTTCATAATTCAAAGTCTTCCCTTTTATGAATTTCCAAATTCTGTCTTTCAACATGGTGTAAAAGACTAGCTCAGATGACGGTAAATTATATTTAACCCTGATCTCACCGAATTTCAGGAACTCCACTCCACTAAAAACATCCCCCACCCTTTTAATTCCAGATTTCCCCCAAACCTCCGGTATCGGGAGATCATCCATCAGTGCCAATGAAGATAGAGGCAACTTTAAGATTTGCTCTGCATTTTTGATATTTTTAGTCGGCTTAATGAGATCCCTCCAGGCTGAGATTATCGGCCGGAATATAGGATGAGATGAGTTCGCACTGGGCTTTTGCAGAAGGAAGTGAAAGAAAAGTTTTTGAATGGAACCTCTATCACTAGCATCTCTCTCCAAGGCATACCAAGCTGGATGTGTCATGTTTTCAGTAAACCAGTGCCAGCTCTGTTTAATGAGTGAGGCCTGATAATAAGCGTATATGTTGGACAGTCCTGCACCCCCATGTTTTTTATTTTTGTACATCAAGTCTGCAGATATTCTTGCTTTTTTACCTTTCCAAATAAATAGTCGGATGAGCTCTTGAGCTCTATCAATGGTTTGGCGCGGAAAGCTAACTGGTAAAGTCCTAAATATGTATAAAATTTTGGGAAGGATAAAAGTTTTGACTGCCAGAATCTTCCCAAAGATGGAAGTCTCTAGCTGAGCCAAAAAGGATAGATCGCCTGTAATAGTCTTTATAATGCTGTCTAAATTGGCCCTAACTGTGGCTGGGATTGATCCTGCTATTCTAATCCCTAGATAGACAATCTCTTTCTCCTCCCAAATGAACTGGGTTTGGGCCTTTATTTCGCTAATTTCAGATTGTTTCATGTTTAGAGTTATAAATTTTGATTTGTTTGGGTTTATCTTAAAATAAGATGCTCTAGAGAATTTTTCTAGTTCAACTGAAAGGGCTTTAATGGAGTTTGCAGGATCCAGTAGCGTGAGGAATAGATCATCTGCGAATAATCCAATTTTAAAATTTCGTGATGGCAGTTCAAAGCCTTTAATATCATTGTTTATTCTTATTTTTTCAGCTAGGGGCTCTATGGCAAGCACAAATAGAAGGGGGGACAGGGGGCACCCCTGTCTCGTGCCATTGGTAATGTCGAACGGGTCGGAGAGGAAATTGTTTGCATAAATCCTGGCACTCGGACCCGAGTACAAGGCGAAGACTGTTGATAGAAACTTCTCATCAAAGCCAAATCTAGCGAGAGTTGCTTTTAAGTAAAGCCAATTTAGCCTATCAAATGCCTTCTCGGCGTCCAGTGCCAGAAAAGCAGTTTGGGTTCTCAGGTTGGTCGCTAAATTTATCAGATTCAACACCCTTCTAGTTCCGTCTGAGGCCTGGCGGCCCTCTGTAAAGCCTATTTGATCATCCGCCAACAGACGTGGAAGGATGTTTTTTAATAGGTTTGCAATGATCTTTGAGTAGATTTTAATATCGCTATTTATGAGCGATATTGGCCTATAGCTCTGTATCCTCTCGGGGTCCCCCCCCTCCTTTGGAATCATGATAATTGTTGCCTCTAACATCTCCTTTGGGAAGGAACCCCGAGAGGACGCCAGATCAAAGACGGAAGCCAGCTGTGGAGCCAGAACTTTTGAAAAGGATTTATAGTAGTCTCCAGAGAAGCTATCCGGCCCTGGTGATTTTTGGGACTGCAGTTTCTTGATTACGTCAGCAATTTCTCTCCCTGTAAAGGGGCTATTGACATAACTCAAGTCCAGCTCATCAACTCTTGGTAGATCAATACTCTCTAGAAAAGAATCTGCAAAATTCGAGTTAACCACCGGTGTTTGGGGGTCATCTTTCAGGTTATAGAGATTTTTAAAGAATTCTGCAAACGAGTTGACAATGTACCTAGGGTGAGTTTTGGGGTCACCCGAGGGAGATACTATCTTATTTATTCTCCTTTTAATTCTTTCTCTTTTTAATTTCCTCCTCATAAACCTGGTAGGCTTGTTAAGAGACGCATATGATTTGTATCTAGATGCTTTGATGGCTGCATCATATTCCTGGTAGATTTCAGATCTCAAACTCTGTCTAAGTCTCAAAATCTCAGCCTGGATGGTCTGGGAAGGAACTTTTAAGTTTGTTTGTTTTTTCTCTAGATCGTTAATTTGGGCCTGTAGGTTTTAAATATTTTCCCTATTTCTCTTCTTATGTTTAGAAAGAATTTGCATAAGACACCCCCTCAGGACCGCTTTATGGGCGTTCCAGACCGTGAACTGATCTACTTCACCAGATACGTTTTCCTTGAAGTAGTTTAAGAGAGCGTTTTCTATCTCTTGTTTGTAATCTGGTATATATAGTAAAGCTGAGTTAAGCTTCCAGCGGAATGGTTTGTCAGGGGGAGGACCCACAAGGAAGTCAATGAGAACCGGGGTATGATCCGAGATGGACTTCTGCATGAAGCGAATGTCCTTAATTTTGGACAGAGTGAATATGTTAGTAAGTAGAAGATCTATCCTGGATGCTGTCTTATGTACATCTGAAAAGTGGGAATACTCACGTGACGATGTATTCAAGCAGCGGAAAGCATCATAAAGCTCATTTTGAATTAACCAGTCTTTTAAAGCTGGGACCTTGTGGCGAACTAAAGAGGATGAATCAATGCTGCTATCTGGGACAATATTAAAGTCGCCCAATAAGATGAGTTCGCCTGTTTTAACTTTGTCAATTTTTTTGATAAGCTTGTTCAAGAAGTGAATGTGTCCCTTTTTGGGTGTGTATACATTCACTATTGTGCATGGCCTTTCATGGAGTAAACATATGAGTATATGAAACCTGCCCAAGGAGTCTGGTATCTCTTTGATGAGCTGAAAAGGAACGGTGCCACCTACCAATGTGATGACCCCAACCTTTTTCTTTGTGGAAAGTGACTTGTACATGTGTGGGAAGTTCTTGTGCTGGAAGACCGGGTGTCGATCAGAAGCCAGTTTAACCTCCTGAAGGCATACCAATTCTGCCCGAGTTTGGTTGATCTCCTTCCATACCGCATACCTCTTATTCGGACTGTTGAGCCCCCTAACATTGTACGATAAAATTTTCATCGTTAGAATGCAATATCAAAACAGGAAAGGGAAACAAATAGAACAATGAAATACAGAAAAAAAAAAAAAAATTACGAACTTGAGAGTTCTCCTGGAGGACTCCAAACTGGTTGGTGTCTCACCTTTGATCGGGGGAAAAACGAGAAAAAAATTAAGTGGCAAGTTCCCACAGTGACAACGATAAACTGTAATTACGGGAACTAATATTCGTGTTCAGGAAAAGGAAATAATAGTGACCCCCTAATAAATTCAAACATAAGACAAAGGTCAATCCTAATCCCTATCTCTAAAGGATGGCTCATCCATCAGGAATTTAAGAAACCTCTGACCCTCGTGAGGAGTATAGATGGAGTAGTGTTTATCTTTATACCAGACTAAAAGCTTGGTAGGGAAACCCCATCTATATGACACTCTAAGTTCCCTAAGTTTAGAGGTCAGATCTCTGAAGGAGCTTCTTGCGTCCATAGTGTCTTTGGAAAAGTCTTGGAAAATCTTAAGATCCTTATAAGGCTCAGGGGGTGAACCTCTCTCTCGCAAAGATTTTAAAACCTTCTCCTTGGTTTGAAAGAAATGGACCCTGAGGATAGTGTCCCTGGGCTTTTCCTGTGGGACCCCTTTGGGACGTGGGAGGCGGTGTATACGATCGATATTGACTTCTAATTCTGTCAGTTTTGGCGATAATTTTTTAAACAGATTTTTGGTGTAATCAGAGAGATCTGCCTGGGAGACCGACTCAGGGATACCTCGTATCTTTAAGTTATTTCTCCTGCTTCGGTCTTCCAGATCCGTCAATTTGTTTTTAAGGGAAATAACCTCCTTTTTGAGGAGTGAATTCTCCTTTGAGAGGTAAACTATATCCCTCTCCGCCTGTACCATCTTTACCTCATATTTCTCAACCTTTTGGCTAAGATTTCTGCAAGTTTCCTGTAGGGCCTTGGCCTGAGTCTCAAACCCTATTTTTAGGGCATCACTGAAGGACTGGAAGAGATCCACCATGAATCCTTCAGTGGCTTGTTTGTTGGACCCCTTGTATTCCCCCAGGTTAATGGATGGAGGAGGAACCTCAAACGAAGGGAATGGACCTCCATTATCCCTCCTAGGCTTCTGTCTTTCAGGACTTGTGTTTGGAGTATAGTCAGCTGAGACACTGTTGGAGTCCTCAGATGAGAGACTCCCAGTGTTTTCCTGATCGCCTGGTCCCTTCCTTTTGTTTGATTTGGAAGTGTCCATTTCCTCCGTAAGAGTCTCAATTGGAGGGGGGGGGTTTAATGTTGCCCCCTAAATTTTTATTTTTTTGAGGCGTTTCAGGTTGTGTTTTAGATAGGGTTTTGGTCAATGAGCTATTAGTACCTGATCCCCCTTTTGCAACTTTGACAGATGCAGGGTTCTGAGATTTTTTTAGATAAGACATTTTTGGCTCGTCTCCTTTCAGGGGTGACCTAGATTTTTTTGGGCTTAACAAATTAGAGATATCATTGTATGATTTAGAGTGTGCCCCAAAATTGTGCCTCGTGACCCTGTGTGGGCTATTGGAAGCTCTGCCCCTACCTGACTGCATCTTGGTTTGCCACAAACCCTTCCCAGACATCAGATCTATGACCCCTTTAAATTATGCAAACAAGTTAAGAAAAATGGTAAAAAAGCAAGTTTCCCAAAGGAGTTAACTGAGAGACCCTTAGTGAGCGCGAGTAAAGTCACACAATTCTGCAGTATCAATATCAGCAGCCCACTGTATCTCTGATCCTCCGTTGAAATAAAGGTAATCTTCTGTTATAATTCACTGGTCAGATGGATACCAGGCACCGGGACCACCAGCCATGAACTGCAGACTCTGTTATATTGTATGCCTGCGCCGCTGATATGCTGAAAG
The DNA here is from genome assembly GCF_039654945.1 of Dendrobates tinctorius. Classification (NCBI taxonomy): domain Eukaryota; kingdom Metazoa; phylum Chordata; class Amphibia; order Anura; family Dendrobatidae; genus Dendrobates; species Dendrobates tinctorius. The sequence goes on along the minus strand of NW_027361765.1, from coordinate 20,603,748 downwards.
CAGCCAGTGAACAATCCCTTGGGATGCTATATGGGGATAAAGAGTGCCTCCAGATGCTTGTGTCCTTTCCCCAGTACCCCTGTGGTTAAGTCTCTGCTGTGTTGTACAGTTCGTGGGAGTATCTGTGCCTGTCACAGGGGAGACCGCTGACTGAACACTGCAGGGCCTGTGACGTCAGGTCTGCTCAGTGCTGACAGGCTGGAAGCTGGGAGCGGTCGGATCTACTTCCCATTGAAGTCTATTGTGACTGTGAGCACTAATCAGCAGCCGAATCTAGTGGCCCAAACTCGGATGTGCCTCACCTCTGCTGTCTTCAGAGGCTCCCCCTGTGCTTGTCGCCCCCTGTCCGGTCCTCAATGTGGCTGTGGAACGCTGTTCTTAGCCGTTCTGATGTCTGTTCAATGGGTCCAGTGGTATCCCTCCGCCTCTCTGCTCTGTGACAAGAAAGTAATCCCTGCTGGTGTCCTCTGCTTATATCCTCAGCGTGTCAGTCCAGAAAGGGTCCAGATCAGCTCCTCTGCCCCTGCTCTCCTCGCAATGGCCGTGGAACTTCCTGATTTCGGTGGCACTCAGTCAGAAATCCAGAGGGGAGATTGTGCATAGTTCCGTATCCCTCCACCGCAGCAGTGCCATTATCCTCTACACCCCACAGGCAAAAAACATTGCAGTCAGTTAGAATCAAGTTGTGCCTTACCGGGAGGATTCCAAATAAAGTCCTTATTGTTCTTATTACTGGCGATGAGCCTCCAGATCAGTCCTGGCTTATATACAGCCCACAGTAGCACTCCAGTCACTTCCAGGAAAGCAGATGGTGGCAGGGTGATGTCCCTCTGTTTCTCCTACACCACTACTGTCAGTTCATATCTTCGGTCTCCTTTGGTCCAGGGTCCTAGTTTTAGGCTCAGAATGTGCACCAGAGTTTCAGGAATAGAATAGGGTCCACTATGGGTTGTTTTTGTTAACCCTTTGCACGCTTTTTTGTTGCTATAGTGTGTGACTGTGGGAGCTTAGAGCTCTTGCCTCCTACATGCTCAGAGCCCAGGCCACGCCCCCGTACCTCCTGCTTAGTAACCGGGTTCCAGCACCGTCAGCTGGTCCTCGGTTGTGCCATTGGCTCTTATTCCTTCTGCTGCCCCTCCGGGTGCCAGCACTGTCAGCTGGTCCTCGCTATTTCCATTTGCTCTTGCAGCTTATGCTACCCATCCGGGTTCCAGCATCGTCAGCTGGTTCTCGTCAGAGCCTTTGGCCTCGGTGCCTCCATCTCGGTATCCGAGTTCCGGCAACGTCTGCTGGTCCTTGGTAGTGCTTTGTAGCACAGGTACCTCCTGCTTAGTAACCGGGTTCCAGCACCGTCAGCTGGTCCTCGGTTGTGCCATTGGCTCTTATTCCTTCTGCTGCCCCTCCGGGTGCCAGCACTGTCAGCTGGTCCTCGCTATTTCCATTTGCTCTTGCAGCTTATGCTACCCATCCGGGTTCCAGCACCGTCAGCTGGTTCTCGGCAAAGCCTTTGGCCTAGGTGCCTCCATCTCGGTATCCGAGTTCCGGCAACGTCTGCTGGTCCTTGGTAGTGCTTTGTAGCACAGGTACCTCCTGCTTAGTAACCGGGTTCCAGCACCATCAGCTGGTCCTCGGTTGTGCCATTGGCTCTTATTCCTTCTGCTGCCCCTCCGGGTGCCAGCACTGTCAGCTGGTCCTCGCTATTTCCATTTGCTCTTGCAGCTTATGCTACCCCTCCGGGTTCCAGCACCGTCAGCTGGTTCTCGTCAGAGCCTTTGGCCTAGGTGCCTCCATCTCGGTATCCGAGTTCCGGCAACGTCTGCTGGTCCTTGGTAGTGCTTTGTAGCACAGGTACCTCCTGCTTAGTAACCGGGTTCCAGCACCGTCAGCTGGTCCTCGGTAGTGCCATTGGCTCTTGTTCCTTCTGCTGCCCCTCTGGGTGCCAGTACCGTCAGCTGGTTCAAGAGGACAAAGAACAGGAAGACAACCACCAAGATGCAGAACAACAAGAGAGAGAAGACAAAGAAGCATAAAAAAACAAAGCAGAAGAACATTAAGCATAAGACTAATACTCTGAGCAAATGATATTATCTTATTTATAAGCAGAAGAAGACTAAGCAGTGTATGGGGGTGAGTCCGTTCCTCCTCGTGGTGCCCCTGGAAAAGGCCTGCTGCTGCAGGCCAAACTGAACGCAGACAAATCCTGTTGTAAATCTTTTGTGACAGGCAGAATGGAAGGTGTAAACTTCTAACTTTTCTAGATAACAACTACAGGAATGCCTGACACAAACAAGAATATGATGAAGAAGAATAGGAAGAAGATGAAGAAGTTGAATATGTAGAATAATAATTGTTGAATAAGAAGAATATGAAGAATGTAAGAAAAGGAAGAAGAAGAATGTAAAAAAAGGAAGTAGAAGAATTTAAAAAAGGAAGAAGAAGAAGAATGTAAAAAAAGGAATAAGAAGAATGTAAAAAAAGGAAGTAGAAGAATGTAAAAAAAGGAAGAAGAAGAAGAAGAATGTAAAAAAAGGAATAAGAAGAAGAAGGTAAAAAAAGGAAGAAGAAGAAGAAAGAAGAAGAAAGAAGAAGAAGACATACATGTCTGGCAAAATATAAATGAGGCTAACATAGTCAATATCTTTGTAACTCCTAACGTCTTTAAAAAAAAAGTTTAATTCCTGCTATTCCATTTGATTGGGCTAAACCTCTATGGCTTTAATGTCTCCTCCACCTCCCACAATACATTCTACATTATTCTTAGTTGTTTTTCTTCATGTAGAATTAACCTACAAGGAAAGAAAGGGTTTTTTTCATTCCGATATTTTGGCCCCATTGACTTGCATTGGTTCCCGGTATCGGAATCGGCGATACCGATACTTTTTTTTAAGATCGGCCGATCCATTCTGATCCGATATTTTCAAGTATCGGCTGGTATCGCTCAACTCTAATTATAACTCCTCTTTAGCATATGCTCGCATGGAGCGTTTTGGCTTCAGTTTTTCCTTTAACATTTGTGAGGGCTTTGACTCCTACATTTGGGAGGTCCCTCCCTCATGCCAAATAGTTAGCATGAAAGTAGAATACTTATTCCCCATCTCTTTACAATGCCATTTGAAAAATTCCCATTTGTAGTTCTGGACGCTATAAGTTGAGTGCCAAGTTATTTTCACCTTTTCACTATTAGGCTGGAGTCACACACAACAATTAAAAAATCGGTCCGATTTTAACGGTACGAAATCGCACAAAGATTTCATGTCCAGGGATCCGTCTGTCATCCGATTTTCCGGCGATGAACTGATTTTATTCGCATCTAAGCATCAAATTGACATCCAATGCCAATGCCTGATGCTCTTTCCTGTTGACCTGGAGAAGTCTTGCGATTTAATCGCAAGTCACACGTGTGGTGCGTTTTCAATGCGATTTTTAATCGCATCCATAGACTTGCATTGGCGAATCCGATCCGAAAATCGGTGACAATCGCAGCATGCTGCGATTGTCTCGGTCCAAGGAACGGATCCGATAAAAAAACAGATGATGGGAGCAGCACCATAGAATAACATAGGGACGACTGCAATGCAATTTTTTATCGCATTGCATTCGTCCGATTTAATCGCTAGTGTAACTCCGGCCTTAGACACAAATTTGGAGCTAGGCGCTCCGCCCATCTACTGGGGTGCTGCGTACATGAGAAGTATATGGCGTATGCTAACAGAGGTATTATGTCAAAATTCCCTTTATAAAGGGATGTGTGCGTAAGATTTTCAAACTAACAGTATATATAGAGCATATTTCATGACTCATATTTTTATTCTGTGTAAGGCTGAAACCTGAAGAATTGTGTGGAGCATATTAATACATTCATGTACCAAAATGTACAAAAATCAACATTAGGCTACAAGATACACACTTAAAGAGACCGAAAGAAGGGCAACACAATAAACAAATTATATTAATAGAATATATAGAGATTGAGAGTAAAAATTTGACCTTTGTACAATGTACATAGATTTCCTAAAATTAAAAAATGAAAGTAGGGGTGCATATAGACCTCCCTGTAAAACACAGCAAAATAAGAGTCTATACCAACAAGACCAAAGGTGAATAATAAACAAATGAATAAATTTTGCTCTTGTTTCCACTGTGTGCAGTGTTGATCCTGTAGAGGTGCTGCTGTACTCATATCCTTAAGATGAACTATCCTGATGAAGGAAAACGTCATTTTCCGAAACGCATAGGAAATGGTTCTTGTCGCCCTCCGTTGTGGTCAAATGCGCACCACATGACCGCGGGAGAGTCACATGACTGAAGATGTCACACAGGTCCTACAGGTCCTGGAGCCAGTACATGCGCTGACACGCACTCTACATTGTACCGCAAGACACTGATCTTCAGCTTCTGTCACCGTCCGGGACGGCGCTGCAATGCCACTTACAAGTGTACCAGTCATCTACTGTTTGTCCCTTAAACGGGACAATCCTCTATTCATGGATATTTCATCTTAAGGATCTGAGTACATCAGCACCTCTACAGGATCAACACTGCACACCGTGGAGCAAGGTAATTCAATTCCACATTGATTAGAGTGTTGCACTAATTACTATACATTGGGACATAGAAAACAAAAAAAACACAAATATCATAAAATAAAAAATTAAAAAATAAACTGCAAATAATGCATAAAGGTAATAATAATAAGGGTATTTTGAAAACATAATTTTGATTAAAAGAATGTACAAGCCATCTCGTCAAGGCAACCCTTGTGGGACAGTCCTAACTCTAGTATTTAAAATCTTTCCACTTGCCAAGTGACATGAATGTGAACAAGGATCAAGGGACTGAACCACTAATAAAAGCATAGGCAAGACAGGATGGTTTTCCCAGCTCAGAAAGAGGGCGGTCACACCCATATATGCACAGAATGCACAATGAAATGAATAAAAAACTTGAGTTTGAACTGAGCAAGTAAGTTAATGTGTATGCACAATGTAAGTGCATACTAACACATGACCATTACACAGAGAAAACAAAAAAACCCACAACTATCCTAAAATAAAAAAATAAAAAATAAACTGCAAATAATGCATAAAGGTAATAATAATAATAAGGGTATTTAGTAAACATAATTTTGATCAAAAGAATGTACAAGCCATCCTGCCAGGCTAAAACAGGACAGCACACCTGGAACCAGCGCAAAATGTATTCATTTGTTTCCTAAAATTAACCCAAGGGGTCTGTATCAAACAATAAGAAACATGTCGTGATGGGGACATCACAATACAATTTGCAGTTATTACAAGAGGTATATATATATAAAAAAAATTTCTATTGGTTTAATAAATAGCGTATCTTTATGTAACAGTTGAGCGACTGGTGCAAAGCCTGAAGAGATATGCAAACATGACTTTTTACCTCCAATTTTCGTGAGTCTGCTGTTGCCATGTGTAATAAAACTGATATCTTAGAAAACTTGCCACACATTTCTAGATATACTGAATTTGAACATAACACCTCTTTGAAGTTGCTTGTCAAAAATATAAATAAAAGAATGAATGACGTGCACTCCATTGAAAAATCAGGTGCTGGCTGAACCTGTGACTCAGTCCAGAAATCATGACAAGAGAGAGAAACAGCTGCACTCAAAATAAGTCTTGTTTGGTCTTGCAGAGAGTGATAGAGTTTATTCAAAATTCACCATGGGTTAATATAAATAGAGTGATAATGAGGTACGAGGTTAATGAGGTACAAGGTAACATTTCGATCCTGTTCTGGGTCTTTATCAAACCATACTTAAATGGTAGGAAAAAAGGACCAAGAAGCTGTATATAGAAAGCAGAAGTTCCATCTTGGGTTAAGGTTCTGTAGGGATTGCGCCTGCTGTGAAGTTTTTTCCTACCATTTAAGTGAGGTTTGATAAAGACCCAGAACAGGGTCGAAATGTTACCTCGTACCTCATTAAACTCGTACCTCATTATCACTCTATTTGTATTACCCTGTGTTGAATTTTGAATAAACTCTAGCACTATCTGCAAGACCAAATGAGACTTATTTTGAGTGCGGCTATTTCTTTCTCTTGACTTGTCAAAAATATACCCGGGGAAATTTTTTTTCATCAGCATAAAGCATTCAATATGATAAAGGTTGACATTAAGGGGCATGGATTTGGTGGTGCACACCAATGCCATGTTACAGATCAGAAGGTGACTGACTGGATCTTGTTCGAGCTTCCTGTCAAAATGTGGTCAGCATGTTACACCACTGAAAAACCCAGACAAGTGTGAGGATGTTGTGGGTTGGATGACAGACAAAGGCTCTAGTGTGTTGACAAGTAGCACTATGAAGTCATCCACACGGACAATTCTCAATAGCCAAGAGGCTGGGCCTCTGAATCTTCAACCTGGTCCTCTTTCCACCCATCATCAAGAGTCCCTGGAGACATACGACCCCAATGCTGGACACTCTGAGGAACTGTTTACGTTCCCTTGTAATTTGTCAGGGCTCTCAATGTGCACCATTAAAGAGGGTCATGTGGAGGTCAGTAATGCCCAAACATTTGAGAACCCACAGCCAAGAGAAAGCCACGTTGGGGAAGGTCAATTCATTTCTGAAGAGTTGGACAATAATCATGACGCACAGTTGCCATCAGGTCAGGCTAAAGTCGCAACGCAGAAGGAAGATCAGATTGAGAAATTGGAAGATGACGTTGTCGATGATGAGGCCACTGATCCAACCTTGCACGGTGGCACACCTAGCGAGCACAGCGGTGCAGGTAAGGAAGGAGAAGTATCCCAGTGCCTTCCAGGATAAGTGAAGAGTCTCCGCGAGCTCAACAATCACTGGATTTTGGCAGTTGCAGCGGAAAAGAGGAAATCTGTAAACCGTGTGCCGATAGGCTCATTTTTCATTGCTTTGAAATCTCTTTAATAATCTCTTTAATAATAACAATATGGAAGAGGCCAGGAGCCATTTGGTGAGCTGCATTTCTTGCTACATGTCCACAGACTTACCAGTGGAAAAGCCAAACTTCACATGCCACAAATGCAAACTTGTGTCCCTGTTGGTGGAAAAGTTACAAAATCTCGAAGAGAGGTTAGCTACATTGAAGATATTTAAGGAAGGTGAAGAGTTCCTAGACAGAGCAGAACTATCTCTTCATGTTACAGAAAGAGAAGAAATTCAAAGTGCACCTGAAGAAACAGAGGAATGGAAACATGTGACCCAGAAAAGTAGGAGGATCGGGAGGCAGTCAGCACCCATACTGCTCTGGAACCAGTACCAGGCTCTTACACAGGAGAACGATGAAGAAATTCATCAGGATAAAATGTTCCCCACAAACAGCAACCTTGTACGCCCTCATAGTCATCCTGGATGTAGAAAGAAAAATGTTTCGAAGAAGAAACGGAGAGTGGTGGTCAAGGGGGATTCCCTGTTGAGAGGAACAGAGGCCGCTATCTGCAGACCGGATATAACCTCAAGAGAAATGTGCTGTCTTCCAGGTGCAAAAATTAAAGGTGTGTCTGACAGGATATCAGGATTCTTCAGACCTACTGATGACTACCCCTTCCTGCTTATACATATGGGGACAAATGACACAGCAAGAAACGACCAGGAAACCATCTGCACCTTACAAAGACTGGAAAACATGCATTTGGAAGTCATCTTGCTACACTTATAAGGAGAGCTTTAATCTAGAAAAATGCGAGAAGGGAAGCAAAAGGCCAGAAAAAGCTATACACCTGACATATGCTATTGAGAACTCTGCTATTAGAAGTGGGAGGAAAGAACAAAGACAAAAGAATCTAAATAATAAAAATATTGGAGAAAGAGAAAACAATCACAAACTAAAATGTTTCTATACTAATGCACAAAGCATGGGCAACAAACAAGGAGAATTGGAACTACTAACGCAGGAAAAGAAACAGGACGTCATTGGAATCACTGAAACTTGGTGGGACAATACACATGATTGGAATACAAGGCTAGAAGGATACAACTTATTTTCAAGAAACAGACTTGATAAACCAGGAGGAGGTGCCACATTGAATGTTAGAAACACGTATATCTGCACAGAGATTGAAGCTTTAGAGACTGGGAGTTCTGTGGAAACTGTTTGGGTAAGAATACAAGGACAGAACAATGGAAAGGACACCATCGTAGGCATTTACTACAGGCCGCCTGTGCAAGCTGAAGATATGGATGAACTCTTTATGCATCACATGGCCAAGTTCTCCAAAAAATATGACATAGTTGTCATGGGAGATTTCAACTATCCAGACATTTGTTGGGAATCTATCTCAGGCAAAACTAACTGGTCAAGGAAATTCTTATCCTCTCTTGCTGACAACTTTATCTTCCAAAAGGTAGGCAAGAAAACAAGGGGAACTGCTACCTTGGATCTAATTCTTATAAACAGGGAGGAAATGGTCTAGGAGGTAAAAGTGGCTGGGACCCTAGGAGGTAGGGACCATGCTATTTTAGAATTTTGGATAACTAGAGGAGGAAGACCTGTGAAGACTCAGATGTCAAGGTTAGATTTCAGAAAGGCAGATTTTAAGGGATTCAGAAAGAGAATTGGAGGGATCCAATGGCTGGATATCCTTAAGGACAAAAATGTCCAGGAAGGATGGGAAATCTTGAAAAACGAAATTCTCAAAGCACAATTGTTAACAATTCCGAAAAGAGGGAAGAATAGGAAGCGTTTAAGGAAACCAGGATGGATGAACACAAAACCTAAGCACATGCTAAAAAGGAAGAAAGAAATGTTTATAAAATGGAAAGAGGGAGGCATATCTAAAGAAGAATATAATGCTGTCTGCAGAACCTGCAGGGCACGAATCAGATTATTTAAAGCTGACAATGAATTGAGGCTTGCAAGAGATGTCAAAAGCAATAATAAAGGATTTTGGGGATATGTCAAAAGTAAAAGAAAAGTCAAAGATGCCATAGGATTTTTACAGGATGAAAATGATGAAATGGTAAGATAGAATGTTGAGAAAGCCAAACTTTTAAATTCCTATTTTGCATCTGTTTTCTCTCAGAAAGGAAATGTAACATCAACTATTCTTCACTATCTTATTAAGAGAAGATAAGAATCCAGGATATCGATAAACAGAAATATAGCGAGGAAACACTTAGCTAACCTAAATGAATTCAAGTCTCTAGGTCCAGATGAATTACACCCCAGAGTACTGAAGGAGATAGCAGAAGACATTTTTGAACCCCTCTCCATAATCTTTGAAAATTCGTGGAGAACAGGGGAAGTCCCAGAAGACTGGAGAAGAGCAAATGTTGTTCCTATCTTCAAAAAGGGGAAGAAGGTAGACCCAGGCAACTATAGGCCGGTGAGTCTCACTTCTATACCAGGAAAGATCTTTGAACAAATTATTAAACAACTTGTATGTAAGTACCTGGAAAAGAATTAAGTGATTAAACGGAGTCAACATCGGTTTGTAACTAATAAGTCATGTCAGACTAATTTAATTTCCCTCTATGACAGAATCACTGATTGGGTGAATCAGGGAAATGCTGTAGATATAGTATATCTTGACTTCAGCAAAGCATTTGACAAAGTATCTCACACAATCCTTATTAAAAAAATGACTAAGTATGGAATGGACAAGGCAACTGTTATTTGGATTCATAACTGGCTTAGTGATTGGACCCAAAGAGTGGTCGTAAATGGCTGCACATCCAGGATTGTCTCAAGCGGGGTACCACAGGGCTCTGGCCTGGGCCCTGTATTGTTCAACATCTTTATCCACGATTTAGATGAAGGAATTGAGGGTAAACTGATTAAATTTGCTGATGACACAAAGCTAGGAGGGATAGCTAATACTAGAGAAGAGAGAGAGAAGATTCAAAAAGATATAAATAAACTGGAGAAGAGGGCAGAAACTAACAGAATGGTTTTTAACAGGGAAAAATGCAAAGTACTACATCTGGGCAATAAAAATGAAAAACGCATTTACAGAATGGGAGGAATAGGGCTAAGCAACAGCACATGTGAAAAAGACTTGGGTATACTAATAGATCACAGACTGAATATGAGTCAACAGTGTGATACAGCAGCAAAAAAGACAAATGCATTTCTAGGATGTATTAAGAGAAGCATACAGTCTAGATTACGTGAAGTCATTATTGCCCTCTACTCATCTTTGGTCAGACCTCATCTGGAACACTGTGTCCAGTTTTGGGAGCCACATTTTAAAAAAGACATCAACAAACTGGAGCAAGTTCAGAAAAGAGCGACCAGAATGGTGAGCCAGTCTTATGAGGAAAGGTTGCAGGATTTGGGAATGTTTAGCTTGCAAAAGAGAAGACTGAGAGAAGAGTTAATAACTGTCTACAAATATCTCAAGGGCTGTCACATTGCAGAAGGATCATCTTTATTCTCATTTTCACAAGGAAAGACTAGAAGCAATAGGATGAAACTGAATGGGAGGAGACACAGATTAGATATTAGAAAAAACTTTTTGACAGTTAGAGTGATCAATGAGTGTAACAGGCTGCCACGAGAGGTGGTGAGTTCTCCTTCAATAGAAGTCTTCAAACAGAGGCTGGACAGATATCTGTCTGGGATGATTTAGCGAATCCTGCTTTGAGCAGGGGGTTGGACCAGATGGCCCAGGAGGTCCCTTCCAACTCTACGATTCTATGATTTTGTGATTCTATGTAGCACAAAAACATGCAAGAAGGGGCAGTGGTTTGACCAGAGGCAGAATTCGGTCAACTGTTCCACAGAGCCCCCTGCACTCTGCTAGATAACAGGCCAAGAGTGCATTGTTCCCCTTTAAGGCAGTTTTTTTCTGATATTCCTTCAGATAAAATGACTGTAATTTGCAACAACTGCCAAACCAAGCCAAGAAGAGGCAAGAACACTGCCAAACTGAGCACCACCAGCATGTAAAAGCACATGGCAGCCAAGCGCCCCAGTAGGTGGACGAAACACCTGCCTGGGTGCAAAATATTTGTCTGATGGTGAAACTACTGCCCCTTTCCCTGTGTTATGACCTTCCCATTCTGCTGTTCATGAAGCAGACACTGATGCCTCCTGCTCACAACCTGCAGTTGCACAGACACAACAGTCAGCAACCACATCCAATTCATTGTCACTTCGCAGCATTCACTTGTCCCTGCCCAATACATTTAACAGAAAGCAGAAATATTGACCCACCCACAGGCCAAAATGCTAAACACCCACATAGCAAGATTGGTAGCCCTGGAAATTTTGCTGTTTCGACTTGTGGAGGCTGAGTCTTTCCATGACTTCTTAACGGTGGCAGCCCCACGGTTCTCAATTCCCATCCAACACTATTTTTCCCGGTGTCCATCATGATATCAGCTGTGCTCTGGCCTACGCAGTCACAGAAAAGGTCTACTATACCACAGACACGTGGACAAGTTCTTGTGGACAAGGATGCTACATTTCTCTTAATGCACACTGACTGAACCTGGTGGAGTATGGGACAGAGTCAGAGGCTGGGACATCATACATCTTATTCACACCAAAAATAGCAGTCCCAACTTCCATCAGCGCTTCAGTCTACTCATGTTGCAGTTTCTGTCTCACCTCATCCTAGTCACCGAAACTAGCTTCCCCATCACTCCCCAGCTGGGAGGTGTGCAGCACTGTCCTGGCAAAGTGGCAGCATGTTCTGCCGAAGCTCAACTGTTTAGGCGATAAAGTGCACAACACAGCCAAGCTGTTGAAAGGGATACAAGAATAGGACGATCAGTGGATCTTCACTGCTGGACTTTTAATCAGGTCTGGTTGTGTGCGATAATAGGTGTAACTTGGTGGTGGCTTTAAAGCTTGGCAATCTGGTAAACATGTTCCATGCATGGCTCATGTGCTGAACTTGGTTGTACAGCATTTTTAGAAACATACCCTCCATTGCCAGACCTACTTGCGAAGGTATGACGTGTCAGCGCACATTTATGAAAGTCATCCCAGGCTTTCATCGGATTAGCTTTGCTGCAGCAGCAATTTAATTTGCTTCGTCACCAACTTATTTGTGACCTGCCCACATGCTGTAATTTGACCTTTCAAAATAATAATAAATAATAATTTTATTTCTATTGCGCCAATATATTCTGCAGCACTTTGCATTTTAGAGGGGACTTGTACAGACAATAAATGACATTAAATAATAACAACAATCATATAAACAACAGATACCAGGAGGAATGAGGGTCCTGTTCGCAAGCTTACAATCTATGATGAAATAGGGGAAACGCAAAAGGTGGATGGTAACAATTGCTTTCATTGTTCTGACCAGCCATAATCTAAAAAATCAGGTGTTCAATGTTCATGTAATGCTGCATGAAACTGATATAGAAGGGTTAATGATTTGCCTTTAAATGCCTTTAATTCTTCATTTGCCTTTCATTTATTCTTATGACACTGCAGTTTTGCCTGTCTCCTCTTCAAGGGAAAAAAGCTTCTTATCATATATGTTCTCAATAGTCAGCCACAACGTGTTCTGTGTATATTGTAAACAAGGTATGACCCTGAAGTGATGGTGAGGGCCACATGAACTCCATAGAATTACATATTGTTGTAAATGATATAAAAGATTACCTTGTGTTTCATTACGTCAGATAAAGTGATTTGCCCACAGCCCGTGTGTGCAGTCTCTTTTGTCTCCAAGCGCTTGTAAATTAATTGCGTAAAACTCCTAATTCGGCCTCACTGGTGATCTGGCATATCTGACTTTGGTCAGAACAAAAACAGCTATGACAGTTTGGCGCCCAACGTGGGAGCCATTAATCCAGCCTTTTCGGAATCCGTATGTGGGAGCTTCCTGGGAGGTTGAAACATGCAAAATCCAGCTGCAGCAGGTAAGGAAATTTTATTCTTACATTGATTTTGCATTTTGCAATGTCTCTAAGGATCTCTACATATCTCTGGGTAAGGTTGTACAACACGGTTCAAAAGAACTTACATCACCAGTGAGCAGTGAGTATGTCTGTATGAGAGTTGAATAATAGAGTAATAAGATAATAATTGTCATCTGTATTATCTGTCAATCTGTTCTGGCAATATACTAATATACTAACTGGTTGTGTACTGTTATGAATGGGTCACCGAGGAGGAAAAAACCTAAACATGCTAAGCCCAGAAAAACCAGAAAGGTTGGTAACTATGCAGATTGCAGATCCCTGATCCTAACCACACAACTAGCAGCAGCCGTGGAGCGTACCTACGATGAACCTAGACGCCTCGTCACAGCCGGAGGACTAAATAAGCCTAAAGCAAGAAAAGGGGAAAACTAACTGCCCCAGAGCAGACCCCAAAGGAATAGACAGCCCCTACACATGTATTGATGGTGAAACAAGATGAAAACACAAACACAGGCAGGAAAATAGGCTGAGCAAATGATGGGGCCCAAACTAACTAGAAAGGAGAGGAAAGGAAAGACACTGTCTGCAATCTGCCCAAAACCCTACAAAATAATGTCCAACACTTCTGATAACAAAATTAACCCTGAAGTCACTAGACTTCTCCCACTATATCAGCATTCTGAAATATTCTGAGACAGAGCAAAAATAGGCCAATCTAATAAGGGACAAAAAGCAATTTGGCAAATACAGATAAATAAAAGTGGAAATTCAGCACAGCCCCAGCCGGGGCTGGCTGACCACACAAAAAAACTGAATAGAACAACAAAATCAAGTGTGAACATTAGCAGAGAAACTTAGCTTGAGCTGACTGGAACAGAGCTGAGAACCAAGACCTGACAAGCAGAAGGAATCACCAGCACCAGAGTAGAGCGTCGGCTGTCTTAAATCCAGTCTGAGATTCCTGAGGTCCAATCGTCATCCTCATTATCAGGTGGCAGATCTCTACTGATTAAATCAGCCTCACTACCTCCTGTTACCACCAGAGGGAGCCTGGAAGGAGAACTCAATGAACTCACAACATTGTACTGTGTAGCACAGAGCTGGGATACTCCGTGCAGTGTTGTTATTTTGGTCATATTGGTTTGGCAGTAAATCATATGAGGCTGTATTTTGTATAGGGCTGTGGTTTTTTGGTTGTTTTGGTTTTTGTTGTTCTCGTTGTTTAGCAAGTTGGCTTTGGTGTTCTCAGAGTGTCAGTGGACACTGCTGTAGTTTAAGGTGTTAATTCCAAAGTGCAAAATAGGCAGGCTGTGTGAATCCTTGTATGTATGTCTATGAGAACCTCTGAATGAGATGAGAGATGAGTAATTGAGTATAAGGGATATAAATAAATCTCCATTTGATGAGGGGTTCTGATTAGGAATGGTCCTCTGTATGTGACAGAGGACATTATTCAACTCACTTTGAGCTGAATTAGGTGCAGTGATTGAGATAAGGGATTTTTGTTATCTTCTCTTTGTAAAATCAAATGACCACTGAAAAGTGAAAGAAAAAAAAAATCCCTGAAAGAGCACGTATGAATGAATCATCACACATCATTTTGTGTCAAGAGATTGATACCTTTCTAGTTCTTGTGGGAGATCCTGGACAGATGCGGTATAGATATTTCCAATCTACATCTGAGACTGAATGAATTGAGTAATAATATAGCTCGTGTTATATGTGGCATTACATTGTAAAGTTTCCTGGATGGACTTGGCCAGAAAAGGGCAAGGCTCAGGTACTCATATTATACAGTTACCTGCTCTTACCGTGAAATCCCGTGATTTTGAGAGTTTTATAGAAATTGGTTTTGATTAAGTCTAAAGAACTGCTGCATTTTGTTAGTGTGAAGGACACTGCTTTTCTAAAATTCTGATGGGAGGGGGGAATGAAAGGGCTGCGCGGTTCTCCTCTCCGTTGTTATCTCCGCTGAGTTTCTAATGGGAGGATTCACAGAGCTGCGCTCAAGATTCTCTGTGTTTCTGTCCTTGGAGTAAATACTCGCTAGGAGATTTGTGCATTTTAAAGCAACAGTACTTAATTGAAGTAGAATGAAATTTTGTAAGTTGAAGTTGGAAGTTGAAAGTAAAATATGGTGCCTAATTTAGAAGGAAATTATAAGTGATTGTTTGGTCATTAATGTGTTTGAACCTGCTTCTAGTTGTGTGATTGATTTATAGCAAATTTTGGATCAACAAAGGAGGTAGCCGACTGTATGGCTGATAAAGTAGGCTAGAGGCCTATCACACCTGGACCTTCTTACTTTAGTCAGTGGGTTTTTTGTTGTGGGTGAGAGGTGAGGGCAAGGAGCCTTCTGGATACACCTTGGCAGGCTCACTCTGACTTGCTATGTGTGGCCTGTAAGACAAGGTCAGGCACACTAGAAGAGCATTTCAGAACAGAGGTGAGCTGAAGCAGCCTTCCCACATTCCATGGAGCTGGGCTGGAAGGAAAAAGGCCTATTCCTATTCTAGCCAGCTGATCTAATGGGTGAGAGGCAGAGAACCTTCTCGTTACATCCAGTAGGTCTACCGGGTGAGAGGCAAGAAGCCTTCCCGCTACACCTTGGCAGGCTCTCTCTGACTTGCTACATGTGGCCTGTAAGACAAAGTCAGACACACTAGAGGGGCATTTCAGAAGAAAGGTGAGCTGTCGGGAGAAAAAGTTGAAGCCATGGGCAACTTTTTCTGTGTACAGTTGGTGCCCCCAATGGGATCCAAGACAGCTATGCAAATTGTAAAAGACAAAGAAGAAAGGAAGCAGTAAAACAAGTGGGACCAATATTGAAAAAGGCAAAAATACCAGAGTGTGAATGTTTGGATGTACAAAAAGGCACACACAAGGGAAGAAAATAGCACGCGAATAAATTATGTTTGAGAATGTGCAACAGTATGGAGGTGTATTATGAATGAATGTTTTGATTGACAAAGTTTAACCAGAGACCCAGACAAAACAGATGGACTTGTAACCACTGTGATCAGACTCAGACAAACCCAGACTGAATAGCTACTTGGGTGACCTGTGCTACCAACCTAAGCGAGTTGCGCTAAGTCCTGTCCAGACAAGATCATATGCAGTGACATAAGAAGCTAACATAATGGTGTGGTTAGTGGGTAGTCGGGACTTTGACCTTTGAGGAGTAAGCTGACAGTAGACATCAGACGACCAACCACATCAGGACCTAGAAGGGCGACTAGAATAAGAAAGATGCAGGAGTGTTATCCCTGGAGCCCCTCTGACCAGTTAGCTTTGCTGAAGCAGCTGCCTGACCCTGAAAACCAACCATTCCCGTTTTACAGACACATAATGGAAATACAGCGGACATATAAGTGTACCTGGGCAGACCTAGAGAAGTTGGTGAGTTTAAAGGCAGGTGATGCACTAGGACATATAATTAAGACACACACAGATGTGGCAAAGAATCAGGCTTGGGGCATGGATGATAAATCTGCACGGTCTGGGGAGACATACTGTGAGTCACTAAAACAGTGGGCTACAGTGGAACAAACAGAGCAGTCTGTACTCCTGACTAACATGACACAGCAAAAAGAAGAGAGTGTAGAGATGTACTTTGGACAGTTACAGCTGAAATGGGCAGACATGGGGTACATTTGCATAAACCCACTTGATGATAGAATACTGGTGAATGCATTCATTGATGGTATAAACAAAGACTTACGAGACGCAGTACAGACAGCCAGACCTGAATGGAGATATGTAGATCCGAAAGACCTCCTTAAGGTAGCTAAAGTAGTTGAGCAAACAATGACAATAAGACGACCTGTCATTAGAGATGAGCGACTTTGCCTTTTCTAGGGTCGAGTCGGGTTTAATGAAACCCGAGTTTCTCAAAAGTCGAGTTGAACGAAATCAGCCGACTATAGGGAAAAGTCGGGAAATATGAAACCCAATACAAGTCAATGGGGAGAAAAGTCGGCAGTGAGTGGAGGACTGTAAACACACCTGGCATGAATTTTAACCCCAGAGGCGGCAAAACCTCTCTCTTGTCTCCCTCTCCCTCCCTCCCTCTCTCTCTCTCTCCCTCCCTCCCTCTCCCACTCCCACTCCAGCTACGCTCCCGCTACACTACGCTCCGCTTCTCTCATTGGCTGAAAAAAGTCACGTGCAAGCATTCGGCGAAACCCAACTTTGACGCTTGGGTCGCCGACTGTATGGCCAACTTCACACTGTGGTCGGGTTTCGTTTCATGAAACCAGACTTTGACGAAAGTAGGTGACTTTTGAATCTGACCGACTTGTTTCACTCAACTCTACTTGTTATGTATGCTGGAACACTAGGAAAACAGTGGAGACGTAGCAAGGGACCTAGGGACATAGAGACAGTGAGATGCTGGAATTGTGGTGAGAATGGGCACTACGCCAACCATTGCAAAAACCCTATAAAGGAGTGTAAACAGACCAATCTTCCACCTCCTCCACATACAGACTAGGAAACTGGCAACCCAGTGACAAATGTGTGCCCTGTTCTTGTCCCCTCCAGACCTGGTCCTGCCTTGATGACCACCATAACAATGCCGGGAGGGAAAGAGGCAGAATTTTTGATTGACACTGGGGTAGACGAGACTGTGGTACACAAAGATTTGATAATGCCAGACATGATTACTAATGAGATTGTGGAATGTGTGGGGGTAGAGGGGCAAGTGACAGAAGCCCCTATGACTAAACAAATAAGACTAAAATTACGAGATAGCCAAGAGGTGCTTACAAAACTTATTGTTAGTGACAATACCCCTATGAATTTACTGGGAGCAGATGCGCTGAGTGCGATACAGTACTCTCCTGAGGGCATTACAGTCACAAGTACCCTCTCAGATAAACATTTGTGTAAAATTGCGGCAATGGTGTAAAAGACAAAAGCAGTGAAACTAACACCTGACACCAAAATGCCTGAGGATGAGGAAATGGGAAAGGTGCCAGACACTGTTTGGGCAAGGGGAAAAACTGATGTTGGTCGGCTGCCCATTTCCCCTGTCATGATTAAATTAAAGAAATTAACCACTCCTCCTTGTTTAAAGTAATACCCCTTGAGCCTAGCCAAATCAATGGCCCTGAGCAGGGATATTAAAGAGTATGTTAAGGCAGGGGTTCTGGTGCAAAGATCTTCCCCCTGCAACACCCCTTTGTATCCCATTATGAAAAAAGGACCTAAGGCTTCCCCTGACACAGAATGGTTCATGACTTAAGGGCTATTAATGATGTTACAGAGAGTATAACCTCAATTGTCCTTGATCCACAGACATCTGTCATAGATCCCAGCAACATCAAAATGTTTCACAGTCAGTGATTTAGTGGGTGCATTTTTCTCTGTACCCCTGCACCCTAGCTGTCAGTATCTTTTTCCTTTACTCATAAAGATAAACAATATTGTTGTACAGTCCTCCCACAAAGGGGGAAAGAAATCCCCAGCCATCTATTCAGCAGCGATGGCAGGAATCCTTGAGTAGTGGCAATCACCTCATCCGCAGATTGTACTATTACAGTACGTGGATGACCTTTTGCTGTTCTGCCTGGACCAGAGGTCCTGCAGGGAAGCTACAGGTTTTTTGCTATGTTTTTTTTAGCAGAAAAGGGTTGCAAGGTCTCACGTGACAAATTATAGTATTACAAACAAAAGGTGACATTTTTGGGACATTGTATTGCCGAAGGTACCAGACACCTGACTGAAGAAAGGAAACAGGCAATTCAAAATCTCCCTCTACCCAGGTCACATCAGCATCCACGCACTTTCCTAGGCTTGGTGACCTACTGTAGGGCTTGGATAAGGTCTGCTTCACAAATGATTCAACCACTTTATGACTGTTTGTCACCAGACCCCTATGATCTCAACTCCTTTGACAATTTATTCCCCACATGACATCCATTCCATACTCCTACATGTTCAACCAAAACATCTGTCTGTGGCTAGACAGCTCTGACTTGAATGTGCTCTACTAATTCCTGAGTATGTCACCTCAAAAGATGTAACGTTCTGAATCCCGCCACCCTCCTGCCTGTGGATTCAGAAAAGGGGGAATTGGTGATCGTATTGGCAAGTGAGGAAGAATACTTTGACTTGACGCATGAACCTGACTGCGTAGAACTGATGAGTCAGGAGACAGTGGGTTTTGCACACGTTCATGAAAAAAAAAACCTGTTCCTAATGCAGATTTTGAGTTTTTTTGTAGGTGCCTCCTGGCACACGAACCACTCCTGCTCTGACCTATGGTGCTTCTCAAGCACATTTCCAGGCTTGTCTCAAGGTTCTTCCTTGACCCGGCTCTGGTCATCGGCCTACGCTCCGCTGCTAGCTCTGTTCCTGCTTTGCTTTGTGGTGCCTCCTGGCACACTCTCCTTTCCTGTACTCTTTCTGACCCCGCTCTGTGCTTATGCCTAGGTTCTGCTCCTTGCTTTGTCTTTTCCTTGTCCTGTCTGGTTTTCCCTTCCCCTTGTCTTGTTGTTTCAGTACCGACCTGTTGGTCGTGTCTCACAGGACAGTGTCACGTGTCAGTCTTGTTGTTTTAGTTACTGGCCTTCGGGTCGTGTCACACAGGACAGGCATGCGTGACAGATTGCCCTTTGCCCGCCTCCTGTGCCTTAGTCGTGCCGCTTACTTGTGTCTCAGCCATGTGCACTGGCCAGTGAGGCGTGTCTCCTGCCTTGAACCCTGGCGTGGCTCCTAGCATGCACCCTGCCTTGAACCCTGGTGTGGCTCCAAGCACGCACCCTGCCTTGAACCCTGGCGTGGCTCCTAGCACACACTCTGCCTCGAACCCTGGCGTGTCGCCTAGCACGCACCCTGCCTCGAACCCTGGCGTGGCTCCTAGCATGCACCCTGCCTTTAACGCTGGCTTGCCTGCCGGATTCCCAATACCTGCCGACCGCTGCCAGAGGTCCGGAACCAGATGACTGCGGCCTGATGTCCGGAGTTGATTTCCGCAGCCTGATGCCTGGATCCTGTCGGTCGTTGCCAGTAGTCCAGAGTCCGATGCCATCACACCCTGCCTTGGACCCTGGCGTGTCTTCTAGCACACACCCTGCCTTTGACCCTGGCGTGTCTCCTAGCACGCACCCTGTCTTGGACTCTAGCGTGTCTCCTAGCACGCATCCTCTCTTGAACTCTGGCGTGTCGCCTAGCACGCATCCTCTCTTGAACTCTGGCGTGTCTCCTAGCACGCATCCTCTCTTGAACTCTGGCGTGTCTCCTAGCAGGCCTCCTGCCTTGAAACCCTGGTGTGTCTCCTAGCACGTACCCTGCCTTGAACCCTGGTATGTTTTATAGCATGTGTTATGCCTTGAACATTTGGCGTGCCCCTGCACGCACTTTGCTGTGTTTCACTGTTTATGCCTTGCACCTGATTAAAGCTTGAAACCATGTTTATTGAAGAAACCCAGTGACCTTGCTTTATGTTTTGCATCCTGCTCGTTCCTGTTGTTAGACACTCACTAGTGTCCCCCTGAGCCGGCCGTCTGGTCCCAGCAGTCGTGGTGGCTCACCCCCTTGGTCTTGTCCCTGACACTCCCTGTATAGGGGGTGGTTCCTCACAAGGTCAGCTCGCCCTCTGTGGGTGGGTGCCACGACCCAGAGGGTCCACTCAAAAAATCGGCTCAGCAGAAGCTGAGTCCGTCAAAGACTAAATGGGACACTTAAACTGAAAATTCAAAAGGCCGTGGCAGACACAGGAAAGAGCTGGGTAGAGTGCTTGCCACTTGCACTCTTTTCAGTCAGACACACTCCAAATAGAAACACAGGCTTGTCTCCTTTTGAAGCCCTGTTTGGTAGTGCACCAAAGACTGGTCTGTACTTCCCACAGGTGCTACAAATGCAACACGGTACTAGGACAGCCTATGTCCAGGCCTTGCAGAAAAGACTTAATGTAGTGCATAAACATGTGTTCTCATCCATTTCAGATCCTAATGAAAGTGCAGATGTGCATCAGCTGAATCCAGGTGATTGGGTGGTTATACGCAGACACATATTAGAAGGAGCCTGGACCCACGATTTAATGGCCCCTTCCAAATCCAGCTGACCACATCCACCTCAGTAAAACTTGAGGGAAAGCCCACCTGGATCCACACCAGTCACTGCAAGAAGGTCCTTTCAACAGCAGAATGACTGATCTCCTAATCACCTTGCTGGCAGTGGCATGGTTACTGCACTCTACAGAGACACGGGACAAACTCTTAAATGTTGACTGGGACAACAAACTTATTCGGCATCATGCTCTTCTCATAAAGGACATGGAAGGACAGAAACCGAAAGACTGTTGGATCTGTACACACAGCCCAGTATCTGCAAGGACTATGCCATACTTAGCCTTACCTCTGGAGCTATGCAAGGTATTAACCCCACACTGCATATACAATGAGACTTGGACTCAATCAAGGATTTGGGGAAAAGATGTGCCCCGTGATATATCTGCCTCATTGGCTATAATCGGATGGGCTGCTAATCCCTGGTTTCAGTTTAATACAACGCGGCTTAAGGTACAAATGTGAAGGAGGAATGTGTCAAATAATTGTCCCACCTGTTGTAATTATATCGACCCTGCTGGCAATCTCCAGATCAGGGCCAGTATAGACAAAATAGGTGAACTTAGAGACCAATGGTTAAAACAACACACTGCAAACAGAGACTCCTGGTGGGGTAACACATTTTTTTTTTAATCCAGCAAATTGGTTTAATGGCGTAGCAGGATGGATTTTTGACATTGTACAGACTTGTATGCAAATTTTTTTGTTTTGCTTATTGTTTTATGTAGCCGTAAAAGAGCTAATATATGTATTACTTAAGCTACTGGATAATGTATGCATGAAAAAAATCTAAGGCTGAACCTTCTGTAGTGACTCTGTAGTGACTTCTTATGACTCTGCAGGTTTGCCTGTCTCCTCTTCAAAGGAAAAATGCTTCTTATCATATATGTTCTTGATAGTCAGACACAACATGATCTGGGTACATTGTAAACAAGGTATGACCCTGAAGTGATGGTGGGGGCCACATGAGCTCCATAGAATTACATATTGTTGTAAATGATATAAAAGATTGCCTTGTGTTTCATTACGTCAGATAAAGTGATTTGCCCACGGCCAGTGAGTGCAGTCTGTTTTGTCTCCAAGTGCTTGTAAATTAAGGGCGTAAAACTCCTAATTCGGCCTCACTGGTGATCTGGTATATCTGACTTTGGTCAGAATGAAAACAGCTACGACAAAACGGTTACCAACCAGTATGTGTAAAAGTACAGACACAGAGGGCTATTAAATGCATAAAGTGTGTGAGAACATGACACAAGGATCCTGGTTCTGAAGAAAATTGTGAATGAGCATCACAAGGATAGTTAGATAAATGTATTGAGGCGGTAGGCAGTTCATATGTTGGCAAGACTTAGTGAGCAGCAGAGAGCATTTTCTGAATTCCAGCTTCTCAATGCCCATCAGAGTAACACTCAGCCCCCACACATAACAACTGGTGAGTGGGTGTGGATTGATGACATATGTGAAGATCTTCAAAACTTTGAGTACTGCACCAAGAAGGTGATCGCTGATGACGCTATTGTCAGTGTACCATCCCGCTGCTCGGTCTTTTAAAACGTTCACTGCAAAATCTCAAAGAGGAAGCTTTGAATGCCGAGCAGGTGGCTATGGAGCAAGATTTTACAGTGGCTTATACCACAAAACCCAGCCTCATACAATATTCTCAAGCCACATTGGGTGATGATGAGGAACAGGAGGAGTATGAGGAGGAACAGGAGTTTTTGGTCTGCAATACAGAGGGGACTCCCAATCCCAGCTTCATGCCTGTCCTGCATGGATGGCCTGAAGAGGAAGAGGAGGAGGCTATGTGTTGTTATGAGGTGAGGATGGTTAGTATTCTTACTGATGAGGAGACTGAACGTTTGACTCTTTGTAGTCTGCAACACAAGACAGAGTTCATGCGCAGATGCTTTTCCCTTGACCCTCATGTGAAAGACGTTTTTTCCAACATGAAATACTGGCTGTGCACCTTTCTTAACCCATGGTACAAGAAGAAATTTCATATTCTCATGTCGGAGGCAGACATGCTAATTTCAGTGCATGCATGGAAGAGGGTTGTTGTGGAAGACATGCTAAAAAGATTACCCTCATACAATGCTGCTGGCAGAGGTGCAAGCTCCTTTCACCCACTAGGATTACAGGGGAGAGCCACTCATAAAAGGTGCAACTTGCTGAGGGGGGGAGATGTCCACCAACTGGGCCATTTTCATGAGACCATCACATCAGTAAGGGCTATCTGTGGGTGTAACTATGATGAGGAGGGAGAAGTTGACCAAGATCGTGAAGGACTACTTAAGTGACCATACCAGCATACTTGCTTATTCTTCAGTGCCCTTAACTATTGGTTGCCCAGGTTCCACATTTGGTCTGACCTTTAATTGTATGCCTTGGAGGTGCTGCCATGCCCTGCCACAAAATGTGTTGTCTTAGCCCGTTTTTAGTTCAGCTGGTGCAATCATAACGGATAGACGCACACGCCTGTCAATGAAAAATGCAGACAGGCTGACTCTTCTAAAATTGAACAAGGGCTGGATTTCCTCCAACTTTGTAAACCCTACGGATGATAGCAACGTAATGTATAAGCAGCCCAATTTTTTTTGGGAAACTGTCTTAACATCCATCCCTTACTGTCCAAACCCATTTTGTTCAGGAAACCACCTCCCCCTACTGCTTCTGTAACAAGTACTTAGTGGTTATGTATGTATACCCACATAGCTAATGTTTTGTACTTTGTGAAAACTTGGCACATTGTGCAATGGTGAAACTTGTACTCCCTATTGATTGTCTTGCTCACACACTCCAACAGTGAGTAATGAAAATTATTGCCATTGCTAAATTGCCAAATGAGATTATCTGTACCTGGATAATGCAAGTCGCACAACTGCTAGATAAAGATATACTGTACTTTTTTAAACCAACAGAAAATTATGATTTTTTTTTTTAGATCGCCTTGCTGACACACTCTAAATGCAGAGTAATGAAGATTAATGCCACTTCTAAATTGTCGCATAAGATTATCTCTACCCGGATGGTGCCAGTCACACAACTGCTAGATAAAGATTCTCTATTTTTAACCCCTTTCCAAAACTGAGTGGAATAGTACTCCCATGTTGGAATCCCTCCCTTTGATGTGGGCTCCGGTGCTAAGCCCACATCTTTCCTCGCACATTTCAGCTGTATTGAACAGCTGACATGTGCCTCTAACAGCCGTGGGTAGAATTGTGATCCACGCATGGCTATTAACTAGTTAAATGCCGCTGTCAATCTCTGACAGCAGCATTTAACTTGTTCTTTCCGGAATCGCACTTGTAATTCTGCCCATCAGTGACCTTGTAACGTGATAATGGGTCACCGATAAGTTGGCATGACAACCAGAGGTCTTCAGAGGTTGGTTATAGCCTGGTGGTCAGAGCTCATAGTATGTGAGCATTTCTGCTATATACAGGAGATCTGATCATCGCCTGTATGTAGCATAGCCGAGCAAAGTAGAGACTACTGAAGCATGCAAAAAGTAGAAAAAAGATTTTAAAAATATATAAAGTAAAAAAAATGTAAAAGTTCAAAAAAAAAATCAAATACACACATATTTGGTATTGCCGTGTTTAGAATCACCCGATCTATCAATATAAAAAAGAATTAATTTGTGCCATGCCGGCGCCGGCTATCACGCCGGCGTCGGCTGCCATGCCGATGCCCGCTCCTGCTGCCTCTGCCTCATGCGTCTCCCGGACCCCTGCTTACCACTCCCGTCGCCACACTGTGACTCCTGCATCCCGTTCTGCTGCCCGGGGGATCCAGCGTGGGCTCTCTCCTCCCTCCTCCTTCTGCCCTGCTCTAGCTCCGGGCTTGCGCCTTAGGCCGCGGACGCGCGCTCCCATCCCTTCTTAACCCCTTCAGAACCGTCCCTAAGGAGTGATCTCCAATTGGGAGCCAGCGTGGGGTATATCAGGTGGCTCCTCCTTCCTGGAGGCGCCTGATTATCATGTGCCTTCCTGTACGATACTCTGGCCCCGTCCTGTCGCTCCTGTCACCAGACATTCCTGACTCTAGTCGCTCCTGACCCTGCTCGCTCCTGACTCTTTCGCTCCTGACTCTGGTTGCTCCTGACTCTAGTCACTCCTGACTCTGGTCTCTCCTGACTCTGGTCGCTCCTAACTCCAGTTACTCCTGACTCCAGTCGCTCCTGACTCTTGTCACTCCTGACTCTAGTCGCTCCTGATTCCAGTCGCTCCTGTTCCTCTGACTTGTTGTCTCATCTGCACTTGAGCTGCCCCTCTTGGTATCAGCTGTCGCGGTATCCGACTCCTTCAGGCCTGCTCCTAACGGTTCCTGTATAGGGATCGGCACCACCTGGCCAGCTTGCCCCAGGAATCCCGGTACCGCAACCCAGAGGATCCACTCTTGCTACTCCCTACAGCATAATCAGGCCATGGACCCCACTGGTGCCTCGGCAGCGACCCAAAAAGAATTACTCTTTTTGCGGGAGAACCAAACCCAGATTATGGCTTTTGTGAAGTCCATGGACACTCGGTTGTCTGCCATTCAAACCTCCGATCCAGGGAGCAGCAGCGTGATACACAGTCCCATATTCTTAGTTACATGGCTTCTGTTGATGATCGTTTACAGTCCCTTCAGTCTTCTGCCGTGGTCTCTGCTCCGTCCCGCGATCTTGCACCTCACCCGCCGCCACGTCTGGGGAAGCCTTCAAGATATAGCGGGGATCCCAAATTGTGCCGAGGGTTCCTTAATCAGTGCAGCCTACATTTCGAGTTGCTGCCCCAGCAATACCCGACTGAAAGGGCTAAGGTGGCATTTATCGTGTCCCATCTCGATTGGGAGGTCTTGGCATGGGTGAACCCCCGTGGGAGCGGGATGACCCGGCAGTATCCAGCATATAAGACTTCCTGGACACCTTCCACCGGGTCTTTGAAGAGCCAGGGCGTCTGGCCTCCACCACTGAGTCCCTTTTCAATCATTGATAGGGAACTCTTACCGTGGGACAGTATGCCATTCGCTTCCGGACACTGGCCTCAGAGCTGGGGTGGAATAATAAGGCATTGGTAGGGGCCTTTTGGAGGGGGCTTTCTGGGAAAATCAAGGATGAGCTTGCTGGTCGGGACACTCCCACTTCTTTAGAGGACCTTATATCTCTGGCCACTCGTATTGATTTATGGTTCCAGGAACGTTCTCGCGAGTCAGTCAGGGAGAGAGGCCAGTTTAGGTTTAACCCAGTCCCTAGCCCTCGTTCGACCAAGCCTGCCAGTAGTTCTGCCCCGGAGGCCATGCAGGTGGATCGCGTAAAGTTATCTGAACTGCGGCGCAAGGAAAGATTGGATCAAGGTTTATGCCTCTATTGTGGTGGAACCAACCACTTTCTGCGTTTCTGTCCGCAGAGGCCGGCAAACTACTCCACCTAGGCCAGGTAAGAGAGGCCACCCTAGGTGACTCTGTTCCCTCTCTACCCCTTACTATCTCAGCATTACTTCTCCTAGGTCGGGAGCGTAGATCTGTGGAGGCGTATGTGGACTCGGGTGCGGCAGAGAACTTCATTCGGTTGGAAAAGGTGGATAAGTTCCGGATTCCTGTTGTCACCCTTGAAGCGCCACGTGTGATCACCTCCATGGATGGCAAACCATTACCTGTCCCCGTCACCACGGTCACTCTCGAGCTGAAGATACAAATCGGAGCCCTACCCAGGAGAGAATTGCTTTTTATGTTTTGCCTAATTTGTCTCACGCTCTGCTTCTTGGCCTGCCCTGGCTCTGGTCTCATGAGCCAGTCCTAGCTTGGCGCTCTGGGGAAGTCCTTCGCTGGGGTCACTCTTGTCAAGAACGTTGTCTGCTGCCAGTTACCTGTGCCAGTCTGCACCAAGGACCCACGGACCTTCCTGGGCTTCCCGTGGCCTATCATTCGTTCGCGGATGTCTTTGACAAGAAGGAAGCTGAGACCTATCCTCCGCATCGTGCCTACGACTGCCCAATTGAGCTAGTTCCTGGAACTACTCCCCCCAGAGGCAGAATCTACCCATTGTCACCTGCAGAAACCTCAGCCATGATGGAGTACATCCGGGAGAATTTAGCCAGGGGTTATATCTGGAAGTCGTCTTCCCCAGCAGGGGCCGGGTTTTTCTTTGTTCGGAAGAAGGATGGATGCCTTCGACCTTGCATTGACTACCGAGGTTTAAATAACATCACGGTCAAGAATAGGTATCCTCTACCACTTATCCCCAACCTTTTGACCACCTACGTGGGGCCTGGATCTTTACTAAACTGGATCTACGGGGGGCCTACAATTTGGTCCAAATACGTACCGGAGATGAGTGGAAGACCGCCTTCAACACTCGGGATGGCCATTATGAATATTTGGTCATGACCTTTGGACTTTGTAATGCCCCAGCGGTTTTTCAAGAATTTGTTAACGAAGTCTTCCGGGATCTTCTGTACTTATGCCTCGTGGTATACTTAGATAACATCCTCATCTTTTCACCAGACCTGTTCTCTCACAGGAGGAGCGTTCGCCTGGTCTTGCAACTCCTGCGGGAGAATCGACTCTATGCCAAGATAGAGAAATGCCTATTTGAATAGACCTCCCTACCCTTCCTGGGGTATATTATCACGGACTCGGGGTTGCGAATGGACCCAGAGAAATTGTCTGCGGTGCTCAAATGGCCGCGACCTGTCGGAGTGAAAGCCATCCAACGATTCTTGGGCTTCGCAAATTATTATAGGCAATTCGTCCCGCACTTCTCCTCTTTAACCAAGCCTATTGTGGCCCTTACCCAGAAGGGAGCAAGGCCGAACATCTGGCCCTCAGAAGCTGAGGATGCATTTCTCGCCCTGAAGCAGGCCTTTGCCACAGCCCCGGTTTTGCATCGGCAAGAGGTTGGCAAACCTTTCGTCTTAGAGGTGGACACCTCTTCTACCGGAGCTGGGGCGATTCTCTCCCAAAAGACCTCTACTGGGCGCTTGGCTCTGTGCGGGTTCTTCTCCAAGTCATTTTCACCCGCAGAATGTAACTACACGATTGGGGATCGAGAATTGCTGGCCATAAAGATGGCGCTGGAGGAGTGGTGTTATCTTCTGGAAGGGGCAGTCCATCCCTTCACAATATTCACTGACCACAAAAACCTGGCCTACCTCCAGTCGGCTCAAAGACTCAACTCCAGACAAGCCAGGTGGTCATTGTTTTTCTCTCGCTTCGACTTTGAGCTACACTTCTGACCCTGTGACAAGAATACCAAAGCAGATGCACTCTCCCGGTCTTTGCAGTCACCCGAAGTGGAGGAGGCTCCGTCGCATGTTATCGATCTTGCCCGGTTTATCACGGTGGCTCCCGTGAGTCTTCGTTCCGTGCCGCCTGGTAAGACCCTCGTCCCGCAAGGCAAAAAGGTAGAAGTACTACGCTGGGGTCACTCCTCCAAGATCGCTGGACATGTTGGCACCAAGAAGACTCTTGCTCTGGTTTCCTGTTATTACTGGTGGCCTTCTCTCCGCTAAGATGTGTTGGACTTCGTGGCCTCCTGCTCAATTTGCGCCAGGAACAAGGTACTTAGAAGCTTGCCCTCTGGCCTCCTTCAGCCGTTATCTCTTCCCGAAGCTCCTTGGCAACATATTGCCATGGATTTTGTTACCGATTTACCCCGTTCTTCCGGATGCACGACTATCCTTGTAGTAGTCGATCGGTTTTCCAAAATGGCCCATTTTGTTCTGTTACCTGGCTTGCCCACGGCCCCTGAATTGTCTAAAATCTTCATTAATCAGATTTTCAGATTGCATGGGCTTCCTCAGCGGATCGTGTCTGACCGCGGGGTACAGTTTACCTCCCGCTTCTGGAGAGCACTTTGTAAACTCTTGGGCATATCTCTGGATTTCTCTTCCACTTATCACCCACAGACAAACGGGCAAGTCGAACAGGTTAACCAAGTTTTGACCTCCTACCTATGGAACTTTTCTAATGCCCATCAAGTAGATTCTATTTCATTATATTGCAGAGGGCTTTATATGTTCTTGGTCAATCAGACTCAACTAGAAGGTAGATTCACAGAAAACTATTTTTTGCCATTACTAAGGAATGGGTTTCCTACACTACACTGGTATGCACTAAGTACAAGGGATGCCAATAATTGAAAGGAGGC
The DNA here is from genome assembly GCF_039654945.1 of Dendrobates tinctorius. Classification (NCBI taxonomy): domain Eukaryota; kingdom Metazoa; phylum Chordata; class Amphibia; order Anura; family Dendrobatidae; genus Dendrobates; species Dendrobates tinctorius. The sequence goes on along the minus strand of NW_027361765.1, from coordinate 20,574,705 downwards.
ACTCCAATACTTCTTTGAAGAGACATAGTGAAGGGCCTAATAAAACATTTTTTTCCACTATTAAGTACTGGGTATCCTAGGCTGGTAAAGCCCATGCACTAATTGCATGGGCTGAAAAACATTTACCCCTGGGGGGTGTATATATATATATATATATATATATATATATATATACACATAAAAGAATTTTGGAGGTTGGCCTCTAAAAATTGTCAATGCGGGCATCATAAATTCATTTAAAAATTTTATAGCGACTGTAGCATGATCATCCTGGAGATGTGGTTCTGGAGGAAAAGGAGAAGGAGGAGGATGACACAAAAACAACAAAATCCTGAAGAGCATACACATGTTTGGGTGGGAAGGGATGCATGGGAATGGACCAGAAAAAAACCCACTGGATTTGACTTTATGTTCTGCTGCTGTCATTTAGTGGTGTTGAGATGTCTGTACCAATCCAGTCCTTATTCGTTTTGATAAGAGTCAGCCTCTTAGCATTTTTAGTTGACAGGTGGATGTGTCTATTGGTTATTATACCCTAGGCAGCACTAAAAACCCACTCTGTCAAAATGCTAACAGCAGGGAAGGCCAGGATCGCCAAGTCATAGAGTGACAACGCATGCCACGTGCCTAGCTTGGATACCAAAAAGTTGTAAGGCACAGAGGAATCGTGGAGGATGCTGGTACAGTTGGCAAGGTACTCCTTCAGCATGTTCTAAAGCCTTTCTCTTCTTGTCAAAGTACCCCATGCATCAATGCCTGGGAGATAGGAGGGTCTGTGAAAACTGTCCCAGACCTTTGAGAGTGTTCCCCTGCTTCTGCTGCATCTGGTGTGTGTCTCTTAGTCTCCACTCCTTGGTTGTCCAAGGAACTGTGACCTCTTCTGCCATTGTTGTGAGATGGAAATTTTTGTAATACTTTTTCAGTTAGAGCCTACTGGTACTGCAACATTTTAATAGACCTCCCCACCAACAGAAAGAGAAATGTAAAGTTCTCCTTGTAGCATGGGTTTAGAAGGTTGACCAGTCAATAAGTGTGGGCCAAAATGTGTACAACGCGATGGTCACGGGAAAGGCAGCCAAACATAAACTCAGCCATGTGTGCCAGACTTCCAGCAGCCAAGAATTCACTGTCTCCACAAAGAGGACGACTGTCCATGTTGTCCTCCTCGTCCTCCTATTCATCCTCCCTCTCCTCCTCGTCTTCAGACAATCCACACTGAACAGATGGGATTAAAGTGGTGTGGGTATTACCAACTGTAGCACAGGCAACCAGCTTCTGTTCCTCCTGCTCCTCATTATCACCTAATCCACGTTGAGAAGATGAGATGAGGCTCAGCTGTGTAGCAACACCCAGTGTAGTTTCTTGCTCCATCTCAATTTGTGTCGTTCGCAATGCCTTCTCTTTTATTGTGAGCATTTCAGTAGACAGACAAGTGGGATGGTAATGCTGATTAAGGCATCATCGCCGCTCACCATCTTGGTCAAGTCTTCAAAATTTTGTAGAACTGCTCAGATATCAGATATTTATTCCCACTCATTAGCTCTTATGTGCAGAGGCTGACTGGAAACTGATATGGCATTCAACTACTGCCCTTCTGCTGCTCACAAAGCCTTGCCAACATATGTAACGTTGCATTCCAGCGCGTGATAGCATTGCACACCAGTCTGTGAGCTGGAAGTTGCAAATGCTGCTGCAGTACTGCCATGGTGGTGGCAGCTGGATCCGACTTGTGGAAATGGGCACAGACGCGGCGTACTTTCACGAGTAGCTCAGGCAGCTATGGATACGTTTTGAGATTCTGCTGAACCACTAAGTTGAGCACATGGGCCAGGCCTGGTACATGTGCAAGGTTGCCAAGCTTTAGAGCTGCCAGCAGGTTACTGCCATTGTCACACACAACCATGCCTGATTGTAGCTTCAGAGGCGAGAGCCACAGATCATTCTGGTCTGTTAGACCTTTCAACAACTCCTCGGCGGTGTGCGGTTTGTTACCTAAGCAAATTAGCTTCAGCACAGCTTGTTGCAGCTTGGCTAATTCAGTGCTGCAGAGAATTAGAGAGTACCATAATAGAGTACCGTAATATTCGTAATCGCTATACTCGTAATGAGTAGTGTTGAGCATTCCGATGCCGCAAGTATCGGGTATCGGCCAATATTCACTGTATCGGAATTCCGATACGGAGTTCCGATATTTTTAGCATATCGAATACCGGAATGCTATGAGCCAGTTTGATTTGATTCATCCAATGACAATCCTCAGAAGTGTGGGCACATCCTGTTAGGCATGTAGGCATGCTAACTAATGGCATGGCTGTGATTGGCTGCTGAAAAGATGTCATGATGCACTATAAAAGGCGCCGCCGCCACCATTTCGGGTTCACTCTGCTGTTTATTCAGTTAGGGACAGGCTGCTGTTCAAGACTCTGAGGGACAGGTAGAGATAGCGATTTTCAAAATCATATTGTGCTTTACTCAGGCTACATAAAAAAACACTGTAGCTTTATTTTGCCTTGCAGCAGTGTTCACAGCTGTCTGCAAGGTCTGTGTGAGTGCAGCTCACGCTGAGTAGTGTGTCCTGCAGCCACATCTGGTTGTAGGCCGCTCAGCATGTGTCACTGCCTCATACATATTTTTCTTTTTTTGCTGCTCATTTTTCATTCTCCTATTAGTGTGCATCCATCCGTATCCATCTACATTGGTTGGTTGCAAACACTATAGGAGTAGACAGCGGAGCCTCTCTGCAGCCTTTCAGTGCTGGTGCCCAGTTTTCTGCACTGTTCATGGTTGTCTGAGAGGTCTCTGTGTGTGAGTGCAACTCACGCTGTTGTGTGTCCTGCAGCTACGTCTGGTTGTAGGCCGCTCAGCGTGCGTCACTGCCTCACACATATTTTTCTTTTATTGCAGCTCATTTTTCATTCTCCTATTAGTGTGCATCCATCCGTATCCATATACGTTGGTTGCAAATACTTTAGGAGCAGACAGCGGAGCCTTTCTGCAGCCTTTCAGTGCTAGTGCCCACTTATCTGCACTGTTCACGGCTGTCTGAGAGGTCTCTGTGTGTGAGTGCAGCTCACGCTGTAGTGTGTCCTACAGCTACGTATGGTTGTAGGCCGCTCAGCGTGCGTCACTGCCTCACACATATTTTTCTTTTATTGCAGCTCATTTTTCATTCTCCTATTAGTGTGCATCCATCCGCATCCATCTTGATTGGTTGGTTGCAAACACCATATAGGAGTAGATAGAGGAGCCTTTTTTCTGGCTTGTGCCCTTCAGCCGCAGCCAGATTAGTATTACACTATTTTTTGTAACCTCATATTATGCATTGTAGGTTACCTTCCTGCATTGAAATAGCTCCAAAAAGTTTGTGATACTATCGCTTTTAAATCTTTGGTCACATCCTTTTTGTTTTTTCAAAAAAACAAAACAAAATAAAGTTCACCAAACACTCCATTTGACAGTTGTGTAGGCCACATTAGTTCATAATAAAGTGTAGTCCACACACACACTTTATAAAATTAGTGTTTCTTATACCTGTTAGCAGCTGTTCAGGAATAAGCACACTAAGCCCCCCCTTTGTACTTTTCTGCCTATCTTTATCAGTCTACCAAGATGAAGAAGGCAGGGAGTAAGGCACGTGGAAGTGGGCATGGATGTGGGGATTCTGCAGGGAGAGGACATGGGGATTCTGTGCCTGCTGCGGGCACCAGTGAGTCAGCATCCCCCAGTTTTACCAGGCAACAGTCCTTTATGCGCAGCTTTGTAGGACCTCGCCATACCCCACTGCTGCGGGAGGAACAAATTGAAGCCGTTGTTGGATGGATGGCAGCTAACGCATCGACTTCAATGACTTCCACGTCCTCTCAGGGCCAGAGCACTGAAGGTGCAACCATCTGTCTCTTCATCACCTGCAAAAGTGCCCAGGCAGCCAGAGAGCCCTGGACAGGAGCCATCACAGTCTCTACTTCTGTTCTCTGAATCTGTTGGCTTGGAAAGAGGGGGCAAGCCAAGCAGCATTCAAGAATGTGAAGAAGAGGGAGTATGCAGTGATGCGCAACTTCTTTGTCCCTCTGAATCTGAAGAGGCGGGTGGGCCAGTGCCTATGGTCAGCACACCTCAGTACGCATCAGATGATGACAAGACTCAGGTGCCACTTTCTGGTGCGTACGGTGCTGGAGAGACTACCCAGGAGAAGCAGGTGTTTGAAGAGGGGAGTGTAGATGATGAGGTCCTTGACCCATCATGTCGTGAGGAACAGGAAGGTGGTGGGAGCAGCTCTGAGGAAGAGATTCCCCAAACGGCCAAAACAGGAAGGAGAGGGAGGGGGCAGACTTGGTTGCCTGTAGCCTCCACTTCGGCACCCGTTAGGAGCATTCCTTTACCAAAAGCCAAAACGGGTGCTCCCAAGACTTGCAGTGCGTGGTCCTTTTTTGACACAGTTGCAGATGACATTTGCTTTGTCAAATGCAAGCTGTGTCATCAGAAAGTCAAAAGAGGGAAAAATGTCAGCAACCTCAATACCACAAATATGTGGAATCATGTGCGGACCAAGCACAAGCTGGAGTTACACAGACACACTGAAGACGTAGGCCAAAGTACAGCACCACCTACCACCTCTTCAGCTCGTGTTGGGGCCTCTTCCTCCAGCTCACACACAGCTGGTTTTGCTTCCTCACAGGATCGCTAAGGAAGAACCTCTGGCACTGTTATCCAGTGACCCAGTGACATTTCACCCACAGCACCATGTTCCCAGTCATCCTCACATTCCCAGGCCACTCTACAGCCATCGGTAGCACAGGCATGGGATAAAAGGCGGCCATACTCGGCAAACCATCCCCGAGCACAGGCTCTGAATGCTGGAATTGCCAAAGTACTGGCCCTTGAAATGCTCTCATTCAGGCTGGTGGAGACTGACACCTTCTGGAACTTCATGGCATTGGCAGTCCCACAATACACCGTGCCCAGCGGCTTTTATTTCAGCAGGCAAGCCATCCCTGCCCTGCAAAAGCATGTGGAGGGAAAAATAAAACATGCACTACTAAACGCCGTCAGTAGCAAGGTCCACCTGACCACCGATGTGTGGACCAGTAACCATGGACAGGGACGATACCTTTCCCTCACTGCCCATTGGGTCAATGTTGTGGAGCCGGGTACAGATCTGGAGAGTGGCGCTGTACGTGTTCTGCCAACTCCACGGATTGCAGGAATCCAGTCTGCACACATTGACTCCTCCTCCTACTCAAGTTCCTCAGAATCAGCGCTGCAGGAGCCTGTTACGACCGATATGAGCACAACCGTGGCCAAACGTCAACAGGCCGTACTGAAATTAATTTCTTTGGGAAATCGAAGCCACACAGCCCAGGAGCTCTGGAATGCCATCAAGCAGGAGAGCGACGTGTGGTTTCTGTCAGCGAATCTCCAGCCAGGCTTGGTAGTGTGTGACAATGGCCGAAATCTGGTGGCAGCTCTGGGCCTAGGCAACCTCACTCACATCCCATGTCTGGCACATGTGCTGAACTTGGTCGTGCAGAGCTTTCTGAGGGACTATCCGGATCTTGATGCACTGCTGCACAAGGTCCGCATAGAGTGCGCTCACTTGCGGCGTTCCAGCACGGCAAGATCGCGCCTTGCCGCTCTGCGGCGCCGATTACGCCTTCCGGAACATTGCATCATATGTGACCTACCCACCAGGTGGAATTCAACATTACATATGATGGAGCGGTTGTGTGAGCAGCAGGCAGCAGTAATGTAGTACCAGCTGCATCAGGCACAAACAAGTCACACTTCAGCACCACTGAGTGGGCCTCTATGAAGGACATCTGCCTCATTTTGCGTGCCTTCGATGATTCCACGTGGATGGCGAGTGCAGATGATGCACTAGTCAGCATGACTGTCCCCCTTATCTGCCTGCTTCAAAAAACACTGCAAGCACTAAGGGAGGAGGTTTTGGAAGAGGTGGCGGATGAGGAGTCACAAATGCCATCTGCTTTTGGACAGTCTGCACTACGTGGTTCCTCACAAAGGCCTAGGCAGGGGACACTTTGTGAGGAGGATGAGGAGGAGTCAATGGAGGAGGAAGACATCTCTCCAGAGGAGGGAGGTACACAATGCTCTAGTCAGTATGTACAGCGAGGGTGGGGTGATGCAGAGCAGGCAGAGATGACGCCTCAAGCAGGGGACAGCGTTTCTCTGGCAGTTGGGAGTCTGCAGCACATGGTTGATTTCATGCTGCAGTGCCTGAGAAACGACCGCCGCATCTCCCACATTCTCAACACGGCTGATTATTGGGTGTACACCCTCCTAGATCCTCGCTACCGGGACAACTTACAAAGCCTCATAACACCATTGAACCGGGAGTGTAAAATGCGGGAGTACCAAGACACACTGGTGCAGTCCATCATGTTCTCCATTCCACCCGAGAGCAGTGCTGCTAGTGCTTTACAAAGCAGCTCTGTGCGTCGAGGCAGTGGAGGAAGCTCTGCACAAAGAGGGAGCAGAGGCAGCGCCTAAGCACAAGGCAAGTCCAGTATGGCCCAAATGTGGCAAAGTTTTGTGTGTCCGCCACAAATGTCTACACCATCACAGACGGCTCCAGTCAGCAGGAGGTAACGTTTCCGGCAGATGGTGACAGACTACATGTCTTGCCCTGTCAGTGTACTCCCAGACGGCTGTTCCCCCTTCAAGTTTTGGGTCTCTAAGCTGGATACATGGCCACAGCTTAGCCAGTTTACATTGGAGGTGCTGGCTTGCCCTGCTGCCAGTGTATTATCGGAACGTGTCTTTAGTGCCGCAGGTGGTGTACTAACAGACCGTCGCACGCGACTATCCTCCGATAACGTTGACCGGCTTACTTTTCTGAAAATGAACAAGGCCAGGATCTCGCCAGAATTTGCCAGTCCTCTTCCAGAATAAATAATTGGTTGTCAACAGTATCCAGGTCTCCTGTTGTGTTCATGTTTCTACCACCTGAACTGTAATCCCTGGGCTTCAACACAGCCAGTTGTTGCTCAGAAGTGCCGTCTGCACAGTGAAAAACACTAGCTCCTGTGTTAGTGGGGTTCAGTCACGCCAGCTGCTCCCCTGCTGTGTGGACGGCAAAGTCTCCTGCTCCCTCCACATTCAAACTACTACTGATTTTTAACCGTGCTCCACTTAGGCCTCTGACTCCACTGTCTCTAGTATTTCCCCTGGCCTCCAACCCCGCCAGTTGCTGCTCAGAAGTGGCGTCTGCACAATCCACACTTGGTCCTGTGTTACTGGGGCTCAGTCACGTCAGTTGATCCCCTGATGTGTGTCCGGCAATGTCTCCTGCTCTGTCCACATTCCACCTTCTAGTAGTGGGAATGTGGACAGAGCAGGAAACATAGTAGTAATGTAATGCCAGCTGCTCCCCTGCTGTGTGGACGGCAATATCTCCTGCTGCCTCCACATTCAAACTACATCACCTATAAAACTTGCTGCAATTAGGCCTCAGACTGCTCCATGACTTCCTGGGCTTCAACACAGCCAGTTGTTGCTTGGAAGTGCCGTCTGCAGAGAGAGAAACACATGCTCCAGTGTTAGTGGGGTTTAGTAATGCCAGCTGCTCCCCTGGTGTGTGGACGGCAATATCTCCTGCTGCCTCCACATTCAAACTACATCACCTATAAAACTTGCTGCAATTAGGCCTCAGCCTGCTCCATGACTGTTCCTGGGCTTCAACACAGCCAGTTGTTGCTTGGAAGTCCGTCTACACAGAGCTGCACCGTCAGCTGGTTCTCGGCAGTGTCTTTGGCACGGGTACTCCCTCCTGCCCAGCCTGGTTCCAGAACGCCTGCTGTTTCCGGGTAGTGTCAAAGTCACTTTGCCACCGACTCGTTGTCCGGTCGTGCTGCGGTTGGGTTAGCCGAGTCTATGGTGCCTGCAGCTTAGATGCTTCCTATGTGGGCTGCGGGTTCTGGTAATAGAGGCTGTTTCCGTAGTGCCAATAGGACAAGCACCCCCTGTAGGACTGTGGGTTTCGGTAACAGTGGCCTGCTTGCGGCCTTGCAACTTTGTTTATCATGGGTACCTTTTGCTACCCATCCTGGTTCCAGCACCTTCAGCTGGCTCTCGGCAGTGCCTTTGGCCGAGGTGCCTCCTTCTCAGTATCCGAGTTCCAGCAACGTCTGCTGGTCATTGGTAGTGCTTTGTAGCACAGGTACCTCCTGCTTAGTAACCGTGTTCCAGCACCGTCAGCTGGTCCACGGTTGTGCCATTGGCTCTTGTTCCTTCTGCTGCCCCTCCAGGTTCCAGCACCGACAGCTGGTCCTCGCTAGTTCCATTGGCTCTTGCAGCTTCTGCTACCCATACGGGTTCCAGTACCGTCAGCTGGTTCTCGGCAGTGCCTTTGGCCTAGGTGCCTCCTTCTCGGTATCCGAGTTCCAGCAACGTCTGCTGGTCCTTGGTATTGCATTGTAGCACAGGTACCTCCTGCTTAGTTACCGTGTTCCAGCACAGTCAGCTGGTCCAGGATTGTGCCATTGGCTCTTGTTCCTTCTGCTGCCCCTCCGGGTTGCAGCAGTGTCAGCTGGTCCTCGCTAGTTCCATTGGCTCTTGCAGCTTCTGCTACCCATCCGGGTGCCAGCACCGTCAGTTGGTTCTCGGCAGTGCCTTTGGCCTAGGTGCCTCCTTCTTGGTATCCGAGTTCCAGCAACGTCTGCTGGTCCTTGGTAGTGCTTTCTAACACAGGTACCTCCTGCTTAGTAATTGTGTTGCAGCACCATCAGCTGGTCTACGGTGTGCCATTGGCTCTTTGTTCCTTCAGCTGCCACTCTGGGTTCCAGCACCGTCAGCTGGTTCTCGGTAGTTCCATTGACTCTTTTAGCTTCTGCTACCCATCCGGGTTCCTGCACCGTCAGCTGGTTCTCGGCAGTGTCTTTGGCACGTGTACTCCCTCCTGCCCAGCCTGGTTCCAGAATGCCTGCTGTTTCCTTGTAGTGTCAAAGTCACTTTGCCACCGACTCGTTGTCCGGTCGTGCTGCGGTTGGGTTAGCCGAGTCTATGGTGCCTGCAGTTTAGATGCTTCCTATGTGGGCTGCGGGTTCTGGTAATAAAGGCTGGTTCCGTAGTGGCAATAGGACAAGTACCCCCTGTAGGACTGTCGGTTTCGGTAACTGCGGCCTGCTCGCGGCCTTGCAACTTTGTTTATCATGGGTACCTTCAGCTACCCATCTGGGTTCCAGCACCGTCAGCTGGTTCTCGGCAGTGCCTTTGGCCGAGGTGCCTCCTTCTCGGTATCCGAGTTCCAGCAACGTCTGCTTGTCCTTGGTAGTGCTTTGTAGCACATGTACCTCCTGCTTAGTAACCGTGTGCCAGCACCGTCAGCTGGTCCACGGTTGTGCCATTGGCTCTTGTTCCTTCAGCTGCCACTCTGGGTTCCAGCACCATCAGCTGGTACTCGGCAGTGCCTTTGGCCGAGGTGCCTCCTTCTCGGTATCTGAGTTCCAGCAACGTCTGCTGGTCCTTGGTAGTGCTTTGTAGCACATGTACCTCCTGCTTAGTAACCGTGTTCCAGCACCGTCAGCTGGTCCACGGTTGTGCCATTGGCTCTTGTTCCTTCTGCTGCCCCTCCGGGTTCCAGCAGTGTCAGCTGGTCCTCGCTAGTTCCATTGGCTCTTGCAGCTTCTGCTACCCATCCGGGTTCCACCACCGTCAGCTGGTTCTCGGCAGTGCCTTTGGCCTAGGTGCCTCCTTCTTGGTATACGAGTTCCAGCAACGTCTGCTGGTCCTTGGTAGTGCTTTCTAGCACAGGTACCTCCTGCTTAGAAACCGTGTTCCAGCACCATCAGCTGGTCCACGGTTGTGCCATTGGCTCTTGTTCCTTCAGCTGCCACTCTGGGTTCCAGCACCGTCAGCTGGTTCTCGGTAGTTACATTTACTCCTGTAGATTCTGCTACCCATCGGGGTTCCAGCACCGTCAGCTGGTTCTCGGCAGTGTCTTTGGCACGTGTACTCCCTCCTTCCCAGCCTGGTTCCAGCACGCCTGCTGTTTCCGGGTAGTGTCAATATCACTTTGCCACCGACTCGTTGTCCGGTCGTGCTGCGGTCGGGTTAGCCTAGCCTATGGTGCCTGCAGTTTAGGTGCTTCTTATGTGGGCTGTGGGGTCTGGTAATAAAGGCTGGTTCTGTAGTGCCAATAGGACAAGCACCCCCTCTAGGATTGTGGGTTTCGGTAACTGTGGCCTGCTCACGGCCTTGCAACTTTGTTTTTTTCCTGGGTACCCTCTGCTACCCATCTGGGTTCCAGCACCGTCAACTGGTTCTCGGCAGTACCTTTGGCCTAGGTGCCTCCTTCTTGGTATCCGATTTCCAGCAACGTCTGCTGGTCGTTGGTAGTGCTTTGTAGCACAGGTACCTCCTGCTTAGTAACCGTGTTCCAGTACCGTCAGCTGGTCCATGATTGTGCCATTGGCTCTTGTTCCTTCAGCTGCCACTCTGGGTTCCAGCACCATCAGCTGGTTCTCGGCAGCGCCTTTGGCCGAGGTGCCTCCTTCTCGGTATCCGAGTTCCAGCAACGTCTGCTGGTCCTTGGTAGTGCTTTGTAGCACATGTACCTCCTGCTTAGTAACCGTGTTCCAGCACCGTCAGCTGGTCCACGGTTGTGCCATTGGCTCTTGTTGCTTCTGCTGCCCCTCTGGGTTCCAGCACCATCAGCTGGTCCTCGCTAGTTCCATTGGTTCTTGCAGCTTCTGCTACCCTTCCGGGTTCCAGCACAGTCAGCTGGTTCTCGGCAGTGCCTTTGGCCTAGGCGCCTCCTTCTCGGTATCCGAGTTCCAGCAAAGTCTGCTGGTCCTTGGTAGTGCTTTCTAGCACAGGTACCTCTTGCTTAGTAACCATGTTCCTGCACCGTCAGCTTGTCCACGATTGTGCCATTGGCTCTTGTTCTTTCTGCTGCCCCTCCGGGTTCCAGCACCGTCAGCTGGTCCTTGCTAGTTCCTTTGGCTCTTGCAGCTTCTGCTACCCATCCAGGTTCCAGCACCGTCAGCTGGTTCTCGGCAGTGCGTTTGGCCTAGGTGCCTCCTTCTCGGTATCCGAGTTCCTGCAACATCTACTGGTCCTTGGTAGTGCTTTGTAGCACAGGTATCTCCTGCTTAGTAACCGTGTTCCAGCACCGTCAGCTGGTCCACGGTTGTGCCATTGGCTCTTGTTCCTTATGCTGCCCCTCCGGGTTCCAGCACCGTCAGCTGGTTCTCGCTAGTTCCATTTGCTCTTATTTCTTCTGCAAACCATCCGGGTTCCAGTACCGTCAGCTGGTTCTCAGCAGTTCCTCAGCCTTTTTGTACCTTCTGCTACTTTTCCAAGTTCGAGCTTGTGGAAATGGTTTTTGGTTCTCACTCTGGATCTCCCTGACGACCCTGAAGACAACGAACCTGAAGACCACACCGAAGAAGACCAAAAAGATGACCCTGAAGAAGATGACCAAGAGGACAAAGAACATGAAGACAACCACCAAGATGCAGAACAATAAGAGACAGAAGACCAAGAAGCAGAAAAACCAAAAGCAGAGGAACATTAAGCATAAGACTAAAAATCAGAGCAAATGATATTATCTAAATTATAAGCAGAAGAAGACTAAGCAGTGTGTGGGGGTGAGTCCATTCTTCCTCGTGGTGCCCCTGGAAAATGCCTGCTGCTGCAGGCCAAACTGAACATGGCAAATCCTGTTGTAAATCTTTTGTGACAGGCAGAACGGAAGGTGTAATCTTCAAACTTTTATAGATAACAACTACAGGAATGCCTGTCATAAATAAGGATATGATGAAGAAGAAGAAGAAGAATAGGAAGAAGATGAAGAAGTAGAATATGAAGAATAATAGTTGAATAAGAAGAATATGAAGAATGTAAAAAAAAAGAATAATAGGAAGAAGGTGAAGAAGAAGAAGATGAATAGGGTGAAGAAGAAGTTGATGAAAAAGATGCTGCAGCTGCTGAGGATCATGAAGGAGAAAGTGTGGGAGAAGTAAAAAAGAAGGTGAAGAGCATGGAAGTAGTGAAACATACATATCTGACAAAATATAAAAGAGGTTAACATAGTCAATATCTTTGTAACTCCGAACGTCTTTAAAAAAAAAAAAAAAAAATTATTCCTGCTATTCCATTTGATTGGGCTAAACCTCTATGGCTTTAATGTTTCCTCCACCTCCCCCTATACATTCTACATTATTATTAGTAGTTGTTTTTCTTCATGTAGAATTAACCTACAAGGAAAGAAAGGGTTTTTTTTAATTCCGATATTTCTGTCCCATTGACTTGAATGGGACTTCCGGGATCGGAATCGGCGATACCCGATACTTTTTGGATATCGGCCGATCCAATCCGATCCTATATTTTTCAATATCGGATTGTATCGCTCAACACTAGTAATGAGTACTTTGTAAAAATCTTGTATTCGTCCCGAATAGTGAGTACAATGCAAGTCAATTTTCCGCTGGAAATCATTGTTTGCATTGAGGGAAGTTCAAAGAGTGACGCATGCGCAATTACATGCCGGAGACGCCGACATTGGCAGCAGCTGATTATGGAGGTATTTATAGACGAACGCTTTAACAGCACACTCATGCCCCTGTTGAGGAAGCCAATATGGTGAAACGGTGCTGTCGAGGTAGCTGAGGGACATCAACACCAAAGGCCATACTTATGTAAGTTAAAAGAGGTTTTGAGGGTATGGGCAAGAGCAATATTGAACCAGGCAATTTCAAGCACTAGGCACTTTATCTTTATGTGCATGTCATTAGGAATTAGCTCCCATGATAATGAAAAAAGTTTTTTTGATTTGAGCACTAAGCATTTTACTGGGCATTATCTATGAACAATCTTTGATTTTTCAGCACCAGGCACTTTATGTGTATTATACATTTATTAGGGATATTTTTGGGAATTAGTTCTAATGACAATTGAATTCTTGATTGGAGCATGAGGAACTTTTTTATGTACTGTTCATGAATAATTTTTGACCTAATAGTGCTGTTTGGATTATATTACCCTGTTCCCTATATTTTCTGGTGTAAATTTCCTTGTGTTATTTTAATATTTGATTATGTTTAAAAAATTATTGATTTTAGTAATTTATTGATTTGCCTATGCCTTTTTTTCCCTGCATAATGCATGGCAGAAGATGATATATTGTAATTATTTGGAGGTGGCAATTTAATTGTTGGACTCTTTTTGATATGTATAATTTTCCACTGGACCCTACAAAGGGGCCTGGGGGCCTGAGGAAAAGGCTGAAATGGATGGGAAAGTGATGAAACAGAATGGGAAGAGCCTGGAGAATATGCCTGCATGCATTTCTGACTCACATATGGTTTCTGGGAATAAGTTTGTCGCAGTATTACTCCACTTTTACAGATACACAAGAACAACCACCAAACCAAGATTTCTATTGAATATGTATCCCCAATCTCAGTCACATTGTGTGACAACCTGTCACATGGGCCTCCAATGACAAATATTAGTTTAGTAGGACCACTCTACATTCATGATTTGTCCACTGGACAATATGCATAGGGTTTGTAAAAATTTGTTCTATGGGCTGAGTCATGGTTGACACAGAAAACCACCATCCCAAGGGCCTCCAATCACAAATAGTAGTTAGGCTGGAGTAGGAATACTGTCTTGTTTTGTCCATTGCACAATGTGCATAGGGTTAGTAAAAATTAGCTCTATGGGCTGAGTCATGGTTGACGCAGGAAGCCACTAACCCAAGGGCCTCCAATCACAAATAGTAGATAGGCAGGAGTAGGAATACTATCCTGGTTTGTCCACCGCACAATGCGCATAGGGTTTGTAAAAATTAGCCCTATGGGCTGAGTCATGGTTGAAGAAGGAAGGAAACGGGTTTTTATGGGAAGGGGTTGACGTTAACAGCAATAGCATGGACTAGCATTTTTGGTGAATTTAGGTTGACTTGCTGTTATCTGGAGGGATTGTAAACTGTGGAGAGATCCAGTACTTGTTGAATTTAATCAGAGTAAGTCTGTCTGCATTTTCTACAGAGAGGCGTGTGTGCCTATCTGTGATGATTGACCCAGCGGAACTGAAAACACGCTCTGACATCACACTAGCAGCCAGGCAGGCCAGCACCTCCATGGCAAATAAGGAGAGGTCAGGACAAGTGTTCAGCTTGGACACCCAATAATTAAAGGGAACTAAAGGGTCTGAAATGATGCACCTATGATGACTTAAGCACCCCTTGACCATTTTCTACAACTGCTCCCTCTTTAGCATTGTTACAGGCACAGATAGCCCTTGCTGTTGTGCTGGTTTATTGAAAATTGCCCAATTTGTGCACATTTTCCTTGGTGTTCGTGTCTCTCCCCATTATCCCTTGGTGTTGAAAGCAGCCACTACCTCTGCCACCAGCATTGTCTGAGGGTGATATTTTCAGCAGCTGGTCTACAACAGCCCTCTTGAATGATTCCATTGTAAAAATCTTTGGTGACTCCAAAAGGAGAGAATGAAATTTCTCCTTGTACCGTGGATCGAAAAAGGTGGCCAGCCAGTATTGGTTGTTTAATAAAAATGTGTGTTACGCAAGGTTCTTGCCACAGACACTTACACATGAACTGTGCCCTGTGAGCCAAGGTGCAAAAAGGCAAATGTTCTTTGTCCCCAACAGTAGGAACAGTACCTATCCTCTCCTCATGCTGACTCACATCCTCCTCCTCCACCTCCTCTTCTCCAGCCCATTCAGGCTGTACAGACATGAAACCTGGGTTGCGTGTCGCATCTGTAGCATTAGGAGTCCCCTTGGAAGCACAGAAAAACAAGTACTCTCCCTACTCACCTTCTTCCTCATCACCCAGTGTTGCCTCAGAATATTATCTGGGCTAAGTTTTATCACCCATTGTGAAATCTGGCTCCATACCAACATGCTAGGCACTCAAAGCTTCCTCTTTGAGATTATGCAGTGATTGTTTCAAGAGACACAGCAGCGGGATGGTTACGCTGATAATAGCCTGATCACTGCTCACGAGGTTGGTGTAGTACTCAAAGTTCTCAAGAACCTCACAAATGTCAGCGATCCACACCCACTCATCAGTTGTTATGTGTGGTGGCTGACTCTTAGTCTGACAGGCATGTTGAAGCTTGTATTCAGCTACTGCCCTCTGCTGCTCACTAATCCTCGCCAACATATGATAGGTTGAGTTTCACTGCGTGGGCAGGTCGCAAGTGATTTGGTGAAATGGCAAATTCAAGTGCTTTTGCAGCACTGTAAGACCAGTAAAAGCGGTGGAGGAATGGAGGAAATGGGCACTAATATGGCACACCTACTCAAGTAGGTATGGCAAGGCAGGGTAACTTTTCAGAAATTTCAGAACAACTAGGTTTAGCACATGAGCCATGTATGGCATGTGTACCAACTTGCCTACCTTTAAAGCCACCAACAGATTACGCCCATTATCTCAGATGACCAGACCGCGTTTGAGGTGCAGCTGGGCGAGCCACAGATCAGTCTGTTGTTTTAAAGCTTGCCACAGCGCTGATAATGTTTGGACTACTGCTTTGCGTAGGGCACTAAACGCCTTTTTTCCGTGGACTAATGTGGACAGCAGAAGACAAGCTGTAACCACAAAACCAGCATGGAAAATGGCCTGGTGCATGCTTGGTAGTTGACAATGGGAAATGTTTGCACTACTGCTTTGCGTAGGGCACTAGCCCAAAAACAGCATGGAAAATGGCCTGGTGTGTGCTTGGTAGCAGGCAGTAGGAAATGTTTGGACTACTGCTTTTCATAGGGCACTAACCACCTTTTCCAGAGGATGAATGTGGACAGTAGAAGGTAGGCTGTGACCACAACAACAGCGTGGAGAATGGCTTGGTGCATGCTTGGTAGTGGACATTGAGAAATGTTTGCACTACTGCTTTGCGTAGGGCACTAGCCCAAAAACAGCATGGAAAATGGCCTGGTGCGTGCTTGGTAGCAGGCAGTAGGAAATGTTTGGACTACTGCTTTGCATAGGGCACTAACCACCTTTTCCAGAGGATGAATGTGAACAGCAGAAGGTAGGCTGTGACCACAAAAACAGCGGGGAAAATGGCTTGGTGCATGCTTGGTAGCAGAGAGTAGGAAATGTTTGGACCACAGCTTTGCTTAGGGCACTACCCAAAAACAGCACAGAAAATGGCCTGGTGTGTGCTTGGCAGCACACAGTAGGAAATGTTTGTACTACTGCTATGTGTAGGGCACTAATTGCCTTTTTCAGTGGACTAATGTGGACAGCAGAAGGCAGGCTGCGACCACAAAAAACAGTGTGGAAAATGGCCTGGTGTGTGCTTGGACCACTGTACACACTGGGTATGGTGGAAGATGAAACCGGCAGGGTATCAAAGGGATAATATTATGTATGTAATATATAAAGCAACACACAAAATAAAATAGTCAGAAAAATAGCCTTTATTAAAATATAAAACAACAATAGGTGTACACTTTGAACAAATAAAAAGGCATCCCAAATATATACATGGTATTATAATTATATAATAGGCTTTATAATAGAGCTTTTTTAATAACCATGCCAAACTGGTTCAATAATGAACAGGTAAAAAATGCATGTAATGGCCCCCAAAAATATAAATATAGTGCAATGTGTAGCAAAAGATGATGTTGGCGAAGGCCAACGAAAAATAAAGTGCACAGATAATATGGACAATGAATGCCAATACGTGATGAAGTGAAACGCCACACAATGGAAAAAAGCCACACAATGGAAAAAAGAGGGGGGAACCAAGGAATGAACAATTACCTGGTGAGCCAGAAAATGGTGCCTGGTAACACGCCCCGACGCGCATTTCAGAGTTGGTCTCCTTCGTCAGGGGGTGGATATGCTAGTGGCCGGTGCATCCATTTATAGTGAGTTCAATACCAGGCAAGGAACATAACGGCGCATGCGCAGCCACCTCGACCCGGAAGACACATCGCGCGCGGCGTCACATGACCAAACACCGCCGGGTGAACCCGGTGTGTCAGGGCATGATGAGACACCATCGCAATGTGAACCACCGGCGCTGAGGCGGCGCACGCGCACTAGTCCCTGTCCAGGAACAAATAAGGAGGTGTGCAGGTGCAGCAAAATACTGCAAAGAAAATCGCTTAACCCTGTATATCACCACAATGGATATTTAACTTATGGGGACGCAGATGTAAAAATCAATATAACAAACAAAGAATCATATAAAATATTATCAAAAAGGAAATAAACTGATGAGTGATAAAGTGCAAAGTGCATAAAAAATGATGATGAATGATGAATAAGAAAAATGAAAATAAATATGAAGAAAAATAATAATAATAAATAAAAAATAAAAAATAATAATAAATAAATAATAAAATAAGTGACAATGTGTGAACATCATTAAAGGCATATTTATATATGATAGTACAAGTGCCACATATATGTAAATGGGAAACAAAAGTGCAAAGAAAAATAATAAGTAAAAATATATTCACGTGTGGGCAATGACTTACTACAAAATTAATAAAAGAAAAATATATATAATGTGCAACGAAAACAAAATAATACGTCCACATTCCATATCACAATATATGTGTAAATATAAGCATGAAATTTTGTCTACTTCCATATTCCACATCACAATATATGCAAGCAAGAAATCTTGTCACTGTTTCTTCTTTATGAGATGTAAAACGGTCCACCATAACACAGAATGCAGACCAAAATATCTAAAATAGGTAAAATGAAAATTAAAAAGTGCACAGAAATACTATTATAAAAAAGGAATAAAAGATAAACTCTCATGTAGACCCAGTGGAGACACAGTGTCCAGTGTCCAAATCCACTGGGTTTCTAACTGGGCAAGACGTTTACTGAATATTTCCTCCTCTAATCCCTTTGCAAATCATATCAATGCCAGACACTTTTAATAAAGTAGGATCACAATTGTGATACATTTTAAAGTGTTTTGGCAAAGTTTTGAGGGAAGCAATAGCTTCAACTTCTTTGGCTGCCTTTATGCCCAAAACATGCTCACGAACCCTCACCTTGAGCTGGCGGGTGGTAAGGCCAACGTAGATGAGGGAACATGGGCATGTGGCATAATAGATCACAGCTGTAGATGAACAGGTGATGGATTTCTTAATGTCAAAGACACGCAATCCATCAGAACTAGTAAAAGTACAAGCTCTGACAATATTGCAACAGGCAACACAAGAGCCACAGAGTTTGCACCCTGCAGATCGTGTGTATTGGGTCATAAAATTGTTGACTGGTTTAGAAGTATAATGGCTTTTCACTAACCGGTCACCAAGATTTGGTGATCTACGAAAAGCAATATTTCGATAGTCACCAATATACTTGGAAAGTATTGGGTCATTTTTTGAAATAGGCCAAAATTTTTTAAGATAAAATCTCATTTGTTCATTTTGACCATTAAAAGTAGTTATAAACCTGACCACTTCCTTAGATCCAGATCTACTCGTATCCGTATTGTGATAAAACACTCCGGGATCGCCTTTGCTGGGGTCAAAGGTCACGTGCATTCAGCATGAAACTCAGGCGCAGAGCTGGGATTCGGGTGTAACTGACCCTGGGTCAGGTTTATTAACGGTGAAAGCAATGCAAAAGGAAATAAAACATAAAACAAATCCTTGCCTGTCCGGCACTAACTAAACAATGGACAACCTAACTACCAACTGGCGGGCTTCTCCCGTCCAGCCAAACCAAAGTTGCAGTGGGCACTGCTTCCACTCACATGTGTCTCTCACACAGACAGGCTCTCTGTGTTCCCAGGCTGAGACACTCACACAAGCACCTGGCATCCTTTTATATCCACCTCCCATTATTCATTAGCAAGCAGGTGCGATACTGACCAGACTAGGCCACATAGGAAAGGAATCTGGGCGAGATATACCTGCCCTCATCCTCTATTCCCACATGATTCTCACATATCCCCCCTTCTGCTCAGACCACTCCGGTCGAGCAATGACACCCGCCAAACAGTGCACTCGGGACAGGGCATCTGCATTTCCCATCTGTACCCCTGGGCGGTGGTCCACCGTAAAAGTGTAGGCCTGCAGGGCAAGGAACCACCGGGTCACCCGGCTATTCCGTTCCTTGTTCAAGTGCATCCACTTGAGAGGGGCATGGTCAGTGATCAGCCTGAACTTTCGGCCCACCAGGTAATATTTGAAGGCCTCTAGAGCCCACTTAATGGCGAGGCACTCTTTTTCTACGACTGCATACCTTTGCTCGTGTTTATTCAGCTTCCTGCTGAGATAGAGGACTGGGTGTTCCACTCCGTCCCTCACTTGTGAGAGTACGGCCCCGATACCGGTATCAGAGGCATCCGTTTGTACCACAAACTCGCTGCGGAAGTCCGGAGTTACCAGTACGGGCTGAGAGCAAAGAGCCCGTTTTAGGCTATGGAAGGCTTCTTCAGCCGCTAAACTCCATTTAATCATGACGGAGTCTTTCCCTTTTGTAAGATCTGTCAGGGGGGTAGCGATGGCTGCAAAATTGGGTATGAACCGGCGATAATAGCCGGCGATCCCCAGGAAGGCTTGCACCTGCTTCTTGTTGACAGGTTGTGGCCAGTCCTGAACCGCCTGAATCTTATCAACCTGGGGTTTAACAACACCCCTCCCAATTACATACCCCAAATACCGGGCTTCTTCCAGCCCGATATGACATTTCTTGGGGTTCGCGGTTAGACCTGCCTCCCACAGGTCGTCAATCACAGCTTGTACTTTCTGGAGATGAGTCTCCCAGTCCAAGCTGTAAATGACAATGTCGTCCAAATAGGCCGAAGCGTACTGCCTATGTGGCCTCAGGACTCGATCCATCAGTCTCTGGAAGGTCGCCGGTGCTCCGTGCAGTCCAAACGGCATATACACATACTGAAATAGACCTTCTGGGGTAGCAAATGCTGTCTTTTCTCTGGCAGCCTCCATCAGAGGGATCTGCCAATACCCCTTTGTTAGGTCTAGGGTCGTAATATACCGGGCTTTTCCTAACCGATCTATTAACTCATCGACCCGGGGCATGGGGTAGGCATCAAATTTTGAGACCGCATTCAGTTTCCTGAAGTCATTGCAGAACCGGATGGTGCCGTCCAGTTTAGGAATTAGCACAATCGGGCTGGACCAAGCACTGTGCAATTCCTCAATGACACCTAACTCTAACATTGCCTTCACTTCTCGGGAAACGGCTTCACGGTGCGCTTCCGGGATTCGGTAGGGCTTTACGTGAACTGTGACACCAGGTTCCGTTACGATGTCATGTTTTATTAGCGTAGTCTGCCCGGGTTTTTCTGAGAAAAACTTTTGGTTGTGAAGTAGAAACTGCCTGACCTCAGTCTTTTGCCGCTCCGAGAGAGTCTCTGCAACCCGTACCTCCGGTACGGTATGCGAGCAGACAGGACGGGCCAGCTCCGCTGACAAGGCAGACCGATCCTTCCAGGGCTTTATCAGATTTACATGATAAATCTGTTCAGGTTTCCGTTTACCTGCCTGGTATACTTTGTAGTTTACTTCACCAACTCTTTCCTTGATCTCAAAGGGGCCCTGCCACTTTGCCAGGAACTTATTGTCCACCGTGGGGACCAGGATCAACACCCTATCTCCGGGTGCAAACGTACGGATCTTGGCGCCCCTATCATAGATTCTTTTTTGGGCTCCTTGAGCCTGTATCATGTGTTCTTTGACGATAGGCATAACAGCCACAATACGGTCCTGCATTTGTGTGACGTGATCTATCACTGTTTTAAACGGAGTGACCTGACCCTCCCAGGTTTCTTTTGCAACGTCTAACAGTCCGCGAGGACGTCGGGCGTACAATAACTCGAAAGGCGAGAATCCCGTGGAAGACTGGGGTACTTCCCTGATGGCAAAAAGCAAATACGGAAGTAAATAGTCCCAGTTCTTCCCATCCTTGTCTATCACCTTTCTCAGCATCTGCTTCAGAGTTTTATTGAACCGTTCGACCAACCCGTCTGTTTGAGGGTGATACACGGATGTGCGTAACGGTTCGATTTGTAACAATCGGCAGAGCTCCTTCATTACCCTGGACATAAAGGGGGTCCCCTGGTCGGTGAGTATCTGTTTTGGTATACCGACCCGACTAAACACATGCACCAGTTCCTTGGCAATCGTCTTGGTGGCCGTGTTACTCAAAGGGATGGCCTCCAGGTAACGGGTGGCATAATCCAAGATGACCAGGATATGTTGGTGTCCATGTGCAGACCGTGGAAGGGGCCCAACTAAATCCATCCCAATCCTCTCAAACGGGACTTCAATAATAGGTAGGGGTACCAAAGGGCTACAGAACCGGGGCTTAGGTGCAGAGGCTTGGCAGTCAGGACAAGACTCACAATATACACGAATATCGTGATGCATGCCTGGCCAAACAAAACAGTGTAATATCCTTTCGGTGGTTTTCTGGACTCCCAGGTGACCTCCCATCACATGTCCGTGGGCCAGGTCCAACACCTGCCGCCGGTAGGGTTTTGGCACAACTAATAGTTGCACCGTATCTTCCCCCTTTTTCTCTATCTGATAGAGTAAATCATTCTCCAGAACCATGTAAGGATATGCCAGCCTAGAGCCAGGTTCTACGGGTACCCCATTTATCACTTTTACATTTGTCCTAGCCTGAGAAAGGGTAGGATCCTTTATTTGCTCGCTTTGGAAGTCATCTTTCTGACCTTCTAAATCCGGCAAACGGGGAGGTGGACGGCTGTCGGCCTCCTCCTCTTCCCCGGTCTCCTCCGTATCACCCGCCATGACTGAAAACGGGAACGGCAGGTCATTTCCCGCAGACTCTTCCCCAGAGTCTTCCGGGGAGACCTCTTCCAGGGGTTCAGGACCCACACGTGCCCTGGGAGAAGAATCATGTACACTATTACCCTGGGGTATCAACTGATTCTCCCACAATTGCCAGAAGTGGGGAAAATCCCGGCCCAGGATAACATCATGCAATAACGCCGGGACGAGTCCCACTTTATGTTGCACAGACCCATAGGAAGTTGTAATGCATATGACCGTGGTGAGGTACGAACAGGTGTCTCCATGCACACACGTTACAGAAAATTTGTCTGATGGTCCAGTCGGGGCTGACACCAGACTGGCCTTCACCAGAGTCACCACACTTCCCGAGTCTAACAATGCCACCACATTTTTGCCATCAACAGTTAAATCACACAAGTGTTTTTCCACATCCTTTTGACCGGCATTCACACTCACTACCCGTGCAACCATAGACATGCGGTTTTTAGAGTCTGTGACGTCGCACTGCATGGGTTCAGTAGTGACCGGACAGTTTGCAGCAATATGTCCCATCTCTTGGCAGCGGAAACACCTAACGGGCCCCTTGCTTAGACCATAGTTCGTTACTCTCGGCCTCACAGTGCGGGCAGTCCCGTTTTCCTCCCCCACTGTCTTAGGGATTTTTCCATCTCCCCTACTCCCTGGAACAGTCTTACCGGTTCCACGTGGAGATGATGAAGAACGAGGTGGGGTAGCGTCGTCTCGGAGTCCTTCCGCCACGGAGTAACGTTCAACCAGATCCACCAGTTGATCTGCCGTCGTAGGATTTCCATGGCTTACCCACTTCCTCAGGGCTGGCGGTAGAGCTCTCAGGTACTTGTCCATGACGACTCTCTGGATTATCTCTGGCGCTGTCAGCACCTCGGGTTGTAGCCACTTCTTCGTCACGTGGACCAGGTCGAACATCTGTGACCGCGGTGGTTTATCCGGCTGATAAGTCCATTGATGCACTCTCTGTGCACGGACAGCGGTCGTCACTCCCAGCCGGGCCAAGATCTCGGCTTTCAATTTGTCAAAGTCTTGCGCGGCTTCAGTCTCTATGTCATAATAAGCCTTTTGGGCCTCACCGGAAAGAAACGGGGCAATCAGGCCGGCCCATCGTGCCTCCGGCCATTTTTCTCGCACCGCCGTCCGTTCAAACGTGGTCAGGTATGCCTCGACGTCATCTTCGGTCGTCATCTTCTGCCAGTACCGACTCACGTGAATCACTCTCGACTCGGCTTCCAGGTTAAGCTCAGGTAAGCTTGCCAAGCGCTGCGCCACCTGCTGGAGAAGCGAACGATCGGTAACTGTCATGTCCACCAACTCCTTCAGCTGGGTCATCATCACCCGATTAACTTCTTGCTGGACGGCGGTGGACTGTACCAGCGCTTTCACCACGTCCTCCATGCTCATGCTTGCAACGTGATGCCTGCATTCTCCACCACAATGTGATAAAACACTCCGGGATCGCCTTTGCTGGGGTCAAAGGTCACGTGCATTCAGCATGAAACTCAGGCGCAGAGCTGGGATTCGGGTGTAACTGACCCTGGGTCAGGTTTATTAACGGTGAAAGCAATGCAAAAGGAAATAAAACATAAAACAAATCCTTGCCTGTCCGGCACTAACTAAACAATGGACAACCTAACTACCAACTGGCGGGCTTCTCCCGTCCAGCCAAACCACAGTTGCAGTGGGCACTGCTTCCACTCACGTGTGTCTCTCACACAGACAGGCTCTCTGTGTTCCCAGGCTGAGACACTCGCACAAGCACCTGGCATCCTTTTATATCCACCTCCCATTATTCATTAGCAAGCAGGTGCGATACTGACCAGACTAGGCCACATAGGAAAGGAATCTGGGCGAGATATACCTGCCCTCATCCACTATTCCCACATGATTCTCACAGTATAAAGTGCATTATGACGTGACGTATGCTTAGCTCTATTAAAGGCTCTCTTCAATGATCGCCTGCTGTAGCCACGTTCAAGAAATCTTTCTTTTAGTAGATCGGCCTGTTTCAAAAAATCCGTGTCTGTAGAACAAATACGTCTTAAACGTAAAAATTGCCCGATAGGAATTGAATTAATAAGGGTACGAGGGTGGGAAGATGAAGCGTGGAGAAGAGCATTAACAGAAGTATGTTTTCTAAATAAGTCTGTCTGAAGGTAGTTATTAGAATCCCTCATCACTAGAACATCAAGAAATTCGATGGTTTTAGAATCACTATGATATGTGAGATGCACATTGATATTGCTAGAATTTAATACACCAATGAAATCTGATAGCACACCGATGGGTTCGTCAGTTAAACAATTCAGATTGTTATAAGAGGTTGACGTTTAACCCTCTCCTGAAATTTCAGGCTGAATTGAAAGTACTATTGAATGATGCAAAAGAAGATGACATCATTACTAATGACCTCTTTTTGGCCTTACAAGTTCATGAACCCACCGTTCCCACCCTATATCTGCTGCCTAAAATACACAAAAATAAAGAGATACCACCTGGTAGGCTCATTATATCTGGGAGGGGCAATTTTTTAGAAAATGTAAACAAATATATAGATTATATCCTACAACCATTTGTTACTGCCCTCCCGTCATATACAAGGGATACCAATGATTTTCTCAAGAAAGTTGATGGTTTACACATTGATGAAGATTCCTCTTTTGTCACATGCGATGTGGAATCTCTATACACCAACATCAGGCACACCGATGGGATAGCAGCTGTTTCTTATTTTTTACAACATTCTTCTTTTTAACGAGCTTTTATTATATTTTTTATTAATCTACTAGATTTTGCGTTGTCACACAATTTTTTTATTTTTAAGGATTCCTTTTTCCTACAGACCCAGGGAACAGCCATGGGTGCATCTTTTGCCCCATCGTATGCCAACCTGTTCCTGGGTCTGTGGGCAAGGGACCTATTTTTATCCGGCAAGGTTGAACAGATGGAGCGTGTCCTTTTTTGGACACCCTACATTGATGATATTTTCTTTATTTGGCAGGATCCCATCGGTGTGCTATCAGATTTCATTGGTGTATTAAATTCTAACAATATCAATGTGCATCTCACATATCATAGTGATTCTAAAACCATCGAATTTCTTGATGTTCTAGTGATGAGGGATTCTAATAACTACCTTCAGACAGACTTATTTAGAAAACATACTTCTGTTAATGCGCTTCTCCACGCTTCATCTTCTCACCCTCGTACCCTTATTAATTCAATTCCTATCGGGCAATTTTTACCTTTAAGACGTATTTGTTTTACAGACATGAATTTTTTTAAACAGGCCGATCTACTAAAAGAAAGATTTCTTGAACGTAGCTACAGCAGGCGATCATTGAAGAGAGCCTTTAATAGAGCTAAGCATACGTCACGTCATAATGCACTTTATACGGATACGAGTAGATCTGGATCTAAGGAAGTGGTCAGGTTTATAACTACTTTTAATGGTCAAAATGAACGAATGAGATTTTATCTAAAAAAATTTTGGCCTATTTTAAAAAATGACCCGATACCTTCCAAGTGTATTGGTGACTATCCAAATATTGCTTTTCGTAGATCACCAAATCTTGGTGACCGGTTAGTGAAAAGCCATTATACTTCTAAACCAGTCAACAATTTTATGACCCAATACACACGATCTGCAGGGTGCAAACCCTGCGGCTCTTGTGTTGCCTGTTGCAATATTGTCAGAGCTTGTACTTTTACTAGTTCTGATGGATTGCGTGTCTTTGACATTAAGAAATCCATCACCTGTTCATCTACAGCTGTGATCTATTATGCCACATGCCCATGTTCCCTCATCTACGTTGGCCTTACCACCCGCCAGCTCAAGGTGAGGGTTCGTGAGCATGTTTTGGGCATAAAGGCAGCCAAAGAAGTTGAAGCTATTGCTTCCCTCAAAACTTTGCCAAAACACTTTAAAATGTATCATAATTGTGATCCTACTTTATTAAAAGTATCTGGCATTGATATGATTTGCAAAGGGATTAGAGGAGGAAATGTCAGTAAACGTCTTGCCCAGTTAGAAACCCAGTGGATTTGGACACTGGACACTGTGTCTCCACTGGGTCTAAATGAGAGTTTATCTTTTATTCCTTTTTTATATTTTTATAATAGTATTTCTGTGCACTTTTTAATTTTCATTTTACCTATTTTAAACATTTTGGTCGGCA
Organism: Dendrobates tinctorius; assembly: GCF_039654945.1. Taxonomy (NCBI): domain Eukaryota; kingdom Metazoa; phylum Chordata; class Amphibia; order Anura; family Dendrobatidae; genus Dendrobates; species Dendrobates tinctorius. Next base: position 20,548,737 of record NW_027361765.1, on the reverse strand, counting down.
TTCTGTGTTATGGTGGACCGTTTTACATCTCATAAAGAAGAAACAGTGACAAAATTTCTTGCTTGCATATATTGTGATGTGGAATATGGACGTAGACAAGATTTCATGCTTATATTTACACATATATTGTGATATGGAATGTGGACGTATTATTTTGTTTTCGTTGCACATTATATATATTTTTCTTTTATTAATTTTGTAGTAAGTCATTGCCCACACGTGAATATATTTTTACTTATTATTTTTCTTTGCACTTTTGTTTAACATTTACATATATGTGGCACTTGTACTATCATGTATAAATATGCCTTTAATGATGTTCACACATTGTCACTTATTTTATTATTTATTTATTATTATTTTTTATTTTTTATTTATTATTATTTTTCTTCATATTTATTTTCATTTTTCTTACTCATCATTCATCATCATTTTTTATGCACTTTGCACTTTATCACTCACCAGTTTATTTCCTTTTTGATAATATTTTATATGATTCTTTGTTTGTTATATTGATTTTTACATCTGCGTCCCCATAAGTTATATATCCATTGTGGTGATATACAGGGTTAAGCGATTTTCTTTGCAGTATTTTGCTGCACCTGCACACCTCCTTATTTGTTCCTGGACAGGGACTAGTGCGCGTGCGCCGCCTCAGCACCGGTGGTTCACATGGGGACGGCGTCTCTTCATGCCCTGACACGCCGGGTTCACCCGGCGGTGTTTTGTCATGTGACGCCACGTGCGATGTGTCTTCCGGCTCGCGGTGGTGGTGCATGCGCCGTTATGTTCCTTGCCTGGTATTGAACTTACTATAAATGGATGCACCGGCCACTAGCATATCCACCCCCTGACGAAGGAGATCAACTCTGAAATGCGCGTCGGGGCGCGTTACCAGGCACCATTTACTGGCTCACCAGGTAATTGTTCATTCCTTGGTTCCCCCCTCTTTTTTCCATTGTGTGGCTTTTTTCCATTGTGTGGCATTTCACTTCATCACGTATTGGCATTCATTGTCCATATTATCTGTGCACTTTATTTTTTGTTGGCCTTCGCCAACATCATCTTTTGCTACACATTGCACTATATTTAAATTTTTTTGGAGCCATTACATGCATTTTTTACCTGTTCATTATTGAGCCAGTTTGGCATGGTTATTAAAAAAGCTCTATTATAAAGCCTATTATATAATTATAATACCATGTATATATTTGGGATGCCTTTTTATTTGTTCAGAGTGTACACCTATTGTTGTTTTATATTTTAATAAAGGCTATTTTTCTGACTATTTTATTTTGTGTGTTGCTTTATATATTACATACATAATATTATCCCTTTGATACCCTGCCGGTTTCATCTTCCACCATACCCAGTGTGTACAGTGATCCTTTCACCGGATGGTCTGCCATCCATTTTTTTCAGAGGGGTTGTTTTGATATTTAGTTTTCATTATATATTTTATTAATAATTAATTATTTTAGAATACTATCCTCACTGTTTTAATTTCTGGTATGTGCTTGGTAGAAGACAATGGGAAATATTTGGACTGCTGCTTTGCATAGGGCACTAACACAAAAACAACACGGAAAATGGCCTGGTGCCTGCTTGGTAGCAGGCAGTAGGAAATGTTTGGACTACTAATTTGCATAGGGCACTAAACACAAAAACAGCACGGAAAATGGCCTTGTGCGTGCTTGGTAGCAGGCAGTAGGAAATGTTTGGACTACGGCTTTGCGTAGGGCACTATCTGCCTTTTTCAGTGGACTAATGTGGACAGCAGAAGGCAGGCTGTGACCACAAACACAGAGGAGAAATTGGCCTGGTGCGTGCTGGGTAGCAGGCAGCAGGAAATGTTTGGAATACTGCTTTGCGTAGGGCACTACCTGCCTTTTTCAGTAGACTAATGTGGACAGCAGACAGCAAGTTGTGACAATAAAAGCAGCATAGAAAATGGCCTGGTGCGTCTTTGGTAGCAGACAGTAGGAAATGTTTGGACTACTGCTTTGCTTAGGGCACTAACCCAAAAACAACATGGAAAATGGCTTGGTGCGTGCTTGGTAGCAGAGAGTAGGAAATGTTTGGAGTACAGCTTTGCTTAGGGCACTAACCCAAAAACAGCGCAGAAAATAGCCTGGTGTGTGCTTGGCAGCAGACAGTAGGAAATGTTTGTACTACTGCTTTGTGTAGGGCACTAATTGCCTTTTTGAGTTGTCTAATGTGGACAGCAGAAGGCAGGCTGTGACCACAAAAAACAGCGTGGAAAATGGCCTGGTGCGTTCTTGGTAGCAGACAATGGGAAATGTTTGGACTACGGCTTTGCGTAGGGCACTAACCGCCTTTTTCAGTGGACTAATGTGGACAGCAGAAGGCAGGCTGTGACCACAAACACAGCGGGGAAATTGGCCTGGTGCATACTGGGTAGCAGGCAGCAGTAAATGTTTGGACTACTGCCTTTTTCAGTAGACTAATGTGGACAGCAGAAAACAAGTTGTGACAATAAAAGCAGCATAGAAAATGGCCTGGTGCGTGCTTGGTAGCAGACAGTAGGAAATGTTTGGACTACCTCTTTGCTCAGGGCACTAACCCAAAAACAGCATGGAAAATGGCATGGTGCATGATTGGTAGCAGGCAGTAGGAAATGTTTGGACTACTGCTTTGCATAGGGCATTAACCGCCTTTTTCAGTGGACTAATTTGGACAGTACAAGGCTGACTGTAACCACGAAAACAGCATGGAAAATGGTCTTGTGTGTGCTTGGCAGCAGACAGTGGGAAATGTTTAGACTACTGCTTTGCATTTGGCACTAACCCAAAAACATCAGGGAAAATGGCCTGATGCGTGCTTGGTAGCAGGCAGCAGGAAATGTTTGGACTACAGCTTTGCGTAGGGCACTAACCGCCTTTTTCAGTGGACTAATGTGGACAGCAGAAGGCAGGCTGTGACGACAAAAACAGTGGGGAAAATGGCCATTTGGGTGCTTGGTAGCAGGCAGTAGGAAATGTTTGGACTACAGCTTTGCTTAGGGCACCAACCCAAAAACAGCGTAGAAAATGGCCTGGTGTGTGCTTTGCAGCTGACAGTAGGAAATGTTTGTACTACTGCTTTGTGTAGGGCACTAATTGCCTTTTTCAGAGGACTAATGTGGACAGCAGAAGGCAGGCTGTGACCACAAAAAACAGCGTGGAAAATTGCCTGGTGCGTGCTTGGTAGCAGACAATGGAAAATATTTGGACTGCTGCTTTGCATAGGGCACTAACCCCAAAACAGCACGGAAAATGGCCTGGTGCGTGCTTGGTAGCAGGCAGTAGGAAATGTTTGGACTACTAATTTGCATAGGGCACTAAACGCAAAAACAAGCGTGGAAAATGGCTTGGTGCGTGCTTGGTAGCCGAGAGTAGGAAATGTTTGGACTACAGCTTTGCTTAGGGCACTAACTCAAAAACAGCACAGAAAATGGCCTGTTGTGTGCTTGGCAGCAGACAGTAGGAAATGTTTGTACTGCTGCTTTGTGTAGGGCACTAATTGCCTTTTTCAGTGGACTAATGTGGACAGCAGATGGCAGGCTTTGACCACAAAAAACAGCATGGAAAATGGCCTGGTGCGTGCTTGGTAGCAGACAATGGGAAATATTTGGACTGCTGCTTTGCATAGGGCACTAACCCAAAAACAGCACGGAAAATGGCCTTGTGCGTGCTTGGTAGTAGGCAGTAGGAAATGTTTGGACTACGGCTTTGCATAGGGCACTAACCGCCTTTTTCAGTGGACTAATGTGGACAGCAGAAGGCAGGCTGTGACCACAAACACAGCGGGGAAATTGGCCTGGTGCGTGCTTGGTAGCTGGCAGCAGGAAATGTTTGGACTACTGCTTTGCGTAGGGCACTAACTGCCTTTTTCAGTAGACTAATGTGTAGTGTTGAGCGATACCACCCGATACTGAAAAATATCAGATCGAAATGGATCAGCCGATCTAAAAAAAGTTTTGGGTATGGCCGATTCCGATCCAAGAAGTCCCATTCAAGTCAATGGAACAGGAATATCGGAATTAAAAAAAAAAAACATTTTTTCCCTGTAGGTTAATTCTACATGAAGAAAAACAACTAATAATAATGTAGAATGTATTGTGGGAGGTGTAGGAGACATTAAAGGCATAGAACTTTACCCCAATCAAATGGAATAGCAGTAATTTTTTTTTTTTTAAAGACGTTCGTAGTTACAAAGATATAGACTATGTTAAAGTCTTTAATATTTTGTCAGATATGTATGTTTCACTACTTCTATGCTCTTCACCTTCTTTTATACTTCTCCCACACTTTCTCCTTCATCATCCTCAGCAGCAGCATCTTTGTCATCAACTTCTTCTTCACCTTATTCATCTTCTTCTTCTTCTTCTTCACCTTCTTACTATTTTTTTTTTTTTTACATTCTTCATATTCTTCTTATTCAACTATTATTCTTCTTCATATTCTACTTCTTCATCTTCTTCCTATTCTTCTTCTTCATCATATTTGTATTTGTGTCAGGCATTCCTGTAGTTGTAATCTATAAAAGTTTGAAGATTACACCTTCCGTTCAGCCTGTCACAAAAGATTTACAACAGGATTTGTCCGCGTTCAGTTGAGCCTGCAGCAGCAGGCCTTTTCCAGGGGCACCACGAGGAGGAACGGACTCACCCCCATACACTGCTTAGTCTTCTTCTGCTTGTAAATTAGATAATATCATTTGCTCAGATTTTTAGTCTTATGCTTAATGTTCTTCTGCTTTTGTTTTTTATGCTTCTTGTTCTTCTGTCTCTTGTTGTTCTGCATCTTGGTGGTTGTCTTCATGTTCTTTGTCCTCTTGGTCATCTTCTTTAGGGTCATCTTTTAGGTATTCTTCTGTGTGGTCTTCAGGGTGGTCGTCTTCAGGGTCATTGTCAGGGAGATCCAGAGTGAGAATCAAAAACCATTTCCACAAGCTTGAACTTGGAAAAGTAGCAGAAGGTACAAGAAGGCTGAGGAACTGCCGAGAACCAGCTGATGGTGCTGGAACCCGGATGGGTTGCAGATGGAACAATAGCAAATGGAACTAGCGAGGACCAGCTGACGGTGCTGGAACCCGGAGGGGCAGCAGAAGGAACAAGAGCCAATGGCACAACTGTGGACCAGCAGACGGTGCTGGAACATGGTTACTAAGCAGGAGGTACCTGTGCTACAAAGCACTACCAAGGACCAGCAGACGTTGCTGGAACTCGGATACCAAGAAGGAGGCACCTAGGCCAAAGGCTTTGCCAAGAACCAGCTGACGGTGCTGGAACCCGGATGGGTAGCAGAAGGAACAATAGCAAATGGAACTAGCGAGGACCAGCTGATGGTGCTGGAACTCGGAGGGGCAGCAGAAGGAACAAGAGCCAATGGCACAACTGTGGACCAGCTGACGGTGCTGGAACACGGTTACTAAGCAGGAGGTACCTGAGCTACAAAGCACTACCAAGAACCAGCAGACGTTGCTGGAACTCGGATACCAAGAAGGAGGCACCAAGGGCAAAGGATCTGCCGAGAACCAGCTGACGGTGCTGGAACCCGGATGGGTAGCAGAAGGTACCCAGGAAAAAAACAAAGTTGCAAGGCCGTGAGCTGGCCGTAGTTACCGAAACCCACAATCCTACAGGGGGTGCTTGTCCTATTGGCACTACGGAACCAGCCTTTATTACCAGAACCCGCAGCCCACATAGGAAGCAACGAAACTGCAGGCACCATAGACTCGGCTAACCCGACCGCAACACGACAGGACAACGTATTGGTGGCAAAGTGACGTTGACACTACCCGGAAAAAGCAGGTGCGCTGGAACCAGGCTGGGCAGGAGGGAGTACCCTTGCCAAAGACTCTTCTGAGCAGCAACTGGTGATGTTGGAGCCCAGGATCAATCACGGACCAGGCTGAGGCCTACTTGGAGCAAGTTTTACATCGGTTGTACACTACAACTGATTGTAACCGTGCTCCACTTAGGCCTCTGGCTCTACGGTCTCTAGTATTTCCCCTGGCCTCCAACGCCGCAAGTTGCTGCTCTGAAGTGGCGTCTGCCCAATCCACACTTGTTCCTGGGTTACAGGGGCTCAGTCACGTCAGTGGATCCCCTGATGTGTGTCCGGCAAGGTTTCCTCCTCAGTCCTCATTCACACTACTAGTAATGGGAAAGTGGACAGAGCAGGAGACATTGCCGGACACACATCAGGGGATCCACTGATGTGACAGAGCCCCTGTAACCCAGGAACAAGTGTGGATTGTGCAGACGCCACTTCAGAGCAGCAACTGGCGGGGTTGGAGGCCAGGGAAAATACTAGAGACAGTAGAGCCAGAGGCCTAAGTGGAGCATGGTTAAAAATCATTAGTAGTGTGACTGTGTAGGCAGCAGCAGACTTTGCCATCCGCACAGCAGGGGAGCAGCTGACGTTACTGAACCCCACTGACACCGGAGCGAGTGTTTCTATCTGTGCGGACGGCACTTCCAAGCTACAACTGGCTGTGTTGGAGCCCAGGATCAATGCTCCGAGCAGGCTGAGGCCTACTTGGAGCAAGTAGAAAATAAGATGTTGCGTGATTTTGGCGGCAGCAGGAGACTTTGCCATCCGCACAGCAGGGGAACAGCAGACGTTACTGAACCCCACTGACACCGGAGCGAGTGTTTCTATCTGTGCGGACGGCACTTCCCAGCTACAACTGGCTGTGTTGGAGCCCAGGATCAATGCTCCGAGCAGGCTGAGGCCTACTTGGAGCAAGTACAAAATAAGATGTTGCGTGATTTTGGAGGCAGCAGGAGACTTTGCCATCCGCACAGCAGGGGAACAGCAGGCGTTACTGAACCCCACTGACACTTGAGCGAGTGTTTCTATCTGTGCGGATGGCACTTCCAAGCTACAACTGGCTATGTTGGAGCCCAGGATCAATGCTCCAAGAAGGCTGAGGCCTACTTGGAGCAAGTAGAAAATAAGAGGTTGCGTGATTTTTGAGGCCGCAGGAGACTTTGCCATCCGCACAGCAGGGGAACAGAAGACGTTACTGAACCCCACTGACACCGGAGCGAGTGTTTCTATCTGTGCGGACAGCACTTCCAAGCTACAACTGGCTATGTTGGAGCCCAGGATCAATGTTCTGAGCAGGCTGAGGCCTACTTGGAGCAAGTAGAAAATAAGATGTTGTGTGATTTTTGAGGCAGCACCAGACTTTGCCATCCGCACAGCAGGGGAACAGCAGGCGTTACTGAACCCCACTAACACTGGAGCGGGTGTTTCTATCTGTGCGGACGGCACTTCCAAGCTACAGCTGGCTGTGTTGGAGCCCAGGATGAAGCATGCAGCAGGCGGAGGCCAACTTGCAGCTGGTTTTATAGAGGTTGTAGACTACTACTGATTGTAACCTTGCTCCACTATGACCTCCGGCTCCACTGTCTCTAGTATTTCCCCTGGCCTCCAACCACGCAAGTTGCTGCTCTGAAGTGGCGTCTGCACAATCCACACTTGTTCCTGGGTTACAGGGGCTCAGTCACGTCAGTTGATCCCCTGATGTGTGTCTGGCAAGGTTTCCTGCTCTGTCTTCATTCACACTACTAGTAATGGGAATGTGGACAGATCAGGAAACCTTGCCGGACACACATCAGGGGATCAACTGACGTGACTGAGCCCCAGTAACTCAGGAACAAGTGTGGATTGTGCAGACGCCACTACAGAGCAGCAACTGGCGGGGTTGGAGGCCAGGAGAAAAACTAGAGACAGTGGAGCCAGAGGCCTAAGTGGAGCACGGTTAAAAATCAGTAGTAGTTTGAATGTGGATGGAGCAGGAGACATTGCCGTCTACACAGCAGGGGAACAGCTGGCATTTATGAACCCCACTAACACAGGAGCTAGTGTGTTGTTCTCTGGGAAGACGGCACTTCTGAACACCAACTGGCATTGTTGGAGCCCAGGTTGAGGCATGGAGCAGGCAGAGGCCTGATGTTTTGGGCCTGTGGAGTCAGCAGGAGACATTGCCGTCTACACAGCAGGGGAACAGCTGGCGTTTCTGAACCCCACTAACACAGGAGCTAGTGTGTTGTTCTCTGGGAAGACGACACTTCTAAACACCAACTGGCGTTGTTGGAGCCCAGGTTGAGGCATGGAGCAGGCTGAGGCCTGATGTTTTGGGCCTGTGGAGTCAGCAGGAGACATTGCCGTCTACACAGCAGGGGAACAGCTGGCGTTTCTGAACCCCACTAACACAGGAGCTAGTGTGTTGTTCTCTGGGAAGATGACACTTCTGAACACCAACTGGCGTTGTTGGAGCCCAGGTTGAGGCATGGAGCTGGCTGAGGCCTGATGTTTTGGGCCTGTGGAGTCAGCAGGAGACATTGCCGTCTACACAGCAGGGGAACAGCTGGTGTTTCTGAACCCCACTAACACAGGAGCTAGTATGTTTTTCTCTGGGAAGACGACACTTCTGAACACCAACTGGCGTTGTTGGAGCCCAGGTTGAGGCATGGAGCAGGCTGAGGCCTGATGTTTTGGGCCTGTGGAGTCAGCAGGAGACATTGCTGTCTACACAGCAGGGGAACAGCTGGCGCTTCTGAACCCCACTAACACAGGAGCTAGTGTGTTTTTCTCTGTGAAGACGGCACTTCTGAACACAAACTAGCATTGTTGGAGCCCAAGCTGAGGCATGGAGCAGGCTGAGGCCTGATGTTGTTGGCATGTGGATGGAGCTGGAGACTTTGCCGTCTACACAGCAGGGGAACAGCTGGCATTACTGAACCCCACTAACACAGGAGCTAGTGTGTTTTTCTCTGTGAAGACGGCACTTCTGAACACCAAATAGCGTTGTTGGAGCCAAGGTTGAGGCATGCAGCAGGCGGAGGCCAACTTGCAGCTGGTTTCATAGAGGTTGTAGACTACTACTGATTGTAACCGTGCTCCACTTAGGCCTGTGGCTCCACTGTCTCTAGTATTTCCCCTGGCCTCCAACCCCGCCAGTTACAGCTCTGAAGTGGCGTCAGGAGTTTGAATGTGGATGGAGCAGGAGACTTTGCCGGACACACAGCAGGGGAGCAGCTGGCGTTACTGAACCCCACTAACACAGGAGCTAGTGTGTTTTTCTCTGTGCAGACGACACATCTGAGCGACAACTGGCTGTGTTGAAGCCCAGGGATTATAGTTCAGGTGGTAGAAACATGAACACAACAGGAGACCTGGATACAGTTGCCAACCAATTATTTAGTCGGGAAGAGGACTGGCAAATTCTGGAGAGATCCAAGCCTTGTTAATTTTCAGAAAAGTAAGCCGATCGACGTTATCGGAAGATAGTCGCGTGCGACGGTCTGTTAGTACACCACCTGCGGCACTAAAGACGCGTTCCGATAAGACACTGGCAGCAGGGCAAGCAAGCACCTCCAATGCATACTGGCTAAGCTCTGGCCATGTATCCAGCTTAGAGACCCAAAGATTGAAGGGGGAAGAGCCATCTGGGATTACACTGACAGGGCAAGACTTGTAGTCTGTCACCATCTGACGGAAACGTTGCCTCCTGCTGACTGGAGCCGTCTGTGATGGTGTAGACAATTGTGGCGAACACACAAAACTTTGCCACATTTGGGCCATAGTGGTCTTGCCTTGTGCTGAGGCGCTGCCTCTGCTGCCTCTTTGTGCCGAGTTTCCTCCACTGCCTCGCCGCATAGAGCTGCTTTGTAAAGCACTAGCACCACTGCTGTCGGGTGGAATGGAAAACATGATGGACTGCACCAGTGTGTCTTGGTACTCCCGCAGTTTATGCTCCCAGTTCAATGATGGTATGAGGCTTTGTAAGTTGTCCCGGTAGCGAGGATCTAGGAGGGTGTACACCCAATAATCAGCCGTGTAGAGAATGTGGGCAATGCGGCGGTCGTTTCTCAGGCACTGCAGCATGAAATCAACCATGTGCTGCAGACTCCCACATGCCAAAGAAACGCTGTCCCCTGCTTGAGGTGTGATCTCTGCCTGCTCTGCATCACCCCACCCTCGCTGTACATACTGAATAGAGCTTTGTGTACCTCCCTCCTCTGGAGAGATGTCTTCCTCCTGCATCGACTCCTCCTCATCCTCCTCACAAAGTGTCCCCTGCCTAGGCCTTTGTGAGGAACCACGTAGCGCAGACTGTCCAGAAGCAGATGGCATTTGGGACTCCTCATCCTCCACCTCTTCCAAAACCTCCTCCCTTAGTGCTTGCAGTGTTTTTTGAAGCAGGCAGATAAGGGGGACAGTCATGCTGACTAGTGCATCATCTGCACTCGCCATCCACGTGGAATCATCAAAGGCACGCAAAACGAGGCAGATGTTCTTCATAGAGACCCATTCAGTGGTGCTGAAGTGTGACCGGCGCACAGTGCGACTTGTTTGCGCCTGATGCAGCTGGTACTCCATGACTGCTGCCTGCTGCTCACACAACCGCTCCAACATATGTAACGTTGAATTCCACCTGGTGGGTAGGTCACATATGATGCGATGTTTCGGAAGGCGTAATCAACGCTGCAGAGCAGCAAGGCGCGATCTTGCCGTGCTGGAACGCCGCAAGTGAGCGCACTCTATGCGGACCTTGTGCAGCAGTGCATCAAGATCCGGATAGTCCCTCAGAAAGCTCAGTTCAGCACATGTGCCAGACATGGGATGTGAGTGAGGTTGCCTATGCCAAGAGCTGCCACCAGATTTCAGCCATTGTCACACACTACCAAGCCCGGCTGGAGATTCGCTGGCACAAACCACACGCCGCTCTCCTGCTTGATGGCATTCCAGAGCTCCTGTGCTGTGTGGCTGAGATTCCCCAAAGAAATTAATTTGAGTACGGCCTGTTGACGTTTGGCCACGGCTGTGCTCACATCGGTCGTAAGAGGCTCCTGCAGCGCTGTTTCTGAGGAACTTGAGTAGGAGGAGGAGTCTATGTGTACAGACTGGATTCCTGCAATCCGTGGAGTTGGCGGAACACGTACAGCCCCACTCTCCAGATCTGTACCCGGCTCCACAACATTGACCCAATGGGCATTGAGGGAAAGGTATCGTCCCTGTCCATGGTTACTGGTCCACGCATCGGTGGTCAGGTGGATCTTGCAACTAACGGCGTTTAGTAGCGCATGTTTTATTTTTCCCTCCACATGTTTCTGCAGGGCTCGCCTGCTGAAATAAAAGCGGCTGGGCACGGTGTATTGTGGGACTGCCAATGCCATGAAGTCCCGGAAAGTGTCAGTCTCCACCAGCCTGAATGAGAGCATTTCAAGTGCCAGTAGCTTGGCAATGCCAGCATTCAGAGCCTGTGCTCGGGGATGGTTTGCTGAGTATGGCCGCCTTTTATCCCATGCCTGTGCTACCGATGTCAAGGTAGCTATTTTGGGAGGGCTAAATCAACCCTTCACGGTTGAGACAGTGATTTCCAAATTATTCCAGTGTTGCTAGCAGCTCAAATGACCACACGGAGACTGGGGTCTCTGTACGGGAGGATCGAGGCAGATCACTAAGCCCCTTTATTTTAGTCACATCTTTTATAATCTTTTGCTTAATTATGCAAGGTTCTCAAGTACCAATAGCATCATTTCACTTTATAAGCCAATAATATTGCAAGAAAACCGGAAACTACATATAAGTCCGTATCCAAATAGAAAGTAGTATAATGGCATATTCAGAGCAATACACTCCCCCCCCCCCCCGAGCCCCTTATCTTGCACCTGATGGAGCAGTCTGGTTTCATGACAGGCCATGCCAATTATAAAAATTTATCCTACAACAACAAAAACGGAGAAACGAAACCTTACATTGAATGGATAAAACGAAACTTCAACTCTGATTTTAGTATTAACCCTTAACATTCCCCCTAGATAAATTTTTTAACACATATGCAGCATCAGAGGTGCTATCCCAAGCTAACAGCTTGAGGGGTACTGGTCTTCACATGACTGATGCCGTGTTACCAGTCATGGCTGTCACGGCGCACCCATCCCCCCTGTATACTGCAGTTCACGAATAACAATTTTTGAAGACGGTGGTAGGGAACTTTTGTAGGTAGGCATGTGCTTTGCTTCAACATCTTCATCATGTAGCCTCTTGAGATCGGTGCAGAGAAGAGCAGGGGCAACGACACCTTTGGTATCATCATTAGCTGTCTTAGTGCAGAATTTCCTAATACATACAGAAATACACCAAAGAACAAGTTTTAGTATCACATATACAACAAGGATACAGGCAGCAATGTGTAACAAGCTTTGTAAGATCCCAGCTATCCAGCCCCCAATTCCCTTAAATCAATTGGCTGGATTGAGAAAGGAGAAGGTGTCTGACCACCAACTGTCCTTAGTACGATCATTGTCTTTATCATATTAATCTCTGAGTCATTGAATATCTTCTAACTTTAACTTTTATCTTCTACCAATAATAATAATAATATGAAAAATGCGGAAAACCAAAACATTATGTCCCTTCATTTGCTATTGGCTTGTTGGGTGATGAGGAGAACTTGATAGAGACCGTCATACAAGGGTTCTAGTCCGTGCTTCCTGACATGCCTCTTCACGACTACCAAATCACCAGGCTTCAGGTTATGACAAGTGCCGGTTTCTGCTGAATCTGGAAAAGAATAGAAAACTAGAACATAGGTGTTAGCAAGATTTTTACTAAGCAGAATAACATATTGAACAACACGGTCAGTCTCTTCTGATAACTGCTGAGGCTGGAAATTTGCAACTGGGGGCCTAGTACCAAACAATATCTCATATGGGGACAGGCCATGTTTTGTAATAGGGGTAGTACGGAAGTACGGATATGGTATAGTACAATGGGTAGGCGCTCTGGCCATGGAGCCGTAGTCTCCTGCATCATTTTGGTCAATTGTCCCTTCAGTGTGCCGTTCAGCCTCTCAACTTCACCACTGGATTGTGGGTGGTACGGAGTATGGAGGGCTACAGTGGATCCAAGCATTGTCAGAACTTCTTGGTACACATGAGAAGAAAAGGCCGGGCCTTGATCACTTTCAACAACTTCTGGAACCCCATATCTGCATATAACTTCCATCACCAGTTTCTTCGCTGTGGTTTTTGCAGTCATGTTGGTAACAGGGAATGCTTCCGGCCAACTGGAGAACCGGGGCCCAGTAGAATTTTTGCACCAGTGCGAGGGCCTGATTCTTTCCTCGATGTGTAGGTCCATGTGCCCATGTGGCAATAGCAGGGTACATCCGCTTAGGGAGACACATGAGTTGGTCCTTTTTCCAGAGACCATTATCCATTCGTGCCTCATCAGTCTTCCATTGCTTCACCTCTTCCTTTGGAGACATACTCTGCATCGTCATTAAGCGTTCTCGCGGGGTCCGACAGAAAACTTCAGTCTGTTGTAGATCATCAGGTTCTTGTAGGGTCAGTGCTTCTTGTAACTGTTTACGCTGAGAGTGTGTGGTCACCATAGTTGGTATGGTCGGTTCAACGGGTAAGAGAGCGGCGGCTTTTGCTTGCATATCCACTAATGTGTTGCCAACAGTCTGTGGACTGGTCCTAGGACCGTGCGCCTTAACTTTGATAATAGCCACCTGAGTAGGTAATTTGATCGAGTCCATGAGGGTTTTAACAGCTTCAGCATTTTTCACTGGGGTTCCGGCAGTAGTAATAAACCCTCGATTGGCCCATAGAGCCCCAAAATCGTGAGCAATACCAAATGCATACCGTGAGTCCGTGTGTATATTAGCCCGTCTGTTCTTGGCCAAAGTACATGCAGTAGACAGAGCCTGTAGTTCTGCTTCTTGTGCTGGCTGTGAGGATGGGAGCGCAGCTGCGTGCACTACAGTGTCCTCTGTGGTAACAGCGTATCCGGTGTAGAATCTACCAAACTCGTCACCATATCTTGAACCATCCGTGTATAACACCAGATCAGGATTTGGGAGTGGATTCTCACTGGCATTTGGTGGAGTAGCTGTTTCTTCAGTCAGAAGTTGGGAACAATCATGTTGGAGGTAATCCTCCTCACTGCCATCTTTCCTTATAGTTCATTATACCGTCTTTCAAGGCGTTGTAAAGGGGTTGCATTATGCGGGATGCATCCGGTATCCACTGACAACAATAAGTGCATAGTCCAAGAAAACGCTGGAGTTCAGCTTCATCTTTTGGTGAAGGAAGGGAGCTGACAGCTATTTTTCTCTCTTCTGCGAGGTGTCTGGCACCCTGAAGGAGACAGTGACCCAAGAATATCACTTGACCAAGGCAGAACTGAAGTCCAGAGGCCGAAACCCGACAGTTCAGTGCTGCCAGATACTTAAGGAGGCTAACAGAGGTAGAAATGGCAAAAGACACTCGCTCATATTTTTTTTTCAGACTGGTTGGGACTGTTTTGTGCCCCTTGTGGCATAACTGTCCATATTAACTGTCGTCCCTGCTAAGTGAATGCAAATAGAAACTGGCAGTCTGGGTGTAACGGAATGCTAAAGAATTCATTGGTAAGATCAATAACTGTAAACCAAGCAGCATCCTGGGGTATTTGGGACAAAAGAGTATGAGGATTAGGCACCAGGTTTGAGAAACACTTTTACTGGTTCTACAGGCATTCTCCCTATATCATTTGACCCTTTTGACCAGAATTTAGATGGTATCTCTGAGAGGTATGGGGTGAGTCATTGATCCTCAGGCAATATTGGGGGTGGATCTGGGCCTATCAGGGCCATCATAACTGTAAGAAGGGCATGCAAAATACAGATTTCCTCACTGTCTTCATCTGCATAGGGGTTATGTAACGTAAGAACCATCCGACCATCATCTTGGAATTGTATTCCGGAGCGGAACTGTGATAACAAATCTACCCCCCAGTAAATTTACTGGGCATGTGGGAGAGATTACAAACTGGGCAGTAACTTCGGGGAAGGGTCCCACAGAAATAGGGTTTATAAAAGTATATTAATTGGGTCTACCATCTACTCCGATCAAAACAGCAGGGGAATGACAATCTCTGATAGTGCTCGAGTCTGGCGCATCTCCAGAATTAGCAGGGAGGGGTTGAGGAGCAAGATTCCCACTAGCTGAAGTCGAGGAAGGGGGGGCAAAGTTTGCTGTGTGGGCTGAAGGGCACACTGTGTGCTCGCAGCTGCGGTGGGGGGCTAGAGGCTGCTGTTTGCTCTTGTTTTTTTTCTCTCTCTCTCCTGAACAAAGCAGGTTAAAGTCTGAAAACATTTTTTTTTTTTTTTTTTTCCCTCTGGAGCTGGTAAATGGAAGGGGTGGCTACTCATAACCACTAGCAATAACGGGGACTAAGGCTAGCGGTGGATGATAATAGGTGCTGTTAGCAGAGGTGGGGGCTGCAACTCTCGGTCTCCTTGTACAATTGTCATCTAGCAGGGAGACCTCTTGTTTCAAATCATCACTTTTAGCTATTTCCCTAACACATTAATATCAATCTTAGTTCCTTCTTTAATCAATCACATTGTCAAACCACAGTCACTTGCTAGAACTACAAATCATCCAGTCCCTGTACAATTTTTCCTTCTTCAACATAGCAGTAACAGAAACAATCAGAATTCACTTGCTGTTCAATGTCCACATAACCTTCATTATACAATTTATGTGCCAAGCCACGGAATTCCTCAGCGCCTTTAAGTAATCCATCATCAGTCAACCTTTTAACTCCTTCATCCCATAGCATAGGCTGCAACCTCCCGCCCTTAGGAAATCCCAGAATCGAAAATATTTTTCCTGCATTCCTGACACATTTCTTTCCTCATCTTTGAATCATAAGACTAACAGTATCTGATCCTTCACACAACTCCAAACTTTTCATTTTCTTCCACAGTCTTCACCTGAAACATAATTCTCTCTTTTAGAGCTAAATACCCTTACTTAAATTGTGCACAATACTGGAGCAGCCGTCTCCGTTTGTTCCACAGGGTCAACCCCCTCTGGGAAGCCCAAAATTCGCGGTACTCAGTGAAAGGAGGAGGGCATCTCAGACTATCCCTCCGGACACCTCTGGTTATATATATATCTATATATACCTGAGTTACGTATCCTACCCATCTTCGATCACTCACCACGCCCAATACTAATAATGATCGGGAATTTCAGGATATTTTGACTATAAAGAGAGTCAAAGTAAAAAGATGTGTCACCTAAGTACATAAAAAGAGCAGTCAAATGAGGCACCTGATAATATAACATTTAAATCAGGCCCCAACTGACCATTTAAAGTTACCTAAATACAATTAGACAACAAGGAGACATGGAAAAGGCGACTTTTGAATACAATTTTTTACACGCCTTGACCAAATCTTTGCATATAGATACGAAATGTTAACAGCCCATGGTATTGGCTACACATATATATATCATTAAAGTGAGATCATAAACATAATAAAAAATGGAGTGATCTCACCCAAGTAGAACGAAGGACGGGAGTCTTCGGTGATCAAAACAAGACCATGTTTTCTGAACCAAAAGAAGTTGGGAGGACAATACCCTGTCAATCCCTATGGGGCTAGCAATCATCTAATCCCCAAGAACTCCCGCCCTAACAAGGGCAGTCCACAGCTAACCCTATTACAGATGCCCTGCACTTTCCCTAAAACGGGGGGTATTTGTCCCAACGCGTTTCATCCAAGCGAATTCCTCAGGGGACTAGCTTGTCCTAAAGTGCCACAGTGCTAAAGCTGGAGAGACATGACCTACTACTCTCAATGCTGACTCCAGGGCGGGAGTTCTTGGGGATTAGACGATTGCTAGCCCCATAGGGATTGACAGGGTATTGTCCTCCCAACTTCTTTTGGTTCAGAAAACATGGTCTTGTTTTGATCACCGAAGACTCCCGTCCTTCGTTCTACTTTGGGTGAGATCACTCCATTTTTTATTATGTTTATGATCTCACTTTAATGATATATATATGTGTAGCCAATACCATGGGCTGTTAACATTTCGTATCTATATGCAAAGATTTGGTCAAGGCGTGTAAAAAATTGTATTCAAAAGTCGCCTTTTCCATGTCTCCTTGTTGTCTAATTGTATTTAGGTAACTTTAAATGGTCAGTTGGGGCCTGATTTAAATGTTATATTATCAGGTGCCTCATTTGACTGCTCTTTTTATGTACTTAGGTGACACATCTTTTTACTTTTTATATTAGTAAAAGTTATGTTTTAATTTCACTGATTGCTTTATATTATATATTTTTTTGGTGAATCCAGCACATGTCAATCATTGACTGAGTGCTTATTGCTTTGTAGTCCTATAAAGAGAGTCACAATCACTGGTCAATCCGGGGTGTCCGTCCCTTATGAGGTATGGTTCGAGCACTGGGCCCCCAACGGGACTACACCTCTATATGATTCCACCCATGAATCACCCCACCAGGGGACAAACCTCAGATCCTCTTTGCAGCAACAAGCACAGGAAAACCACACCAACGGTCAGTCTGAACAGTATAACTGCCAACTTACCGTGGTCGTGGGGGGGGTGATCAGTCCCAATTTTCCAGCACCTGTGTCCGCTCCGAGGGTCCTTTGTCTTGTTGTCCTCCGGGGGGGCAGAGGCGTCCCTATTCAGGGGGGCCCCACGTTGCGCGCCACTGTCAAGGTAGCTATTTTGGGAGGGCTAAATCAACCCTTCACGGTTGAGACAGTGATTTCCAAATTATTCCAGTGTTGCTAGCAACTCAAATGACCACACGGAGACTGGGGTCTCTGTACAGGAGGATCGAGGCAGATCACTAAGCCCCTTTATTTTAGTCACATCTTTTATAATCTTTTGCTTAATTATGCAAGGTTCTCAAGTACCAATAGCATCATTTCACTTTATAAGCCAATAATATTGCAAGAAAACCGGAAACTACATATAAGTCCGTATCCAAATAGAAAGTAGTATAATGGCATATTCAGAGCAATACACTTCCCCCCCCCCGAGCCCCTTATCTTGCACCTGATGGAAACAGTCTGGTTTCATGACAGGCCATGCCAATTATAAAAATTTATCTTACAACAACAAAAACGGAGAAACGAAACCTTACATTGAATGGATAAAACGAAACTTCAACTCTGATTTTAGTATTAACCCTTAACACCGATGGCTGTCGAGTGGCCTGGGAGTGTGAAGATGACTGGGAACGTGGTGCTGTGGGTGGAATGTCACAGGGTCTCCGGACAACAGTGCCAGAGGTTCTTCCTTGGCGATCCTGTGAGGAAGCCGAACCAGCTGTGTGTGAGCTGGAGGAAGAGGCCCCAACACGAGCTGAAGAGGTGGTAGGTGGTGCTGTACGTTGGCCTACGTCTTCAGTGTGTCTGTGTAACTCCACCTCGTGCTTGGTCTGCACATGTTTCCACATATTAGTGGTATTGAGGTTGCTGACATTTTTCCCTCTTTTGACTCTCTGATGACACAGCTTGCATTTGACAAAGCAAATGTCATCTGCAACTGTGTCAAAAAAGGACCACGCACTGCAAGTCTTGGGAGCGCCCGTTTTGCCTTTTGAAAGAGGAATGCTCCTAACGGGTGCCGAAGTGGAGGCTACAGGCAACCAAGTCTGCCCCCTCCCTCTCCCTCCTGTTTTGGCCGTTCGGGGAATCTCTTCCTCAGAACTGCTCCCACCACCTTCCTGTTCCTCACGCCATGATGGGTCAAGGACCTTATCATCTCCACTCCCCTCTTCAAACACCTGCTTCTCCTGGGTTGTCTCGCCAGCACTGTACGCACCAGAAAGTGGCACCTGTGTCTCGTCATCATCTGATGCGTACTGAGGTGTGCTGACCATAGGAACTGGCCCACCCACCTCTTCAGATTCAGAGGGACAAAGAAGTTGCGCATCACTGCATACTCCCTCTTCTTCACATTCTGGAATGTTGCTTGGCTGGCCCCCTCTTTCCAAGCCAACAGATTCAGAGAACAGAAGTAGAGACTGTGATGACTCCTGTCCAGGGCTCTCTGACTGCCTGGGCACTTTGGCAGGTGGTGAAGAGACAGATGGTTGCTCTTCGGTGCTCTGGCCCTGAGAGGATGTGGAAGTCATTGAAGTCGATGCGTTAGCTGCCATCCATCCGACAACGGCTTCAATTTGTTCCTCCCGCAGCAGTGGGGTACGGTGAGGTCCTACAAAGCTGCGCATAAAGGACTGTTGCCTGCTATATCTGGGGGCTGCTGACTCACTGGTGCCCGCAGTAGGCACAGAATCACCACGTCCTCTCCCTGCAGAATCCCCACGTCCTCTCCCTGCAGAATCCCCACGTCCTCTCCCTGCTGAAACTCCCCGCCCACGCCCACGTGCCTTACTCCCTGCCTTCTTCATCTTGCTAGACTGATAAAGATAGGCAGAAAAGTACAAAGGGGGGGCTTAGTGTGCTTATTCCTGAGCAGATGGTTACAGGTAGAAGAAACACTAATTTTATGAAGTGTGTGTGTGGACTACACTTTAATAGGCGCTAATGTGGCCTACACAACTTTCAAATGTAGTGTTTGGTGAACTTTATTGTTTTTTTTTTGTGAAAAAAAAACTAAAAGGATGTGACCAAAGATTTGAAAGTGATAGTATCACCAACTTTTTGGAGCAATTACAATGCAGGCAGGTAACCTACAATGCAAAAGATGAGGCTCCAAAAAAATTGGGTAATACTAATCTGGCTGCAGATGAAGGGCACAAGCCAGAAAAAAGGCTCCTCTATCTACTCCTATATAGTGTTTGCAACCAACCAATGTAGATGGATGGGGATGGATGCACACTAATAGGAGAAGAAAAAATGAGCTGCAATTAAAGAAAAATATGTGTGAGGCAGTGATGCACGCTGAGCGGCCTACAACCAGATGTAGCTGCAGGACACACTACTCAGTGTGAGCTGCACTCACACACAGTCAGAGACCTCTCAGACAGCCGTGAACAGGGCAGCTAAGTGGGCACTAGCACTGAAAGGCTGCAGAAAGGCTCCTCTGTCTACTCCTAGAGTGTTTGCAACCACCGTATATGGATACGGATGGATGCACACTAATAGGAGAAAAAATGAGCTGCAATAAAAGAAAAATGTGTGAGGCAGTGACACGCTGAGCGGCCTACAACCAGACGTAGCTGCAGGGCACACTACTCAGCGTGTGCTGCACTCACACACAGTCAGAGACCTCTCAGACAGCAGTGAAAAGTGCAGCTAAGTGGGCACTAGCACTGAAAGGCTGCAGAAAGGCTCCGCTGTCTACTACTAGTGCTTGCAACCAACGTATATGGATACGGATGGAAGCACACTAGATATCATTTTTTAAAAATAAGCAGCTCAAAAAGAAAAATATGTATGAAGCAGCAGTGAGGCACGCTGGGCGGCCTACAACCAGGCATGGCTGCAGGACCCACTCCACAGCGTGAGCTGCACTCGCACAGCCCTTGCAGACAGCTGTGAACACTGCTGCTAGGGTAAAGAAAGCTACAGTGGTGGTTTATGTAGCCTGGTTAAAGCACAATATGTTTGGTAGAATCGCTATTTCTAACTGTCCCTCACAGTCTTCAATAGCAGCCTGTCCCTAACTGAATTCACAGCAGAGTGACCAGAAATGGCGGCGGCAGAGGCTTTTATAGTGCATCATGACATCATTTCAGCAGCCAATCACAGCCATGCCAATAGTTAACATGCCTACATGCCTAACAGGATGTGCCCACACTTCTGAGGATTCCCATTGGCTGAATCAAAGCGAGCGGGCTCATAGCATTATGGAACTTCCGATTCCGGTATCCGATATGAAAAAAGTATCGGAAGTCAGTATCGGAATTCCGATACAGCTAATATCGGCCGATACCCGATACTTGCGGTATCGGAGTGCTCAACACTACTAATGTGGACAGCAGAAAGCAAGTTGTGACAATAAAAGCAGCATAGAAAATGGCCTGGTGCGTGCTTGGTAGCAGACAGTAGGAAATGTTTGGACTACTGCTTTGCTTAGGGCACTAACCCAAAAACAGCGTGGAAAATGGCTTGGTGCGTGCTTGGTAGCAGAGAGTAGGAAATGTTTGGACTACAGCTTTGCTTAGGGTGCTAACCCAAAAACAGCGCAGAAATTGGCCTGTTGTGTGCTTGGCAGCAGTCAGTAGGAAATGTTTGTACTACTGCTTTGTGTAGGGTACTAATTGCCTTTTTCAGTGGACTAATCTGGACAGCAGAAGGCAGGCTGTGACCACAAAAAACAGCGTGGAAAATGGCCTGGTGCGTGCTTGGTAGCAGACAATGGCAAATATTTGGATTGCTGCTTTGCATAGGGCACTAACCCAAAAACAGCACGGAAAATGGCCTGGTGCATGCTTGGAAGCAGGCAGTAGGAAATGTTTGGACTACTAATTTGCATAGGGCACTAAACGCAAAAACAGCACGGAAAATGGCCTTGTGCGCGCTTGGTAGCAGGCAGTAGGAAATGTTTGGACTACGGTTTTGCATCGGGCACTATCCGCCTTTTTCAGTGGACTAATGTGGACAGCAGAAGGCAGGCTGTGACCACAAATACAGTGGGGAAATTGGCCTGGTGCGTGCTTGGTAGCAAGCAGGAGGAAATGTTTGGACTACTGCTTTGCGTAGGGCACTAACTGCCTTTTCCAGTAGACTAATGTGGACAGCAGAAAGCAAGTTGTGACAATAAAAGCAGCATAGAAAATGGCCTGGTGCGTGCTTGGTAGCACACAGTAGGAAATGATTGGACTACTGCTTTGCTTAGGGCACTAACCCAAAAACAGCGTGGAAAATGGCTTGGTGCGTGCTTGGTAGCAGAGAGTAGGAAATGTTTGGACTACAGCTTTGCATAGGGCATTAACCGCCTTTTTCAGTGGACTAATTTGGACAGTACAAGGTTGACTGTGACCGCGAAAACAGCATGGAAAATGGCCTGATGCATGCTTGGTAGCAGGCAGCAGGAAATGTTTGGACTACTGCTTTGCATAGGGCACTAACCGCCTTTTTCAGTGGACTAATGTGGACAGCAGAAGGCAGGTTGTGACAACAAAAGCAGTGGGGAAAACGGCCATTTGGGTGCTTGGTAAGGGGGCAGTAGGAAATGTTTGGACTACTGCTTTGCGTAGGAAACTAACCGCCTTTTTCAGTGGACTAATGTGGACAGCAAAACTCAGGCTATGACTACAAAAACAGCGTGGAAAATGGCCTGTTGCATGCTTGGTAGCAGTAAGTATAAAATGTTTGGACTGCTGCTTTGCGTAAGGCACTAACCCAAAAACAGCACGGATAATGGCCTGGTGTGTGCTCGGTAGCAGGCAATAAGAAATGTTTGAACTAATGCTTTGCGTAGGGTATAAAATTCCTTTTTAAGTGGACTAATGTGAGCAACAGAAGGTAGGCTGTGACCACAAAAACAGCAGAAAAATTGCTTGGTGCATGGTTGGTATCAATGAGAGTAGGAAATGTTTGGACTACTGCTTTCCATAGGGCATGAAATGCCTTTTTCAGTGGACTAATGTGGACAGCAGAAGGCAGGCTGTGACGACCAAACCAGTGGGAAAATGGACTGATGCGTGCTTTGTAGCAGGCAGTAGGAAATGTTTAGACTACTGCTTTCCATAGTGCACTAACCGCCTTTTTTAGTGGACTAATGTGGACAGCAGAAGGCAGGCTGTGACCACAAAATGGGGGGGAAAATGAGTTGGTGCGGTCTTGTAGCAGGCAGTAGGAAATGTTTGGACTACTGATTTCCGTAGGGCACTAACCGAATAACAGCGGGGAAAATATACCGATGCTTTTAAAAAATAGGCTGCACTAAATGCTAGTACTCTGCGTGCTGGAAAAATATTGCTTGGCTTCTAACAAGACCTGTTTTAAGGTAGACACTGGAAGAACACTTTAACCTCTCCCTACCTAATACACATTCTCTTCCTCCATGTACTCTGACTTTGTTGTGTGCCTTCAGCTCTGAAAAGATGAAAAAATACAAAAGCAGCACAGATGAAAAAAGAGAAAAGAGGGTGCACGCTCCCAGGTATATACCAAACCTTTGAAATATCCATCAAAAAAATGGAAAACAGCACGCCTAGAAGATATGAAGGTGTTTTATTCAGCCCATAGGGCTATGTGCCCATTCAGTGCAACGTTTCGGTGCAAAAAGGCTGCGGACCTTTTTCAAGCAGTACTATACAGCAAATAAGTGCCTTTTTATAGCACACCAATTATATAGGTATTTTATGATAATAATACAATATATGTTTTATAAAACCAGATCTCCAACATTGTGATATACAATCATGAAGTGCTTGCTTAATATAACGTGCATAGTGCTCGAAATTCAGTGAAAACTTCCACAATTACATAAAAATCATATATAAGAGATAATTACATATCAGCAAAAGCTGGTATTTCATATTTAGACAAATATGACTCACCCCATTGCCATCAAAAAACGCCAAGCCCCAGCGTTCACAAAAACACAGTGCACAAGACCGGAAACTGGCTGCGGTGTATAATTTACTACCGCACATGCGCAATAGCGCATCATGATAAGCAGCGCCATCTTAATAGATGGAAAACATAAACAGACATGAGCAATCTCACCGCTCATGCACAGTAACGCATCCTGTCTGTCGGCGCCATCTTAAAATGGGGAAGATTTTGCCCAATCATATTGCAAAAAAGTGTATATGCACTTATAAAAAATAGAACGTTACATCTTTTAGTATAATTCCCATATAGGGAGTGAATGCTATGCCACATAAATTTGCTTGAAGCAAAGGGACAAGAACGGTAAAGGGGAAAAAATCCTAAGGAAACAGGAACACCTCCCATTAGCTGGGATTGGTAACCCACGACCGACTAGTAGGGAGAGTGGTGAACCCTGCAAAGGCACAAAACCCAACCCACAAAAGTCCGGACCATCCCTCAAAACACCACAAGCTCAAGCCCAAAAAATGGCATATTCACTATAAAAGTCCACAAAAACCAGGACACACAGAACAACTACAGCATATACTGTGCATTTTTTTGCTGGACAGCTCTGAAAAGAGCTATTTTTTGATGATATTATGGAGCTAGTGACCGGCTCCAAGTACTCGAGTATCTCTCTCTCCCTACTCTACACTGGCCTAGTATACACTGCAGGTAGCTCTGAAAAGGGCTTTTGTGTTATCAAGAGCCATAAAGACTCTCCCTAGCAGCTGAGATATCTCCCCCTATGCTTGTAGATGCAATGGGGGAGATATCTGCCACGCAAACTGGTGACGGCAGGGTTTCAATAGAACCTATGACGCTGGGCGGGCAACCACTCACAGTAATGCCACAACCGAGATGTTGCAGCATTACTGTGATTGGTCAAGAAGCGCAGCATGTTTAGTGACTGCAAATGAGGTGCCAAAACTGCAGGCCAGGAGATCCAAATATAGCAAGACGAGTACACAAATAGTCGCAATGTAACGAGAAACCCGAATACCATACTATCGGTGTGAATAGAGAATAGTAGCGAATATACTCGCTCATCACTACTTGCGACTGATGTTTACGTTTGTGAAATGGAGGATGAGGAGGAGGATAAGGTACAGGAACTGCTGTAGAAGGTGGGGACAACCCTGATTGAACCAGTGCCTGCAATCCTCAGTGTCAGTAGTACATGTTTCGTCCCAGAGTCCGATTTGGTCCCATCTTCCACAATGTTCACCCAGTGTCAGGGAAATGTAGCATTCTTGGCACAAATACTTGTCCAGATGTCCATGGTTAAGTGGACCTTCCCAGTCAAAGCGTTGGTCAGGGTGTGGCTGATGTTATGGGACACGCACTTGTGTAAGGCAGGGAAGGCACACCAGGAGAAACAGTGGTGGCTGGGAGCCGAGTACAGAGGAAAGATCACTGCCGTGAGGTTATGGAGAGGTTCCATCTCCACAAGCCTAAATGGCAACATTTCCAGGGCAAGCAGTCTGGAAATGTAGCCGTTTAATATTGTAGCTTGTTGGTGTGTGGCTACGTTTTAAGGCTCGCGTTCGAACAACTGGAGTAGGGATAACTGAATGCTGCGGTGGTTCAAGGACATGGACGTGGTTGCTGGCGGTATTTGCAAATGTGCAACAACAAGTGCAGGGTGGGAGGCATCTTCACCTTCATCGGGACAGGAGATTAGCTTGCACGCAGGGGAAGAAGGAGTTGTGTCACCAGCAGACACATTTTCTGGAGACTGGCGTTTAGCCCAAGTAGTCGCATGCTTTGCTTGAATGGTGATGGTTAGGCTGGTAGTTGTGCTGCACCTGTCGATGTTGGCATCACAGATGCTACATATGGTTTTTTGGGGGTTAACCAGACTGTTTTAAAAAAATGCCAGCCTCAAGAACATCTAAACCTTAGCTTGGCAATTTCACCTGTTTTGGTGCTCTGGGGAACTGTTGCCTGCCTCGTGTCTCTTCCTGCCTGTTGTGCTGCTGTGGATCCCTCCCCCTATGTGCTGATGTCCTTGCTTTGCATATCACCTTCCCAGGTTTGGTCAGTGACTTCATCATCCACCTCCTCATCTTCCACTTCCGCACCCTTGTCCTTTGCCTGACTTGCTGACTTAACAACATCACTTGTTGCCATTTGTGTATCATCATCATGGATCTCTTGGAACAGTAATTGCAATTTCTTGTGAGTGTGGCTGCTCAAATATTTGGGCATCGCTTTATGTGATCTCCTCATGTCCAGCTTGTATCAGACAGGGCAATAGACAAGAATCTATAAAATAGAAATGTGAACAGCTCTTCAGAGTGCCCAACTGTGGCATCTCTTGTCTCTGGGCCCTCAGCATGGTGGGAGGAAGGAGGATCAGGGTGAGCATTATGTGGTCCAGAATCACGGCTACTGAGACTGGATCCTGTGGTAAACAAGGTGGTGCTGACAAAGTGACTTGAAGCATCAACATCTGCTATTCATCCAACAACCTTTTCATACTGGTCTGGCTTCAAGAGTGGTGTTCCATGTCCCCCTACAAAAGTGGGACAGAAAGCTAGATAGACATAATATGTGTGTTCGGCAGGCACAGTTTGACCTTGTCCATGGCCTCGGCTTCTGCGTTCACCATCAGAATCATGACCTTGCCCATTTTTAATTAAGTATGATATATCCCTGTTGAGAAAATGTTGCAGACAGTATTACAATGCCAGCAAAAGTTACCCACTATAGATGGATGTATAAGACTGGTGTATCAATATAGCAATGCTATTTGTAACCAAAGTTTTTTTATGCGTGCTTTCAGGCTCAATTCTAGCTTGATAAATGACATATGTTATGGTCCTGCTAAAAAAAGTACAGTTTCAATAAAGCAATGCAATTTTTTTAACAAATAATTTTTTGGGGGAAATTGAGGCCCACCTCTAGCACAAAAAATGAAGTATAAAATGTCAAGGATGAATAAATTTGCAGTTTTCGCCAGGACAATGTGTCCAATTCAGATGGATGTATAAGACTGCAGGATCAATATAGCAATGCGATTTATTTTATAAACATTTTTTTTGGTGTTTTGTGGCCCAACTGTAGCATGATAAATGATATAAAATTTCACTGCAGTATCAATATAGCAATGCGATTTTTTTTTAACAAAATTTTTTTGGTGTTTGAGGTCCAACTGTAGCATGATAAATGATGTATAAAATTTCACTGCTTAAAAAAATGCAGTATGACAATGCCAGCAAAATGTGCTCACTTCAGGTCGACAAATTAGAATGCACTATCAATGTAGTGATTATCAAGTACCCTGCTACAGACTTACAGCAGGAATCTGTGCACGTGTTACAGAAGGACAGAGAGTGTGTGAGGAGCGCTGTGGTGAGCTTACCTCCTGAAGCGCAGGACCTGAGACACATGACCACTGGGGGAGTGGCTGGGGCAGAGCCAGATGCCAAGTAGCGGCGGTGACCGGCAAAGCCAGAGAGCAGTCTGAACGTGCTGAAGTCAAGCTGGTAGGTCGATAAAGTGCCAAAGGGTGAGAAGCTAAGAGTGGTCAGGACATAGCAAAAAGGTCAGGAAGCTGGAGATAGCGGTGCATTACAAACGGGGCAGACAGGTGAGAAGTTAAGGTACTGTCACACTTAGCGATGCACCAGCGATCCCGACAGCGATATGATCAGGATCGCTGGTGCATCGCTAAGTGGTCGCTAGTGAGCTGCCAAGCAGGCAGATCTCACCAGCGACATAGCAGCGGTCGGCGGTTGCTACTTACCTGTCAGACGAGGCGATGAAGACGTCCTCCTGCCCGCGTCCACGCATCACTCGTCACCACAGCAGGAAGCCCAGCAGGAAGCTGATGACGAGAAATGGCCCAGGCCGTTCTCACGCGATCAGTGATAACCAGCGGGGGAGCCGGTCAGAGGTAAGTATCACACATAGCGATATCGCTAGCAATATTGCTGCTACATCACAAAACCAGTGACGTTATAGCGATATTGCTTAGTGTGACAGGCCCTTTAGAGTACCAAGCCGAAGTTCAGAGCCAGAAACAGACAACAAGCATAGAGTCACAAGGTAATGCACAGAACGAGAAACAGACTAGGTCATACATGAGAAAGCAATCAGACTAAACAGTGTGCAAGCACACCAGGGGGTCAGACACAGCCAAGACAGATGTATCACTGACAAGGATCCCCAGACGAAGGCGGGTAAATATAGCCCTTCCCAAATCAAAAGGAGGCCATACAAAGGAACTGTGTCCACAACCATGACAGTGATACTATTTGTAAACAAACATTTTTTTTGCATTCTGAGACCCAATTGTAGCACGATAAATGCTGTATAAAAGTTCACTGCTCAAAATTTGCAGTATTACAATGCCAGCAAAATGTACCCACTTCAGATGAACGTATAAGACAGCATCATCAATAAAGCAATGTGATTTTTTTTAACAAACATTTTTTTTTGGGGGGGTTTAGAGGTCCAACTATAACATAATAAGCGATGCATAAATTATCACTGCAGAAAAAAATTGCAATATTACAATAACAGCAAAATATACTCACTTCAGATGGAGAGACTACAGTATCAATATAGCAATGCGATTTATTTAACAAACAATTTTTTTGGGAGGGGGTTTGAGGACTAATTCTATCATGATAAATGCTATTAAAACAGTGGGGAATAAAAATAATATTCCAAAATAAACAATTTTTTGAAATAATTAAATATATAATAAAAAATATGTCAAAAACCCCCCTCTGAAAAAATTGGATGGCAGACCATCCAGTGAAGAAACCAATGTATACTCTGGGTATGGTGGAAGATGAAACCGGCAGGGTATGAAAATAAAAGAAAATATGATGTGTGTAATATATAATATAAAAAAACACACAAAATAAAATAATCAAACAATGGCCTTTATTAAGATATAAAACAACAATAGGTGTACACTTAGAATAACTAAAAAAGGCATGGTATTATAAATACATAATAGGCTATATAATAAAGCTTTCCTAATAACCATGCTATACTGGCTCAATGATTAACAGGTAAAAAATGCATACAATGACCCAAAAATACAAAAATATAGTGCAGTGTGTAGCAAAAAATGCCAACTTCAAGTAAAGTGCATTGGTGGTATGGCACAAAGAGTGACTGTGAATACCAATAAGTGATAAAAATGAAGCGCCACACAATGATAAAATGAAACAAGGAATTTACAATTACCTGGTGGGCCAGCTAATGGTGCCAAAATAACGCACGCTGTGAGCAGATAGTGCGCTTTCCAGCTCTAAGTTTTGGCTGGTCAGTGGCATCCGCCAGTGCGGCACTGCATGCACTTGGAGTGGTTTATCCCTAGTTACATTGTCCTGGCATCGCAGTTGCGGTGTCGAACACTGGTAGGTCTAGAAGGACTCTAACCCTGTGTCCTTGGGACAGAGTCCTGAGTGTTAACAGGCTCTGGCATTTATGTTCTGTGGTTCTGTGCTGCAACTGTGCTGCAACAGAATCCGCTGCTGTACACACTGGGTGACATTAACCCGTCTGTGTTTAGCTATCATATTTCCATACAGCGTCTGCCGTTACCGAGCAGCAGGTAATATCTCTGCACGATGGACCCTGGGCTGGGAACGCACCTTGATATCATCTTATTATTACTTGGTGCATTCTTCTAGCCCTAACATTATACTAGCGCGAGGGTCTGGCTAGTAATGGCGGATGAACAACGACTTCTCAGGTACATCCAGCAGCTGGAGGGCAGGTTGGCAGCTCTCAAGTTCTCAACCTCAGCTGTGGATGTAACCGTGGTCGCTGTTCAGGCAGCTACGGAGGCTGCCTCCTATGTGATCACTGCTATCCTTGCCCAGACTTTGTCCCGCCTTCCACTGCCCGAAAAGTTCTCGGGCAATGGTGTTTCTTGTAGGGGTTTCATCATTCAGTGTGCTATTCAGATTGAGCTTCTGACTGCTCGATTCCCCTCCAAGTGGGCTAAAGGGGATTTGTTGTTTCCCTCCTGTCGGGCAGGGCTTTGGAGTGGGTCACACCTCTGTGGGATCGTGGCGATCATGTGGTGCAGAAAGCCTCGCAGTTCTTGGCCACTCTGAAGCAGGTCTTCCTGGGACCACGAGTCACCCATGATACAGCACTCCAGCTGTTGGCACTGTCACAGGGCTCATCCTTGGTCAGCCATTATGCCATCCAGTTCTGGACCCTGGTCTCTGAGCTGGAGTGGCCAGACAAGGTCCTCATCCCAGTGTTCTGGAGAGATCTGGCTAACCACGTGAAGGATGCCCTGTCCACCAGGGAGATTCCCGCCACACTGGAGGAGCATATTACCATCTCTATCCATATAGACCTTTGCTTTATCGAGTTAGGCTTGGAGCGAGCCCAGTGCAGGCAGAGGTTTGAGTTGGCACCTAGTTTTTCTAAACATCTGGAGTATTCCGATAGGGTGTCCGAGCACCAAGAGGCCATGGGGGTTTATCACATGGGATCCAGGTCCCGGACCACCCGTGCACCCGTGGTTTGTTATGTGTGCCAGCAGTCTGGCCACCTTGCCAAAAGGTGCCCACAGCGGTTGAGAAAACGCTCACATCTAGTGGTCATAGGAGGAGGCTCCTGAGAATCAGCGGCGTTTTCCTCCAAGCTGTCCTTCAAGGGGACGCTTGAGTTTGGTACATCCACTCTTGCGGTAGAGGTTTGCGTGGACTCCAGAGCGGAGGGAAATTTCATGTCATCTGCCTTTGCTCAACGGCACGCAATACCCCTAGTTATCATATCTAAGCCAGTCACCGTCAGAGTGGTGAACGGCGCGGCTCTACCCTCACAGATTACCCACCAGACCGCCCCGTTGATACTCTCGGTATCTCCATCTCATCAGGAGACAATATCCCTTCTCGTCATGCCCGAGGGTATCAGTCAGGTTCTTCACTGGTTGCGGTACCATTTTCCCCATATAGAGTGGTCCTCAGGGAGAATTCTCAGTTGGAGTAAATCCTGTGAGGATAGATGTCTGAGGGAGTGCGTTCAGGTTGCCTCCACTGAGGATCCCTCACATCTTTCCTCTCTCCCCAAACACTATCGACAGTTTGCAGATGTGTTCTCCAAGAAGGCGGTGGAGACGCCCCTATGATTGTCCTATTGACCTCTTGTCTGGTGCTGAGCCTCCCCAGGGTCGAGTCTATCCCCTATCTCTCCTGGAGGCAGAGGCCATGTCTCAATATTTAGAAAATTAGGAAGGGGAAAGGGAAATTTGTGCTCACCAAAATAGTCCTGTAAGCCGGTCGTGCCTAGGGATCAAATGGCTGACCACCATGTGTTGCAAACATGAAGAGAGAAGGAAGATCCGGCACTGGAGACTTGATAAAATCCACGAAAAGTTTTGTTCACATAATTTCATGATAAAACCATAAAGGGGAAAACAGACCCCCACGCCTGACGCATTTCGAACCTTACACCAGGTTCTTCCTCAGAGACATGAAACAGAACAGTTCACAAAATGATTATAAACATTCCTAATCAGCAGAGGGACTCCACACATGTGTATAATCAAAGAGGCAGACAACTAAGCCCTCAAATCACTGGTGGAGTCACTCCCTTGCAAGAAGAAAGAAAAAAAAAAAAAGGAAAAGACCTATACAACAATGGACAAGACATAGAATAAATAAAAACATGTGCAATACACACGTATAAATGCATAAATACATAGCAACTATCAAATGACAAGCAACAAAAAAATAAATAAATAAATAAAAAACACCAAAAATCTCAGCACTCAGTAGAAATACATAAGATCATTTCTATAATTTAGACCTTGCGGATATCGTGCATCAAGCGCAAGTATCCAGAAGGCTTCCCGACAGTGTAGTAAATGTTCCCAGTCACCCCCTCTGGGGGGTTTCAATACCCGTTTTATTCCCTTAACTTTAAGACTGCATAAATTACCCTTGTGTATTTCAAGGAAATGTTTGGACAAGCCAGACACATTCCTACGACTGGACATAGACTCTGGATTAGAAGCGGTGATGTGCTCACTTAGTCTCCTCTTCAGGCTGCGTGTAGTGCAGCCAATGTAATATAAACTGCACAATGTGCACTCTGCCATATACACTAAGTGTGTGGTGTTACATTCATGTAGGTTTTAATTTTGTAGGTTTGTTGTGTACTAAAATTAACAAATTTATCTGTAATATCCATATAGCGGCACAAACCACACAATTTTTCACCACACTTATAATTGCCCAAGTAATTTAACCACGTAGGTTTAGTGCAATCAGACAAATACAATGAGGGGGACAAAAAATGACTCAAATTTTTAGCTCTCTTTGGAACACACCTATGTCCACCAGCCAATATCTGCGATAAGACTGGATCTTGATGCAGTAAGGGAAGATGTTTATTTATGATTTTAATAACACCCTTGTAATCTGAACTGAAAGCGGTAGAAAAAGTGGGAATATTTTTATTTTGATTAGTGTGTACCATGTCATTCTGCAATAAACTACTCCTAGTTTTGTTATCCACTTTCTTAATAGCCCTATTTAACATCCAGTTCTTATAACCCCTTTTTGATAGCCTGGTGCAAATTTTACGACGCTCGGATTCATAAAGAGCGTCATTAGACAAAGGGTAATTTATGCAGTCTTAAAGTTAAGGGAATAGAACGGGTATTGAAACCCCCCAGAGGGGGTGACTGGGAACATTTACTACACTGTCGGGAAGCCTTCTGGATACTTGCGCTTGATGCACGATATCCGCAAGGTCTAAATTATAGAAATGATCTTATGTATTTCTATTGAGTGCTGAGATTTTTGGTGTTTTTTATTTATTTATTTTTTTTTTGTTGCTTGTCATTTGATAGTTGCTATGTATTTATGCATTTATACGTGTGTATTGCACATGTTTTTATTTATTCTATGTCTTGTCCATTGTTGTATAGGTCTTTTCCTTTTTTTTTTTTTTTTTTTTCTGTTTCATGTCTCTGAGGAAGAACCTGGTGTAAGGTTCGAAACGCGTCAGGCGTGGGGGTCTGTTTTCCCCTTTATGGTTTTATCATGAAATTATGTGAATAAAACTTTTCGTGGATTTTATCAAGTCTCCAGTGCCGGATCTTCCTTCTCTCTTCATGTCTCAATATATCAGGGAGAATCTGACAAGGGGATTCATTAGGAAGTCGATGTCACCAGCGGGGGCGGGATTCTTCTTTGTCCAAAAGAAGAATGGAGAGCTATGTCCCTGCATAGATTACAGTGGTCTTAACGCTATCACCATTAAGAACAAGTATCCTCTGCCCCTGATTTCAGAACTGTTCACTAGATTACAGGGAGCGAGAGTTTTCACCAAATTAGATCTGCGGAGGGCCTATTACCTGATACGCATCCGAGAGGGGGACGAATGGAAAGCGGCATTTAACACCAGGAATGGCCATTATGAGTATCTGGTCATGCCCTTTGGTCTTTGTAATGCTCCGGCCATCTTCCAGAACTTAGTCAATGATATCTTTCGGGATATAGTCGCCACCTCGGTGGTTGTCTATCTGGATGACATTCTCATCTTCTTTCCAGATATGGACTCCCACTGGAGAGAGGTTGGCAAAGTCTTCGCCTGCTTACGAGCTAACTCCCCATATGCCAAGTTGGAGAAGAGCCTGTTTGAGCAGGAGTCCTTGCCTTTCCTGGGCTTTATCATCTCTGCCCAGGGTTTGGCTATGGATCCTGCCAAATTGCAGGCGGTATTAGACTGGCAAGAACCCCACTCCCTTAAAGTGGTGCAGCGCTTTTTGGAGTTTGTAAATTACTATCGCCAGTTAATTTCCCACTTCTCCACCATGGTGGCTCCCTTGGTGGCCCTCACCAAGAAGGGAGCCAATCCCAAGTTGTGGTCAGAACAGGTCTCCAAGGCCTTCTCCTCCATCATAGCTTACTTAGCCAGCTCTCCTATTCTACATTGCCCTGATGTGGACAAACCCTTTATCTCTTCCATCGGTGCTGGATCGGTCGTCTTTCAGAAGGATGCCCAAGGTCAGAAGCAACCTTGCTTCTTTTTCTCCAAGACCTTTTCGCCGGAAGAGAGGAACTATTCCATCGGGGAAAGGGAGTTACTGGCAATGAAGTTGGCCTTCTCGGAGTGGAGACATCTCCTGGAGGGGGCCCGGTTCCCCTTCCAGGTATATATTGACCACAAGAACTTGGTGTACTTGCAGACAGCCCAGCGGCTAAACTCTTGCCAGGCCAGATGGTCCCTATTCATCTCTCGATTTCACTTTACCCTCCATTTTCTCTCTGGGGAGAAGAACGTCTGTGCTGATGCTCTCACTTGCTCCGTAGTGTCATCGGAGGAGGAGACAGAGCCTCGGCTAATTGTCCCATCCAAGAGCCTGAGGACCGTGGCTCCGGTCGCCCTCAAGTCAGTACATCCGGGCAAGACTTTTGTTCCTGACCATCTACGACCAGAGGTTCTCTCTTGGGCTCACGCATCCAGGGTGGGTGGACAACTTGGAACAATGCAGACATCTGAGCTCCTGGCAAGGACGTACTGGTGGATGCATATGGCCCATGACGTCGGAGACTACATTCGGGCATACGTCTCCTGCACCAAGAATAGGTATCCTCCGCAATGGCCTGCTGGCTGCTTTACCCCCTGCTGGTGGTGGACAGGCCCTGGGAAATGGCCGCTGTACACACCGGGTGACGTTAACCCGTCTGTGTTCAGCTATCATATTTCCATACAGCATCCGCCATTACCGAGCAGCAGGCAACATCTCTGCACAGTGGACCCCGGGCTGCGAACACACCTTGATACCATCTATTACTTGGTGTGTTCTGGTAGCCCTAACACTTTATTAGCCCTGCACAGTCCCAAGGTATTGCATGATCTTTGAACAGAAGTCTCCTTTATTAATCAATGGAAATCATGGTCCTTGCCAGCCAATACCGCAGGCTACCAGCAGCCTGCATTGGCACAAGGCCCTCTCAACATTAACACCCAGTCAGGACCCACAATTGTCTGTAACGTGTCAGTGTGTCAGACACATAACAATCACCTATGACTACCACCCTGAGCACTGTTACAAAGGTATCAAATTATTCTGTATAACAGTGACATTATGGCTGTGTCTTTATTTTGCATTGCAAAATCATGCTGATAGGTTCTCTTTTAATAAAAAAATCCAGATTTTACAGTCTGACATTGAAGTGGTGGACTTTACCTTTTTTTCTTCAATGCTCTATAAACCGTGCAATAGTTATAGAGAAAGTGGTGAACTGGCAAGAAATAAAGTTATTTTTTCCTTAAGTGTTGCATTTCTTTAATCCTACTGATCAGAAATTAATCCTCTGGATAGTGGAGAATGCTGTGAATTATAATAAAGGAAAATCTCCCTATGTAACAGCCCTGAGTTGCATGGCAGCCACCAGTAAGCTAGAGAACAGATGGAGAGCTGTAAAATCAATCTAGCAAAAAAAAGCAGAATAACAATTTGCCAAAGTGATTGAGCCTTTAATAAATGAAACATAAAGTCTTGAGTTTGCTAGATTTATCTTTATTGCTGTAGCTCATACAAAATATGATAGTATAAATGCAAGATAATTTTGTATTATACCGAACAGTAGAACCCTAAACCAAAAATCTGTTACTTTATTTCAGCATAAATCCACTCTTGTAAGTTACATAGAATCGTTATTGTAAAAAGCATAAGGCTACATTGAAATCCTAAGTAACATCTATTATTTCATTTTTGTCACTTGTGATTTTATAAATTCTCATCACATCCAGAAAAATGTACTGAATTTGCCCCTGTATATTAATTTGTCAATCTGAGTGTGTTAATGAATATAAAAGAAACAGGGACAATAGGTTGAAGCTCACTGGTAAATCAAACTAATGTAAGTCAATGCATCAAATAAACACTTTAGGAAATGTTCATGGGCAGCTGCAATTGTTGCCTTGCAGCTTTGGGGTCTTGTGTGAAAATCAGACTTAGGGCTCATATTAACTTGTGAGAAATACGGATGAGTGCAATCCGATAAAAAATCGGATTGCACTCGGACCAATGTTATTCAATAGGTCACATCTCATTTGCGAGTTTTTTCTCAGCCAAAATCTGACTGAGAAAAAAATCGCAGCATGCTGCATATTGCTGCGATTCTCGGACGAGACTCACCAATGCAAGTCAATGGGTGCGAGAAAAAAGTCTGACAGCATTCGCACCATGCGAGTGCTGTCCGATTTTTATGCATTGGTGTCCTTTGAAAAGCCTGCAATTCATATGCGGCTATACAGTAAAATCACACTGACATGTTATAATACAAAAGACAGAATACTCGTATACATTTAGAATAGGCATATGTACAGTATATATATATATATATATATATATATATATATATATATATACAGTATATGTCAGTGACTAGAGTTGAGCGAAACGGGTCGAAAAATTTCAAAAGTCTCCGACTTTTGGCAAAGTCGGGTTTCATGAAACGAAACCCGACCCTAGGATGAGGTCGGCCACGAGGTCGGCGACTTACGCGCCAAAGTCGCGTTTCAAAAGTTTGTTTTGCGCTCTTTTTCAGCCAATCAGGATCCACGGACACTGTGGGCAACGTGATGACATAGGCACGGGTCACCACCATCTTTCAGAAGGGCATGCAAGTGATTGGCTTGCTTTGGTGGGCGTCACAGGGGGTATAAAAGGGCGTGCACGCCGACCGCCATCTTACTTCTGCCGATCTCAGTATAGGGAGAGGTTGCTGCTGATTCTGTAGGGAGAGCGTTAGGCAGGGAAGAAGACAAAAAGACTGCTTCTGCTGCTAGCGATTTGGCCTACACAACACACCAGTCACTGTGTGTGCAGTGCAAGGGGAGGCTATATTGTGGTGTATCAGTGGTGTTGGTTGTTGGGCTGCCTTTTAAGGCTTCCTGACAGGCTGGCATTGCTGTTTACCCACTGCTCTGCAAACAGCTTTTTTAAAAGCAATCCAATCTCCCTTATCCTCCAGTCACTTTTGTCACAGCTGTGCCATCGAGCCTGTGACATAGCGCTCAGATATCAGTGGGCCTCACACAATCCAAAAGTGTCCAGTGTGCACAAGTGTCTGCAGAAATTCAAAATCTCCCTTATCCTCTAGTCACTTTGGTCACAACTGTGCCATCGAGCCTGTCACATAGCGCTCAGATATTCATTGGGCCTCACACAATCCAAAAGTGTCCAGTGTCCACTAGTGTGAGAAGAAATTCAAAATCTCACTTATCCTCTAGTCACTTTGGTCACAGCAGTGTCATCGAGCCTGTCACATAGCGCTCAGATATTCATTGGGCCTCACACAATCCAAAAGTGTCCAGTGTCCACAAGTGTCTGCTGAAATTCAAAATCTCACTTATCCTCTAGTCACTTTGGTCACAGCTGTGCCATCGAGCCTGTCACATAGTGCTCAGATATTCATTGGGCCTCACACAATCCAAAAGTGTCCAATGTCCACTAGTGTGAGAAGAAATTCAAAATCTCACTTATCCTCTAGTCACTTTGCTCACAGCAGTGCCATCGAGCCTGTTACATAGCGCTCAGATATTCATTGGGCCTCACACAATCCAAAAGTGTCCAGTGTCCACTAGTGTGAGAAGAAATTCAAAATCTCACTTATCCTCTAGTCACTTTGGTCACAGCAGTGCCATCGAGCCTGTCACATAGCGCTCAGATATTCATTGGGCCTCACACAATCCAAAAGTGTCCAGTGTCCACTAGTGTGAGAAGAAATTCAAAATCTCACTTATCCTCTAGTCACTTTGGTCACAGCAGTGCCATCGAGCCTGTCACATAGCGCTCAGATATTCATTGGGCCTCACACAATCCAAAAGTGTCCAGTATCCACAAGTGTCTGCTGAAATTCAAAATCTCACTTATCCTCTAGTCACTTTGGTCACAGCTGTGCCATCAAGCCTGTCACATAGCGCTCAGATATTCATTGGGCCTCACACAGTCCAAAAGTGTCCAGTGTCCACTAGTGTGAGAAGAAATTCAAAATCTCACTTATCCTCTAGTCACTTTGGTCACAGCAGTGCCATCGAGCCTGTCACATAGCGCTCAGATATTCATTGGGCCTCACACAATCCAAAAGTGTCCAGTGTCCACTAGTGTGAGAAGAAATTCAAAATCTCACTTATCCTCTAGTCACTTTGGTCACAGCCGTGCCATCGAGCCTGTCACATAGCGCTCAGATATTCATTGGGCCTCACACAATCCAAAAGTGTCCAGTGTCCACAAGTGTCTGCTGAAATTCAAAATCTCACTTATCCTCTAGTCACTTTGCTCACAGCAGTGCCATCGAGCCTGTCACATAGCGCTCAGATATTCATTGGGCCTCACACAATCCAAAAGTGTCCAGTGTCCACTAGTGTGAGAAGAAATTCAAAATCTCACTTATCCTCTAGTCACTTTGGTCACAGCAGTGCCATCGAGCCTGTCACATAGCGCTCAGATATTCATTGGGCCTCACACAATCCAAAAGTGTCCAGTGTCCACAAGTGTCTGCTGAAATTCAAAATCTCACTTATCCTCTAGTCACTTTGGTCACAGCTGTGCCATCGAGCCTGTCACATAGCGCTCAGATATTCATTGGGCCTCACACAATCCAAAAGTGTCCAGTGTCCACTAGTGTGAGAAGAAATTCAAAATCTCACTTATCCTCTAGTCACTTTGCTCACAGCAGTGCCATCGAGCCTGTCACATAGCGCTCAGATATTCATTGGGCCTCACACAATCCAAAAGTTTCCAGTGTCCACTAGTGTGAGAAGAAATTCAAAATCTCACTTATCGTCTAGTCACTTTGGTCACAGCAGTGCCATCGAGCCTGTCACATAGCCCTCAGATATTCATTGGGCCTCACACAATCCAAAAGTGTCCAGTGTCCACAAGTGTGAGAAGAAATTCAAAATCTCACTTATCCTCTAGTCACTTTGGTCACAGCAGTGCCATCGAGCCTGTCACTTAGCACTCAGATATTCATTGGGCCTCACACAATCCAAAAGTGTCCAGTGTCCACAAGTGTCTGCTGAAATTCAAAATCTCACTTATCCTCTAGTCACTTTGGTCACAGCTGTGCCATCGAGCCTGTCACATAGCGCTCAGATATTCATTGGGCCTCACCCAATCCAAAAGTGTCCAGTGTCCACTAGTGTGAGAAGAAATTCAAAATCTCACTTATCCTCTAGTCACTTTGGTCACAGCAGTGCCATCGAGCCTGTCACATAGCGCTCAGATATTCATTGGGCCTCACACAATCCAAAAGTGTCCAGTGTCCACTAGTGTGAGAAGAAATTCAAAATCTCATTTATCTTCTAGTCACTTTGGTCACAGCAGTGCCATCGAGCCTGTCACATAACGCTCAGATATTCATTGGGCCTCACACAATCCAAAAGTGTCCAGTGTCCACAAGTGTGAGAAGAAATTCAAAATCTCACTTATCCTCTAGTCACTTTGGTCACAGCAGTGCCATCGAGCCTGTCACATAGCGCTCAGATATTCATTGGGCCTCACACAATCCAAAAGTGTCCAGTGTCCACTAGTGTGAGAAGAAATTCAAAATCTCACTTATCCTCTAGTCACTTTGGTCACAGCAGTGCCATCGAGCCTGTCACATAGCGCTCAGATATTCATTGGGCCTCACACAATCCAAAAGTGTCCAGTGTCCACAAGTGTGAGAAGAAATTCAAAATCTCACTTATCCTCTAGTCACTTTGGTCACAGCAGTGCCATCGAGCCTGTCACATAGCGCTCAGATATTCATTGGGCCTCACACAATCCAAAAGTGTCCAGTGTCCACTAGTGTGAGAAGAAATTCAAAATCTTACTTATCCTCTAGTCACTTTGGTCACAGCAGTGCCATCGAGCCTGTCACATAGCGCTCAGATATTCATTGGGCCTCACACAATCCAAAAGTGTCCAGTGTCCACAAGTGTGAGAAGAAATTCAAAATCTCACTTATCCTCTAGTCACTTTGGTCACAGCAGTGCCATCGAGCCTGTCACATAGCGCTCAGATATTCATTGGGCCTCACCCAATCCAAAAGTGTCCAGTGTCCACTAGTGTGAGAAGAAATTCAAAATCTTACTTATCCTCTAGTCACTTTGGTCACAGCAGTGCCATCGAGCCTGTCACATAGCACTCAGATATTCATTGGGCCTCACACAATCCAAAAGTGTCCAGTGTCCACAAGTGTCTGCTGAAATTCAAAATCTCACTTATCCTCTAGTCACTTTGGTCACAGCTGTGCCATCGAGCCTGTCACATAGCGCTCAGATATTCATTGGGCCTCACACAATCCAAAAGTGTCCAGTGTCCACTAGTGTGAGAAGAAATTCAAAATCTCACTTATCCTCTAGTCACTTTGCTCACAGCAGTGCCATCGAGCCTGTCACATAGCGCTCAGATATTCATTGGGCCTCACCCAATCCAAAAGTGTCCAGTGTCCACTAGTGTGAGAAGAAATTCAAAATCTCACTTATCCTCTAGTCACTTTGGTCACAGCAGTGCCATCGAGCCTGTCACATAGCGCTCAGATATTCATTGGGCCTCACACAATCCAAAAGTGTCCAGTGTCCACTAGTGTGAGAAGAAATTCAAAATCTCATTTATCTTCTAGTCACTTTGGTCACAGCAGTGCCATCGAGCCTGTCACATAGCGCTCAGATATTCATTGGGCCTCACACAATCCAAAAGTGTCCAGTGTCCACAAGTGTGAGAAGAAATTCAAAATCTCACTTATCCTCTAGTCACTTTGGTCACAGCAGTGCCATCGAGCCTGTCACATAGCGCTCAGATATTCATTGGGCCTCACACAATCCAAAAGTGTCCAGTGTCCACTAGTGTGAGAAGAAATTCAAAATCTCACTTATCCTCTAGTCACTTTGGTCACAGCAGTGCCATCGAGCCTGTCACATAGCGCTCAGATATTCATTGGGCCTCACACAATCCAAAAGTGTCCAGTGTCCACAAGTGTGAGAAGAAATTCAAAATCTCACTTATCCTCTAGTCACTTTGGTCACAGCAGTGCCATCGAGCCTGTCACATAGCGCTCAGATATTCATTGGGCCTCACACAATCCAAAAGTGTCCAGTGTCCACTAGTGTGAGAAGAAATTCAAAATCTCACTTATCCTCTAGTCACTTTGGTCACAGCAGTGCCATCGAGCCTGTCACATAGCGCTCAGATATTCATTGGGCCTCACCCAATCCAAAAGTGTCCAGTGTCCACTAGTGTGAGAAGAAATTCAAAATCTTACTTATCCTCTAGTCACTTTGGTCACAGCAGTGCCATCGAGCCTGTCACATAGCACTCAGATATTCATTGGGCCTCACACAATCCAAAAGTGTCCAGTGTCCACAAGTGTGCTGAAATTCAAAATCTCACTTATCCTCTAGTCACTTTGGTCACAGCTGTGCCATCGAGCCTGTCACATAGCGCTCAGATATTCATTGGGCCTCACACAATCCAAAAGTGTCCAGTGTCCACTAGTGTGAGAAGAAATTCAAAATCTCATTTATCCTCTAGTCACTTTGGTCACAGCAGTGCCATCGAGCCTGTCACATAGCGCTCAGATATTCATTGGGCCTCACACAATCCAAAAGTGTCCAGTGTCCACTAGTGTGAGAAGAAATTCAAAATCTCACTTATCCTCTAGTCACTTTGGTCACAGCAGTGCCATCGAGCCTGTCACATAGCGCTCAGATATTCATTGGGCCTCACACAATCCAAAAGTGTCCAGTGTCCACAAGTGTGAGAAGAAATTCAAAATCTCACTTATCCTCTAGTCACTTTGGTCACAGCAGTGCCATCGAGCCTGTCACATAGCGCTCAGATATTCATTGGGCCTCACACAATCCAAAAGTGTCCAGTGTCCACTAGTGTGAGAAGAAATTCAAAATCTCACTTATCCTCTAGTCACTTTGGTCACAGCAGTGCCATCGAGCCTGTCACATAGCGCTCAGATATTCATTGGGCCTCACACAATCCAAAAGTGTCCAGTGTCCACTAGTGTGAGAAGAAATTCAAAATCTCATTTATCTTCTAGTCACTTTGGTCACAGCAGTGCCATCGAGCCTGTCACATAGCGCTCAGATATTCATTGGGCCTCACACAATCCAAAAGTGTCCAGTGTCCACAAGTGTGAGAAGAAATTCAAAATCTCACTTATCCTCTAGTCACTTTGGTCACAGCAGTGCCATCGAGCCTGTCACATAGCACTCAGATATTCATTGGGCCTCACACAATCCAAAAGTGTCCAGTGTCCACAAGTGTCTGCTGAAATTCAAAATCTCACTTATCCTCTAGTCACTTTGGTCACAGCTGTGCCATCGAGCCTGTCACATAGCGCTCAGATATTCATTGGGCCTCACCCAATCCAAAAGTGTCCAGTGTCCACTAGTGTGAGAAGAAATTCAAAATCTCACTTATCCTCTAGTCACTTTGCTCACAGCAGTGCCATCGAGCCTGTCACATAGCGCTCAGATATTCATTGGGCCTCACACAATCCAAAAGTGTCCAGTGTCCACTAGTGTGAGAAGAAATTCAAAATCTCACTTATCTTCTAGTCACTTTGGTCACAGCAGTGCCATCGAGCCTGTCACATAGCGCTCAGATATTCATTGGGCCTCACACAATCCAAAAGTGTCCAGTGTCCACAAG
Source organism: Dendrobates tinctorius (assembly GCF_039654945.1). Lineage (NCBI taxonomy): Eukaryota > Metazoa > Chordata > Amphibia > Anura > Dendrobatidae > Dendrobates > Dendrobates tinctorius. Next base: position 20,506,720 of record NW_027361765.1, on the reverse strand, counting down.
TGTGAGAAGAAATTCAAAATCTCACTTATCCTCTAGTCACTTTGGTCACAGCAGTGCCATCGAGCCTGTCACATAGCGCTCAGATATTCATTGGGCCTCACACAATCCAAAAGTGTCCAGTGTCCACTAGTGTGAGAAGAAATTCAAAATCTCACTTATCCTCTAGTCACTTTGGTCACAGCAGTGCCATCGAGCCTGTCACATAGCGCTCAGATATTCATTGGGCCTCACACAATCCAAAAGTGTCCAGTGTCCACAAGTGTGAGAAGAAATTCAAAATCTCACTTATCCTCTAATCACTTTGGTCACAGCAGTGCCATCGAGCCTGTCACATAGCGCTCAGATATTCATTGGGCCTCACACAATCCAAAAGTGTCCAGTGTCCACAAGTGTCTGCTGAAATTCAAAATCTCACTTATCCTCTAGTCACTTTGGTCACAGCTGTGCCATCGAGCCTGTCACATAGCGCTCAGATATTCATTGGGCCTCACACAATCCAAAAGTGTCCAGTGTCCACTAGTGTGAGAAGAAATTCAAAATCTCATTTATCCTCTAGTCACTTTGGTCACAGCAGTGCCATCGAGCCTGTCACATAGCGCTCATATATTTATTGGGCCTCACACAATCCAAAAGTGTCCAGTGTCCACTAGTGTGAGAAGAAATTCAAAATCTCACTTATCCTCTAGTCACTTTGGTCACAGCAGTGCCATCGAGCCTGTCACATAGCGCTCAGATATTCATTGGGCCTCACACAATCCAAAAGTGTCCAGTGTCCACTAGTGTGAGAAGAAATTCAAAATCTCCCCTGTCCTATAGACAGCTTGTACCTTGTTTTACATTACTATATAGTTTGTTGGATTTTGTCTACATTTTTACCAAAAATGAGGAAGGCTGGTGGAAGAGGCCGTGGAATTGGGCGGGGGTTGGCAGCTGGTAATGATGGTGTTGGTGGTGGATCTGATGGTAGTGGCAAGAGCAAAATAGGACCGAATGCAGGAGGTGTTGAGCCTGCGTCATCGTCTGGCTCCATAAGGCTTCGAAGGCTTAGTTTTCTAGGAGTTGGCAAACCGCTTTTAAAGCCAGAGCATCAGGAAAAAGTTTTGTCTTACATTGCTGACTCAGCCTCCAGCTCTATCGCCTCCTCTTCTTCAGTTGTAAAAAGTAAAAGCACTGAGTCGTCATTGGAGGCTCATGTTCATGAACCACACCTTTCCTTGTGTCCTTCACCCCAACCAAGATTGAAGGATGACGCAGGCCATACTACTGATTACTCCATGGAGCTGTTTTCACATACCATGCCTGGATTATCAAGTGAAATGGTGAATTACCCAGGCCAAGATGAATCTGACATGGAGTGCACTGATGCACAGCCGCTGATGGATGATTCTGCTGGTACATTCACTCAGAGCACTACATTGTCCTCGCAGTGTACAGAGCCAGATTCTGACCCTGATGAGACTCAGGTGCCCCTTCCCGCACACTATACCACCATACACGGTGACACAGAGGAAGGTGCACATGACATTGAAGAGGAGGTGATGGATGACCCAGTTGTTGACCCAGATTGGCATCCATTGGGGGAAGAGGGTGCTGCTTCCAATAGCTCAGATGAGGAGGAGCATCCACAGCAGACATCGACATCGCAACAGCTGTTATCTGGCAGGCCCGGAGCACTCCAAAGACAGGTTCCAAAAATCAAAAGAGTTGCTGGACAGCTTGTCCAGAGAGTCAAAACATCACAGCGTGCTAGGCCGTAAAATGTCTGCCAAAGTAGGAAGAGTGCAGTGTGGCACTTTTTTGAACAAAATCCTCATGATCAGGCCAAGGTTATCTGTAAGAAGTGCGCAAAGACCTTTAGCCGAGGGAAAAATCTGAAAAATTTGAATACCAGTTGCATGCTTAGACATTTAACCAGCATGCACTTGCAAGCGTGGACACAACACCAAACCTCAAGTGCCACATGTGCAACTGATCACAACGAAGGTAGTCAGCAACGCTACATTGTTTCCCCCACTGTAAGCCCACCGGTTAGCACAGCAGCAAATGTTGATGTGTCGTTGCAAGGCCACAGCAGTCAGGGAATCCCACTGTTATATCAATGAAAGACTGATTCTAGGCCATCAGAAAGAACACCAACTCCATCACCATCATCAACCCTCTCTCAGTCCGCCCTGTCCACCGCTACTTCCACCATATGCAGCTCTCAAGTCCAGCTCACCCTCCCAGACACTATGAGTAGGTCAAGAAAGTACTCAGTCTCTCATCCGCGTACACTGGGTTTGAACGCCCACATTGCCAAACTAATCTCGTTTGAGATGATGCCCTTTCGGTTGGTGGAAAGCGCAGCTTTCCGCGAACTCATGGCCTATGCAGTACCACGCTATGACCTACCCAGTCGCCACTTCTTCTCTCGCAAAGCCATCCCAGCCCTCCACCATCATGTGAAAGACCGCATTGTCCATGCACTCAAGCAGTCAGTGAGCGGAAAGGTGCACCTCACAACTGATGCATGGTCCAGTCGCCATGGCCAGGGCCGTTACGTGTCCATCACTGTGCACTGGGTTAATGTGGTGGATGCAGGGTCCACAGGGGACAGCGGTGGTGGGACAGTGCTGCCTAGCCCACGGTATAGTAAACAGTTGGCTGTAGGCGTTCGACCCTCCTCCTCCTCCAGAAGCGAAAGCTCGTCCACAGAGCGCAGTCGTACGAGCACTCCATCTGCAGCTGCCACTGTTGCACACGAGGTGTCCCCCTATCGAGCAGCTAGTGGAAAGCGTCAGCAGGCTGTGTTGCAGATGATGTGTTTGGGCGACAGACACACCGCCGAGGTGCTGGCCGAGTACTTGAAGCGACAAACTGAGTCATGGCTGGGCAGTGTACATCTTGAGGCAGGCAAGGTAGTTAGTGATAACGGCCGTAATTTTGTGGCAGCCATAGCCCTTTCAAAACTCAGACACATACCTTGCTTGGCTCACACCTTGAACGTGGTGGTGCAGTGCTTCCTCAAAAATTATCCGGAGTTAACAGCCCTGCTCCAGAAGGTTCGAAGACTGTGCGCGCACATCCGCCGGTCGCCTGTACACTCCATTCGTATGCAGAAGCTGCAGCGATTGCTCCACCTTCCCAACCACCGCCTCATTATCGACATTGCAACAAGGTGGAACTCCACCCTGCACATGGTGGAGCGGCTGTGCGAGCAGAGGCAGGCCATAATGCATTTGTGGGAGGATACACGGCCAGGCACTTTGAGAGCAGACATGGAGTTGACCGGTGTGCAGTGGTCGAAGCTGAAAGACCTCTGTAAAGTTCTTCAGTGTTTTGAGGAATGCACACGGCTGGTAAGTGCAGACGACGCCATCCTAAGCATGAGCATCCCACTTATGCATCTGCTCATGCAAACTTTGACGCACCTTAAGGAGCAGGCTTCTGCAGCCAATGTTGATGAGGAGGAAGAGGAGGAGGGAATCCTTGATGACATTCAGCCATTGTCTGCTCAGGGACCTCTCCTGGACGAGGTGGAGGAAGAAGAGGAGGAGGAGGATGATGGGGATGATTACTTAGGGGAGGATTATGCATCTCGTGGGGCAAGTGAAAATGTTGGCGTGGAAAGGTCTGGTACAGGGTTTGTGCGTGACTGGAGGGATGTGGATTTGCCAGAAAGTGCTCCTTCAACCAGCACTCGCAGTGCATCATTGACACCGGGAACATTGGCCCACATGTCAGATTATGCCTTGCAGATCCTAAAAAGGGACCCCCGCATTGCCAAAATGATGAACGATGACGACTACTGGTTGGCCAGCATCCTGGATCCACGCTATAAAGGCAAATTACAAAACATCATGCCACAGGAGAACCTTGACCTAATATTGGCTAATAAACAAGCAACTCTGGTAAATCGGTTGCTTGAGGCATTCCCAGCACACAGCAGCGGTGATGGTTCTCACACGAGCCGTACGGGCCGGGGTCAGCTTGGCAGAGGTGTTCGTGGTGCACACAGCAGAAGTGGCGTTGGAGACAGGGGTTTCATGACAATGTTGTGGACTGATTTTTCAAGTACCGCTCACACAACTGGTAATACTGCATCGATGGAAAGTGACAGGAGACAGCAGTTGTCAACTATGGTTACAAACTACTTGTCCTCCCATATCGATGTTCTCCCACACAGGTCATTCCTGTCATGATCTGACAGTTTTAAATTGCACTGGGTGAACTTTTTTTACTTTGGAAAGTTCCAAGGTGTCTTGACTGTCCCCGGTGGTGGGTAGGTGTATTGCACTTTAGGTTTTGTGCACTTAATTAGGGATCAGGTGTGACACCCTATAAAGGTGTGCTAGGAGTGTGCAATCACTGCCTGTGATATTGTGAGTTTGTTTACACTCTGAGTGGGAGAGCCTGGAGGAAGGATGGAGCTGGTGAGGAGTCCTGCGCAGCTTAGCCAGGGGGGACGTGTTTCAGCTATGGTGTCTGGACGAAGGGCTAGCATGGCGTGGTGGGGTTACAGTGATGGTGTCAGCGGGAAGTGTCTGCATGGTCTGGTGGAGTGGCTACTATGGAGAGTGGCACTCACCATGTGGGACTTGGCCGCTGAGCTGGACTCAAGCATGCTTGACTTCGTGTCAGAAGCTGAACACTTCCTTGGGACTCTGGTGCTGATCAGCTGCAACTGGTGGTGGACTCTGCTCCCAGGCTGCACGATGGTGAAGAGTCCTGTTATGGTGATGGATCCGGGTGGAGGAGAAGACGCATGCAGGTGGTGGGCTCTGTTGCTAGGAGCGCATGCAACAGAGCAAAGCTAAGTGGTGTTTCCCCTGTATTGTCTCTTTCCTCATGTGTGTTATTAGTGCAGTGGTGGGATTAGTCTCCGCACCGACCCATTCCCTAGTGAGGGTTTAGGGTCAGGGTGAGCAAGGGCGTTAAGGTACGCGTGCGGCGACAGGTGCGGAGCCTGTTTAGGGAATGTGAGGAGTGCAGGGACACTTGCTCAGGGGAGTTTAGAAGGTCTCCACGTCCCCCATTCCCTATCGCAGGGCCCACCATTGTTAAAGTTTCCCAGGTTTCCCCTTTATTATTTAAATGCGCCTTACTGGAGGCGGGGTTTCCAGATTTTATGTATAACGTGTAATTCCCAAATTCGCCAGGTCTAGGCGGCGTATCCACCTGCACGGTTTATTATTTAAATGCGCCCCACTGGAGGCGGTGTATCCAGGGTCACGTGTGTCACATGGGTTCGCCTTGCGGAAACATCTGCGTCCTGACACGCGTGACCATGACAATTCCCCTTTGACTATTGGGCCGCTAAACTGGACACCTGTCCTGAATTGGCACAATATGCCTTACAGGAGCTCGCTTGCCCAGCTGCAAGTGTGCTATCGGAAAGAGTCTTCAGTGCAGCTGGATCAATCCTGACAGAAAAAAGGACCCGTCTGTCAACCAAAAATGTGGATGATCTAACCTTCATTTAAATGAACCACGCATGGGTTTACAAGGATTTTGTCCCACCTTCCCCTGATGACACATAGGGTGACAGAAAAATGGCTTGCTTTGGTCCACCTCTTCCTGGGACTTGACCTATTTCACCTTTTGCATCAGCTGAATGTCCAACATCAACATATGCCACTTTCTAAAACTCCCTAACTGTGCTGACTCCCACCCCCATGGCCGGGGTCACCACCTAGCGCACAACACCGTGCGAGTGCCGTTGCCATGGACAGGTGGGTAGGCCGACTCTTGGGTGCGGGCACTGGCACAGGGTCCCTCATAGTGCAATCAAGTGTCTCTGACGGTGGTGGTGCACACCCGCCGTCAGACACACCGCCGTAATATGAGGGGCCCAGTGCCAGTACTGACGCCCACGAGTGGGCCCCCCTTGCTTGGGCAGGGCCCCAGCATTTGCAATCTTTACCTCTCCCTGCTCCTCCGCTGTGTAGTCTGGGCCGTCAAATCCATACTGGGCCTGACACCGTTTGAGCCTGCCTCCTGATGTATAGACATATATTTTGAATGTGTACGCTATCCATACATGTTATCTGGGGATACGGAACCCTTTCTCACCTTTGTGCAATCCGTACTGGGCCTAACACCGTCTGAGCCTGCCTCCTGATGTATAGACATATATTTTGAATGTGTACGCTATCCATACATGTTATCTGGGGATACGGAACCCTTTCTCACCTTTGTGCAATCACGTGCAATCCATACTGGGCCTGACACCATCTGAGCCTGCCTCCTGATGTATAGACATATATTTTGAATGTGTACGCTATCCATACATGTTATCTGAGGATACGGAACCCTTTCTCACCTTTGTGCAATCACGTGCAATCCATACTGGGCCTGACACCGTCTGAGCCTGCCTCCTGATGTATAGACATATATTTTGAATGTGTACGCAATCCATACATGTTATCTGGGGATACGGAACCCTTTCTCACCTTTGTGCAATCACGTACAATCCATACTGGGCCTGACACCGTCTGAGCCTGCCTCCTGATGTATAGACATATATTTTGAATGTGTACGCTATCCATACATGTTATCTGGGGATACGGAACCCTTTCTCACCTTTGTGCAATCACGTGCAATCCATACTGGGCCTGACACCGTCTGAGCCTGCCTCCTGATGTATAGACATATATTTTGAATGTGTACGCTATCCATACATGTTATCTGGGGATACGGAACCCTTTCTCACCTTTGTGCAATCACGTGCAATCCATACTGGGCCTGACACCGTCTGAGCCTGCCTCCTGATGTATAGACATATATTTTGAATGTGTACGCTATCTATACATGTTATCTGGGGATACGGAACCCTTTCTCACCTTTGTGCAATCCATACTGGGCCTGACACCGTCTGAGCCTGCCTCCTGATGTATAGACATATATTTTGAATGTGTACACTATGCTATCCATACTTGTTATCCGGGGATACGGTACCCTTTCTCACCTTTGTGCAATCACGTGTAATCCATACTGGGCCTGAGAACAGATGGCGAGCTGTTAAGCAAGCTACAGCACCTGTGGTTTGCACACGTAAGTTTTTCATTTTTTCAGGAATGACGGTTAGGCCTAATTCCGGAACTGCGGTTGACCTGCACTTACTGGGAAATCATCGTTCGCGGGTAATAATTGTAATCACAGATCCTCATCACTAACGTTGTTCGGCGGGTTATCTGCACCTGTAAGCGACAAACGCTGGCCTTTTCAGTGTAGCGCACATGCAACCACGGACATGTAGGGGCATGACACACCAGTTATTGGCCAATCTCATGTGCCAGAGCCTCACGTGTCCCTCTAGTAAGCCAGACTCGGACCGCGGGGCATGACGGAGTCTCGTTCGTTAACGGAATTAAGCTTGCAATGTGTGCATCTGTTCTGTAGCTTGCATGGTTGAGGTTTCCCAGGTGGAGTCGAATTAAACTGTAGGCTCCACTCCTGGTGGTGCCCTTCTGGACATTCCTTTAAGGTTCAGCTTTGCAACCATACTGCCCACGTAAAACAAACACTTTGCCTTCATGAACTCTGTTTGGAGGGTCATGACTCATGGGAATAACGCCGCCCAATCAGTTAACCTGCTAGAGAGATCCTTCGTTGCTCCCAAGCATGACATCACACTCCCTAGGAGGAAGGTAATGCCACTGTGGCGACCGTACTCTTGGGGGCGACACAAGTGCACTGATGCCCAGCCACTGCTCGATGAATCTGCTGGTACATTGACCCAGACCACTACATTCCCCTTGCACGCTACACGGCCTGAATCTGACCCTGATGAAACTCAGGTTACCCTTCCCATATACAGTTCCATCTTACACGGTGACAAAGAGGAAGCTGCAGATGAAAGTGCAGGTTCGGCCCACCCGCCATCAGACACACCACCGTACTATCAGGGGCCCTGTGCCAGTGCCGTCGCCAACGAGTGGGCCCCCCCTGCTTGCTCAGGATCACAGCACTTGCAAGGTTGAAATACTGTGCAGTGAGATGGAAGATGGGAACGACGAGGAGTCCAGACTAGTACAGGGATTCCCTAGCGAGGAGACTTATTTGATTGTTTTCAATGTTGGGACAGCATTTTTTGGGGAGCACTATACTCTGGAGAATGATAGATGGGGCCCACCATACATGGAACATTCCAAAGGTGGACATCAGACACTGGAGCAGCATTTACAGGGCCCATTATACACTAGAGCATTAGAAATGGGGCCCATTATGTTTGGAGCATTATTTGGGCCCATAAGACAGTGGAGCTTCATCCATGGGGACCAACATATACTGTAGCATTATGTGGATCTCATCATATACTGTTTCAAACATTATATCTTTCCTGTATCAAAATGAAATATATGGGACCAATGATTCTGTATGGAGAAATAGATGGGCCTTGTCATGAGATGTAAAAAGTGAAGTATTTTTCATTGTACTATACCGCTATTTCTCTGCCGTATCGGAGCATGATGAGTTGTGGTATGTGTTAAAGGGGCGCTCTTTCGCCCAGGGCACATGAAAACCTGGAGCCAGCCCTCCCCCCCCACAACTTTAGCCAAATAACCCCCATTTTTCAGTGCGTAACTTGTATTATGAAGTTAATTAAGGTTGACAAGCTTAAGTAAGAAGAATTGATGCTTTTGGCATTCAAATGGGCACTGTAGATGTGTTTCCTGTCCTCCTCTCACTGCCGACTTTTATTCCCCATTGACTTACATTGGGTTTCGTGTTTCGGGACGACCCCGACTTTTCCCTATAATCGGACGATCTTGCTCGACCCGACTTTTGGAAAAGTCGGGTTTCACGAAACGAAACGCGACCCTAAAAAACCAAAAGTCGCTCAACTCTATCAGTGACACATATATATCTTTTATACTTCATGGTTTACATTCAATAAACCATTGCATATCAGTGAGATTTACATATGTCCCTAACTAATATTGTTATTAGTGTGTGTGTAAAATATTGGAGCTGTAGGTGTTAAATTAAAGAATTAATTCACAGAAAAAAATTGCGTGGGCTCCCGTGCAATTTTCTCAGCCAGAGAGGGAAAGACAGTGACTGAGGGCAGATATTAATAGCCTAGAAAGGGACCATTGTTATTGCCATTAGTATTGAATCAGTTTGAAGAACACTCCAATGTTTACACATAATGTCTTTCAAAGCATGCCACTGACTATTATACGGAGTTAATAGTCTAACCTGGGTTTCAAGGGGCGGCAGGGACATTTGAGGTCACTGTGCACATAATAGTAAGTTATTTTCCTTTTTGCTCTGTCTTGTGATTAGGTCAGTTTGTGACCATTTACTCTATTGTACCCATTTGGTCTTTATTAGTGATGAGCGAACGTGTCCGCCACTACTCGTTACTTACCCGAGTATCACTATACTTGGAGTACTCAGCGAGCAGCGAGCATTTCCGGGATTGTTCAGCGGGAACTCGGGTCTCCACCCAGCATTTTTGGCGTACTTTAGAGACCCAATCATGCTGCAGCGATTGTCTGCCACACTATGAAACACTGCAGCAATCTTTGCTGTGTTTGTGCAGTGATTAGCTGTCTGCACAGCATCATCAGGGGTATAAGAGACCGGATGCAGCCCTGCTCAGCGCAGTCACGTCTGGAATCAGAGAGTATAGGGAGAGTGGCTGCCAAAATAGGGTAAAAATTGTTGCTTTATTAGTTAGTGTGGAGTCTACCATCCTAAATCCTCACATCCAGCTTAACCAACAGTCCTTCTAAGGACTAATTCCGGAGTATTTAGGTTCCAGTGTTAGGCAGGCAGGGTAGTGAACGTCACAGTATACACATCAGTGCAAGACCTGCAGGCACTGTACGAGTATGTGTGTATATAGAGCATTACATTCATCAAGAGGGTCCATTCCCTTCCTGTGTTCTGGTGCTGCTGCTGCTACCTGTGGGATATATTAGCCGTATATAGCTAGCTCCAGGTGTTATTGTAATAGAGGCCACACATTTCTTGGTGTGGTGTGTCCGTGCCAGCTCATTTCTGTGCGTGAAGAAATTTCGGCCAGTTTATGGCTGTCTGTTTTTTTTGCCTTTTTTTCCTGGCTGTAATTTTTTTTTAAATTCAGCAGTATGTAGTCCAAAAAAAAATACAGGCCACACCACTGGGTTAACATAGTGGAAGTCGCCATCCAGTCGGACCTTGGGATAGAACACATCCTCCCCACGCCGAGGATTGCGGGCTCTATGTCAGGGTTGCCCCCACAGTCTACAGCTCCTGCACCTCCTCCTCCTCCTCTTCAGCCTCCATCTCTGAAATGAACACATCAGTCAGAAGCTGGGAGAACTGCAGCACTGCCTCAGCCAAGCGGCAACAGGCTGTGCTGAAGCTAATCTGCATATGTGACAAACCGCACAATGCATAAGAGTTGTAGACAGCGCTGAAAGAGTGAAAGAGCAGTCAGATATTTGGATGACACCACTGAACCTACAGCCAGGCATTATCATGTGTGACAATGGCCGGAACCTGGTGGCTGCTCCGAGACAAGGTGAGGTCACACACGTACCTTGCCTGGCCAATTGTCACATGCCCCGTCCTGAGTGACACGGCCAGCAGGCCGGTAACTGATACAACAGGACGCGGCACGTGTGATTGTCCTATGGGACGTGGCCCGCAGGCTGGTAACTAATACAATAAGACAAAGGGAAAGGGAAAACCTGGGTAACAATAACAATGGTGGCCCTGCGATAGGGAATGGGGACATGGAGACCTCCTGCACTCCCCTGAGTCAGTGTCTCTTCACTCCTAGCGTTCCCTAGGCCGGTTCCGCACCGGGCGATGATCAGGAACCTCAAAACTCTGACTCGCCCTGCATCTAAACCCTCGCTAGGGAATTGGTCGGTGCGGAAACTAATCCCACCACTGCACTAAACACACATAAGGAAAAGTGACAAAACAGGGGAAACACCACTTAGCTTTGCTCTGTTGCTTACGCTCCTAGCAACAGAGCCCACAACCTGCGTGCATCTTTTCCTCCACCGTGTCCAACATCTGGGTGCACAGTCCAGAAACAGACCTTCTCAGCATCATAGTGCAGCCTTGGAGCAAACAGAGTCCACACCTGCGTGCAGCTGTCCAGAAACAGAGTCCCGCAAATGAGTCCAGCTTTTCTGCCAAAATGTCCAGCATGCTTGAGTCCAGCTCTCAGCAACCAAGTCCAGCACCGTGAGTGCAGTTCTACACCGCAACTGCTACTCCACCAAGCCATGCAGGCACTCCTTGCTGACACCATTGCTGCGACTCCACCACTCCATGCCAGCACTCCTTGCAGACACCATCGCTGACTCCACCAATCCACTCTAGGACTCTCTCTGAGCTGCCCGTGACTCTCCTTTAGCTCCATCCTTCACCCAGGCTTGCTTGCAAATGAGGCACTATCACCAACAGTGATCAACACACCAGATACTCTCTTATAGAGCTACCACACCTGTTAGATAATTACGTGCACAAACTAAGGTAACCAGAGTGTAATGACCCTAATGGCCAACGGGGGGAAAGCTACAACTGAAATAACCGGGGGCAAGACCACCTTTGGCACACAGCCAAGGGAAAAAAAGGTTACTTTGTGCATTTACTCTGTCAGATCCAACCTGGATTGTGACAGTACCCTCCCCTTAATGAGGGGCCTCTGGACCCTCAAGACCACCCCTCATCAAGGCACCACCTACAGCGGAGACGCCCAGATCAAGAGTTCACCCCTGCTTAACCTCGTGGTTCAACGTTTTCTAAGAAGCTACCATGAGCTGCCGAATCTGCTAGTGAGAGTACGACATCTGCCTGACCATTTTAGAAAGTCAGCTACAGCTTCAGCCGCCCTTGACGTGCTTCAGCAGCGTTTGCTGCTTCCGGCCCACCGACTGGTATGTGATGTCCCCACGCGTTGGAACTCTACACTGCATATGTTGGAATGGATTTGTGAGCAGAAGAGAGCATTTGTTGACTACCAGCATCAACAAGGCAGTCAATATTCAGTTTACACTCCACACATAAAACATCAGGACTGGACAAGAATGTCAGACATATGTACCATCCTCCAGAACTTTGAGGACTGGCGATGACACCATAATTAGCATCACCATCCCGCATTTCAGCGTTCTGAAAACCTCTCTGCTCACAATTAAAGAGGATATATTACAGGCAGAGCACGAGGACATGGAGCAAGGAACCATACAGGGTGATTACACTCAGCCCAGCCTCATGCCATCGCAACGTGGATTGGTAGACAATGTGGCTAAAGTTAGGGTTAGGCTTAGGGTTAGGGCTAGGTTAAGGGCTAGGGCTGAGATTAGTGTTAAGTGTGTGTTGGGGTTAGGGTTGGAGTTTGAATTGGGGGGTTTCCACTGTTTAGGCACATCAGGTGCTCTCCAAACGCAACAAGGTGTCTGATCTCAATTCCAGCCAATTCTGCATTGAAAAAGTCAAACGGTGCTCCTTCCCTTCCAAGCTCTGCCATGCGCACAAACAGTGGTTTACCCCCATATATGGGGTATCAGCCTACTCAGGACAAATTGGACAACAACTTTTGGGGTCCAATTTCTCCTGTTACCCTTGGGAAAATAAAAAAATTAGGGACTAAATGATCATGTTTGTGGAAAAAAATATGATTTTTATATTTTCACACCCGGGCGTTATAAATTCTGTGAAGCACTTGGGAGTTCAAAGTGCTCAACACACATCTAGATAAGGTCCATTGGGGGTCTGGTTTCCAAAATGGGGTCACTGGTGGGGGGTTTCCACAGTTTAGGCACATCAGGGGCTCTCCAAAGGCAACATGACACCTGCAGACCATTCCATCAAAGTCTGCATTCCAAAACGTCACTACTTCCCTTCCAAGCCCCGACGTGTGTCCATACAGTAGTTTTACCCCACATATGGGATATCAGCGTACTCAGGACAAATTAGACAACAACTTTTGGGGTCCAATTTCTTCACTTACTCTTGGGAAAATAAAAAAATTGGGGACTAAAAGATTATGTTTGTGGAAAAAATATGATTTTTTTTATTTTCATGCCTGGACGTTATAAATTTCTGTGAAGCACTTGGGGGTTCAAAGTGCTCACCACTAGAGTTGAGCGACTTTTGCTTTTTCAGGGTCGCGTTTCGTTTCGTGAAACCCGACTTTTCCAAAAGTCGGGTCGAGCAAGATCGTCCGATTATAGGGAAAAGTCGGGGTCGTCCCGAAACACGAAACCCAATGTAAGTCAATGGGGAATAAAAGTCGGCAGTGAGAGGAGGACAGGAAACACACCTACAGTGCCCATTTGAAGGCCAAAAGCATCAATTCTTCTTACTTAAGCTTGTCAACCTTAATTAACTTCATAATACAAGTTACGCACTGAAAAATGGGGGTTATTTGGCTAAATTTGTGGGGGGGGAGGGCTGGCTGCAGGTTTTCATGTGCCCTGGGCGAAAGAGCGCCCCTTTAACACATACCACAACTCATCATGCTCCGATACGGCAGAGAAATAGCGGTATAGTACAATGAAAAATACTTCACTTTTTACATCTCATGACAAGGCCCATCTATTTCTCCATACAGAATCATTGGTCCCATATATTTCATTTTGATACAGGAAAGATATAATGTTTGAAACAGTATATGATGAGCTCCACATAATGCTACAGTATATGTTGGTCCCCATGGATGAAGCTCCACTGTCTTATGGGCCCAAATAATGCTCCAAACATAATGGGCCCCATTTCTAATGCTCTAGTGTATAATGGGCCCTGTAAATGCTGCTCCAGTGTCTGATGTCCACCTTTGGAATGTTCCAGTGTATGGTGGGCCCCATCTATCATTCTCCAGAGTATAGTGCTCCCCAAAAATTGCTGTCCCAACATAGAAAACAATCAAATAAGTCTCCTCGCTAGGGAATCCCTGTACTTGTCTGGACAGGTGCTGTAGCTTGCTTAACAGCTCGCCAGCCGTTCTCACGCCCAGTATGGATTGCACGTGATTGCACAAAGGTTAGAAAGGGTACCGTATCCCTGGATAACATGTATGGATAGCATACACATTCAAAATATATGTCTATACAGCATGAGGCAGGCTCAGATGGTGTTAGGCCCAGTATGGATTGCACGTCATTGCACAAAGGTTAGAAGGGGTACCGTATCCCCGAATAACATGTATGGATAGCATACACATTCAAAATATATGTCTATACAGCATGAGGCAGGCTCAGATGGTGTTAGGCCCAGTATGGATTGCACGTCATTGCACAAAGGTTAGAAGGGGTACCGTATCCCCGGATAACATGTATGGATAGCGTACACATTCAAAATATATGTCTATACAGCATGAGGCAGGCTCAGATGGTGTTAGGCCCAGTATGGATTGCACGTCATTGCACAAAGGTTAGAAGGGGTACCGTATCCCCGGATAACATGTATGGATAGCGTATACATTCAAAATATATGTCTATACAGCATGAGGCAGGCTCAGACGGTGTTAGGCCCAGTATGGATTGCACGTCATTGCACAAAGGTTAGAAGGGGTACCGTATCCCCGGATAACATGTATGGATAGCGTACACATTCAAAATATATGTCTATACAGCATGAGGCAGGCTCAGACGGTGTTAGGCCCAGTATGGATTGCACGTCATTGCACAAAGGTTAGAAGGGGTACCGTATCCCCGGATAACATGTATGGATAGCGTACACATTCAAAATATATGTCTATACAGCATGAGGCAGGCTCAGACGGTGTTAGGCCCAGTATGGATTGCACGTCATTGCACAAAGGTTAGAAAGGGTACCGTATCCCTGGATAACATGTATGGATAGCGTACACATTCAAAATATATGTCTATACAGCATGAGGCAGGCTCAGACGGTGTTAGGCCCAGTATGGATTGCACGTCATGGCACAAAGGTTAGAAGGGGTACCGTATCCCCGGATAACATGTATGGATAGCGTACACATTCAAAATATATGTCTATACAGCATGAGGCAGGCTCAGATGGTGTTAGGCCCAGTATGGATTGCACGCCATTGCACAAAGGTTAGAAGGGGTACCGTATCCCCGGATAACATGTATGGATAGCGTACACATTCAAAATATATGTCTATACAGCATGAGGCAGGCTCAGACGGTGTTAGGCCCAGTATGGATTGCACGTCATTGCACAAAGGTTAGAAGGGGTACCGTATCCCCGGATAACATGTATGGATAGCGTATACATTCAAAATATATGTCTATACAGCATGAGGCAGGCTCAGACGGTGTTAGGCCCAGTATGGATTGCACGTCATTGCACAAAGGTTAGAAGGGGTACCGTATCCCCGGATAACATGTATGGATAGCGTACACATTCAAAATATATGTCTATACAGCATGAGGCAGGCTCAGACGGTGTTAGGCCCAGTATGGATTGCACGTCATTGCACAAAGGTTAGAAGGGGTACCGTATCCCCGGATAACATGTATGGATAGCGTACACATTCAAAATATATGTCTATACAGCATGAGGCAGGCTCAGACGGTGTTAGGCCCAGTATGGATTGCACGTCATTGCACAAAGGTTAGAAAGGGTACCGTATCCCTGGATAACATGTATGGATAGCGTACACATTCAAAATATATGTCTATACAGCATGAGGCAGGCTCAGACGGTGTTAGGCCCAGTATGGATTGCACGTCATGGCACAAAGGTTAGAAGGGGTACCGTATCCCCGGATAACATGTATGGATAGCGTACACATTCAAAATATATGTCTATACAGCATGAGGCAGGCTCAGATGGTGTTAGGCCCAGTATGGATTGCACGTCATTGCACAAAGGTTAGAAGGGGTACCGTATCCCCGGATAACATGTATGGATAGCGTACACATTCAAAATATATGTCTATACAGCATGAGGCAGGCTCAGACGGTGTTAGGCCCAGTATGGATTGCACGTCATTGCACAAAGGTTAGAAGGGGTACCGTATCCCCGGATAACATGTATGGATAGTGTACACATTCAAAATATATGTCTATACAGCATGAGACAGGCTCAGACGGTGTTAGGCCCAGTATGGATTGCACGTCATTGCACAAAGGTTAGAAGGGGTACCGTATCCCCGGGTAACATGTATGGATAGCGTACACATTCAAAATATATGTCTATACAGCATGAGGCAGGCTCAGACGGTGTTAGGCCCAGTATGGATTGCACGTCATTGCACAAAGGTTAGAAAGGGTACCGTATCCCTGGATAACATGTATGGATAGCGTACACATTCAAAATATATGTCTATACAGCATGAGGCAGGCTCAGACGGTGTTAGGCCCAGTATGGATTGCACGTCATTGCACAAAGGTTAGAAGGGGTACCGTATCCCCGGATAACATGTATGGATAGCGTACACATTCAAAATATATGTCTATACAGCATGAGGCAGGCTCAGACGGTGTTAGGCCCAGTATGGATTGCACGTCATTGCACAAAGGTTAGAAGGGGTACCGTATCCCCGGATAACATGTATGGATAGCGTACACATTCAAAATATATGTCTATACAGCATGAGGCAGGCTCAGACGGTGTTAGGCCCAGTATGGATTGCACGTCATTGCACAAAGGTTAGAAGGGGTACCGTATCCCCGGATAACATGTATGGATAGTGTACACATTCAAAATATATGTCTATACAGCATGAGGCAGGCTCAGACGGTGTTAGGCCCAGTATGGATTGCACGTCATTGCACAAAGGTTAGAAGGGGTACCGTATCCCCGGATAACATGTATGGATAGCGTACACATTCAAAATATATGTCTATACAGCATGAGGCAGGCTCAGACGGTGTTAGGCCCAGTATGGATTGCACGTCATTGCACAAAGGTTAGAAAGGGTACCGTATCCCTGGATAACATGTATGGATAGCGTACACATTCAAAATATATGTCTATACAGCATGAGGCAGGCTCAGATGGTGTTAGGCCCAGTATGGATTGCACGTCATTGCACAAAGGTTAGAAGGGGTACCGTATCCCCGGATAACATGTATGGATAGCGTACACATTCAAAATATATGTCTATACAGCATGAGGCAGGCTCAGACGGTGTTAGGCCCAGTATGGATTGCACGTCATTGCACAAAGGTTAGAAGGGGTACCGTATCCCCGGATAACATGTATGGATAGCGTACACATTCAAAATATATGTCTCAGGAGGCAGGCTCAGACGGTGTCAGGCACAGTATGGATTTGACGGCCCAGATTACACAGCGGAGGAGCAGGGAGAGGTAAAGATTGCAAATGCTGGGGCCCTGGCCAAGCAAGGGGGGCCCACTCGTGGGCGTCGGTACTGGCACTGGGCCCCTCATAGTACAGCGGTGTGTCTGACGGCGGGTGTGCACCACCACCATCAGAGACACTTGATTGCACTATGAGAGACCCTGTGCCAGTGCCCGCGCCCAAGAGTCGGCCTACCCACCTGTCCAGGGCAACGGCACTCGCACGGTGTCGTGCGCTAGGTGGTGACCCCAGCCATGGGGGGGGAGGCAGCACAGTTAGGGAGTTTTAGAAAGTGGCATATGTTGATGTTGGACATTCAACTGATGCAAAAGGCGAAATAGGTGAAGTACCAGGAAGAGGTGGACCAAAGCAAGCCATTTTTCTGTCACCCTATGTGTCATCAGGGGAAGGTGGGACAAAATCCTTGGAAACCCATGCGTGGTTCATTTTAATGAAGGTTAGATCATCCACATTTTGGGTTGACAGACGGGTCCTTTTTTCTGTCAGGATTGATCCAGCTGCACTGAAGACTCTTTCCGATAGCACACTTGCAGCTGGGCAAGCGAGCTCCTGTAAGGCATATTGGGCCAATTCAGGCCAGGTGTCCAGTTTAGCGGCCCAATAGTCAAAGGGGAATGACCTGTGTGGGAGAACATCGATATGGGAGGAAAAGTAGTTTGTAACCATAGTTGACAACTGCTGTCTCCTGTCACTTTCCATCGATGCAGTATTACCAGTTGTGTGAGCGGTATTTGAAAAATCAGTCCACAACATTGTCATGAAACCCCTGTCTCCAACGCCACTTCTGCTGTGTGCACCACGAACACCTCTGCCAAGCTGCCCCCGGCCCGTACGGCTCGTGTGAGAACCATCACTGCTGCTGTGTGCTGGGAATGCCTCAAGCAACCGATTTACCAGAGTTGCTTGTTTATTAGCCAATATTAGGTCAAGGTTCTCCTGTGGCATGATGTTTTGTAATTTGCCTTTATAGCGTGGATCCAGGATGCTGGCCAACCAGTAGTCGTCATCGTTCATCATTTTGGCAATGCGGGGGTCCCTTTTTAGGATCCGCAAGGCATAATCTGACATGTGGGCCAATGTTCCCGGTGTCAATGATGCACTGCGAGTGCTGGGTGGAGGAGCACTTTCTGGCAAATCCACATCACTCCAGTCACGCACAAACCCTGTACCAGACCTTGCCACGCCAACATTTTCACTTGCCCCACGAGATGCATCCTCCTCCCCTAAGTAATCATCCCCATCATCCTCCTCCTCCTCCTCCTCTTCTTCCTCCACCTCGTCCAGGAGAGGTCCCTGAGCAGACAATGGCTGAATGTCATCAAGGATTCCCTCCTCCTCTTCCTCCTCATCAACATTGGCTGCAGACGCCTGCTCCTTAAGGTGCGTCAAAGTTTGCATGAGCAGACGCATAAGTGGGATGCTCATGCTTAAGATGGCGTCGGCTGCGCTTACCAGCCGTGTGCATTCCTCAAAACACTGAAGGACTTTACAAAGGTCTTTCAGCTTCGACCACTGCACGCCTGTCAACTCCATGTCTGCTCTCAAAGTGCCTGGCCGTGTATCCTCCCACAAATGCATTATGGCCTGCCTCTGCTCGCACAGCCGCTCCACCATGTGCAGGGTGGAGTTCCACCTTGTTGCAATGTTGATAATGAGGCGGTGGTTGGGAAGGTGGAGCAATCGCTGCAGCTTCTGCATACGAACGGAGTGTACAGGCGACCGGCGGATGTGCGCGCACAGTCTTCGCACCTTCTGGAGCAGGGCTGTTAACTCCGGATAATTTTTGAGGAAGCACTGCACCACCAGGTTCAAGGTGTGAGCCAAGCAAGGTATGTGGCTGAGTTTTGAAAGGGCTATGGCTGCCACAAAATTATGGCCGTTATCACTAACTACCTTGCCTGCCTCAAGATGTACACTGCCCAGCCATGACTCAGTTTGTCGCTTCAAGTACTCGGCCAGCACCTCGGCGGTGTGTCTGTCGCCCAAACACATCATCTGCAACACAGCCTGCTGACGCTTTCCACTAGCTGCTCGATAGGGGGACACATCGTGTGCAACAGTGGCAGCTGCAGATGGAGTGCTCGTACGACTGCGCTCTGTGGACGAGCTGTCGCTTCTGGAGGAGGAGGAGGGTCGAACGCCTACAGCCAACTGTTTCCTATACCGTGGGCTAGGCAGCACTGTCCCACCACCGCTGTCCCCTGTGGACCCTGCATCCACCACATTAACCCAGTGCGCAGTGATGGACACGTAACGGCCCTGGCCATGCCGACTGGACCATGCATCAGTTGTGAGGTGCACCTTTCCGCTCACTGACTGCTTGAGTGCATGGACAATGCGGTCTTTCACATGATGGTGGAGGGCTGGGATGGCTTTGCGAGAGAAGAAGTGGCGACTGGGTAGGTCATAGCGTGGTACTGCATAGGCCATGAGTTCGCGGAAAGCTGTGCTTTCCACCAACCGAAAGGGCATCATCTCAAACGAGATTAGTTTGGCAATGTGGGCGTTCAAACCCAGTGTACGCGGATGAGAGACTGAGTACTTTCTTGACCTACTCATAGTGTCTGGGAGGGTGAGCTGGACTTGAGAGCTGCATATGGTGGAAGTAGCGGTGGACAGGGCGGACTGAGAGAGGGTTGATGATGGTGATGGAGTTGGTGTTCTTTCTGATGGCCTAGAATCAGTCTTTCGTTGATATAACATTGGTATTCCCTGACTGCTGTGGCCTTGCAACGACACCTCAACATTTGCTGCTATGCTAACCGGTGGGCTTACAGTGGGGGAAACAATGTAGCGTTGCTGACTACCTTCGTTGTGATCAGTTGCACATGTGGCACTTGAGGTTTGGTGTTGTGTCCACGCTTGCAAGTGCATGCTGGTTAAATGTCTAAGCATGCAACTGGTATTCAAATTTTTCAGATTTTTCCCTCGGCTAAAGGTCTTTGCGCACTTCTTACAGATAACCTTGGCCTGATCATGAGGATTTTGTTCAAAAAAGTGCCACACTGCACTCTTCCTACTTTGGCAGACATTTTGCGGCCTAGCACGCTGTGATCTTTTGACCCTCTGGACAAGCTGTCCAGCAACTCTTTTGATGTTTGGAACCTGTCTTTGGAGTGCTCCGGGCCTGCCAGATAACAGCTGTTGCGATGTCGATGTCTGCTGTGGATGCTCCTCATCTGAGCTATTGTAAGCAGCACCCTCTTCCCCCAATGGATGCCAATCTGGGTCAACAACTGGGTCATCCATCACCTCCTCTTCTATGTCATGTGCACCTTTCTCTGTGTCACCGTGTATGGTGGTATAGTGTGCGGGAAGGGGCACCTGAGTCTCATCAGGGTCAAAATCTGGCTCTGTACACTGCGAGGACAATGTAGTGCTCTGAGTGAATGTACCAGCAGAATCATCCATCAGCGGCTGTGCATCAGTGCACTCCATGTCAGATTCATCTTGGCCTGGGTAATTCACCATTTGACTTGATAATCCAGGCATGGTATGTGAAAACAGATCCATGGAGTAATCAGTAGTATGGCCTGCGTCATCCTTCAATCTTGGTTGGGGTGAAGGACACAAGGAAAGGTGTGGTTCATGAACATGAGCCTCCAATGACGACTCAGTGCTTTTACTTTTTACAACTTCAGAAGAGGAGGCGATAGAGCTGGAGGCTGAGTCAGCAATGTAAGACAAAACTTTTTCCTGATGCTCTGCCTTTAAAAGCGGTTTGCCAACTCCTAGAAAACTAAGCGTTCGAGGCCTTATGTAGCCAGACGATGACGCAGGGTCAGCACCTCCTGCATTCGGTCCTATTTTGCTCTTGCCACTACCATCAGATCCACCACCAACACCATCATTACCAGCTGCCAACCCCCGCCCAATTCCACGGCCTCTTCCACCAGCCTTCCTCATTTTTGGTAGAAATGTAGACAAAATCCAACAAACTATATAGTAATGTAAAACAAGGTACAAGGTGTCTATAGGACAGGGGAGTTTTAGAATTTCTGCACACACTTGTGGACAGTGGACACTTGTGGATTGTGTGCGGCCCACTGATATCTGAGCGCTATGTGACACGCTCGATGGCACAGCTGCCTGTGACCAAAGTGACGAGAGGATAATGGAGATTTTGAATCTCTGCGTACACTTGTGGACAGTGGACACTTGTGGATTGTGTGCGGCCCACTGATATCTGAGCGCTATGTGACACGCTCGATGGCACAGCTGCCTGTGACCAAAGTGACGAGAGGATAATGGAGATTTTGAATCTCTGCGTACACTTTTGGACACTGGACACTTGTGGATTGTGTGCGGCCCACTGATATCTGAGCGCTATGTGACACGCTCGATGGCACAGCTGCCTGTGACCAAAGTGACGAGAGGATAATGGAGATTTTGAATCTCTGCGTACACTTGTGGACACTGGACACTTGTGGATTGTGTGCGGCCCACTGATATCTGAGCGCTATGTGACACGCTCGATGGCACAGCTGCCTGTGACCAAAGTGACGAGAGGATAATGGAGATTTTGAATCTCTGCGTACACTTGTGGACAGTGGACACTTGTGGATTGTGTGCGGCCCACTGATATCTGAGCGCTATGTGACACGCTCGATGGCACAGCTGCCTGTGACCAAAGTGACGAGAGGATAATGGAGATTTTGAATCTCTGCGCACACTTGTGGACAGTGGACACTTGTGGATTGTGTGCGGCCCACTGATATCTGAGCGCTATGTGACACGCTCGATGGCACAGCTGCCTGTGACCAAAGTGACGAGAGGATAATGGAGATTTTGAATCTCTGCGTACACTTGTGGACACTGGACACTTGTGGATTGTGTGCGGCCCACTGATATCTGAACGCTATGTGACACGCTCGATGGCACAGCTGCCTGTGACCAAAGTGACGAGAGGATAATGGAGATTTTGAATCTCTGCGTACACTTGTGGACACTGGACACTTGTGGATTGTGTGCGGCCCACTGATATCTGAGCGCTATGTGACACGCTCGATGGCACAGCTGCCTGTGACCAAAGTGACGAGAGGATAATGGAGATTTTGAATCTCTGCGTACACTTGTGGACAGTGGACACTTGTGGATTGTGTGCGGCCCACTGATATCTGAGCGCTATGTGACACGCTCGATGGCACAGCTGCCTGTGACCAAAGTGACGAGAGGATAATGGAGATTTTGAATCTCTGCGTACACTTTTGGACACTGGACACTTGTGGATTGTGTGCGGCCCACTGATATCTGAGCGCTATGTGACACGCTCGATGGCACAGCTGCCTGTGACCAAAGTGACGAGAGGATAATGGAGATTTTGAATCTCTGCGTACACTTTTGGACACTGGACATTTGTGGATTGTGTGCGGCCCACTGATATCTGAGCGCTATGTGACACGCTCGATGGCACAGCTGCCTGTGACCAAAGTGACGAGAGGATAATGGAGATTTTGAATCTCTGATTACACTTGTGGACACTGGACACTTGTGGATTGTGTGCTGCCCACTGATATCTGAGCACTATGTGACACGCTCGATGGCACAGCTGCCTGTGACCAAAGTGACGAGAGGATAATGGAGATTTTGAATCTCTGCGTACACTTGTGGACACTGGACACTTGTGGATTGTGTGCGGCCCAATGATATCTGAGCGCTATGTGACACGCTCGATGGCACAGCTGCCTGTGACCAAAGTGACGAGAGGATAATGGAGATTTTGAATCTCTGCGTACACTTTTGGACACTGGACACTTGTGGATTGTGTGCGGCCCACTGATATCTGAGCGCTATGTCAAACGCTCGATGGCACAGCTGCCTGTGACCAAAGTGACGAGAGGATAATGGAGATTTTGAATCTCTGCGTACACTTGTGGACAGTGGACACTTGTGGATTGTGTGCGGCCCACTGATATCTGAGCGCTATGTGACACGCTCGATGGCACAGCTGCCTGTGACCAAAGTGACGAGAGGATAAGGGAGATTGGATTGCTTTTAAAAAAGCAGTTTGCGGAGCAGTGGGTAAACAGCAATGCCAGCGTGTCAGGAAGCCTTAAAAGGCAGCCCAACAACCAACACCACTGATACACCACAATATAGCCTCCCCTTGCACTGCACACACAGTGACTTGTGTGTTGTGCAGGCCAAATCGCTAGCAGCAGAAGCAGTTTTTTTGTCTTCTTCCCTGCCTAACGCTCTCCCTACAGAATCAGCAGCAACCTCTCCCTATACTAAGATCGGCAGAAGTAAGATGGCGGTCGGCTTGCATGCCCTTTTATACCCCCTGTGACGCCCACCAAAGCAAGCCAATCACTTGCATGCCCTTCTGAAAGATGGTGGTGACCCGTGCCTATGTCATCACGTTGCCCACAGTGTCCGTGGATCCTGATTGGCTGAAAAAGAGCGCAAAACAAACTTTTGAAACGCGACTTTGGCGCGTAAGTCGCCGACCTCGTGGCCGACCTCATCCTAGGGTCGGGTTTCGTTTCATGAAACCCGACTTTGCCAAAAGTCGGCGACTTTTGAATTTTTTCGACCCGTTTCGCTCAACTCTACTCACCACACATCTAGATAAGTTCTTTGGGGGGTCTAGTTTCAAAAATGGGGCCACTTGTCAGGGGTTTCCACAGTTTAGGCACATCAGGGGCTCTCCGAAGGCAACATGACACCTGCAGACCATTCCATCAATGTCTGCATTCCAAAACGTCACTACTTCCCTTCTGAGCCCCGACGTGTGCCCATACAGTAGTTTTCTCCCACATATGTGATATCAGCGTACTCAGGACAAATTGGACAACAACTTTTGGGGTCCAATTTCTCCTGTTACCCTTGGGAAAATAAAAAAATTGGGGACTAAATGATCATGCTTGTGGAAAAAATATGATTTTTTTATTTTCACGCCCGGGCGTTATAAACGTCTGTGAAGCCCTTGGGGGTTAAAAGTGCTCACCACACATCTAGATAAGTTCCTTGTGGGGTCTAGTTTCCAAAATGGTGTAATTTGTGTGGGGTTTCTACTGTTTTGGCACATCAGAAGCTTTCCAAACGCGACATGGCGTCCGATCTCAATTTCAACCAAAAAAGTCAAATGGCACTGCTTCTCTTTCGAGCGCTGCCATGTGCCCAAATAGTCGTTTACCCCCACATATTGGGTATCAGTGTACTCAGGACAAATTGCACAATAACTTTTGGGGGTCTTGTTACCCTTGGTAAAATAGAAATTTGGGTTTAAAAGATCATTTTTGTGGAAAAAATATGATTTTTTAATTGTACGGCTGTACGTTATAAACTTCTGTAACGCCCGTGGGGGTTCAAAGTTCTCACCACACATCTAGATAAGTTCCTTGGGTGGTCTACTTTCCAAAATGGTGTCATTTGTGGGGGGGTTTCACTGTTTTGGCACATCAGGGGCTCTCCAAACGTGAGATGGCGTCCGATCTCAATTCCAGCCAAAAAAGTCAAATGGCGCTGTTTTCTTTCCAAGCTCTGCCATGCGCCCAAATAGTTGTTTGCCCCCACATATGGGGTATCAACATACTCAGGACAAATTGCACAACTTTTTGGTCCTGTTTCCTTGGAAAAATAAAAATTGGGGGTGAAAAGATCATTTTTGTGGAAAAAATATATTTTCTAATTGTATGGCTGTATGTTATAAACTTCTGTGAAGCCCTTGGGGGTTCAAAGTTCTCACCACATATCTAGATAAGTTCCTTGGGGGGTTTAGTTTCCAAAATGGGGTCACTTATGGGGGGTTTCCACTGTTTAGGCACATCAGGGTCTCTCAAACGTGATGTGTCATCCGATCTCAATTACAGCCAATTTTGCAGTGAAAAAGTCAAACGACGCTCCTTCCCTTCTGAGCTCTGCCATGCACCAAAACAGTGGTTTCCCCCACATACCAGGTATCAGCGTACTCAGGACAAATTGCACAATAACTTTTGCAGTCCAATTTCTCCTGTTACCCTTGATAAAATAAAAAAAATTGTACCTGAAGTATTTGTTTTGTGAAAAAAGTTAAAAGTTCATTTTTTTAGTCTATCTGCACATGTTGCGGAATTGCCGTGGAGATTTCTGCGGGAATTCTGGAATTCCATTCCGTGGGAAATATGCGAGAAAACCACATTTTAATTCCCGCCTTTTTACCGTGGAAAAACTAGAGATTTACAAGTGTAATTAGCTTGCAGAATTCCAGCGTTTTCCAAGCAATCTGTAGCATCGCTTGGAAAACTGATTGACAGGTTGGTCACTCTCGCCAAACATAGTGTTTGACTAGTGTGACCATCTTTTTACTATTGATGCTGCCTATGCAGCATCAGCAGTAAAAAGATCTAATGTTAAAAATAATAACAAAATTAAAAATGGTGTTTTTCTCACCTTCCGATGTCCCACGCAGCGTTCCTGATCAACGCAATGCTCCCGGTAGGTCCCGTTCCCAGTGATGCATTGCGGCAATGACTTTTGATGACGTCACGGTCTCGCGAGACCACGACATCATCAAAGGTCATTGCTGCAATGCATTACTGGGAACGGGACCTGCCGGTAGCATCGCTGAGGCCTGGTGACGTTGCGAGGGACATCGGAAGGTGAAAATAACAAGATTTTTTTTATTTTAATTCTATTTTTACAGGGATATGGTTCCCAAAGCCTGGAGGAGAATCTCCTCTCCTCCAGCCCGTGGGAACCATCCGCAAATGTTATGCTTACTTTTCGCATGGTGGGCACAGCCACATGCGGAAAGTAGGCAGAGCAATGCATTCCTATGTGATTCCAGTCAAAGAATGAGCATGCTGCGTATTTTTCAGAGATGCAATTCCGCAATGGAAAAATCCACAGCATTAGCACAGCATGCCATAGGATTGCATGGGATGCTTTTTTTTGCGTTTTTGCTGCCAAATCGCGCGTTTAAAATTGCAGTGAAAATGCAAAAAAAAAGCTATGTGTGAACACAGCCTTAAACATTTAAAAAATTTCTGTGAAGCACCTAAAGGTTAATAAATTTCTTGAATGTGGTTTTGAGCACCTTGAGAGGTGCAGTTTTTAGAATTGTGGCACTTTTGGGTACTTTCTATCATATAGACCCCTTAAAGTGACTTCAAATGTGATGTGGTCCCTAAAAATAAAATGGTGTTGTAAAAATGAGAAATCGCTGGTCAAATTTAACCCTTATAACTTCCTAACAGAAAAACATTTTGGTTCCCAAATTGTGCTGATATAAAGTAAACATGTGGGAAATGTTATTTATTAAGTTTTTTGTGTGCCATATCTCTGTGATTTAAGGGCATAAAAATTCAGAGTTGGAAAATTGCAAAATTTTCAAAATTTTTGCCAAATTTCCATTTTTTTCACAAATAAATGGAAGTTATATCAATGAAGTTTTACCACTAACATGAAGTACAATATGTCACGACAAAACATTGTCAGAATCACCGGCATCCATGGAAGCGTTCCAGAGTTATTACCTCATAAAGGGACAGTGGTCAGAATTGCAAAAATTGGCCTGGTCGTGAACGTGCAAACCACCCTTGGTGGTAAATGGTTTAAAATTGCTTCAGTTATTATGCAGCATCTGAAGGGTTAATAAACGTTATGAATTTGTTTTTGAGCACCTTGAGTGGTGCAGTTTTTAGAATGGTGTTACTTTAGAATATTTTCTTTCTGGCCCCTCCTCAAAGTCACTTCAACTGCGATGTAGTGTCAAAAAATGGTTTTGTATTTATTTTTGGAAAAATTAAAAATCAATGGTCACCTTTACAACTACCTAACAAAATATATATATGTATACATATATATATATATATATATATATGTTTTAAAAATTGTGCTGATGTAAAGTAGTCACGTGGGAAATATTATTTTATAACCAATTTTTGTGACAAAGCTCAGGCTAGGGGCATAAAAATTAAAAGTTTGAAAATTGCGAACTTTTCAAATTTTTTGCCAAATTTCCAATTTTTCCACAAGCTCAAATCATATTGAAGAAATTTTACCACCACCATGAAGTACAATATGTCCTGAAAAACAGTCTCAGAATCAATGGGATCTATTGAAGTGTACCAGAATTATTAACACATAAAATGACTCTGGTCAGAATTGTAAAATTTGGCCTGGTCAGGAAGGTGAAAACAGGCTTGTGGGGTGAAGGGGTTAAATCAAAATTCTATTAAAAAATGTGAAGAGTGCTGCCTTATTGAGTTTACACTTTAAAGAGAGTTTTGTTATTATTTAGGTAGTATAGGTGGTATCCAGGACCATCAGCACTTTTTTGTCTAATGTAGTATAGGACTATTTTTGCACAGTTTATCCTGTTTAACTGTAACTGGACTTTTTTTTATCTTTGCTCTCTTTCTACATATCATTTATTTGATTATTGATTCTTACCCTAGAATTGGCTTTTGTAAATTGATCTCACCGCAAGTCCTAAATATTTCATTCTGATACATTTTGGCCATTTTCAATAATATAATTAAAACTGAACAGGCTTAGCATTATACAGAGTTCCAGGACTGCTGTTGTTATAAGATGAGAATGCTGAAAATATGTATGTGTATTATTCCATGCTAATCTTCCATTTAATGGTGCCCTCTATGGTTTACATGAATGCTATGAGAGAATAAAATGTTCCCTTAGCCTGCTGACTCTAATTAAATTTAATCAGGGCCTTCTGGCTTACAGCATTGCTCCAACATTAAAGTAGACCTGTCAGCTCTGTATGCATTTTAAAGAGGCTTAAAAATCCGTAAACTTGCTTTTGACTCCAAATTTCTCTTTTTATTCCCTTTTTAGCGATTTTTTTAAACCTTGTTATCACTCTTGATGATGAAGCTTCATAGTAAGTAAACACTTAAGTATCTGAAAATTGTAAGATAATTTGTGATATGCTAATTGAAGATAGAATTAATGATTGTCAGGCTTTACTTTGTTACAAATAATATCTTTGAATGTACTTCAAACATTTTTTTCAGTAGATGAAGAATGGAAACCTCTTTGTTTTGTCTTTTACAAGAAATCTAATAATGAAAGTTTAATACCTGGAATTACACACCATGATTTACTGATAAACACAACTGATTTTTTCCTGGCAAGTTGTCGATGACATTTGTGCACTGTACCTGAAAACATATCTCACTTCAATGGGTGATAACACAGACATTTGAGCAACCCACCCATGAGCCAACTGTTGTACTCTTTGTTCTTCGCACCATAATAATGGCTGTCTATACAATAGAAGAAATTCAAGTGTACGAGTGTACATACTGTTTATGTACAAAGTTATCTGTACAAATGTAACTCGGTGAAAAGTTTGTTTGATTCTTGTCACTGGAGATGAGTGAACTTGTTCGTAAAAGTTCAACACGAACATTGCACATTCGGATTCGTGTTCGAATTACCAAGCATTTTCCTAAAAATTGGCAAAATTCAGCCAAAGTTCAGTAAATGATCCATTTTCCACTAATGCTCTTGTTAGGACTTTGGCTAGGATAGTGGTGCTGTATGATGAGCAGGGGGATGTGTTAAATGAGGGGATTTGGTGGGGATGGGGAGAGGTCAGAGGAATGGCAGACTGTTATAAATTTTATTTTTAATTAACTTAATGTGTGGAGATTCCAGCAGCCAATCAGGGTGCACAAACCATCCACAACATCCAGACACAAGGGCTTATATCACTGGCTGCCAAAGTCACATGTCTCTCTCTCTATATAAAAAGCGGACTTGTGGTTTAGGTGCCATTTTGTGAGTGTAACAGTAACAGCGTAGTGATGCTGTTGCTGCTACAAGTAGTCAGATAGTTAGATAGGCTGCTTATTATCAGTAGTTCAGATAGATAGGATCCTTTGTCAAATCGACCTTCCAGCATATAAACCCATAGCGCTTATTCTGTGGTATAGGCACAAGTCGCCAGCTCAGCATATAAATCCATAGTGCTGCTTATTCTGTGGTACAGCGACCAGTCATCACTTCAGCATGTAGATCCATAGTGCTGCAATTCTGTGGTACAGCGCCCAATCACCACTTCAGCTTATAAATCCAGAGTGCTGCTGATTCTGTGGTACAGCAATCAGTCGGCAATTCAGCATATAAATCCTTTGTGCTAATTGTGTGGTACAGATACCAGTCCACATTTCAGCATATAAATCCTTTGTGCTAATTGTGTGGCCCAGCCACAAGTTCGTATTTCAGCATTTAAATCCTTTATGCTAATTGTGTGGTCCAGCCACCAGTCTACATTTTAGCATCTAAATCCTTTGTGCTAATTATGTGGTCAAGCCAGCAGTCCATATTTCAGTATATAAATCTTTTGTGCTGATTCTGTGGTCCAGCCACACTGTCTCAGCAAATAAACACTGATTGGTAATTTAGTGACAGGTGACTGATAGGTCTGGGTCTATGCTGTGAAACAGCTGCTTAAAGGAAGGGAAGGGTACATCCAACATGAGTGGGATAAAGCAAAGTCATAGTGGAAGGGGGAATAGGCATGGTGTTTGAGGAGTACGTGGGGTAGGTGGAAAGGTTACTTAAAGCTCTACTGAACAAACACCAGCTCATCCCATCCAAAGACAAATGAAAACTTCTGTTACCAGACGGCCTACTAGACTTCTTTTTTGTGGCAGTCACACAGTGGTACAATTTGCAGATAATTTTTTGAAATGTCGAGACTCCAAGTTGGGTCTCAATCTGGTGGGTTGTCTGCAGTGGAAGGGGTATCAGAGCACCATTATACTATTTCTACTTTGGGAAGATTGATGCCACTTTAGTGGTGTGTGCTAATATTTTTTTGAAATGTGGAGACTCCAATTTGGGTCTCAGTCTTGTGGGTTACCTGAAGGGGAGGGGTGTCAGAGCACGTGATGACACCGCATTTTATTTTAATTAACTACACATCTATTTTCAGCAAACGAGGAGGAATAGGCTGTTATCTATATGTTGACTTTTGAATGTATGTGTATCTTTTTTTTTGGTCAAGAAAACAAAGATTTTTGTTCATACAGTGGGGCAAAAAAGTATTTAGTCAGTCAGAAATAGTGCAAGTTCCACCACTTAAAAAGATGAGAGGCGTCTGTAATTTACATCATAGGTAGACCTCAACTATGGGAGACAAACTGAGAAAAAAAAATCCAGAAAATCACATTGTCTGTTTTTTTTTCATTTTATTTGCATATTATGGTGGAAAATAAGTATTTGGTCAGAAACAAAATTTCATCTCAATACTTTGTGATATATCCTTTGTTGGCAATGACAGAGGTCAAACGTTTTCTGTAAGTCTTCACAAGGTTGCCACACACTGTTGTTGGTATGTTGGCCCATTCCTCCATGCAGATCTCCTCTAGAGCAGTGATGTTTTTGGCTTTTCGCTTGGCAACACGGACTTTCAACTCCCTCCAAAGGTTTTCTATAGGGTTGAGACCTGGAGACTGGCTAGACCACTCCAGGACCTTGAAATGCTTCTTACGAAGCCACTCCTTCGTTGCCCTGGCGGTGTGCTTTGGATCATTGTCATGTTGAAAGACCCAGCCACATTTCATCATCAATGTCCTTGCTGATGGAAGGAGGTTTGCACTCAAAATCTCACGATACATGGCCCCATTCATTCTTTCATGTACCCGGATCAGTCGTCCTGGCCCCTTTGCAGAGAAACAGCCCCAAAGCATGATGTTTCCACCACCATGCTTTACAGTAGGTATGGTGTTTGATGGATGCAACTCAGTATTCTTTTTCCTCCAAACACGACAAGTTGTGTTTCTACCAAACAGTTCCAGTTTGGTTTCATCAGACCATAGGACATTCTCCCAAAACTCCTCTGGATCATTCAAATGCTCTCTAGCAAACTTCAGACGGGCCCGGACATGTACAGGCTTAAGCAGTGGGACACGTCTGGCACTGCAGGATCTGAGTCCATGGTGGCGTAGTGTGTTACTTATGGTAGGCCTTGTTACATTGGTCCCAGCTCTCTGCAGTTCATTCACTAGGTCCCCTCGCGTGGTTCTGGGATTTTTGCTCACCGTTCTTGTGATCATTCTGACCCCACGGGGTGGGATTTTGCGTGGAGCACCAGATCGAGGGAGATTATCAGTGGTCTTGTATGTCTTCCATTTTCTAATTATTGCTCCCACAGTTGATTTCTTCACTCCAAGCTGGTTGGCTATTGCAGATTCAGTCTTCCCAGCCTGGTGCAGGGCTACAATTTTGTTTCTGGTGTCCTTTGACAGCTCTTTGGTCTTCACCATAGTGGAGTTTGGAGTCAGACTGTTTGAGGGTGTGCACAGGTGTCTTTTTATACTGATAACAAGTTTAAACAGGTGTCATTACTACAGGTAATGAGTGGAGGAAAGAGGAGACTCTTAAAGAAGAAGTTACAGGTCTGTGAGAGCCAGAAATCTTGATTGCTTGTTTCTGACCAAATACTTATTTTCCACCATAATATGCAAATAAAATGAAAAAAAAACAGACAATGTGATTTTCTGGATTTTTTTTTCTCAGTTTGTCTCCCATAGTTAAGGTCTACCTATGATGTAAATTACAGACGCCTCTCATCTTTTTAAGTGGTGGAATTTGCTCTATTGCTGACTGACTAAATACTTTTTTGCCCCACTGTATATAAACCTGTAATATTGACTTGTAAGCTGAGATTTGATGTAACATATTGTGCTGTTATCCTGGATGACTAGTGATACAGGGTCATTCAACAATGATGTTTGCTGATATGTTGATTGCACAATGTCCAGGCCAGCCAGCTTGTTGACTTGCAAAACAGAGAGGAAAAACTATGCAAATTGATTTAATAATCCAATAATGTGAGTTGATATTGTCACCATTCTTCCCCTTTAACTGTGAATGCTGGATGAAGGACAGTTGTTAACTATAAAAAAGGTTATATACCTCGAGACATCAAGACAGCCAAGAGATCCAAAGAACCAGAGACTCTCTTCAGGACAGCAACCAAGACATCATGGCTCCATTGTGAGGACACAGATTTGTCATTCTACTGGATGCCAGCTTAGGGGACCATGACCTCGGATAGATGAATACAGATCTGCATCATTGACCATTGCTGAACCATGGATACATTTGGGAAAGCCAGGAATAGGACTCAGCGGTCAACTGGCTCTATGGAGATGCTTGGAGTAGCCAGATTTTGACCCTCTAGTCAAATGGCCTTGTACCTCAATGGACTGACATCTTCCTAAGCTCGCCATTACCTCCTCTCTGTGCATGCCACAGGTGGGGTAGTCAGTTCTGAAATCTCTGAAGTCACAGCTGCTCTTATCCCGGTGAGTCAGCGGAAGGGTGAGACTTTAATTTTGCACCATCTTGGGTATTGTGCTGCTACTGTTCCATGTGTTATTTGCCTGTTTTTGGTTCAATAAAGTGACAAAGAGAAGTATGGAGGGCACCACTACATTATAATGAAAAAGGGGTTCTCCAAGAGCATGCTAGTGAAAACGTGCATGAAAAAAAAAGAAAAAAGCAGCATTCCCAAAGGAATTGGGAACACCCAAGTGATTCAATAAAAGATATCAATGCTTTATTAGTCAAACACTCACATGTGAAAAGAAAAAACATAGAACAAGCAGAATAAAAACATTTAAAAACAAACAATGGAAAATGTTCCAGTCATGCCCATGGTTTGGTAATGGCTGACCCACACTGGATCCCACATAGCAAAGAATATTTTGATATTAGACTCTAGACAAAAGTGAAAGAATCAATGGTGTACAATACAAAGACAATAAAATACTGTGCTTGAACAGATTAATGATTAATATGCAATTGATCAAGCAAATTAAATAAGAAAAATGATATCGGAGCTCACAACTTCACAGCAATCGGTAGGAGAGAGAGGTAAGGAGCTGCAGACGCTATCCAGGCAATGATTGAGTATGTAGTCAAATTCAAAAACTGGGTGAGTGCTCTATCCGCTGGTGAGCACAGCAAAAATTGGAAAGGAAGGAGGAAGTGAAAGCACTCCAACCCAGGAATAAAAGAAAAAAACTTTATTTTGGCATGTCAAATCAAGTTAAAAACATAAGAAACTTCTGACACTTCACTATCTCCGCGAGCTCAACGATCACTGGATTTTGGCCAATTTAGCTGAAAAGAGAAAATCGGTAAACCAGAATTTTGGCTCATTTTTCATCGCTTTGAAATTTCTTTAACAATATGGAAGAGGCCAGGAGCCATTTGGTGAGCTGCATTTCTTGCTACATGTCCACAGACTTACCAGTGGAAAAGCCAAACTTCACATGCCACAAATGCAAACTTGTGTCCCTGTTGGAGGAAAAGTTGCAAAATCTCAAAGAGAGGTTAGCTACATTGAAGATCATTAAGGAAGGTGAAGAGTTCTTAGACAGAGCAGAATTATCTCTTCATGTTACAGAAAGAGAAGAAATTTGAAGTGCACCTGAAAAAACAGAGGAATGGAGACATGTGACCCAGAGAAGCAGGAGGATCAGGAGGCGGTCAGCGCTAATACTGCTAAGGAACCAGTACATGGCTCTTACGCAGGAGAACAATGAAGAAATACATCAGGATAAGACTTTTCCCACAAACAGCAACCTTGTACGCCTTCACAATCCTCCTGGATGGAGAAAGAAAAATGTTGTGAAGAAGAAACGGAGAGTGGTGGTCATGGGGGATTCCCTGTTGAGAGGAACAGAGGCCGCTATCTGCAGACCGGATATAATCTCAAGAGAAATGTGCTGTCTTCCAGGTGCAAAAATTAAAGATGTGTCTGACAGCATATCAGCACTCTTCAGACCTACAGATGACTACCCATTCCTGCTAATACATGTGGGGACAAATGACACAGCAAGAAATGACCTGGAATCCATCTGCAGCGACTTTGAAACCTTAGGTGAGAAAGTGAAAGAACTGGGAGCGCAGGTGGTCTTCTCTTCCATCCTCCCAGTGGATGGCCATTTAACAAGGAGGTGGAATAAGATTCTGCAGGTGAACGACTGGCTACATCGATGGTGCCATCAGCAATGATTTGGATTTCTGGATCACGGATTGAATTACCTATATGATGGACTACTTGCTAAAGATGGGTTGCACCTTACGAAGACTGGAAAACATGTATTTGGAAGTCGTATTCCTACACTCATCAGAAGAGCTTTAAACCAGAACAATGTGGGAAGGGAAGCAAAAGGCCAGAAAAAGCCATACACCTGATAAATCCTATTGAGAACTCTGCTATTAGAAGTGGAAAGGAAGAACAAAGACAAAAGAATCTAAATAATAAAAATTTTGGAGAAAGAGAAACCAATCACAAACTAAAATGTTTCTATACTAATGCACAAAGCATGGGCAACAAACAAGGAGAATTGGAACTACTAACACAGGAAAAGAAATATGATGTCATTGGAATCACTGAAACTTGGTGGGACAATACACACGAATGGAATACATGGCTAGAAGGATACAACTTATTTGCAAGAAACAGACTTGATAAACGAGGAGGAGGTGTTGCATTGTATGTTAGAAACACGTATATCTGCACAGAGATTAAAGCTTCAGAGAGTGGGAGTTCTGTGGAAAGAATTTGGGTAAGAATGCAAGGATAGAACAATGGAAAGGACACCATTGTAGGCATTTACTACAGGCCGCTTGTGCAAGCTGAAGATATGGATGCACTCTTTATGCATCCAATGGCCAAGTTCCCCAAAAAATATGACATAGTTGTCATGGGAGATTTCAACTATCCAGACATTTGTTGGGAATCTATCTCAGGCAAAACTAACAGGTCAAGGAAATTCTTATCCTCTCTTGCTGACAGCTTTATCTTCCAAAAGGTAGGGGAGAAAACAAGGGGAACTGCTACCTTGGATCTAATCCTTATAAACAGGGAGGAAATGGTTGAGGAGGTAAAAGTGGCTGGGACCCTAGGAGGTAGCGACCATGCTATTTTAGAATTTTGGATAACTAGAGGAGGAAGACCTGTGAAGACTCAGATGTCAAGGTTAAATTTCAGAAAGGCAGATTTTAAGGGATTCAGAAAGAGAATTGGAGGGATCCAATGGCTGGATATCCTTAAGGACAAAAATGTCCAGGAAGGATGGGAAATCTTCAAAAATGAAATTCTCAAAGCACAATTGTTAACAATTTCAAAAAGAGGGAAGAATAGAAAGCATTTAAGGAAACCAGGATGGATGAACACAGAACTTAAGCACATGCTAAAAAGGAAGAAAGAATTGTTTATAAAATGGAAAGAGGGAGGCATATCTAAAGAAGAATATAATGCTGTCTGCAGAACTTGCAGGGCACAAATCAGATCATCTAAAGCTGACAATGAATTGAGGCTTGCAAGAGACGCTAAAAGCAATAATAAGGGATTTTGGGGATATGTCAAAAGTAAAAGAAAAGTCAAAGATGCTATAGGATTTTTACAGGATGAAAATGATGAAATGGTAAGACAGGATGTTGAGAAGGCCGAACTAAATTCCTATTTTGCATCTGTTTTCTCTCAGAAAGGAAATGTAACATCAACTGTTCTTCACTGTCCTATTAAGGGAATAGACGAATCCAGGATATCTATAAACAGAAAGATAGTGAGGAAATACTTAGCTAACCTAAATGAATTCAAGTATACAGGTCCAGAAGAATTATACCCCAGAATACTGAAGGAGATAGCAGAAGACATTTTTGAACCCTCTCCATAATCTTTGAAAATTCTTGGGGAACAGGAGAAGTCCCAGAAGACTGGAGTAGAGCAAATGTTGTTCCTATCTTTAGAAAGGGGATGCAGGTGGACCCAGGCAAATATAGGCCGGTGAGTCTGACTTCTATACCAGGAAAGATCTTTGAACAAATTATTAAACAACATGTATGTAAGTACCTCGACAAGAATGAAGTAATTAAACAGAGTCAGCATGCATTTGTAACTAATAAGTCATGTCAGACTAACTTAATTTCCTTCTATGACAAAATCACTGATTGGGTGGATCAGGGAAATGCTGTAGATATAGTATATTTTTGACTTCAGCAAAGCATTTGACAAAGTATCTCACACAATCCTTATTGAAACAATGGCTAAGTATGGAATGTACAAGGCAACTGTTAGTTGAATTCATAACTGGCTTAGTGATTGGACCCAAAGACTGGTCGTAAATGGCGGCACATCCAGTTTGAAGAATGTCTCAAGTGGGGTACCACAGGGCTCTGTCCTGGGCCCTGTATTGTTCATTATCTTTATCAGTGATTTAGATGAAGGAATTGAGGGTAAACTAATTAAATTTGCTGATGACACAAAGCTAGGAGGGATACCTAATACTAGAGAAGAGAGAGAGGATTCAAAAAGATATAAATAAACTGGAGCAGTGTACAGCAACTAACAGAATGGTTTTTAACAGGAAAAAATGCAAAGTACTACATCTGGGCAATAAAAATGACGAAAGCATATACAGAATGGGAGGAATAGGGCTAAGCAACAGCACATGTGAAAAAGACTTGGGTATACTAATAGATCACAGACTGAATATGAGTCAACAGTGTGATGCAGCAGCAAAAAAGGCAAATGCAATTCTAGGATGTATTAACAGAAGCATACAGTCTAGATCACGTAAAGTCATTATTGCCCTCTACACCTCTTTGGTCAGACCTCATCTGGAATACTGTGTCCAGTTTTGGGCACCACATTTTAAAAAAGACATCAACAAACTGGAGCAAGTTCAGAAAAGAGCGACCAGAATGGTGACTGGTCTGCAAACCCTCTCTTCTACGGAAAGGTTGCAGGATTTGGGAATGTTTAGCTTGTAGAAGAGAAGACTGAGAGGAGACTTAATAGGTGTCTACAAATATCTCAAGGGCTGTCACATTGTAGAAGGATCATCTTTATTCTCATTGGCACAAGGAAAGACTAGAAGCAATGGGATGAAACTGAATGGGAGGAGACACAGATTAGATATTAGAAAAAACTTTTTGACAGTTAGAGTGATCAATGAGTGGAACAGGCTGCCACGAGAGGTGGTGAGTTCTCCTTCAATAGAAGTCTTCAAACAGAGGCTGGACAGACATCTGTCTGGGATGATTTAGCGAATCCTGCTTTGCACAGGGGGTTGGACCAGATGGCCCAGGAGGTTCCTTCCAACTCTTCGATTCTATGATTCTATCTCAGTTTCACAATAATTTATCTGCTGATCAATTTAATGTTATCAGAGAGTTACAAAATAATTTCAATATAGTAGTACGCCAGGCAGATAAGGGGGATTGTACAGTAGTATTGGATGCTGGACTTTACAGATATATGGCAAAATGTATTGGATGATGTTAAAACTTATAGCATTCTCAGGAGTAATCCATCTTCCTCTTTTAAATGTGAATTATCTTGCATTATTCAAGAAGGAATTCAATTGGGTATTTTCAACACCAAAGTTGATAAATGGTTATTACCTGAATGTGCAACTATTCCGATTTTTCATGGTTTGCCTAAAACCCACAAAAATGTGTTTCCAACTCCCCTCAAGGAAATTATCTCTAGTATTGGGTCTCTGAATGAGAATCTAAGTTTGTGGGTAGACGAGTATTTAAGCCCACTAGTCCCAAGAATTCCAGGTTATTTCAGAGATTCATCTTCTGTCTTGTCAAATTTTGAAAACTTTTACTGGAAAGATGATTATCGATTTTTCACATGTGATGTAGTTAATTTATAGTCTGCAATTCCTCATGATTTAGCTATTTAGGCCATTTTGTTTCATTTATACCAGTACAGCAATTATTCTCAGTCATTGAAATTACTTATCTTAAAATCTCTCTCAAACACAATTTTTTCATGTTTGATTCTGTTTTTTATTTGCAAATCCTGAGCGCCCCTATGGGGTCAAAATTCTCCCCCACTTTAGCTATTCTTTATATGGCATGGTGGAAGGAACAATATTTATTTTCTGATAGCAATATGTTCCATGATGAAATAATTTTTTGGGGTAGATTTGTAGATGACCTGCTGTTCCGTCTGGCGAGGCACTTCATCAAATTTATCATTGTATCATTCTTATTTAAATTCCAATAATTTAAGCCTCAATTTTATCATCAGTGATTTAAATTAAAAAAATCCTTTTTTAGACATTATTTTAATGGGTGATTTTATCAAAAATTCTGTCCATACCACCTTGTTCAGAAATGAAAATAGTGGCAATTTGCTTTTGTTGTCATCGTCTTCTCACCCTTTTCACACAATTAGGCTGGAGTCACACACAACGTCAAAAAAATCAGTCCGAACAGTGATCCATCTGTCATACAATTGGAATGCAAGGATGCGATTTTCTCACATTTGAGCGTCTGTGTAACATCCGTTTGACATCCATGTGACATCCGTCTGCCAAAATGTTGTCAGCGGCTTGCAAAATGGACATATAATGGAGCCCAATGACAGGTTAAAACAAAAACGGAAGAATAGATATAGACACATAGAATGTGTATGTATATATATATATATATATATATATATATATATGTCATTGATACACATATACAGTTGTGGCCAAAAGTATTGACACCCCTGCAATTCTGTCAGATAATACTCAGTTTCTTCCTGAAAATTATTGCAAATGCAAATTCTTTGGTATTATTATCTTCATTTAATTTGTCTTAAATGAAAAAACACAAAAGAGAATGAAGCAAAAAGCAAAACATTGATCATTTCACACAAACCTCCAAAAATGGGCCAGACAAAAGTATTGGCACCCTCAGCCTAATACTTGGTTGCACAACCTTTAGCCTAAATAACTGCGACCAACCACTTCCATCAATGAGTTTCTTACAATGCTCTGCTGGAATTTTAGACCATTCTTCTTTGGCAAACTGCTCCAGGTCCCTGATATTTGAAGGGTGCCTTCTCCAAACTGCCATTTTTAGATCTCTCCACAGGTGTTCTATGGGATTCAGGTCTGGACTCATTGCTGGCCACCTTAGAAGTCTCCAGTGCTTTCTCTCAAACCATTTTCTAGTGCTTTTTGAAGTGTGTTTTGGGTCATTGTCCTGAAGGAAGACCCATGACCTCTGAGGGAGACCCAGCTTTCTCACACTGGGCCCTACATTATGCTGCAAAATTTGTTGGTAGTCTTCAGACTTCATAATGCCATGCACACGGTCAAGCAGTCCAGTGCCAGAGGCAGCAAAGCCAACCCAAAACATCAGGGAACCTCCGCCATCTTTGACTGTAGGGACCATGTTCTTTTCTTTGAATGTCTCTTTTTTCTCCTGTAAACTCTATGTTGATGCCTTTGCCCAAAAAGCTCTACTTTTGTTTCATCTGACCAGAGCACATTCTTCCAAAACGTTTTAGGCTTTTTCAGGTAAGTTTTGGCAAACTCCAGCCTGGCTTTTTAATGTCTCAGGGTAAGAAGTGGGGTCTTCCTGGGTCTCCTACCATACAGTCTCTTTTCATTCAGACACCGACGGATAGTACGGTTTGACACTGTTGTACCCTCGGACTGCGGGGCAGTTTGAACTTGTTTGGATGTTATTCGAGGTTCTTTATCCAACATCCGCACAATCTTGTGTTGAAATCTCTTGTCAAATTTTCTTTTCCGTCCACATCTAGGGAGGTTAGCCACAGTGCCATGGGCTTTAAACTTCTTGATGACACTCTGCACGGTAGACACAGGAACATTCTGGTCTTTGGAGATGGACTTGTATCCTTGAGATTGCTCATGCTTCCTCACAATTTGGTTTCTCAAGTCCTCAGACAGTTCTTTGGACTTTTTTCTTTTCTCCATGCTCAATGTGGTACACACAAGTACACAGGACAGAGGTTGAGTCAACTTTAATCCATGTCAACTGGCTGCAAGTGTGATTTAGTTATTGCCAACACCTGTTAGGTGCCACAGGTAAGTTACAGGTGCTGTTAATTACACAAATTAGAGAAGCATCACATGATTTTTCAAACAGTGCCAATACTTTTGTCCACCCTCTTTTTTATGTTTGGTGTGGAATTATATCCAATTTGGCTTTAGGGCAATTCTTTTTGTGTTTTTTCATTTAAGACAAATTAAATGAAGATAATAATACCAAAGAATTTGTGTTTGCAATCATTTTCAGGAAGAAACTGAGTATTATCTGACAGAATTGCAGGGGTGTCAATACTTTTGGCCACAACTGTATACATATTTATATTTCATAGAGTTCTACATAGCACAATAGTCGCTAATTCAATTGCCGGCTTCTGTAAAATCATTCCAAAACTCGACTTGAAATGACACATGGTTTACATACAGTAAACCATTTCATTTCATGTATTTTTTTAAATGTCCCTTACTAATAATTAGATTAGGGTTTGTGTGTAAAATTTGGTACATGTAGGTGTTAACTAAAGGGGTTAATTCGTTGAAAAAAAATTGCGTGGGCTCCCGCAGTAAATGGCGGCACAACCAGAGAGGGAAAGCCAGTGAGTGAGGGCATATTTTTATAGCCTTGAGAGGGACCATTGTTTTTGCCCCCTCCCCCCGGCTACAAAAATCTGCCCCCAGACAACCCAGAAAAGGCGCATCTATAAAATGCGCCTTTTCTGGCACTTAGTCTCTCTATTCCCATTGCCCTGTAGCGGTGGTTAATGGGTTAGTATTAATGGGTTAATGTCACCTTGCAATTGGAAGGTGACTTTAAGCCAATTAATAATGGAGAGGCGTCAATAAGGCACCGATCCATTATTAACCCTAGACTATTAAAGGGTTAAAAAAACACACACACAAATTAAAAATTCTCACAAATTCACACAAATTAAAAATTCTTTTAATGAAATAAAGACACCAAGTTTTTGACAAGACTTATTCCTCTGCTAATCAAAAAAAAAACATTGACCTGTAACAAAAATAAAACAAAAAAGCAAAAATATCCTTACCTCTCCGCTGCTCAGTCAGGTCCCCCTCTGCAATCCATCAGAAGGAGTTAAGTGGTTTAGAACGGGACCGGTGCTAATACGACCAGCCTGCTCTAAACCACTACCAGAATGAATTAGTTCTCCTCTGCACAGCCTCTCCGGCTGACCGGAGATGAACTAATGAGCGTGGGAAAGTTTCTGCATTTTTTCCCATGCTCATCGGTTCACCTCAGGTCAGCCAGGGGACTCCGCGCAGCCTCACTGACGTCTCTGGCTGACCTGGATGAAGGGAGCTGCCTCATAGATTAACATTGGGACAATTGCAATGTGATTTTTTATCGTATTGCACTTGTCCGTTTTCAGCGCTAGTGTGACTCTGGCCTTAAGACCATTCCATATGGGGAATTCAATAGAGCAAAAAACGTATATGTTCCAATCAGAAACTGATCCTTCAGGAATAATTAAATAAATAAAAAAGCTTACAAGCTAGGGGTTATAACAACTTTAATATCAACCATGCGTTTAAAAAATCTGCAAATCAGCCTAGAGCCTTGTTCACAAACAAAATATCCTCTTCTATGGATTCAGATTCTATTTTAACCTTTTCAACACCGTTCAGTCCTCAATATAACAAAATATCATTAAGAAATACCTATCGTCAATCAAGATGAAAAATTACGTCAGATCACTAGTGCAGGTTGCAGATATGTTGCTAAAAGAGGTTTTAGTTTGGGTAATGCTTTATCTCCTAGCATGATTAAGCAAACACCGGGATCTAAAACCTGACTTTCTGTTTCTGGTTTTTATAAATGCTCAAGCACTAGGTGTAATGCTTGCGTTTATGCTGCAGACAGAACTAAATCTATTCAAACTTCAAAGGGTTATGCATATGATATCACTTCATTCATGAATTGCAACACACAGTATGTTGTTTATTGTATTTGCTGTTTAGCATGTGATATCAAATATATTGGGAGCACAACATGCAAGGTAAAAAAACGCATCGCAGAGCATTTAAATAACATACAAACTAAAAATGCAGCCTATTCAGGTGCTGCTAAACACTTTGTCAATGTTCACAATGGAGATACATCACAATTTGTTTTTTTTGCTTTTGGAAAAAAATATTCTTCCATAAGAGGTGGAA
Organism: Dendrobates tinctorius; assembly: GCF_039654945.1. NCBI lineage: Eukaryota > Metazoa > Chordata > Amphibia > Anura > Dendrobatidae > Dendrobates > Dendrobates tinctorius. Next base: position 20,464,517 of record NW_027361765.1, on the reverse strand, counting down.
ATAGACAGAAACTCCTGACTACATGGGAAGCTTTCTGGATCCTTAAGCTAGATACAAGATATCTCTGCGGGATGAATCTGAAAAATGATTTATATTATGTTTATTATTTTTTTTTCTGGTTTTCTGTTTCTGGCTTCTATAAATGCTCAGGCACCAGGTGCAATGCTTGCGTTTATGCTGCAGACAGAACCAAATCTATTCAATCTTCAAATGGTCATGCATATGATATCATTTCTTTCATGAATTGCACAAAATAAACAGAAACTCCTGACTACAAGGGAAGCTTTCTGGATCCTTAAGTTATATACAAGATACCCTAGTCACTAGTGGGATGAATCGGAAAAATGATTGATTTTATGTTTAAATAATTTTTTTTGGTCTTTTTTGTCTCTTTTTCAATTTTCCCTTTTTCTTTTCTTTTTTGACACTATGAATTTCTCCAATGATTTATTTTACTTTATGTCTGTTAATTTTTTCTTCCAGGTTTCTGCTTTGATATCAGCTGGTACATAATTTTATAATTATTCACAATGTGTCATTGGCCCATTTTTCTTACATATTCCGTGTCACATGTCCTGTTTTATATCTTATGATTAAGGGTGCTTTTCATGTGCCAGAAATGCATCAGGTGTTATATTTTTAACTTGGTTTGACATGCCAAAATAAAGTTTTTTTCTTTTATTACTGGGTTGGAGTGCTTTCACTTCCTCCTTCCTTTCCATTGGTGTTACCACTCAATGGGAGACTGTGATGCTTATAATGCAGCATGGGACCACTAACTACAATGGTCATATGTCAGGTGCATGTAAACTCTAGAGAGTAAGTGCAGAGTTTTTGGAAAGAAAGAATAAGTGTTAAAAACAATGTTAATTCAAAAACTGTGTTTGAATCCAACTTAAAAAATGTTTTCCACTCAAATGGATTGTCCTTAAAATGGATCATTTATATGAAGTTAGGACGGGATCACACATGCGAGAAACACGTCTGAGTCTCGCATCTTAATAACCGGCACTGCCGCCGGCACTCGGATCGGAGCGTGCGGCTCCATGTATTGCTATGCGACCGCACGCTCCGATCCGAGTGCCGGCGACAGTGCAAGGTATTAACGTACGAAACTTGGCCGTGTTTCTCGCATGTGTAATCCTGGCTTTAGTGGGAGTCTAACACCTGACACCTACATTGATCAGCAGATAACTCCTCAGAAAGTGGACATATCTAATGATTGTGCTGTATGTAACACAGCAGCTCTCTATATTGCTAAAGTGGCCACTGCCAAGTACTATAGTTTATTTCCCATTCCCTTGATTTCAAGATAAATTGCAGTATTCAACAGCTACCACTAAGCAATGTGCCAAATTGCGATGTTGGGCTCTGTACATTGCTTACAAATCAGCTGATCAGTGGGCGCACTGGGTGTTGGACTCCCACTGAAGTCATATTGATGATGTAACTTACGGATAAGACATCATATGTGTTAGGCCTCAGGTTCCTGCCTCTGCATGGGGGGAAGACCGAGTCTTGCCTTCTGCCGTCCCATTCTATTCCGGCCGCAGAGGAGGCTGTTCAGCAAAAGCGTCAATCCCGGCGTGTTGCTCAAGCTAGTGCTGTCAGGTTGGTTGCTGCTGCGACTTCTGGGTCAGCTTTAGCAATTTGCACTAGCCAGCAGCAAGCTGCTCCAGAGTCTAAGTCCTTTTTGCAGCCTACTGAGCATGTCCGTGGGACGACCTCTCATTGGAGGTCGGAGGTCACGTGCTCAGGTCCTCAAGCAGCTTGGATTAGACCATCAGGAAAGTCCCAGAAGGATGCTGCTATAAAAGGCTTGCATGGCCGCTCGGCTATGCTCTAGTATAGATTCTTATGGCTAGTTGTGTGTGTGTTGATGGATGCTTGTGACAGGTGACTGACTCAATAAGACTCCCTCCCTCTGTTTGTGCTTGCTTGTTGTAGGGTTAGGGTTCAGAGTCAGCGCCGAGTAGTGGCACTGCCTTGCGCCACAGTGCTCCCAGCTCCTCACACATGTTAGCGCCGAGTGTGCCATCCAGCACAAGGCACCACTGTACCGCATTTACTGCAGCACCCGTCAGTGCGGCGCCGTGCGCAGTTAGTGCGCTTTCCAGCCTCTAAGCCTTGGCTGGTTAGTGGCATCTGCCAGTGCGGCACTGCTTGCACTTGGAGCAGTTTATTCCTAGTCACGTTGTCTTGGCATCGCAGTTGCAGTGTCGAGCGCTGGTGGGTCTAGAGGGACTTTAGCCCTGTGTCCTTGGGGCTGAGTCCTGTGACTCTACACTAGCGCTCCCTTTACCGGGCTCTGTGAGCATTAATAGGCTCTGGCATTTATGTTCTGTGGTTATGTGCTGCAACAGAATCCGCCGCTGTACACACCGGGTGACGTTAACCCGTCTGTGTTCAGCTATCATATTTACATACAGCGTCTGCCATTACTGAGCAGCAGACTCCGGGCTGCGAACACACCTTGATACCATCTTATTATTACTTGGTGCATTCTGCTAGTACTAAACAGTATACTAGCACCAGGGTCTGACTAGTAATGGTGGAAAAACAGTGACTACAGTGGTACATCCAGCAGCTGGAGGGCAGGTTGGCGGCTCTCGAAGGCTCAGTCTCAGCTGTGGATGTTACCGCGGTCGCTCTTCAGGCAAACAAGGAAGCTGTCTCCCGTGTGTCCCCTGCCATCCCTGTCCCGACTTTGTCCTGCCTCTCATTGCCTGATAGTGCTTCTTGTAGGAGTTTTGTGAGCCAGTGTACCATACAGCTGGAGCTGCTGGCTGCATGATTCCCCTCCGAGTGGGCTAAAGTGGGATTTGTTATTTCCCTCTTGTCGGGCAGGGCTCTGCAGTGGGCCACACGGCTGTGGGAGCGTGGTGATCATGTGATGCAGAATGCCTTGCAGTTCTTGGGAACTCTGAAGCAGGTCTTCTTGGGATCACGAGTCACCAATGATACCGCGCTCCAGCTGCTGGCATTGTTGCAGTGCTCGTCTCTGGTCAGCCATTATGCCATCCAGTTTTGGACGCTGGCTTCAAAACTGGAGTGGTCAGATAAGACCCTCTTTCTGGTCTTCTGGAGAGGTTTCGCTGACCATGTAATGGACGCCCTGGTCACCAGGGAGATTCCCGCCACCCTGGAGGAGCTTATCACCATCTCCACCCACATAGACCTTCGTTTCTTGGAGCGAAGGTTGGAGCGGTCCCAGTGTAGGCAGAGGTTTAGCTTGGCACCCAGTTTTGCTAAACCTCCGGAACCTCCCGATCGGGTGTCCAAGCCCCAAGAGACCATGAGGGATTCTCACTCAGGATCCAGGTGCCGGTCCGCACGAGCACCCATGATCTGTCTAGTTTGACGGCAGTCTGGTCTCCCTGCCAACAGGTGCCCACAGCAGCCAGGAAAATGCTCGCGTCTAGTGGCTGTTGGAGGAGGCCTACTAGATACTGCAACGTTTTCCCCCAAGCTGTCCTTTGAGGGGATGCTTGAGTTTAGTTCTTCCACTCTTGTGGTGGAGGTTTGCGTGGACTCCGGAGCGGAGGGCAATTTTCTGTCATCTGCCTTTGCTCAATGGCACGTAATACCCCTGGTTATGATATCTAAGCCAGCCACCGTCAGAGTGGTGAACGGCGCGACTCCACCATCACAGATTACCCACCAGACCACCCCATTGATACTCTCTGTGTCTCCATCTCATCAGGAGACGATATCCCTCCTCGTCATGCCCGAGGGTATCGATCAGGTCCTTCTAGGGGTCCCCTGGTTGCGGTATCATTCTCCCCGTATAGAGTGGTCCTTGGGGAGTATTCTCAGTTGGAGTAAATCCTGTGAGGGTAGATGTCTGAGGGAGTGCATTCAGGTTGCCTCCACAGAGGTCCTCGCAGATCTTTCCTCATTCCCCTATCACTATCGACAGTATGCAGATGTATTCTCCAAGAAGGCGGCAGAGACTTTTCTGCCTCATTGCCCCTATGACTATCTTATTGACCTTTTGCATGGTGCTGAGCCTCCCCGCGGTCGAGTCTATCCCCTATCTCTCCCAGAGGCAGAGGCCATGTCTCAATATATCAGGGAGAATCTGGCAAGAGGATTCATTAGGAAGTCGGTGTCACCAGCAGGGGTGGGATTCTTCTTTGTCCAAAAGAAGAGTGCAGAATTATATCCGTGCATCGATTACAGGGACCTTACAGGGTCCTTAACGACATTACCGTTAAGAATAAGTATCCTCTACCTCTGATATCGGTGCGTTCGCAGCCCGGGTCCCACCGTGCAGAGTTGGTAAATTGCTGCTTGGTAATGGCGGATGTATATAGCGGTATACAGAAGGTCACACGAGGGTTAATGTCACCCCGTGTGTGAACAGGAGCGGACTCTGTTATGTCACAGAGCCACAGTACCACGGAACATAAATGCCGGAGCCTGTTAAAACTCACAGCACTCGGCAAGAGAGCGCACAGTATGTGGTCACAGAACTCAGCCCCAAGGACTTGAGGTCTGAGTCCCTCTTGACCTACTGAGTATGTGGCGTCACACCTGCAGATGCCCAAATGAATGTTGACCACTCAGGAGTGCAGACTATGTGCACCGTGGCCTACAGACAAAGCCACCGGTGGATGCTGATGCCAGTCTCTGACTCTGCCTCTACCTGGACCTTAGCCTTGGTGCTAGCAGGCTAGGCTACACAACACATGCGTACCAAGGGTAGGGGTGTCATAATGAGTCATTTACCAGAGACATTCATACATGCATACAACACTCACTCCACGTGGACTATATCTTTCTCTATATTTCTCTATATTAGGGCATGGCCGGGCGGCCATGCTAAGCTTTTATAGTTGCAGGCTTCTGGGACCTTCCTGGTCATCCAATCAGAGCAGCAGCAGGACCTGAGCATGTGACCTCCGACCTCCAATGAGAGGTCGTCCCACGGGCATGCTCAGTAGGAGAAAAGCAGGACTTAGTCCCAGGAGCGTCTGCTTTCCGCTGACTCATGCATGGTAGAATAGCTTAGCCTGCAGGAGCAACCAGACACCTAGCATTAGCCTGGGCAAGATGCTGGGACCAACATCTCTGCTGAGCAGGAACCTCTGCGGCTGCAGAAGAATGGGAGACCGCAGAGGATATGGCTCGAGAATCCCCCAGTGCAGTGGGAGAAACTTGACACCTAGCATGGCCCCCCTCCTTAAGCCTCGCTTTGCTTGAAAGCTGTAATGAGTTGAGGAGCACTAATGTGTTCCACACATTTCCAGGTACTGTCCTCTGGACCATGACCCTTCCAGTCCACTAGATAATATTTTTGCCCTGTATCACCTTACACCCCACGATGGCATTCACCTTGCATTCGTCTGAGGTCAAGCTTGATGTCCCAGTAGGTGGAAGGTGTCAGTGATACCCAGGTGTGGAGGAAGGGCCAGACAGTAGACGGGAGGGACCTATAAAGCGAGGCGCAAACTTAGAGGACTCGACCCATAGCCTGATATCACGGGTGGAGAGCCACACTAGGTCGCCAGGAGCAAAGATCAGAGCGGGTTGCCGGTGAGCATTGGCGTAAACCCTCATTCTCTCCATGGAGGCCTGTATGGCATCCTGTGTGCGGTTCCAAATGTCACGTGCCTCCACCGCCCAGTCTGCCACTCTACAGTCGGTGGAAGACATGGGCATGGGCACAGGAACCCGCGGATGCTGGCCGTAGTTAAAGAGAAATGGGGTTTGTCCGGTGGAATGGGCTACGGTGTTGTTCAGCGCAAACTCTGCCCATGGTAGCAAGGACGCCCAGTCATCCTGCCTGGCCGAAACAAAATGTCGCAGGTACATAACCAGAGTCTGGTTGGCCCTCTCTACCAACCCATTTGCCTCAGGATAGTAAGCTGAAGAGAGTTTCAGCTCAATGATGAGTAGCTGACAAAGCTCTCTCCAGAACCGAGACACAAACTGGGGACCCCAATCACTGACAATTTTGTCTGGCATACCATGTAAGCGGAATACATGCTTTATAAATGACGACGCCAAGGCCCATGCAGATGGTACCCGAGGGAAAGCTACTAGGTGCACTATTTTGGAGAAATGGTCGGTGACTACCCAAATGACAGTGCAGCCGCGAGACTTGGGTAAGCCCACCACAAAGTCCATTCCGACCATTTCCCAGGGCCTGTCTGCCAGCGGCAGAGGGTAAGGTAGCCAAGCAGGCCGTTGCCGAGGAGACCAATTCCTGGCGCAAGAGACACACGCCCGAATATAGTCTCTGACATCACGAGCCATATGCGGCCACCTGTACGTCCTCAGCAGGAGCTCAGATGTCCTCTTGGTCCCAAAATATCCACCCACCCTGGACGAATGAGCCCAAAAGAGAACCTCCGGCCGCAAATTAGATGGAACAAAAGTCTTGCCTGAAGGCACAGACTCTAGCAAAACCGGGGCAATAGTTCCTAGGCTCTCTGGAGGGACAATTAACCGAGGCTCCTCCTCCTATGATGACACTACGGAGCGAGAGAGAGCGTCGGCCCGAATATTCTTCACCCCGGAGAGGAAATGGAGGGTGAAATGGAACTGGGAGAAGAACAGGGACCATCTAGCCTGGCAAGAATTTAGCCGCTGGGCAGTTTGTAAATAAACTAAATTTTTGTGGTCAGTCTAAACTTGGAAGGGATAGCGAGCCCCCTCCAGGAGGTGTCTCCATTCAGAAAAGGCAAACTTCATGGCTAGCAACTCCCTGTCTCCAATGGAATAGTTTCTCTCCGCTGGTGAGAAGGTCTTGGAAAAGAATAAGCAAGGATGATTCTGACCTTGAGCATCCTTTTGGAACAGGATTGCTCCAGCACCGATGGATGAGGCATCCACCTCTAAAATAAATGGCTTATCCACATTGGGGCGATGTAAAATGGGAGAGCTAGCGAAGTGAGTCTTGATGGAGAGGAAGGCCTTGGAGACCTCCTCTGACCACAATTTAGGATTCGCTCCCTTCTTGGTGAGGGAAACCAAGGGAGCTGCCAAAGTCAAGAAGTGCTGGATGAATTGGCGGTAGTAGTTAATAAATCCCATAAAACACTGCACCGCTTTGAGGGAGTGAGGCTCCTGCCAATCCATCACCGCCAGTAGTTTGGTAAGATCCATGGCCAACCCCTGGGCTAAGATGATATAGCCCAGGAAAGGCAAGGACTCCTGCTCAAACACACACACTTCTCCAACTTGGCATTGAGGGAGTTTGCCCGTAGGAGATTGAAGAATTTGCAAACATCCTTCCGGTGGGAGTCTATATCTAGAGAGTAGATGAGGATATCATCCAAATAGACTACAACCGAGGTGGTGAGCGTATCCCAGAAGATGTCGTTCACAAAGTCTTGGAAGACGGCAGGAGCATTACAGAGCTCGAAGGGCATCACTAGGTATTCATAATTCCGGTCCCTGGTGTTAAATGCCGTCTTCCATTCGTCTCCCTCACGGATGTGAATTAGGTTGTAAGCACCCCGCAGATCCAGCTTAATGAAGACCCTCACACCCCATAACTTATCAAAAAGCTCAGATATCAGGGGCAGAGGGTACTTGTTCATAACGGTGATGGCGTTAAGACCCCTGTAGTCAATGCATGGCCATAGATCTCCATTTTTCTTCTGCACAAAGAAAAACCCCGCCCATGCAGGTGTCACTGACTTCCTAATAAAGCCCCTTGTCAGATTCTCCCGGATGTAGTGAGACATAGCCTCCATCTCCGGGAGAGAGAGAGAGGATAAACTCGATCCCGGGGAGCTTCAGCACCAGGCAAGAGGTCAATAGGGCAGTCATAGGGGCGATGAGGCAGAAGGGTCTCCGCCGCCCTCTTGGAGAACACGTCCACATAGGACCAATAGTGCTTGGGAAGAGAGGAAAGATCTGTGGGTACCTCAGTAGTAGCAACCTGAATGCACTCCCTCTGACATCTACCAACACAGGATTTACTCCATCCCAGAATTCTCCCTGAGGACCACGCTATATGAAGGGAGTGATTCCGTAGCCACGGCATCCCTAAGGGGACCTCATCAATTTCCTCGGGAATGACAAGCAGGGAGATGATCTCCTGATGGGAAGGAGACATGGATAAAGTAAAAAAGGGACCATCTGATGGGTTATCTGCGATGGTAGTGTCGACCCATTCATCACCCAAATGGTCACTGGCTTGGCAAGCATAACTAGTGGAATTGCATGCCGTCGGGCGAAGGTAGAAGACATGAAGTTGCCCTCCACCCTGGAATCCACGCAAAGCTCTACCACATGGGTGGATGGGCCAATGTAATTGTCCCATTAAATGTCTGTTTAGAAGAAGGAGCTGCTGCGTCTAGTGAACCAGCTCCTAAGGACACTATAAATTTGTACGTTCTTCCAAACGCCGAGAACATCTGGAGGCGAGATGTCCTGACTGCCGGCAGATGTAACAAACCATGCGTGCATGAGCGGTCCGGGACTTAGAACCCGCTCGCGACACCTCCATGGCCTCATGTGATTCGGACGCCAGGCCAGGAGATTCCAGAAGTTCAGTGAAGATGGGAGCCAGACGAAACCTCTGCTTACGCTGAGCTCGCTCCAACCCTCGCTCGTTAAAGCGAAGTTTAATGAGAGTGGAAACTGCTAGAAGCTCTTCCAGTGTGGTGGGAATCTCCCTGGTGGCCAGGGCATCCTTCACATGATCAGACAGTCCCTCCCTGGACCAACATCGGAGGCCTCTGGGGTCCAGCGGATTCCATGGCCGGAGCAATCTGTAACAAATGGAAGCGGAGGCAGAGATGGTGAAGTTCACATTCATTTTTATTTTTTAAGTGGAACCTCGGGACCATGGTCCGGGGGGCTCCAAAGGGGGCGTGACTAGTGAGCCCTGGGCACCCGTAGTGAAAATTCAGCCCAGGACAGTAAGTCTACCCAGGTGTCATGATGGGCGTTGACAAAGTGACGCAGGAATCCAGCCAGGATTTGATTTGTCCTCTCCACTTGTCCATTGGACTGGGGATGGTATGCTGAGGAAAAATCCAATTCAATTCTTACCAGTTTACAAACTGTTCTCCAGAACCTTGATGTGAACTGGACTCCTCTGTCGGACACGATGTGGAGAGGGAAACCATGGAGACGGAAGATGTGCCAGATGAACAGGTCCGCCAACTCAGGAGCAGTTGGAAGACTGGGTAGTGGAACGAATTGAGCCATTTTAGAGAAGTGATCCACCACTACCCACACCACAGGACAGCCAGATGAGATCGGGAGATCTGTGATGAAGTCCATCGCGATATGTTGCCGGGGGGCAGACGGAATTGGAAAAGGCTGAAGCCTACCTGCGGGTAGATGCTTGGCCGTCTTGTTACAAGCACAGGAAGGACAGGCTGTGACATACTCCAAAATGTCCTTAGCCATGGCAGGCCACCAGTAGTACCGGGAGATGAGTTGCAGAGTCTTTCTCTGGCCGGCGTGACCAGCCAACTTGGACGAATGACCCCACCGAAGAACACGGGTATGCTCAGAAGTTGACATGAAAGTCTTCCCGGGAGGCAGCCGGGCAAGATCAGTAGAAGCGACCGCGGGTTCAATGATGTGCTGTGGTTCTTCTTCTTGATCAGGAGGTAGAAATGCTCTGGAAAGTGCGTCTGCTTTGACATTTTTGTCAGCTGGGCGAAAATGAAGAACAAAGTTAAAACGAGCAAAAAGCAAAGCACAGCGGGCTTGACGAGGATTCAGCCTTTGTGCAGTTTCGAGGTAAGCAAGGTTTTTGTGATCGGTGTATACGACTACCTGATGAAGAGCTCCTTCTAGAAGATGCCTCCACTCCTGCAGAGCCAATTTGATAGCCAACAATTCCCGATCTCAAGCAGAATAATTCCTCTCTGCGGAAGAAAAAACCTTGGAAAAAAACCACAGGAATGCATTCACCTGGAGGACGATTTCTGGGTTAGTACAGCTCCCGCACCTACTGAAGAGGCATCGACCTCAAGACAAAATTGTTCATTGGAGTTAGGACGATGAAGAACAGGTGCGACAGCAAAGGCCTTTTTGAGAGAAACAAAGGCCTCCTCAGCCTCAGGAGGCCAATCCTTCGGATTTGTACCTTTCCGGGTTAGAGCTGAGATGGGCGCCACTCCGGTGGAGATGTTAGGAATGAATTGCCTGTAGTAGTTGACGAAGACCAGAAATTGCTGTATGGCCTTCAACCCAGACAGACGAGGCCACTTGAGTACAGCCGATAACTTCTCTGGATCCATTTTTAATCCTGTGGAGGAAACAATGTAACCGAGGAAAGGCAAAGAGAATTGTTCAAAGAGGCACTTTTCAAACTTGACGTACAGTCTGTTCTCACTGAGCCTCTGTAAGACCAGGCGCACTTGTCTGCGATGCGAGACCAAGTCAGTAGAAAAAATCAGAATGTCGTCTAGGTAGACAACAAGGTGTAAAGCAGATCCCTGAAAATGTCATTGACGAACTCTTGGAAAACAGCGGGAGCATTGCTTAGACCAAACGGCATTACCAGGTACTCGTAGTGGCCATCACGGGTGTTGAAGGCTGTTTTCCATTCGTCTCCATCTCTGATTCGGATCAAATTGTAAGCCCCTCTGAGATCCAGCTTGGTGAAGATCCTGGCCTCTCGGAGACGGTCAAACAGTTCTGAAATTAGAGGCAAAGGGTACCTGTTTTTTACCGTGATCTGGTTCAGTCCTCGGTAGTCGATACAGGGCCGCAGGGATCCGTCCTTTTTCTTCATGAAGAAGAAGCCTGCTCCTGCCGGTGATGATGATTTTTGGATAAACCCTATGGCCAAGTTCTCCTGGATGTAGTCCGACATAGCCTGAGTCTCTGCCTGGGAAAGAGGGAAAACTCTCCCACTGGGAGGAGATGTTCCAGGAAGAAGGTCTATTGGACAGTCATACGACCTGTGGGGAGGGAGTTTTTCAGCCTCCTTTTTCCCAAAGACATCCGAGAAGGACCAGTAAGCAGATGGTAATCCAGGCAGGGTAGCAGGTTGGACCGGGGGTGAAGCTGGTTCAATCCGGGTTAAACAATGGTCCGAGTAGGAATCTCTCCAACGTAGAATTTCGCCTGTTCTCCAATTAAGGACTGGTTCATGTTTCTGAAACCAAGGCAAACCTAGAAGCAAGGGGTGAGACAAACCAGGGTACACATAAAAATGGATTCTTTCAGAATGCATAAAACCTACCTGGAGTTCCACTGGCTCAGTCTGGAACTGGACGGGTTCGGTCAGAGGCTGGCCATCGACAGCGGTTACCCGTAACGGGTTGGGAAGAGCCTGAACTGGTAAGTGGTAGCGATCCACAAGCATCTGCTGGATAAAGCTTCCGGCGGCTCCGTAGTCCAACAGACAGAGTCCAGAAAATTTTGTTGCGCCGCAGGTCACGTAGACTGAGATCTGCAATGAAGGAGAGGAACGTTCTCTACCTAGGATGGCCTCTGCTACCGAGCCTAGGCACAGGAGTTTTCCGACTTCTTTGGACAGGAGCGGATCAGGTGTTCGGAACTACAACAGTACAGACAGCTTCCGTTCTTGCGACGCGCCTCCAGGCGGCGGCTGACCAGACTTACTCGATCTACCTCCATAGCTTCGGAGAAGAGGATGAGGTAGACGTCTTGGAAGAATTAGAGTCCAGGTGGTAGGACCTCCTGTCACGCTTAATTTCCATGGAACGCTCATGAAAACGCAGGTCAATCCGGGTCGCCAAGGAGATTAGGTCATCCAAGATGGTAGGCCTGTCCCGTTCCGCCAGCTCATCCTTAATTTTTCCAGATAGACCCTCCCAGAAGGTAGCCAGCAAGGCCTCATTGTTCCAGGATAACTAAGACGAGAGGGTGCGGAACTGAACAGCATACTGATCCACCGTGAGGGTTCCTTGGCATAAGCGAAGCAGAGCAGAAGCGGTCGACGTGACCCAGCCAGGTTCATCAAAGGTCCTGCGAAAAGTTTCTAGGAAAGATTGAAGATCATTAACCAGCGGGTCTTCTCTCTCCCATAGCAGAATCAGCTAGGCGAGAGCCTCTCCTGCTAGATGTGACACAATGAAGCCCGCTTTGGCACGGTCAGAAGCAAACATATGCCCCAAGATTTGGAAGTGTAGGGTACACTGATTGAGAAAACCTCGACACTGAGTGGGATCACCAAGGAAGCGGGTAGGAGCTGCCAGACGGGGGCCCTTGCTTGTCATGACAGCAGGTACCTGGGTGTTGCTAGGTAAATCAGGAGCAGGCGGGTCCTGCAGAGAATCCATGCGGGTGGACAGGTTACGTAGATACGTCGTGATCTTATCCTGTTGATCTCTTAAACGGGTCACCTCTTGGCACAACTCCAACATCGGAGGCCTCTGGGGTCCAGCGGATTCCATGGCCGGAGCAATCTGTAACAAATGGAAGTGGAGGCAGAGATGGTGAAGTTCACATTCGTTTTTATTTTTTAAGTGGAACCTCGGGAGCATGGTCCGGGGGCCCCTCAGGCAGGGCCAGAATGGAATACCCGGAGGACACAGGTGCTACCTCCAGTTAGACCCCAAACATGTGGCAGCTGTCCCAGCGGGACCAAAAGGGATAACAAAAGTTACAGCAGTGTCCATAATGCGCTGGGTCCTGGATCCGGTTAGTTGGTAAGGAGTCGGTTCCAGTGACCTTCACACAGTCCTTGGACTCGGATGGCTGTAGGCAGAGCGGGATGGCTTAGGCCCAGATGGTTGCTGATATAAAAAGGTAACACAGGATACTGATATGCTGTAGAAACAGAGAGCATTAGACAATGCACAGAGACTGCAGATGCAGCGCAGACAGGTTAGCATGAGAACCGGATGTAGCAATGATAGATACTCGTTGCTCTGGCACTCTCCCTATGGAGGAGAGGCCAGAAATAGCAGCCAGTGCGCTGCCATTGGTTGATTGCATTTTTTGAATAATGCACGCCGCCCCTTTAAGAAGGCAAGAGAGCGGGCGGGCGTGCCCTAATAGCCTTAACTACAGATCTCCTCACAGGACGCCAGGAGGCGGAGGCAGGAGGGAGGACAGAATGCTGAGCAGCAGCATGAGAGGCCTGGATGCAGCGCCAGGACGGTGGCCAGGTGTAACAGCGGCAGACCTGGGCGCAGCGCCAGGACGGGGACCGGGTGTAACACTCCTAAAAACCAGAATGAGGAATTTATCCGGCCACTCCAACTCAGATGCTAGAGTCCAGAAGTGGACGGCAAAATGGCTGACCATGGACGAACCCTGTGTCGATTCCAACAGTTGGAGCGCCATATCGTGGCGTCCCAAAAAGACCTGTTTCAGAGTGCTCAGAAACTGCGGAGCACTCTGCACCACACGATCGTCGTGCTCCCACAACAGCGTGGCCCACTCCAACGCCCTGTCAAAGGGATATTATAAATCCCACCTTGGCCTGCTCTGAGGGGAAACGTGCTGCCAGGAGCTCAAGGTGTATGCACACTGGCTCACAAATCCCCTACAAGACTGCCTATCACCAGAAAACTTATCTGGCAGCGGGAGGCGAGAACCCCTAGTTCATTCCCCACTTCTCCACCTTGGTAGCTCCCTTGGTTGCCCTCACCAAGAAGGGAGCAAACCCCAAGTTATGGTCGGAACAGGTTTCCAAGGCCTTTTCCTCCATCAAGTCCCACTTCGCTAGCGCTCCCATTCTACATTGCCCCGATGTAGATAAGCCATTCATCTTGGAGGTGGATGCCTCTTCTGTCGGTGCTGGAGCGGTCCTCTTCAAGAAGGATGCTCAGGGTCGGAAGCACCCTTGCTTCTTCTATTCCAAGACCTTCTCACCGGCAGAGAGGAACTACTCCATAGGGGACAGGGAGTTGCTAGCAATGAAATTGTCCTTCCAGGTGTTCCCCGACCATGAGAACTTGGTGTACCTACAGACAGCCCAGCGACTAAGTTCTTGCCAGGCCAGAAGGTCCATTTTCTTCTACCGCTTCCAGTTCACCCTTCATTTCCTTTCCAGTGAGAAGAACGTCTGGGCCAATGCTCTCTCTCGCTGTGGTGTCAGCGGAGGATGAGGAGCCTCGGCGAATCATCCCTTCTGAGAGACTGAGGACTGTGGCTCCAGCCGTCCTTGAGTCGGTGCCTCCGGGCAAAACATTTTTCCCAGCCTGTTCGTGACCGGATGTCCTCTCTTGGGCTCATGCGTCCAGGGTGGGTGGACACTTGGGGACAAAGCAGACCTCTGAGCTACTGGCAAGGACCTATTGGTGGCTGCATATGGCTCGTGTCGTCGGAGACTACATTCAGGCATGTGTCTCCAGCACAAAGAATTGGTCTCCCTGGCAATGGCCAGCTGGGCTACGTTACCCCCAGCTGGTGGTGGATAGGCTATGGTAAATGGTTGGCATGGACTTTGTGGTGGGTCTACCCAAGTCCAGTGGCAGCACGGTCATTTGGGTCATCACCGACCATTTATTTAAAATGGTGCACCTGGTGCCGCTCTCTCGGCTACCTACTGCACGGGGCCTGGCAGTGTTGTTCATCAAGCATGTCTTTCGCTTACACGGCATGCCTGACAAGATTGTCAGTGACCGGGGTCCCCAGTTTGCATCTCGGTTCTGGAGAGAGCTCTGTTGCTTGCTCAGCTTCGAGCTGAATCTCTCCTTGGCTTATCACCCCGAGACTAACGGGATGGTAGAGAGGGCCAACCAGACCCTAGTCACATACCTACGACATTTTGTCTCGACCAGGCAGGATGACTGGGCATCCTTGCTGCCGTGGGCGGAGTTCACCTTGAACAACGCTGTGGCTGACTCCAATGGTCACACCCCATTCCTCCTTAATTACGGCAAGCATCCGCAGGTTCCTGTGCCCTTGCCCGTGTCATACACCGACTCTAGGGTGGCATACTGGGCGGTGGAGGCACGTGACATTTGGGATCGCACCCAGGATGCCATCCGGGCCTCCAAGAAGAGAATGAGGGTCTCCGCGGACACACACTGGCGCCCTGCTATGACCTTTACCCTGGCGACATAGTGTGGCTCTCCGCCCGTAACTTCAGGCTGCTGGTCGAGTCCACTAAGTTTGCGCCTCGTTACATAGGTCCTTTCAAGGTCTTCAAACAGGTTAACCCTGTGGTCTACCGGCTGGCCCTTCCTCCACACCTAGGTATCACTTATACCTTACACATATCCCTCCTTAAGCCCGTCCACATGTCCTGGTTCTCTGAGTCATCTTCCGGGACATCAGGCTTGTCCTCGGATGAGTTTGAGGTGAATGCCATTGCGCGGTGCAGGGTGGTACGTAGGAAAAAGTATTATCTGGTTGACTGGATGGGTCCTGGCCCAGAGGATCGGACCTGGGAGCCTGTGGAGAATATCTGTGCTCAGCTACGCATCGCGGCCTTTGAGCTTAGCGAGGCTCAGGCGGATGGGGGCCCTTGGGGGGGTAATGTTAGGCCTTGGGTTCCTGCCTCTGCAGAGGAGGAAGCCCGAACCTTTCCTTCTGCGATCTTCCATTCTGTTCCGGCCACAGAGGAGGCTGCTCAGCAAAATCGTCGATCCCGGCGTCTTGCTCAAGCTAGTGCTGTCAGGTTGGTTGCTGCTGCCACCTCTGGGTCAGCTTTAGCAATCTGCACTAGCCAGCAGCAAGCAGCTCCAGAGTCTAAGTCCTTTTTGCAGCCTACTGAGCATGCCTGTGGGACGACCTCTCATTGGAGGTCGGAGGTCACATGCTCAGGTCCTCCAGCAGTTTGGATTGGACCATCAGGAAGGTCCCAGAAGGACACTGCTATAAAAGGCTCATATGGCCGCTCGGCTATGCACTAGTATAGACTCTTATGGTTAGTTGTGTGTGTTGATGGATGCTTGTGACAGGTGACTGACTCATTAAGACTCCCTCCCTCTGGTTGTGCTTGTTTGTTGTAGGGTTAGGGTTCAGAGTCAGCACCGAATATTGGCACTGCCTAGCGCCGCAGTGCTACCAGCTCTCCACACATGTTAGCACCGAGTGTGCCATCCAGCACAAGGCACCAATGTACCGCATATACTGCAGCACCCGTCAGTGCGGCGCTGTGCACAGTTAGTGCGCTTTTCAGCCTCTAAGCCTTGGCTGGTTAGTGGCATCCGCCAGTGCGGCACTGCTTGCACTTGGAGCGGTTTATTCCTAGTCATGCTGTCTTGTCATCGCAGTTGCGGTGTCGAGCGCTAGTGGGTCTAGAGGGACTCTAGCCCTGTGTACTTGGGGCAGAGTCCTGTGACTCTACACTAGCGCTCCCTTTGCTCTGTGAGCATTAACAGGCTCCGGCGTTTATGTTCTGCGGTTCTGTGCTGCAACAGAATCTGCCGCTGTACACACCGGGTGACATTAACCCGTCTGTGTTCAGCTATCATATTTCCATACAGCGTCTGCCATTACTGAGCAGAAGGTAACATCTCTGCACGGTAGACCCCGGGCTGCAAACGCACCTTGTACCATCTTATTATTACTTGGTGCATTCCGCTAGCCATAACAATATGTTAGTCCGGAAACAAGCTCTTTAGAAATTTCCTTAATAAATCTCACTATACTTCAGCATGATGCTGGGAATGGACCTGTCTGACACATTGCTTTCTCAGCTCAGTGACAACCCAGCTTTTGGATGAAAAACAGAATTAAGTCTGGTTCAAGTGACAGTCTGGTTGCTATAGCTACATTGGCTAACGGCGGCACTTAATGCTGTTGTGTGGTAAAAAGTCCCTGGTAACCATTATTACTCAGATTATGCCACAGAAGAAGCAGGATTTTGGCAATACGTGTGCTGCTAATTTCCCCACAGGGATGTTTTTATCTTATCCTCCAGATTTGGTTTCTATTATAGCTTTGCTTGGCTTACTCTCTTATTTCTAAGTCCCTCTTTCTCTTTTCATTAATTGGAATGCCATATAAGAACTAGATGATGTATTTATTTTCATCTCTTATTCATGCTCCATTGTAATTTATGGTATTCCAGTAGTAGTATGTATTTCTTTTTACTTATATCTTTATTAAGGTACATTTTATTTCTAATTGCTTCCTATTTCTTCTGGTAAATGAGCATTTCTTAGAAGCCATTGATACCGAGTTATAAATAGGCTTAAATTCTTTATCTATTGTTATTTCATTGTAGGATAATGCTCATTTTTACATACACATGTGTTATCTTTAATTTTGTGTTGGTCACGTAATATCTTCTTTGATCTTGTGTTTTTGATAGGAGTAATATAGATATATTTTTATTTCCCTGTGCAGTACCTTTATTTGATCTGTCACTGTCTTTTCTCTTTCTTAGGATATGTTCACACATTCAGCATTTCCAGTATACATTTCTACACTAAAAACGTGTCTCTTTTTGTTAGCTTTTTTTATGCATTTTTCAATGCATTTTTTTCCCTTTCAAACACTGAAAAAATTGAGAGGATGCAGATTTTAAGCTAAAATCTCAAGGGAAAAAAATAAGCAACATGTGCATGAGATTTCAGAAATCGTTGTCACTAGAAGTGAGCAAAACGGGTCGGCCAAATTCAGAAGTCGACGACTTTGGCTAAAGTCGGGTTTCGCCGATCGAAACCCGACCATAGCGTGAGGTCGGCCATGAGGTCGCCGACTTGAGCGCCAAAGTTGCGTTTCCCACAATGCTTCCAACGCCTTTTCTAAGCCAATCAACAAAGATGCACACTGTGGGCATCGCGATTACATAGGCAGCGGCCCCCACCATCTTAGATAAGGGCATTCAAGTGATTGGCTGGCTTTGTGTGGCGTCACAGTGCCTATAAAAGGCCGTGACCGCCGACCGCCATCTTACTTCTGCCAATCTTAGCATAGGGAGAGGTTGCTGCTGCTCGTTCTCAATAGGGAGAGTGTTTAGGCAGGCCAAAAAAAAGTGCTTCTGCTGATAGCGATTTTCACTGTACAACACAACAGTATAGTGTGCAGTGACAGGGGAGGATATATTTGTGTGCAGCAGATCTGTTGATGATTAGGCTGCCTTATAAGGCTCCCTGATAACTTCATTGCTGTTTGTAAACTGCTGTGCAGAGTGCTTTTTTAAAAGCAAAAATACCTTTATTCCTTTTCTCTACACAGTTAACAAGCGTTCATTTTTTCACACTTTTGTGTGCAGCAGCGCTGGTGGTGATTAGGCTGCCTTATATTGTAAGGCTACCTGATAGCTGTACTGCTGTGCAGACTGCTTTTTTCAAAGCAAAAATACTTTTATTCCTTTTTTTTATGCACAGTAGTTACTGAGCATACATTTTTGCACACACTGTATAGAGGTGTATGCTCCTCACACACTACCGTGTACCGGCTGGTATCAAGGACAAATACATGCTGTATGTGTTTGACTCCTTAAAAAATTACGCGGAGATTAACATTTTTCCATACATACACTGTATAGAGTTGTCCGATTCTCAAACAGTATCAGATATCTGCTGTTCTTATTACGGTCACATCTACACAGAGTCAGCATGTGTGTGTATGTGAGACTCCGTAAATACATATATGGACATTTCCACTTCTCCATACACCGTATTGAGCTGTCCGATTCTCAAACAGTATCAGAGATTTGGTGTTCTTATTACAGTCACATCTACACAGAGTCAGCGTGTGTGTGTGATACTCCATAATTACATATACGACATTTCCATTTCTCCATACACCATATTGAGCAGTCCGATTCTCAAACAGTATTGGATATCTGCTGTTCTTATTACGGTCACATCTATACAGAGTTAGCGTGTGTGTGTGACATTCCGTAAGTACATATATGGACATTTCCATTTCTCCATATACCATATTGAGCTGTCCGATTCTCAAACAGTATTGGATATCTGGTGTTCTTATTACGGTCACATCTACACAGAGACAGCGTGTGTGTGTGACACTCTGTAAATACATATATGGACATTTCCATTTCTCCATACACCGTTTTGAGCTGTCCGATTCTCAAACAGTATTGTATATCTGCTGGTCTTCTTACGGTCACATCTACAAAGAGTCAGCGTGTGTGTGACACTCCGTAAATACATATACGGACATTTCAATTTCTCCATACACCGTATTGAGCTGTCCGATTCTAAAACAGTGTTGTATATCTGCTGTTCTTATTGCGGTCACATCTATACTGTCATGGTAAGGACATGGTTAATGTCCTGTTCTTTAGTGGTTAACTTTTGCCGGCCTCTCTTTGGATCTGGGAGAGGTATTTATACTCACTCCAGACTAGGATTCCCTGTCAGCTATACTGTTATTCTGGTTGTGTGTCTGACCCCCCTTGTGTGCGTGTATACTGCTTTACTTTTTTGCTTCCCATGTAAGACTCAGTCTGTCCCCTCACACTGTTCTCTGTCTCACGTTTTGGTACTATCGTCTTCTCCGGTTCTGACCACCTGGCTTGGCTATCGTTACTGTTCTGGTTTTCTGATATACTGCTACATCCTGACTATCCATTCTGTCTAACCCTTTGGTATTGTCATGCTGTCTCGTGCTTTGACCCTGGCTTAATCTGGTTTACGTCTCTGCCTATGCACCTTGGTAACTTATCCCATAGTTACCATTCTAGGAGTTTTCCTTCAGCTCCTAGCTCTGTGGAGCTTAGGCCATGCCCCCAGCAGTCGCGTGCTTCAGGCCCTGTTAGTCTGAAGCACGCATCTTCACCACTGTTGCCCCGCTCCACAGGTATCTTTTGTACTCAGGACACGCGCACTGGCTAAGTGAGCAAGTGCAGTGTGGTGTTCCTGACATATGCAGAGTCAGCGTGTGTGTGTGACACTCCGTAAATACATTTACGGACATTTCCATTTTTCCATACACCTTATTAAGCTGTTCGATTCTAAAACAGTATCAGATATCTGGTGTTCTTATTATGGTCACATCTACACAGAGTCAGCATGTGTGTGACATTTCGTAAACACATATATGGAGATTGACAGTTTCACCAACAACGTATACAGCTGTACACTTCTGATACAGTACAGTATATCTGCTTGTTGGATTATGGCAAAATACATACTGGGTGAGCATCTGTGACTCACAAAATATATACGGAGATTTCACTTTTTACATACACCTTACACAGCTGTACGCTCCTCATAAAGTACCATTTCTCTGCTGGTATTTTTGGTACATTTTCCCAAACATGAGGAAGTATGGTGGAAGAGGCCGCGGACATGGGTGGGGGGGCGCAGCTGGTACTGATGGTGATGGTGGTGCATCAGCTGGTTCTGGCAAAAGCACAATAGCAGCTAAGGCAGGAGGTGTTGAGCCTGCATCATCGTCTGGCACAAGAAGGCCTTTAAGGTTCCCTTTTCTGGGAGTAGGTTAACCGCTTTTAAAGCCAGAGCATCAGGAACAGGTTTTGGCTTACATTGCCGAAACAGCCTCCAGCTCTATTGCCTCCTCTTCTGAAGTTACAAAAACTGCAAGCACAGAGTCGTCAGTGCAGGCTTCTGGTCAGGAATAACACCTTTCCTTGTGTCCTTCACCCACACCAAAAGTGAAGGATGCCGCAGCACACATTTCAGATTACTACATGGAGCTCTTTTCACATACCATTCCTGGGTTATCAAGTCAAATACTGAATTCCCCAGTCCAAGATGAATCTGACATGGAGTGCACTGATGCACAGCCACTGCTAGATAATTCTGCTGGTACATTCACCCACAGCACTACATTGCCCTCGCATTCTACTGAGCCCGAATCAGACCCTGATGAAACTCAGGTGCCCCTTCCCGCATACTATACCACCTTACACGGTGACACAGAGGAAGGTATAGAGGAAGGTGCAGATGACATTGAAGATGAGGTCATGGATGACCCAGTTGTTGGCCAGGATTGGCATCCATTGGGGGAAGAGGGTGCCAGGGACAATAGGTCAGAACAGGAGAAGGATGCGCAGCAGCGGTAATCCGGCAGGCCCGTAGCTGTCAAAAAAACTAAAAGAGTTGCAGGACAGCTTGGCCAGATGGTCAAATTAGCACAGCGTGCAAGCCCTGAAAATTTGTACCATAGTAGGAAGAGTGCAGTGTGGCACTTTTTTGAACAAAATCCTACTGATGACGCCAAGGTTATCTGTAAGAAGTGCCGAAGGACCTTTAGCAGAGGGAAAAATCTACGAAACTTGAATACCAGTTGCATGCTTAGACATTTAACCAACATGCACTTGCAAGAGTGGACAGACTACAAAAGCTCAGGTAACACATGTGCACCTGCTCCGACTGAAGTTAGCCGGCAATGCTCCATCGCTTCCCCCACTGTAAGGCCACCGCTAAGCACACCACCATCAAGAAATGTTGAGGTGTCGTCGCTAGGCCAAAGCAGTCTGGGAATCACAATATTTTCACGAGGAAACACTGAATCTAGGCCATCAACACCCTCACCATCACCAACCCCTTCTCAGTCAGTCAGGTCCAATGCTAGTTCCCCAATATGCAGCTCTCAAGTCCAGCTCACCCCACCAGATGCTCTCAGTAGGACAAGAAAGTACTCATCCTCTCATCCGCGTACACTGGCTTTGAATGCCTACATTGCCAAACTGATCTCATTAGAGATCATGCCCTTCCGTTTGGTTGAAAGCGAAGCTTTCTGCGACCTCATGGCCTACGCAGTCCCACGCTATGACCTACCCAGTCGGCACTTCTTTTCTCGAAAAGCCAACCCTGCCCTCTACCGGCATGTGAAAGACCGCATTGTCCATACACTAAAACAATCAGTGAGAGGAAAGGTGCACCTCACAACAGATGCATGGGCCAGTAGGCATGGCCAGGGCCGTTACGTGTCCATCACTGCACGCTGGGTTAATGTGGTGGATGTAGGCTCCACGGGGGACAGCGGCGGTGGAACAGTGCTGCCTAGCCCACGGTATAGGAAACAGTTGGCTGTAGGCATTTGACCCCCCTCCTCCTCCAGAAGCGAAAGCTCGTCGACAGAGCACAGTCGCACCAGCACTCCATCCATATCTGTCAGTGTTGAACACAAGGTGTCCCACTATCGAACAGCTACAGTAGTGGTAAGCGGCAGCAGGTTGTTTAAAAAATGATGTCTTAGGGCGACAGCAGACACACCGTGGAGGTACTGGCCGACTACTTGCATCGATAAAGTGAGTCATGGCTGGGCAGTCTACATCTTGAGCCAGGCAATGTAGTCAGCGATAATGGGTGGCATTTTGTGGCAGCCATAGCCCTTTCAAATCTCACACACATACCTTGCCTGGCTCACACCTTGAACCTGTTGGTGCAATGCTTCCAAAATAATTATCCAGAGTTAACAGCCCTGTTCCATAAGGTGCGAAGACTGTGCTCACACATCTGTCACTCGCCATTACACTCCAGTCGTATGCAGAAGATGCAGCGATCACTCAACCTCCCCAAGCACCGCCTAATCATAGACGTTGCTACAAGTTGGAACTCCACCATGCACATGGTTGAGAGACTGTGCGAACAGAGGCAGGCTGTAATGCATTTGTGGGAGGAAACACGGGCAGGCAGTTTGAGGGCAGACATGGAATTGTCTGGTGTGCAGTGGTCAAAGCTAAAAGACCTCTGTAAAGTCCTTCAGTGTTTTGAGGAATGCACATGGCTAGTAAGCGCAGACAAGGCCATCATAACCATGAGCATACCACTTATGCGTCTGCTCATGCAAACTTTGACGCACATTAAGGATCAGGCGTCTCCAGCTGAGGAGCAACAGGAGGAGTAGGGAAGCCTTGATGACAGTCAGCCATTGTCTGGTCAGGGAACTGTCATGGACGAGGTGGAGGAAGAAGAGGATGATGAGGAGGAGGATGAGGGGGATGATTATTTGGGGAGGAGGATGCTTCTCAGGGGGCAAGAGAAAATGTGGGTGTGCCAAGGTCAGGTACAGGGTTTGTGCGTGACTGGAGGGATGTGGATTTGCCAGAAATTGCTCCTTCACCCACCACTGGCAGTGCAGCATTGACACCTGGAACATTGGCCCACATGTGCATTGCCAAAATGATGAGGGATGACGACTACTGATTGGCCAGCATCCTCGATCCATGCTATAAAGGCAAATTACCCAACATCATGCCACAGGAGAACCTAGAGCTAATATTGGCTAACAAACAAGCAACTATGGTAAACCGTTTGATTGAGGCATTCCCAGCACACAGCAGCCGAGCTGGTTCTCCCACGAGCCGTAGTGGGCAAAATGGAAGAGGTGTTTGTGGTGCACACAGCCGAACTGGTGTTGGAGACAGGGGTTTCCTGACCATGTTGTGGTCTGATTTCTCAAGTACCACGCACACGACAGCTAATACAGAATCAATTGAAAGTGACAGGAGACAGCAGTTGTCAACTATGGTTACAAACTACTTCTCCTGCCATATTGAGGTTCTCCCTCACAGGTCATTCCCCTTTGATTATTGGGCCTCTAAACTGGACACATGGCCTGAATTGGCACAATATGCCTTACAGGAGCTCGCTTGCCCTGCTGGTAGTGTGCTATCTGAAAGAGTCTTCAGTGCTGCTGCATCAATCCTGACAGAAAAAAGGACCCGTCTGTCGACCCAAAATGTTGATGATCTAACCTTCATTAAAATGAACCATGCATTGGTTTCAAATGATTTTGTCCCACCTTCCCCTGATAACACATAGGTTGCCAGAAAAAAGGCTTGCTTTTGACCTCCTCTTCCTCCGACTTCTCCAATACCTCCATTTGCAGCTGCTGGAAGTCCAGCCTACACATCAACATATGCCATTTTTTAAACCTCCCTAACTTGGCTGCCCCCCCCAGGACCTGGGTCACCACCTGGCGCACTCGGGCAAGTGCTGTTGCCCTGAACAGGTGTGTGGCCCCTCCCTTGGGCGACGGCACTGGCACAGGGCCTCTCTGTTATGATTGAGTCACCGTAGGAGGCAGAAACAGAAGTGCTAGCTAAGTCCAGAAAACCAGAGAAGTTGGCAACTATCAGATTGCAGACCCCTGAACCTATCAACACAACTAGCAGTAGCCGTGGGGGGTTCCTACGATGACCTAGACCCCTCGATCACAGCCGGAGAGATACATAGGCCTAAAGAAGGAAAGGGGAAATCTAACTGCCCCAGAGCAGACCCCAAAGCAATAGGCAGCCCCCCACATATAATGACGGTGAAGCAAGATGAAAACACTTACACAGACAGAAAGACAGACTGAGCAAAGACGGGGCCAAAAACTACCTAGATAGGAACGGATAGGAAGGCTGCTGTCTGCAATCTGCCAAAACCCTATCAGAGACAAAAGCCAACAAGCTGATATAAAAAGGGCCCTGAAGCAACTAAGCTTCAAAACCTAAATCAGCACTCAGGTACTTTCAGAAGACAGAGCTAACGGAATACTGCACACTCCAGCAGGGAGTGGCAGAATCCAAAAAGCAAGAACAACGAAAACAAATCTTAAATGCAAAAAGGCAAAGCAAAAACTTAGCTTTAGGAGAGCAGGAATCAGACTGGTGTCCAAGAGTCCACAGAGAAATCACCCGCAGGGCAGAAAGGGCATAGGCTGCCTTATATCCAGTCAGTGACTCCACTCAGCCAATCGTCTTCATTAGTCCCAGGTGCCTGATAATCAGGCTCACTACCTTCCTTCACTAGAATAGGGAGTTCACCAGGCCTCAGTGACGGAGGGGAAAGTGAACTCACAACAGTACCCCCCCCTTGAGGAGGGGTCACCGAACCCTCAACAACTCTACCAGGGCGATCAGGGTGAGCCCGATGAAAGGCACGCACCAATCTTTTGGCATGAATATCAGAGGCAGAGACCCAGGAATTATCCTCCTGACCATAATCCTTCCACTTAACCAAATACTGGAGTCTCCGTCTAGCCAGATGGGAATCCAGAATTTTCTCTACCTCATATTCCAAGTTACCTTCAACAAATACAGGGTCCGGAGGTGCCACCTCAGGCACAACTGGCTCAACAAACCTCTTCAACAAGGACTTATGGAACACATTATGGATCTTAAATGTGACAGGAAGAGCCAAACGAAAAGAGACCGGATTAATAATCTCCAAAATCTTGTAAGGTCCAATAAATCTAGGCTTAAACTTAGGAGAAGCCACCTTCATAGCAATATTTTTTGATGATAACCACACCATATCACCAATCTTAAACTGGGGACCAATGGTCCTATGTTGATTGGAAAACCGCTGGGCCTTTTCCTGGGAGAGAGATAACTTATCCACCACTTGGTCCCAGATCTGGTGCATTCTCTCCACCACAGTGTCAACACCTGGGCAGGCAGAGGGCTCCACCTGCCCTGAAGAAAATCGAGGATGAAACCCAAAGTTACAAAAAAAAGGTGACATCAAAGTGGCAGAACTAGCTCTATTATTTAAAGCAAATTCGACCAAGGGCAAAAATGAAACCCAATCATCCTGATCAGCGGAAATAAAACATCTCAAATACGACTCCAAGGTCTGGTTTGTTCTCTCTGTCTGCCCATTGGTCTGAGGGTGAAAAGCAGAGGAGAAGGACAACTGAATTCCCAACTTGGAACAGAACGTCCTCCAAAATTTAGACACAAATTGAACTCCTCTGTCAGATACAATGTTCTCAGGAATGCCGTGCAAGCGAACCACCTGTTGCAAAGACAGGGGCACCAACTCAGAGGAAGATGGCAACTTAGGGAGTGGTACAAGATGAACCATCTTAGAGAACCCATCACAAATCACCCAAATAACAGTCATTCTTTGAGAGACCGGCATATCAGAGATGAAATCCATTGAAATATGGGTCCATGGCCTCCTGGGGACCGGCAAAGGCATCAACAACCCACTAGAGCGAGAACAAGATTTAGACCGGGAGCAAGTCCCACAGGACTGCACAAAATTCCTGACATCATGAGACAAGGTGGGCCACCAAAAAGAGCGACTCACCAGATCTCTAGTACCAAAAATACCTGGATGACCAGCCAATGCAGAGCAATGAACTTCAGACATCACTCTCTTCTTCCACTGGTCAGGAACATACAACTTTTCACTAGGGCAATGCTCAGGTTTGTCCTCCTGGAACTCTTGCAGAGCAAGTCTCAAATCGGGCGAGATGGCAGAAAGAACTACCCCTTCGCCTAAGATGGTAGCAGGCTTGGTCACCACAGGAGAATCAGCAAATAAACTCCTAGAGAGGGCGTCTGCCTTGACATTCTTAGTTCCAGGAAGGAAAGAGACCACAAAATCAAAACGTGTAAAAAACAAGGCCCACCTAGCCTGTCTAGGGTTCAAGCGTTTAGCCGACTCTAGGTAAATCAAATTTTTGTGGTCAGTGAGGACCACAACTTGATGTTTGGCTCCCTCCAACCAATGTCTCCACTCCTCAAATGCCCATTTCATGGCCAACAGTTCCCGATTTCCCGCATCATAGTTACGATCAGATGAAGAGAACTTTCGGGAAAAGAAAGCACAGGGATTCATTTTAGATGTTACCGGATGCTTTTGGGACAACACCGCTCCTGCACCAATCTCAGAAGCATCCACCTCTACCTGGAACGGGAGTGAGACATCAGGTTGCCGCAGAACCGGGGCGGAGGTAAATCTACGCTTCAGCTCCTGAAAGGAAGCAACCGCCTCCGGAGACCAATTCAACACATCCGCACCCTTCCTGGTCAGGTCAGTCAATGGTTTGGCAATACTAGAAAATTTTGCTATAAATTTCCGATAAAAATTAGCAAAACCCAAAAACTTCTGGAGGGCCTTCAAAGAAGTGGGCTGAACCCAATCATAAATGGCCTGTACCTTGGCCGGGTCCATTTCAATAGTTGACGGAGACAAAATAAATCCCAAAAAAGAAATCCTCTGTACTCCAAAAAGGCATTTTGATCCTTTGACATACAGAGAATTCTCTCTCAAGGTCCGGAACACAGTCCGAATATGTTCCACATGACAATCCCAATCCTTGGAGAAGATCAAAATATCATCCAGATAGATAATCAAAAATTTAATCGACAAAGTCTCGGAAAATATCGTTCATGAAGCACTGGAAGACAGAAGGGGCATTAGTGAGCCCAAAAGGCATCACCAGGTACTCAAAATGTCCCTCCGGAGTATTAAACGCCGTCTTCCATTCATCCCTCTGCTTAATGCGGATAAGATTATACGCCCCCCTGAGGTCAAGCTTGGTAAACCAGCAAGCACCTCTGACTCTAGAGAATAGATCCGAAATCAGGGGTAACGGATACTGATATTTAATAGTAATTTTATTGAGGGCACGATAATCAATACAAGGCCTTAAAGAACCATCCTTCTTGGCCACAAACAAAAAAAACGGCACCTAAGGGTGAAGAGGATGGTCTAATATGACCCTTCTCCAACGCCTCCTTAATATAGGACCGCATAGCCTCGTGCTCGGGTACAGATAAATTGAAGAACCGACCCTTAGGAAATTTACACCCCGGGCTTAGTTCAATTGCACAGTCATAACTCCTATGAGGAGGCAAGGACGCAGACTCATTCTCACTAAATACATCATAGAAGTCCGCCAAATAGTCAGGAACCTCATGCGACTGAGGAGAGGTGGAAAAAACCGGAGCCTCACTAAAGGTACACCGGCAACCCCAACTCACCACAGAGACAGACTTCCAATCCAAAACTGGATTATGAATCTGCAACCAGGGAAACCCCAGAACAACGGCATCATGCAGACCATGCAACACCAAAAATCTGCAATTTTCTTGGTGGTCTGGGGCGACCCGCATGACCAACTGGGTCCAAAACTGAGGTTTATTTTTAGCCAGAGGGGTAGCATCAATCCCCCTCAAAGGGATAGGCGTCTGCAGAGGTGTCAACGGAAATCCACAACGTTTAGCAAAATCCAAGTCCATTAGGTTTAGCGCTGCTCCCGAATCCACAAAAGCCTTGGCGGAAAATGTGGACAGGGAACAGATCAGAGTAATCGCCAAAAGAAACTTAGGCTGAACCCCACCAACAGAAAAAGTGTGTGCAAAGCGTTTCTCACGTTTAGGACAAACAGAAATAATATGTGAGGCATCTCCACAGAAAAAACACAGCTTATTACGCCTTCTGAATTCCTGACGTTGCGCCTTAGACAAAACTCTATCACATTGCATAGGTTCAGATGTCTGTTCAACCGGTGGCAACACCTCTCGTGTAATCCTGCATTCACGTAAATGCCGATCAACCTGAATGGCTAAAGACATAGAATCGTCCAGACCAGAGGGAACAGGAAATCCCACCATAGTATCTTTTACGGCTTCTGACAAACCCTTCCGAAAGAGAGCAGCCAAGGCACTATCATTCCAGGTAGTAAGGACCGCCCACTTTCGGAACTTTTGACAGTACAACTCTGCAGATTCTCGACCTTGGTTCAATGCTAACAGGGTCTTTTCAGCCTGATCAATAGCATTAGGTTCGTCGTACAGCAACCCCAAGGCTTGAAAAAATGCATTCACATTAGTCAGAATAGGGTCATCTGGTTTCAAAGAAAACGCCCAATCCTGGGGATCGCCGCGCAGCAAAGAGATGACAATTTTAACCTGCTGCGCGGGGCTCCCTGACGAGTTAGGCTTCAAAGCAAAAAATAATTTACAATTATTTTTGAAACTCAAAAATTTAGATCGATCCCCAAAAAATACATCAGGTGTGGGGATCTTTGGTTCAACAGCATGTGAATGAGCAAGATAGGCGGAAATTCCTCGCACTTCAGCAGCGAGCTGCTCCACACGATCAGACACTTGCTTTATCTCCATTGAGAGAAAAAAAAATTCCCCCTACGGCCTCAGAGATATAGAGGAAAGAATATACACACTCCTTTTTTTTTTTTTTTTTTTTTAAACACAATTCTTTCCTGCTATTGAGTACCCAAGATCTGCGGTTAGGCGGGTGATTCTGTTATGATTGAGTCACCGTAGGAGGCAGAAACAGAAGTGCTAGCTAAGTCCAGAAAACCAGAGAAGTTGGCAACTATCAGATTGCAGACCCCTGAACCTATCAACACAACTAGCAGTAGCCGTGGGGGGTTCCTACGATGACCTAGACCCCTCGATCACAGCCGGAGAGATACATAGGCCTAAAGAAGGAAAGGGGAAATCTAACTGCCCCAGAGCAGACCCCAAAGCAATAGGCAGCCCCCCACATATAATGACGGTGAAGCAAGATGAAAACACTTACACAGACAGAAAGACAGACTGAGCAAAGACGGGGCCAAAAACTACCTAGATAGGAACGGATAGGAAGGCTGCTGTCTGCAATCTGCCAAAACCCTATCAGAGACAAAAGCCAACAAGCTGATATAAAAATGACCCTGAAGCAACTAAGCTTCAAAAACTAAATCAGCACTCAGGTACTTTCAGAAGACAGAGCTAACGGAATACTGCACACTCCAGCAGGGAGTGGCAGAATCCAAAAAGCAAGAACAACAAAAACAAATCTTAAATGCAAAAAGGCAAAGCAAAAACTTAGCTTTAGGAGAGCAGGAATCAGACTGGTGTCCAAGAGTCCACAGAGAAATCACCCGCAGGGCAGAAAGGGCGTAGGCTGCCTTATATCCAGTCAGTGACTCCACTCAGCCAATCGTCTTCATTAGTCCCAGGTGCCTGATAATCAGGCTCACTACCTTCCTTCACTAGAATAGGGAGTTCACCAGGCCTCAGTGACGGAGGGGAAAATGAACTCACAACACCTCTCATAGTACAATAAAGTGTCTCTGACGGTGAGGGGCCCCACACGCCGTCAGACACACTGGTGTACTATGAGGGGCCCTGTGCCAGTACCAGCGACCAAGAGTGGGTCCCCCCTGCTTGCTCAGGGACACAGCACTTGCAATACTTTCCTCTCCCTGCTCCACCGCTGTGTAGTCTGGGCAGTTAAATCCTTCACAGGGACGGCCACTACAAATTTGGTGTACTGATCGATGATGGTTAAAATGTAGCTATGTCCTGTCCTGCTGGCCTCTACCTTCAGATTACCAATGGATACCATTTGTAATGGACATCAACTCACAATCAGATGCAGTGGTGCTTTATGATCACCTTTCACAGTTTTCATAGTCACAGACGTGTGACATTCCTACCACCATTTTTCAATGTCTCCTCTCATAGCAATCCAATAGAATCCCCTATGGCCTGTGGCTTCTGTGTTTTGCACTCCAAAGTGACCAGACAGATCATGATAGACAGTGAGGACCATGTCTACAGCTCTCCCTGTGATCACAATTTGATGGAGATGAGTAACGTTGATGGGATCGACGCTACTGCGATACAGCAACCCTTTCTTCACTAATTTCCGTTTTTGCTGTATCCACAGTAAAAGTAATTGAGGGTCAGCATCGCCTCTGCAAATTCTCCCTGGTGGTTTTCCCGTGATTAGTAATTCCAACATTTCTGAAATCACTCAACTTTCCATCTGTACTTTTATCCATCTAGCTTCCTGTAGCGGAGAGTCTGGACTGGCTTACTGAGACTGAGATATATATGAAGATTTCAAAGTTCCCCAACACTGTATACTGGTGTACGTTTCGAATACATTTCCCTTTTTCTCATTTTTATATTCTAGTGTAATCCATACTGAGCCTGTGAGAGTTTGTGTCTTAGGGTACCGTTACACCTAGCGATGCACCAGCGATCTCGACTAGCGATATGACGCTGTCAAGATCGCTGGTGCATCGCTAGGTGGTCGATAGTGAGCTGCCACACAGGCAGATCTCACCAGCGACATCGCAGGGGACAGGGATCGCTACTTACCTGTCAGACGCGGCGATCCTGCGTCCTCCCGCCCGCATCCACGCGTCGCTCGTCGGCGCCACAGGAATGGTCCAGGAGCTTCTCGCGCCATCAGCAATAACCAGCGGGGGAGCCGGTCGGAGGTAAGTATCACATGCAGCGATATCGCTAGCAATATCGCTATAACGTCACAAAATCGGTGACGTTACAGCGATATTGCTAGCGATATCGTAGTGTGTAACGGAGGCTTTACTCTGGTAAAATATAAGGAGATTTAAAATGACACCAACACTGTATGCAGCTGAACGCTTGTAAAACATTATCATTTTACAAGTTTTTATATTCTTATCTAATCCATACTGAGCCTGTAATTGTCTTTGTCTGAATCCTGAAATATAGATGGAGATTTACAATTACCCCTAGACTGGTTACACCTGGGATCTGCTGATACAGTACCTTTTTCCAACATTTTGTATTGCGGTTAAATCCATACTGACTGATAGATTGCCAAATAATAGAAGACAGAGATGCCCGTATGAAAGGTTCTGCAGCCCTGAGACCACCTTCCAAAGCCCGGCTGGACTCAAAAAAACCCGCTTCTTCCGCTTGCGAGGACAATTACCGAAAACGCTACCACTGTGAATGAGATAAAGAATCAGCAATGGAATTCCTAATGCC
Source organism: Dendrobates tinctorius (assembly GCF_039654945.1). Classification (NCBI taxonomy): domain Eukaryota; kingdom Metazoa; phylum Chordata; class Amphibia; order Anura; family Dendrobatidae; genus Dendrobates; species Dendrobates tinctorius. The sequence continues at coordinate 20,433,223 of NW_027361765.1, read as the reverse complement.
TGCCAACTGATAAGCCATCACATGAGCATTTAGGGATAAACAAGTCAAAATTAACTGCAGCAGGAATCAAATCACTGGAGGAGAGGACGCCGTCAAGCTGTTAATGGAACACACAACTCCCATGTTGTCACAATTAAAACGGATCCTTCTGTCCCAAAACTCCTCCTTCCATGGGTTCACAGCCACCAGTATAGGCAAAATATCCAACAAAGCAATATTCCTAACAAGGCCCGGTTGAAACCACTCCTCAGGTCACGCAGCCGCGCACCACAGGCCCCTAAAATATGACCCAAAACATACTCCATCACACGCATCTATGAACAACTCCAAGTCATCATTTACAACTGCCTCCTCCATGAGCAAAAAACGTCCATTGTATTGCTCCAAAAAATAGTCCCACAATTCCAAATCAGCCTTATGTTCATTGTAAAGCCGAACAAAATCCCGTATCCCGCTGTGCGTCGACTCCAGAGCTTCCCCTCAGACCCTCTGTCCCCAGAGGTCCACCACCTTGTAAAACAGGCTTTCTCGACGATGCCGCCCTCCCGGGGAACTCCGTTCTGGGCTCTTTACTTCTCCGGCCCCCACTGAGGCAAGTGGGCTGCACAGCCACGGGGGCTTCCGCCTGTGGACACCCACCCCCCGCAACCCCCACCAACTGCCTGACGCACCGTCTATGCTGATCCACCGCCGTTGTTCTGGTCAGGGTGCCCGAGGTACTGGGCATAGCTGACAGCCTCGGGCGATGGGAGCTGCTGCCCGATGACCCCCCCCTCCAGGTAACTCCCACTGCCACCCCAAGAAGAGGAGGCAGACCGCCCAGCTCCATGACGGCCTGCCGTGACGTCATTGTTCATTGCCGACCCGGCAAGTGCAGGCCCCGCCTCCGCTCTGCTCGGGGAGAAGGACTTGCAATTGCCACTGGACCCAGCCCAGGCTCATGGATTCCTCAATCCCGGGGCCTGCCCGCACGCTTACCAGCAGGTACCCGACCCAGAGGGTCCCTGGAAGGGGCACCATCACCGGCACTGGGTCCTGGGATCTGCGTTGGGGGATAAACGCTCCGTGGCCCTTGACCACCGCCTCGCATGGGAAGAGACACCAGCGGTCAACCTGCTGCTTCCACCGATGATCCCCGCGACCTGCTCCTCGATCCACCCGGCAGGCTGCCTCTCCAATCCAGCTGATATGGACTCCATGCCGTACGGGCGTGGGACAGTCTCTGTGGCTCCGTAGCAGGAACTGAGGTAACTGCCCCATAAGTCCACTTCAAATCCCCCCCTTATTTTCATACTCCACCCCCAAGGGACAGTTAACCTCCTCCCTCCAACCCACTGTCATGTGGGCCTCCACTTACGCTGCTGGGGAGGGGGGGTTTTGGCTCGCTCTGGCCCCTGTATCTAGGGAGACACTTAGGCCTGTAAACAGAAGTTCTTATGTGCTTATGCTGAATGCAATTGTTGGGTACAGTTAGTGTGCAGTGACAGGGGAGGATTTTCTTGTGTGCAGCAGCGCTGATTATTAGCCTGCCTTAAAGCAGTATTGCTGTGTGTACACTGCTGTGTAGACTGCTTTTTACACAGCACTAATACTCTTATTCTTTTTTTCTACACAGTGAACGAATGTTCATTATTTCCCACACGGTATAGAGCTGTACGTTCCTCACACAGTACCGTGTCCCGGCTGGTATCACGGAGAAATACATGCTGACTATCTGTATGTGACTCCGGAAATATATAGGGCGATTTACATTTTCACTTATACTATATACACCTGGTATCTGCTGATACAGTACCTTTGTTCAAAATTTTTTACTATGGTATAATCCATAGTGAGTGAGCGTGTGTGGTTTAGTCCTTCAATATATACGTAGATAAAAAGTTTACCCTATACTATATACACCTCCTATTTTGTGATATAGTACCTTTGATCGACATTTTGTATTACGGTTAAATCCGTACTGAGTGAGCGTCTGAGGGTGACTATGGAAATAGATACGCAGTTTTAAATTGTACCCTATAATATATATATACACTTGCTATCTGCTTATCCTGTACCTTTTTTCAACATTTTGTATTATGCTCAAATACAGACTAAATGAGCGTGTGAGGGTGACTCCGGAAATAGATCCCGAGATGTAAAATTTGCCCAACACTGGATACAGCAGTATGCTAATGATACAGTACTCTTTCTTGCTATTTATATTTTGGTGTAATCCATACTGAGCCTGTGAACATCTGTCTGTAACTCCAGAAATATATTTGTAGATTTAAGATTACCCCAACACTGTATACAGCTGTATGCTTGTGATACTTTACCCATTTACTGCATTTTATATTGTGGTCTAATCCATACTGAGCCAGTGAGAGTCTGTTTCTGACTATGGAAATATATACTGAGATTTACAATGACCCCTACACTGTATACAGCTGTGCGCTTCTGATCTATTACCCTTTTACTGCTTTTTATATTGTGTAATCCATACTGACACTGCGAGCGTCTGTGTCTGCCTCCTGAAATAAATACAGAGATTTATGTTTAAACAATACTATATCTACCTTGTATCTGGTGACACAGTACCCTTTTTCTACTTTTTATATTCTTGGCTAATGCATACTGGGACTGAGAGCGTCTGTGTCTGCCTCCTGAAATGTCTACGGAGATTTAGAATGTTTAAACTATACTATACAGTATATACCTTGTATCTGGTGATACTGTATCCTTTTTCTACTTTTTAGATTGTTGTCGAATCCATACTGGCCATGACAGCGTCTGTGTCTGCCTCTTGAAATATATATGTAGATTTAGAATGTTGAAACAATACTATATATCACTGGTATCTGGTGTTAAAATGAAACGCCATGCAGGGCCGGGGGTTACCCAGTACCGGGCCTTTCAGGCTCTTTAAAGGGGGAAGTATGCCACGGTGGTGATTGGGACCCCGTCCGTGGCCCTGGGTGTCCAATAAAGAAAATGACAGTTCAGATGAGGTGGAAGATGGTATGATAATTAATTTGGAAAAGGGGGATCGTGACGCCATCTGTGGTACTCAGCTAGGGTAGCCGACGCTGCAGTACAGATCCTCTGGGATGGTATTAAAGCAGCCAAGATGATGAAGATCTCCATGGGCAGAGCTGTATCCCAGCGAAGTTGAGATGGTGTTTGTGAGCCGTTGACGGTGATGGTGAGTGCAGCGTGTGTAGCAGGCGAGTTGTAAAAGACACCAAGGACACAGTTGGGTGCAGTTTCTGTTGGGTGCAGTTTCAGACTAGCTCCACCCACCAACTGTCACCTTGCTCTCTCTGATTGGATGCCCACAATCACTCCACTACCTAAGCTCCTCCCACTGTACCTACCTTCCACACTAACCCCCAACACCCTTTCCTAGTCAGTCTGGGATGAGGACATCCTCCCGCCGGGTACACCCAGAAAGCACTGACTAACTAGTGTGTGTGTTGAGTGCAGGGTTAGGAGTCCTGAGTGGTGATTCCTCCTTACCTGAGGGTGGGTAACCACACCTTTGGATGAGGTGCAGTACCTCTGTGGCGACCGTACCCTCAGGGGCGCCATAGTACCCTTTCTCAACTTTCTATATTGTTGTCGGATCCATACTGGGCCTGAGAGCGTCTGTGTTTGCCTCCTGAAATGTATACGGAGATTCAGTATGTTTAAACTATACTATATACTGTATACCTTGTATCTAGTGATACTGTACTCTTTTGCAAATTTTTATATTATTGTCTAATCCATGCTGAGCCTGTGAATGTCTGTGTCTGACTCATACCTCGGCAAAGGAATACGTGGATTTCGTCCGCGCTGCCCAAATGATGAAATTCCAGAAGGTTAATAAAGTTTGACAGTGGTTTATTCTACGTGTTTCAAGGTTTTTTGCAACCTCTTCTTCAGGAAATACCACATGAAGCATACATAGGTAGTGCTTTAAGTACACACAGATTTCAAAAAATGAGCTCCAAACAGTCAGATGACACATGTCAAATTTCATAGTTAGCAGACAGTATAAAAATTCATAGTAATAGTTAGAAACTGTTCTTATATTGACATGTCTATTCTAATTTCACAGGTTATTGAACAAAAGGAAAAAAAAATAAAGAAAATTATAAAACACATATATTCTGAGCAAGAAAAGCAAATCTCGGACACAAACTCCTAGAGATATGCCTCAGCTTCCTCCAGATTTGCTGCTTGACAATTAGACCACTCAGCTATGCTAACAGGTTCCTATAAGTGTATCCAATGTGGAAGAGACACATGTTGAAATAAACCATTAGTTAAAAATTAAATTGTAAGGATCTAAATTTTAATCAATTGAAAATAAATGTTTTATTAATAAAAAAAAAAAAAGGGGGGAATCAGTCATCTGCCAAAGCTCAGTGGCAGAGTTGGAAGGACAATGTGTTCCACACCCGCAATATTGCATACACCTTCAGGATCGTACCACAGGAGGAGCACAACGTGCTTCTCCAAATACCACATGGCTGTTAAAAACTCCAGCACAGAGTCAAATTATACAGCGACCAGTGCTAGTATAAGTCACATACCAAAGTTTAAAAAAAAATTAAAAAATTCACTCCTTCAGCAGCATTAACACCACACCATAAAATACCTGATGGGTTTATTATTTAATTGTTACAAAAGATCTTATTCATGTTTTATAAGGGAAGTATTTTTAATGTACGTTTATATATTTATTTCCATCATACTACTTTATGTCTACTAAGCCCTTTAAATTTAGAGACTTATTAACTATTAGTGCTCCACAGTAATAGGAATAAACCGATGGTGCTGCGGTTAGAAAATTGGGTGAGTAACCTAGCCCCTGTTTTTTGTTTTTTTTTCTTTCAATTTCTTCTATTCTATCTCCACTCAGAGAAATAATAGTTCTACAGAGCATTAACTCCTCTCCTCTTTCTGGGCTTGTCCTTGGCCCCAGTAAAATAAATACTGGTATATTTATTTTTTTAAGATTGTTAATAATGTTCCTCTCAGAAATAATTGCATATAACCAATCATTCCTTTGTCCTAAAGAAATCATCCTCTGACATGATTTGCTATCCTCAGGTGGTGTTAATAATGCTGCTGAAGGAGTTAATTTTTTTTTAAACTTTGGTATGTGACTTATACTAGCGCTGGTCGCTGTATAATTTGACTCTGTGCTGGAGTTTTTAACAGCTATGTGGTATTTGGAGAAGCACTGTGTACTCCTCCTGTGGTGCGATCCTGAAGGTGTATGCAATATTGCGGGTGTGGAGCACATTGTCCTTCCAACTCTGCCACTGAGCTTTGGCAGATGAATGATTCCCCCCCTTTTTTTACTTTTCCCTTTATTCTAATTCATCATTAAATAGGAATAATAAGCCGAACCTAAGTTTAAAAAAAAATATATATATATATATATATATATATATATATATTTCTATATTTTTTATTAATAAAACATTTATTTTTACTTGATTAAAATTTAGATCCTTACAATTTAATTTTTAACTAATGGTTTATTTCAACATATGTCTCTCCACATTGGATACTCTTGTAGGAACCTGTTAGCGTAGCTGAGTGGTCTAATTGTTAGGCAGCAGATCTGGAGGAAGCTGAGGCATATCTCTAGGAGTTCATGTCCGAGATTTGCTTTTCTTGCTCAGAATATATGTGTTTTTAATTTTCCTTATTTATTTTTTTTCCTTTTGTTCAACAACCTGTGAAATTAGAATAGACATGTCAATATAAGAACAGTTTCTAACTATTACTATGAATTTTTATACTGTCTGCTAACTATGAACTTTGACATGTGTCATCTGACTGTTTGGAGCGTATTTTTTTGAAATCTGTGTGTACTTAATGCACCACCTATGTATGCTTCATGTGGTATTTCCTGAAGAAGAGGTTGCAAAAAACCTTGAAACGCGTAAAATAAACCGCTGTCAAACTTTATTAACTTTCTGGAATTTCATAATTTGGGCAGCGCGGACGAAATCCATGTATTCCTTTGCAGAGCTCGGTTTCAGATAGTCGGTGACCAACTTGTGGATCTGCAGCAGCCCTTATCTATACATGCTTTGAATACCTACTACCAGGTGAGCAGATTTTTGTCAAACTGCTTACTTTATTTGTGGGATAAGACCCTATATTGCGCTTGTGTCTCCCTCGTTCCTCACAATACTGTGTCTGACTCATGAAATATATAAGGAGATTTACAATTATCCCTAGACTGTATAGAGCTGTCCGCTTCTGAAACAGTACCATATATCTGCTCGTATTTTGAGTCCATTTTCACAAAAATTATTAAGTATGGTGGAAGAGGCTGCGGACATGGGTGTGGGGGGCCAGCTGGTACTGATGGTGGTGGTGGTGCATCTGCTGGTAGTGCCAAAAGCACAATAGCAGCTAAGGAAGGATGTGTTGAGCCTGCGTCATCGTCTGGCACAAGAAGGCCTTTAAGGCTCCCTTTTCTGGGAGTAGGTAAACTGCTTTTAAAGCCAGAGCATCAGGAACTGGTTTTGCCTTACATTGCCGAAACAACCTCCAGCTCTATCGCCTCCTCTTCTGAAGTTTAGAATAATGCAAGCACTGAGTCATCAGTGCAGGCTTCTGGTCAGGAACCACCCCTTTCCTTGTCTCCTTCACCCCCACCAAAAGTGAAAGATGCGACAGCCCACACTTCAGATCAATCCATGGAGCTCTTTTCACATTCCATGCCTGTGTTATCAAGTGAAATCCTGAATTCCCAAGTCCAAGATGAATCTGACATGGAGTGCACTGATGCACAGCCACTGCTAGATGATTCTGCTGGTACATTCACCCACAGCACTACATTCCCCTCGCACTCTACAGAGCCAGAATGTGACACTGATGAAACTCAGGTGCCCCTTCCCGCATACTATACCACCTTACACGGTGACACAGAGGAAGGTGCAGGTGAAAGTGCCGGTTCCGTGAGCAGGTGGGGGGTCTTAATCATGGGCGACGACAGTGGTACAGGGCCCCTCATAGTACGCAAAAGTGTCTCTGCCGGTGGGAGGGCCCACTCACCATCACACATACCGTCGTACTATGAGGGGCCCTGTGCCAGTGCCGTCGCCCGTGAGTGGGCCCCCCATGCTTGCTCAGGGCCACAGCACTTGCAATACTTACCTCTCCCTGCTCCACCGCCATGACGTCTTCCGCCTTTCCTGAGATTGACATTCAGGTTAGAGAGTGTGATGACATCACATATGTATGTCCTCTACCAAAACAGTACAAGTGCAGAGAGCTTTAAAATGGCAATGCTGAGGAGTCCAGGGTAGAGCACTGCCCAGCGAGGAGAGGTATTTAATTTTTTTAAATGTTGGGAGCATTTTTTGGGGAGCAATATACACTGGAGAATGATATATGGGCCCATCTGTTACGGTGTTAGGAGGAAAAATAAAGATGTACCTGAAAGTGGACCCTCTGGGTCACGGCTCCAGAGCCCCCGGGGGCGAGTGCCCAGGTCAGGACCACCCCCTATACAGGGAGTGTTAGGGACAGACCTCCAGGGGATAGAGCCGCAACAGCCAGAATCAAAGGGACGACTGAGGCAATAGAGGGTAGGAAGGCACAGACGTCCGATAAGCAGAGCACCGGGCATGCGCAGAGACCATGAGGGTTACTGGACCGGAGAGCCGGGGGAGCACAGAACTGGAGGCTGTAAAGGCAAAGAAGCACGATGAAGTACAAGGCATAGGAAGGCAGACAACAGAGATGGAGAGGGGAGAGCAGGAGGCAGGACAGAGGAGGGAAAGCACTAGGGAGACTGGGAGTGCAGAGTACAGGAGAGACTGGCCGAGACAAAGCAGGCAAGTGGACAAGGGAGAACCAGAGGAACTAAACACAGAACGGACAGAGGACGGGAGGGGGCCTGAGGACACAGTGGATGCCGCACCAGACAGCATCACCGCATAAGATAACCAGGCGCCTTACCAGAGCAGGTGCCGAGCATATGTAGCGGTGGACGCCGCCATGTTGGGGGCGGGGCCAACGCGTCATACTACCAAGGAGGCCGCGCACTGTGTGCACGTACCCGACGCCGTAGGAGCCGGAGGCCGGGCGCGGGGACGCGCTGGGAAGCAGGAGCGCGCCGGGCAGAGCGCTCAGAGAGGTGAGCAGGAGCCGTGACAGTACCCCCCTCTTTACGCCCCCTCCTCCTAACGTTGGAGAGAAACCGTCTCATGATGCGGGGAGCATCAATATTCTCCTGGGGTTCCCATGATCTCTCCTCTGGACCAAAGCACTTCCAATCAATCAAAAACAGTCTTTCCTTTAACAGTTTTCATAGAAAAAATATCTCTTACCTCAAAGGTGTTATCCTAACTACATGGTTGGGAGGTTTGAGAAGGTGCAGAATGAAAGTGGTTAAACACGGCTGGTTTAAAGGAGAGATACATGGAAGGTGTTGGGAATCTTTAGTGAGACGGGTAATCTCAACTTGTAGGCCACGTCGTTGATGCGGCTTAAGACCTCAAAGGGACCAATGTAACGTGGACCTAACTTGTAGGATGGAATTTTCAACCTGATATGTCGGGAAGCTAACCAAACCTTATCCCCAGGGTGATACGGGGGGAACGTCTAGCCGTCTCTTGTCGACATACCACTTCATTCTGAGGCTGGCACTCTCAAGAGCCACTTTGGTCTCCCTCCAAATCTGAGAGAAGTCCACAGACAAGGAATCTGCTGCCGGCACACCCGAGGTGGGGGACACGGGAAGAGGAATGCCAGGGTGTTGACCAAAAACCACAAAAAAAGGAGATTTGGAGGAGGCTTCACTTGGATGATTGTTGTAGGTGAATTCCGCCCAAGGAAGGAGAGAGACCCAGTCGTCTTGATGAGCATTGGAAAAATGCAGAAGGTAAGATGTTAACGCTTGGTTGACTTGCTCGACTTGACCATTCGACTGAGGGCGATAGGCTGAGGAGAGATCCAATGTTATCTTGAGCAATCCGCAGAGAGCTCACCAGAAACGGGAGGTAAACTGGACTCCTCGATCTGAGACAATATGCTGAGGGAAACCATGGAGGCGAAAAATGTGAAGCAAAAGATCTTTGCCAACTCGGGAGCGGTAGGAAGACCAGGCAGAGCGATGAAGTGGGCCATTTTGGAAAATCGATCCACGACCACCAATATCACAGTACATCTAGACGAAGGAGGCAAGTCAGTGATGAAATCCATGGCAATATGAGTCCATGCGTTTGCAGGTATAGGTAAGGGATGCAGGAGTCCTGCAGGAGCATGCCGGGGAACCTTATTCCAGGCGCAAGAAGCACAGGAGATGATGAAGTCTTGGACATCTTTGCGAAGCGAAGGCCACCAGTAATGGCAGGAAGCAAGCGAGAGAGTCTTGTTAACTCTGGCATGTCCAGAGAATCTTGATGAGTGACTCCAGTGCAGAACCTTTAATCTATCTCCACTCTGAACAAATTTCTTACCAGATGGTGGGGAGACCAGGCTTACGGGAGCCACGGTAAGGATCTTGGCAGGGTCAGTGAGACGGATTGGACCCTCCTCCTTGTCAATAGACAGGAAGGACTGTGAAAGAGCATCCGCCTTGATGTTCCTCTCCCCGGGTCGGAAGTGGAGTTCGAAGTCAAATCTTTCAAAAAACAGTGACCATCTGGCCTGTCGAGGGTTGAACCTCTGGGCGGACTGAAGATAGGCCAAATTCTTGTGATCCATGAAAATGATGAACAGATTGAGAGCACCCTCAAGAAGGTGGAGCCATTCCTCAAGAGCCATCTTTATGGCCAAGAGTTCTCTATCTCCCATGGCATAGTTACGTTCGGGAGCGGAGAAAGCCTTAGAAAAGAATCCGCAGGTAAGTGTGCAGCCCGAGGAGGATTTCTGCAGAAGAACTGCTCCAGCTCCACCGAGGATGCGTCAACCTCGAGGATGAATGGCCTGCTGGCATCCGGGCGATGAAGTACAGGAGACTTAGCAAATTCTTGCTTCAGGGCCTCGAAGGCAGCCTCTGCTTCAGAGGGCCAATGATTGGGATCGGCCCTTTTGCGGACAAGAGCTGAGATGGGTTTAGACAAAGAAGAGAAATGAGGGATAAATTGCCTATAATAATTGGCAAAACCCAAAAACCGCTGAATTGCCTTGACTCCGAGGGGACGTGGCCAATTGAGAACTGCCGAGACTTTCTCAGGATCCATCTCTAATCCCGAGTTCGAAACAATGAAACCAAGAAAAGGCAATGAAGTTTGCTCAAAGAGGCATTTCTCCAACTTGGCAAAGAGGTGATTCTCTCTGAGACGTAGAAGGACTTGGCGGACGTCTCGGCGATGTGTGGCCAGATCAGGAGAGAAGACCAAGATGTTGTCTAGGTGGACTACGACACAGGAGTAGAGGAGATCCTGAAAGACCTCATTAACGAGTTCTTGGAATACTGCAGGTGCATTGCAAAGCCCAAAGGGCATAACCAAATACTCGTAGTGTCCATCTCGCGTGTTAAACGCAGTCTTCCACTCATCCCCGGAGCGTATGCGAACCAGATTGTAGGCCCCTCGTAGATTAAGCTTAGTGAACAAACGCGCCCCCTTCAAGCGATCAAAAAGCTCAGAGATGAGAGGTAGTGGATACTTATTCTTCACCGTGATACAATTCAAGCCACGATAATCAATGCACGGGCGCAGGGACCCATCTTTCTTTTTTACGAAAAAGAAGCCTGCTCCTGCAGGGGACGAAGACTTCCGAATGAAGCCTCTGGCTAAGTTGTCCTGGATGTATTCAGACATGGCTTGGGTCTCAGCCAGGGAGAGAGGATAAATCCTACAACGAGGTGGAATGGTACCAGGAACGAGCTTGATGGGGCAGTTGTAGGGACGGTGCGGAGGAAGAGTCTCAGCCTCTTTCTTGTCAAAAACATCCAAAAAATCATGGTACACCGATGGTAATCCATGAGGAACAAGAGAAGGATGAGGGACACCTATGGGATGCACCGACAGCAGACACCGAGCCTGACAAGACTCCCCCCAGCGCAAGACGTTGCCACTATGCCAAACTAAGGTGGGCTCGTGGAGCCGCAGCCAAGGAAGACCAAGCAGGATAGGGTGAGAAATACCTGCTAAGACGTAAAACGTAATTTTCTCCTTGTGCAGCGCCCCCACCTGCAACTCCACTTCATGAGTAACTAAAGTAACAGTCTCTAGCAGGGGTCGACCATTTACGGAGGCGAGAACTTGCGGTTTTTGCAAGGTCCTCACGGGAACAGAAAGCTTATTAACCTCCTCTAGCCTAATAAAATTCCCGGAGGCACCTGAGTCCACATAGGCCACCAGAGAAGCCCGCTTTCTACCAACATGCAAGAGGACAGACAACGTGAGAGGAAGAGAGGTATCATATACACCTAGGGAGGCCTCTCTTACCTGGCCTAGGCGGAGAAGTTTTCCGGACGCTACCGCAGTAGAAACACTGACCGTGGACGCTCCTCTCCCTACGACGCTGGTCAGAGAGCTTCAGGCGATCCATCTGCATAGGTTCGGGTGCCGGAGGTGAAGGGAGACTCCTAGGTCGAGGACTGGGTGGCCTGCGGACAGAAGAAAATGGACGAGAGATCCTTTTCTCCCTGGCACGCTCTTGAAAGTGGAGATCAATTTGGGTAGCTAAAGAGATCAAATCCTCGAGAGCTGTTGGGGTGTCACGACCAGCGAGCTCATCCTTTATGCGACTTGAGAGGCCTCGACAGAAAGCGCCCACCAAGGCCTCATTATTCCAACCTAAGTCTGAGGAGAGAGTCCTAAACTGGATAGCATACTGGCCCACAGTTAAAGAACCCTGACATAAGTTAAACAAAGCCTCAGTGGTGGAGGCTAAACGGCCCGGTTCGTCAAAAACGCGACGAAAAGTATCCAGAAAAAAGGAAAGCTGAGTAACTACTTGGTCATCACGTTCCCAGAGTGGGTTGACCCAAGCCAAAGCGTCACCCTCTAGATGAGAAATGATGAAGGCCACTTTGGCTCAGTCTGTGGGGTACTGCTGGGGCAGCAGTTCAAAATGGAGACGGCACTGATTTAAAAAACCCCAGCATAATTTGGCGTCTCCGCTATATCGGGGTGGCTTGGCTAACAGCAGAGGAGGATGGGAACCCGCGGCTGGAGGAGCAGATGCGGCCGAGTGCAAAGCGAGCAACCGACCGTCCACCGAAGCCAAGTAGCTAAGAATATACGACTGGGTGTCTCGCTGCTGAGCCAATTCCTGTTGCAAGCCAGCCAACTGGGCGGCGTTTCCAGGGTCAGAGGACTGGAGGGCGGAAAGACGCGAGTCCATGGTTTTCAAGAAGGACATCATGCGCGTTAGGTTCTCCCGAAGGAAAACTAACTCTTTCTGAGCGGCCGTGGCTCCAGCGGGGTCCATGGCCTAGTTATGCTGTTACGGTGTTAGGAGGAAAAATAAAGATGTACCTGAAAGTGGACTCTCTGGGTCACGGCTCCAGAGCCCCCGGGGGCGAGTGCCCAGGTCAGGACCACCCCCTATACAGACCTCCAGGGGATAGAGCCGCAACAGCCAGAACCAAAGGGACGACTGAGGCAATAGAGGGTAGGAAGGCACAGACGTCTGATAAGCAGAGCACCGGGCAAGCGCAGAGACCAAGAGGGTTACTGGACCGGAGAGCCGGGGGAGCACAGAACTGGAGGCTGTAAAGGCAAAGAAGCACGATGAAGTACAAGGCGTAGGAAGGCAGACAACAGAGACGGAGAGGGGAGAGCAGGAGGCAGGACAGAGGAGGGAAAGCACTAGGGAGACTGGGAGTGCAGAGTACAGGAGAGACTGGCCGAGATGAAGCAGGCAGCGGACAAGGGAGAACCAGAGGAACTAAAAACAGAATGGACAGAGGACGGGAGGGGGCCTGAGAACACAGTGGATGCCGCACCAGACAGCGTCACCGCAGTAGATAACCAGGCGCCTTACCAGAGCAGGCGCTGAGCATATGTAGCGGTGGGCGCCGCCATGTTGGGGGCGGGGCCAACGTGTCACACTACCCAGGAGGCCGCGTGCTGTGTGCACGTACCTGACGCTGAGGGAGCCGGAGGCCGGGCGCGGGGAAGCACCGGGAAGCAGGAGCGCGCCTGGCAGAGCGCGCAGAGAGGTGAGCAGGAGCAGGAGCCGTGACACCATCATACACTGGAGCATCATCCATTTGGCCCATCACATACTGGAGCATTCCAAATGGGGGACATCAGACACTGGATCAGCATTTACGGGGCCCATTATACACTGGAGCATTAGAAACGGGGCCCATTATATATGGAGCATTATTTGGGCCCATAACACACTGGAGCATCATCCATGGGGACCAGCATATACTGTAGCATTATGTGGAGCTCATCATAAACTGTATGGAACATTATATGGGACCAATTATTCTGTATGGAGAAATAGATGGGGCTCATTATTCTGTATGGCGCACCATGTGGTGGCCATAATACTGTATGGAGTAATATACTGTCCTTTTTTTGAGATATTGTAGAATTTAAAATAGATATCAGTCATGTCATGTAAGCAGTGAAGTATTTGTCATTGTACTATACCTATATTTCTGTGCCGTATCGGAGCATTATGAATTGTGGTATGTGTTAAAAGGGCGCACTGACACTCTTTGGCCCAGGGCACACAAAAACCTGGTGCCAGCCCTACCCCCCCACAACTTTAGCCAAATAACCCCCAGTTTTCAATGCGCAACTATTATTATAAAGTAAATTAAGGTTGACAAGCTTCAGTAATAAGAATTGATGTTGTTGGCATTGAAATGGGCACTGTAGGTGTGTTTACTGTCCTCCACTCCCTGCCGACTTTGCTTCCCCATTGACTTGCATTGGGTTTCGTGTTTCAGTCAGACCCCGACTTTTCCCTATAGTCGGCGAATTTCGTTGGACCCGACTTTTAAGAAAGTCGGGTTTCATGAATCCCGACTCGACCCGTAAAAAGGCAAAATTGCTCATCTCTAGTTGTCACTTTAATGGTACAGTAAAATGTTGTGGGGTTTTTTGAGGAAAAAATCCATGAAAAAAGCAGAAGAAACGCAATTTGTGAGCAAGCCCTTATTCTTCAGATTACGCAGCTGTCAGCAGAATTGGTGACGTAAAGTGATCGTGCCTACAACCATAATAATCGGACGAGTGCTATCAATCGTTTTGAGGGATAGCACTCTTCTCCATGTTATTCATTCATATCTGATTTTTCTAAAAAAAAAAATAACAGCATGCAAAATTTGCCTCTGATCACACTCAGTCGTTCAAGTCTATTGGTTCGTTGAAAACATAGGATCCCACTTGGATGACATCCGAATTTGGTCTAATTTCCAAGGACATAGTGAATGGAGAAACTTTTTTTCTCTCCACAACAATGAAAGTCGTATTACACCCAGATAACAATCTGGTCAAACTCTGATCTGAGACTGATCAGAGACTGATCAGAGTCTTATCAAAGTCTGATCAGAGTCTGATTAACATAATCAGCCCAGTTTTGTCAGATGAAAGAAAAACAATAATATGACCTTAGCCAAAAATAAATAAATAAGGGATCTGTAAAAATAAACTTTGGGAATTCTTTTAAATACCACTTTATAAACTTTCTGATGTGGGTTAGTACATTTTGTTTTCAAGTTTAATAGTGGTATTCTGGAAACTAAAAGTCATATTTTCTGCTGAACACTACTTCAAGCTGAACAAATCTTATAAGATCGGAGCTCGCAGTGATGCATGATGAAATGGGTCTCTATCAGCCCAAATATCAAGTAAGAAAAACCATCTCAGTACTCATCATTTCTTGAGAGAAGATATTTCTATTGTTGGAATAATATCAGGAATAGACATATTACCAGTAAAATGTCAGTAAACGTAAGCATCATTCCAAAATGTAGCTGCTGAGAGATGCTTCAAGATATCACCAACAGTTGGACACAGGTTAAATTATAAATTGCACTTTAGAATTTACATTTACTCTGGAATCACATACAAATTTGTGTAAATAGCTTTATAAATTAGTATGTGAGTCGCTTCCTACAGTCTCAGAATACCATTGCGTGCAGTACTGAATTTATATTGCCCATGCTTTTTAAATGCGAACATGTCAGTTATATAATATGTACTATTATAAATTACTGAATATTAATATCCATTGTAATACAACATTGATTAGAAATGTCTGATAGCAACTATAAATTATTTTCAGGACATGCCATCAAAAATTAATAAACCATACACAAGACTTAATTCAATTGTTGTACCCAGTGCATTAGTCAGTGTCCTAGTCTGAACAAAATTTGCAGTAGAGCTATTAAAGTAAAAATAATTTATATTTGTGTACATTTTATAGATCATAATAATAATAAAAAAATATAATTAACTACTGGCACAACTCATTCTATCTCCATGTCAATAAAATCTTTACCCATCTATCTGTCATATGTGAAGGGATTACTGAATTGAAGCCCTGAATAATTATTAATCTTTAAACACATTACATTTACATATATTACATAAGGATTATTACAGAGAGAGGATGCTTCACATTGATTGCTGCTACAATAACATTTGCAAATTATTCCTTGTGCAATAATTAGAAATGAGCGAATATTTCAATGTTCGGTTTGGATTATGTTCGCTAAATTTGCAATATTCACAGATTAATTTGTCGAATATTCACCGAACATAACCAAATGCCATTCACACACAATGGGAGGCAAAAACAAATGTATGCACGACACCTTCGAATGGCCCCAAATGCTGCCAAAACACATCAAATGAGGGAAAGACACCAGGAAAGTGGCCTCAATTCATCCACACTACAGATTTTAGCATGGCACTGCAGCAATCAGCCAGGCATGAGGTATTGTGGTCTGGGACAACATTTACAGCTTTCAATTGAACATCACATTAAGATGAGGTGGGTGAGGGATCAGTGTAGGTCCCATTTGCTGAGACCCCCGATACCACATGCAACACCTCTACCTTCTTTCATGCTGAGCCACAGTCAGGTGGAACAAATATCAGTTTTCTAGACTACAATTGTCAGAAAAATTTAAGGATAGTAACACAGGTAGTTGAGGCCAAGGAAGTGGAGGCCTGACTGTCTTTGAGGTCTACTGCTACAGGCAACACACATGAAGGAGACTCAACCAGGAGTTTACACATTTACAAAATTTAGTGGCAGACACCAACAAAGTGTCATCAATTGCAATAAAGTAGAATTATTATAGCGGGGACCGACACCTCTTCCACTACAGCAAACCCAGCAGATGGAGACTGTAACGGGCATGATGATGGAATCACTGTTCCGTATCCCTCTGAAAGCCTAGAAGGGGCGTAACTAGTTGGCCTACCAAATCCCTACTCGAACAAGTGCCAGCAGGTAAAAACTGTGACCCAAGGAGGTACAAAGAGGTGGTACCAGGTGCTACTCCATGGCTGACCTACAAAATGTGGCAGCTGACCCCCTGCATTGGGTAAACTGCTAAAGCCCAAACAAATGAAACATGGAGGCAGGCACTGTAGGGACTCTGGAACCACAGGTGCAGATGGGACCAGCTGAGGAACAAAAATGCACTGGCAGGTGCATTCTGGGAGGTCACCGACACAAAGAGAGGACTTTGAAATCCTCGCCAAAAAATGTTCTCAAAACACCAGAAAAAAGGCAGAGATGATTACTTGCCCAGGACTCCAAACAAATGCACTATCAGGATGCAGCGGACCCATTTAAGGATGGCGGTTACATAGGTGCAGCAATAACGATGAAACAGCCACCCTTTGACAATCCATAAGTGGTGGCTGTTTGGCACCTTAGTGCACAAAAAACGATAATCTGTATACAGCATTATTACCACACAGGTAATGCACAGCATCCAGCTTACAGTCTATTAGTGACACCCATACTCTTAGATCAGGTGGGTTGCCCAGTGCTAACCAAAATGCATCCTGTGTGAACAGAGGCCACAGCTTACAGAGCCATCTGGGCCCAACTGCACCCTGAAAAATAAATACACATATGACTATATGTGAGGTATTAGTTGATATTATGGCCAAAATATGGAAGCTCGCAACCCACGACAAGGGTCCCCACGTTTGCGAGTCCTAACACTAAAACTAAAATAGAGGTCACCAACACAAAAATAGGACATAGAAATCCTGCCCAGGACTCCAAACAAATGCACTATTAGGGTGCAGCAGACCCAATTAAATATGGCAGTTACACAGGTGCAGCATTTTTTCTGACTTACATTTATGGCCGGACAAAGTTTTGTCCGAGCATAAACCAAACCCTTTTCAACAGACGTTAACTCTGTTGGGTGAAGGTGATCAATTTGTGACGAGACTCAGATATTTGAGGCCCCTGTCGTCTCTTCTGTGCTGTCAAGATAGGAAGAGGAGGATGGTGACTCTCAGGGTGAGGAGTGGGAGAACAGAGATGATGATGAGGAGGTTGTAGATCACACTTGGTGTAAACCCAGAGGCATGCAGTTGAGCATCTCAGTAGAGGAGGAAGATGAGAAGGTTACGTAGGCACAGAGTTATGCAACCATGACAACTAATACATCCTGAGGCCCACCTCTGGCAGTGGACAGCAGCATTCGCGTTTCTGCAGTTGCCTAGGTTTTTTTTTTTTTTTATTTTGGCAAACATCTTAAAAATCATGTTATCTGTCAACTTTTTTAAAAACAACCTAATAGAGTAAAAAAATGAAATCATTTCAGTACTACATGCCACATTCGTGATCAACATGCATTAATCTGGGAATGTCATTGTGCTAAAATGCAGACTAGCGGGTCTCTCCAACCACCGTCCACCCCATCAACCACATATTCTGATTCTTCCTCCTCCTCCCTGACCATGGCAAGTTTTGTCACACAGGTCTCTGGGCGAAGAAACTCCACTTGTTTACCCCCATACTATTATGGTGATTGATAACCTGTCAGCTGATACTGAATTGGACATGCCTGCTGCTTTTGACTGATCTTACCTACCAAGCACATCCATCCTTCGTAACATCCCTGCCTGCACCTCTCTCACAGTCCAGCAGCTTGCCGTGTTCACCCTACTCCACCCTGTGTCAGTACAGCAGCAAACCCTTGTTTCTGCAGATGTACTGACCTTAAAGATTCTTCACTCCTACACATGGCACAGTTAACAGTTTGAATCTCACCATCTTCAATCTACTACTAATAAACTTTATTTATATATCAATTTAAACAAAATGATACTCGCGCTATGAATCAATGGAGAATAAAAAAAAAAAAATATATATATATATATATATATATATAGTTACCTGTAGGATCAAGGCAATAAACTCATAAGCATTAGATGTTAGAGGGTACTGAGTATTGATGGATCAAACTGCAAAAAGACAAAACAAAGCATAAGTTTTAAATCTGAAAATGCAAAGTCATAAAAAAAAAAAAAAAAAGGGTGAAGTGTCCGGGTTAGACTCTAGTCACTAAGAGCATGGTCGGTATTGCGTTCTAATAGTTAATTAAAAACACCTATCATATAACTATACAGACATAAATAAAAACAGAAACAAGCACACTGGGGGAACCATAAAGTGCTATATATGTACCTTGTTTAGGAAGTCTCTCAATCAGTAGAAAAAATAAATAAATAAATAAAACACCGAGCTCTGTTCTGGCCGGTAACAGACTCCAGGTGCTGGCAAACGTCCGATAATTCTCCGATGGTGATAGATCCCGCGTGAATGGCGTGAGAGCAGGGAAAAGAGCACAAATGATCGCTCACCAAAGTAGACACAGTCCAACGGCGGTCAGCATACCAGTCGCATTATAGATTGAGGACACCCGATTGAGAGACTTCCTAAACGATTAGCAAGTATATGCCGCTGGCTTCTACCGCTCAAAAGCAAAAGTCCGCTCACAGCGGTGAATCTACTGTTTAAAAGTCTGTTCACATTAGTGAACCATCGGACGTTTCCCACTGCACTCCTATTTAGAGGTAATAGTCACAGTGGGGGTATGTGCAAGGTACATTTATAGCACTTTATGGTTCCCCCAGTGTGTTTGTTTCTGTTTTTATTTATGTCTGCATAGTTAGTTTTTATCTACTAATTGAGAGACTTCCTAAATGATTAGCAAGTACATGCCACTGGCTTCTATTGCTTAATAGTCCGCTCACAGCGGTGAATCTACTGCTTAAAAGTCTGTTCACATTAGTGAACCACCGGGCGTTTCCCACTGCACTCCTATGCAGAGGTAATAGTCACAGTGGGGGTATGTGCAAGGTACATACACTCACTGGCCACTTTATTAGGTACACCATGCTAGTAAGGGGTTGGACCCCCTTTTGCCTTCAGAACTGCCTCAATTCTTCGTGGCAGAGATTCAACAAGGTGCTGGAAGCATTCCTCAGAGATTTTGGACCATATTGACATGATGGCATCACACAGTTGGCGCAGATTTGTCGGCTGCACATCCCTGATGCGAATCTCCCGTTCCACCACATCCCAAAGATGCTCTATTGGATTGAGATCTGGTGACTGAGGAGGCCATTTGAGTACAGTAAACTCATTGTCATGTTCAAGAAACCAATCTGAGATGATTCGAGCTTTATGACATGGCGCATTATCCTGCTGAAAGTAGCCATCAGATGTTGGGTACATTGTGGTCATAAAGGGATGGACATGGTCAGCAACAATACTCAGGTAGGCTGTGGCGTTGCAACGATGCTCAATTGGTACCAAGGGGCCCAAAGAGTGCCCAGAAAAAATTCCCCACACCATGACACCACCACCACCAGCCTGAACCGTTGATACAAGGCAGGATGGATCCATGCTTTCATGTTGTTTACGCCAAATTCTGACCCTACCATCCGAATGTCGCAGCAGAAATCGAGACTCATCAGACCAGGCAACGTTTTTCCAATCTTCTACTGTCCAATTTCGATGAGCTTGTGCAAATTGTAGCCTCAGTTTCCTGTTCTTAGCTGAGAGGAGTGGTACCCAGTGTGGTCTTCTGCTGCTGTAGCCCATCTGCCTCAAAGTTCGACGCACTGTGCGTTCAGAGATGCTCTTCTGCCTACCTTGGTTGTAACGGGTGGCAATTTGAGTCACTGTTGCCTTTCTATCAGCTCGAACCAGTATGCCCATTCTCCTCTGACCTCTGGCATCAACATGGCATTTCCGGCCACAGAACTGCCGCTCACTGGATTTTTTTTCTTTTTCGGACCATTCTCTGTAAACCCTAGAGATGGTTGTGCGTGAAAATCCCAGTAGATCAGCAGCTCGGTTTGAACTGCAGGAGATTGTCTTGACCATGTCTACATGCCTAAATGCACTGAGTTGCCGCCATGTGATTGGCTGATTAGAAATTAAGTCTTAACACACAGTTGGACAGGTGTACCTAATAAAGTGGCCAGTGAGTGTATATAGCACTTTATGGTTCCCCCAGTGTGTTTGTTTCTGTTTTTATTTATGTCTGTATAGTTATATGATAGGTGTTTTTAATTAACTATTAGAACGCAATACCGACCATGCTCTTAGTGACTAGAGTCTAACCCGGACACTTCACACTTTTTTTTTTTTATGACTTTGCATTTTCAGATTTAAAACTTATGCTTTGTTTTGTCTTTTTGTAGTTTGATCCATCAATACTCAGTACCCTCTAACATCTAATGCTTATGAGTTTATTGCCTTGATCCTACAGGTAACTATATATACACTCACTGGCCACTTTATTAGGTACACCTGTCCAACTGTGTGTTAAGACTTAATTTCTAATCAGCCAATCACATGGCGGCAACTCAGTGCATTTAGGCATGTAGACATGGTCAAGACAATCTCCTGCAGTTCAAACCGAGCATCAGTATGGGGAAGAAAGGTGATTTGAGTGCCTTTGAACGTGGCATGATTGTTGGTGCCAGAAGGGCTGGTCTGAGAATTTCAGAAACTGCTGATCTACTGGGATTTTCACGCACAACCATCTCTAGGGTTTACAGAGAATGGTCCGAAAAAGAAAAAAAAACCAGTGAGCGGCAGTTCTGTGGCCGGAAATGCCTTGTTGATGCCAGAGGTTAGAGGAGAATGGGCAGACTGGTTCGAGCTGATAGAAAGGCAACAGTGACTCAAATTGCCACCCGTTACAACCAAGGTAGGCAGAAGAGCATCTCTGAACGCACAGTGCGTCGAACTTTGAGGCAGATGGGCTACAGCAGCAGAAGACCACACTGGGTACCACTCCTCTCAGCTAAGAACAGGAAACTGAGGCTACAATTTGCACAAGCTCATCGAAATTGGACAGTAGAAGATTGGAAAAACGTTGCCTGGTCTGATGAGTCTCGATTTCTGCTGCGACATTCGGATGGTAGGGTCAGAATTTGGCGTAAACAACATGAAAGCATGGATCCATCCTGCCTTGTATCAACGGTTCAGGCTGGTGGTGGTGGTGTCATGGTGTGGGGAATTTTTTCTTGGCACTCTTTGGGCCCCTTGGTACCAATTGAGCATCGTTGCAACGCCACAGCCTACCTGAGTATTGTTGCTGACCATGTCCATCCCTTTATGACCACAATGTACCCAACATCTGATGGCTACTTTCAGCAGGATAATGCGCCATGTCATAAAGCTCGAATCATCTCAGATTGGTTTCTTGAACATGACAATGAGTTCACTGTACTCAAATGGCCTCCTCAGTCACCAGATCTCAATCCAATAGAGCATCTTTGGGATGAGGTGGAACGGGAGATTCGCATCAGGGATGTGCAGCCGACAAATCTGCGCCAACTGTGTGATGCCATCATGTCAATATGGTCCAAAATCTCTGAGGAATGCTTGCAGCACCTTGTTGAATCTCTGCCACGAAGAGTTGAGGCAGTTCTGAAGGCAAAAGGGGGTCCAACCCCTTACTAGCATGGTGTACCTAATAAAGTGGCCATTGAGTGTATATATATATATTTTTTATTCTCCATTGATTCATAGCGAGAGTATCATTTCGTTTAAATTGTTTATTTTCACCCCTGGTGGTGTGGGGGTTCCTTACTCGCTGCTGAATCAACACTGCACACTAGCGCCATTGGTATATTGTATATTTATTTATATATCACAAACACATTATGAATATCTTTATGAGTCAGCAGTTCATATAAAACAGTCAAAAGTTTAAGATAATCAAACAATTCAAGCAAAAATAATGACGACCCTGCTCTTCAGAGCTTACAATCTACAATGAGGTATGGGTGACACCAGTTACAGGTGCTTATTTACGATGATGGTACGTACAACCATCTTGAGGGTGTAGGGGGTCGATAAAGCCTGCATGAGCCTTTTGGGTACAATTGAGTTTGATGTTAAATTATGTTCAGAGAAGTAAAGAATAAGCTATATTCTGTATATAAAAAGGACTTTGATTAGGGAACGTGATAGGCCACCCAAATATCATGTGTTTTTAGGGAGCACCTAAAAATGTCTACGTTGTGGTTATATTCCTAGATTCAGGGGGATAAAGGGTAAGAGGTGAGTCATCTAGGTAGGAGATTGAACTTAAATGGACAAAGTCCAGATCAAGGGTGTTACTCTCTTTGTGTGTCTCAGAGTTTGAAAGTTGTGAGAGGCTAGGAAAATTGACTAGAGATATAAGCTGGGATGCAGTTGGGGAGGTAGAGCTGGTGAAGTCTCCCAGGATAAAGTTTGTCAATTCTGAGGACATGAAGTGTGGACGCAACGCATAAAAGTGGTCAATGAAGTGGGTGGGTGAGCCTGGGGGCCGGAATATGACTGCTACTCTGAGGGAGAGGGGATGGAACACCCTGATGGTGTGAACCTCAAAAGACAAATGGTGTCAAATATGCCTGCATTTATTTATTGGGTTAAAATCAAGATTGTTGTTGGCCATGAGGAGTGTAGGGTTATCATGGATTTAGCAGTGAACGTGCAACGGGATATACGCATATTCCATGTGTTGTAATCTGGGTGTGGATAAGCCATTTGCTCACCATTACTTTTCTGAGAACTAATTTTTGTGGACAGCCTGCGGCCTCCTCGGATGATTCATGGCCCAATTGTGTCATTGTCCAGATGATAGAGGCCAGATGAGAGCTATTCGCTACTAAAATTGCAGTGCTTGTTTCTGTATTACTCATGGCCTGTGATCTCTGTGATTATTGCAAGGCCACTCCAATCTGTTGGCCACGGAAATGCAGCTTTTCCGCTTTATGGATACATATGATTTCCGAAAGCTGATGGCCGTTGCAGTCACTCCAATATCAGTTGCCCAGGCACCATTACTTCTCTAAGAAAGATGTACCTGTGCTACAGCAACAAGTCGCAGACAACATCACCCACTCCCTGAAAAAATGTACGTCTGCCAGGATGCATTTCAACAATAACACCTGGACGAGCAAGCATGAACGGGGGAGAGGTCTTGACACCGAGGAGAGAGGACGCACACTGCTGAGCTCTCACTGGAATTTGTACAAATACCGGGTTTCTGCCCAGTTCGTGGTGGTTTGGAACCTCGGAGTGGGGGAGAATTCATCAGGGAGCCGGCAGAAGGATAGGGGACCGCATTTGTCCTGGGAAGTGAAGTGCGGGCAGAGGCAGAGGCAGCGGGGTGCTGGATGTGCTGGGCCTGCAGACATCGGCTGTGAGAGACCAGCGACTCACCTACTGGGCAGTTCATTTTTTGAGCTGGGAGGGTGGAGAGACTGAGCGGAGCATCTGGAGGCCGGGTACTGGGTCTGGGTCCCCTGGAGTTGTGCAGCACTGGTGTCGGGAACAGAACTGAGGGACGGTGGCCATCTTGATACTTCCCTCAGCATGAAGAGGAGACAGTGAAGCTGGAGGGGGAGGCAGAAGTGCAGGCTTGGATCCGGGAGTGGTTGGAGAGGTCGGCTGGCTTCACTGCAGCACTGATTCTGAGACAGCAGGATAAGGAAGGTGAACATCTTTTCACCTTCCTCCCTCATTCACATTCACATTAAATCAGGCCAGTGAGTAAAGGTCCTATGGACTTGTGAGTTGCAGCTCTCTGATGCCATCTTGTGCTTTCTACTGCAAGTTGCTCATGCTACACATAAGTATACAGTAGCACAATTGAATAGAGATATGACTTTGTAGCCCTCTTGATATTAAATTACGAACCACTACAGTCATCCTGTGAAGGCATACTATCTTAGCAGTTATAAGACTTTTTTTCAGTTTGCATATATATATTGGGGAAAGAATTATGAGTCCCAGTAAATCACAGTATGCAGTTGACAAGTTGAGATCCTATCCTATCCTAGGGGGAATAACTCAATAACAATTCAGAAATCCTCAAACAAATCGAATCTAGAAGAGATGTCAATGTTACAAGGGCCGGGGATATGGATCACTCACTCTGAAACAGGTCTCCGAACAACTGCTAGTCGCCATTCAAAGCAGTACTGCCTTCCTAACTGGGAAAATTGAGGCGGTAAAGACTGACTTGGGTCTTCTCTGTAAATTTGGGAGAAAAGGTCTGACAGGCGGAGGACAGAATCTCGAACTTGGAGGACCAAACTGTTAGGCGTCGGGTTCCTGCAGTGGCTCAACTGGAATCCAGAGCCTCACATTGTGCGGTCTCCCAATTATCTATCGACCGCAGAGGAGATTGCTCAGCAGTCTTGGCATCCCAGACGCTCTGCCTAGTCCTGCTCTGTGGGTCTGGCAGTTGCTGCCACCTTTGGGTCAGCAATAGCAATGCAGGCTGCTCAGCATCAAATCGCTCCAGAGGCTAAGTCCCTCCGTCGCTCTACTGGGCATGCTCACGAGACAATCTCCCATTGGAGATTGGGAGTCACATGCACAGTTCCTTCTCGTCATCTGATTGGTCCATCTCAGGGATCTCGAAGCTTCCGGAAGGTCCCGGCTATAAAAGGTTTGCATGGCCGCTCAGCCATGAGCTAGTATAGACTATAATGGCTAACTGTGTGAATGTGTCACGGGGGCTTAGTTCAACTAAGGCTGAAATACCCGGGGCCCCTGTGGTGTCCCTTTACTAGGGGAAACCCTGTCTGACCCTCAACCCAGGGTTTTTGCTGAAGGTGCAAATGCCTGAGCCTCCGACCTTTCCTTATCTCCTGCTCAGCCCTGCACTTAACCCTCCACCCTCCACCCAGTGAGAAGTCACCACCAAAGCTCCCACACAAATAATGACAGACAGGGAGAACTTAAACTGCACTGCGCCGCACACACACAGGAATAAACAGTAATGTGAACAGGGCACAACTAAACACAAATATGGGAAGGAGAAAGGATAACGACGGATCATACGACACCAGATATGAATCTCTCTCTCTTGAACACCTCCACTCCAGACCGGAACCACTTGGTATGAAACACAAGCTATAATCGGCGACGCCCATAGGCCAGCATGACTATTTAAAGACCGTGGGCGTGACTAACCATCCAACCTGGTCTCCAGCAGGATTAACCCCCGAGAGCCTGAAGATCAGGCCGGCGCCACTGAGGCTATAGTGGCTGGAGGTGGAACTACCTCTGCCTGCCGGATGCTGTGGTGTGAACAGCGTCCGACATGACAGAATGATGATGGATGCATGTACCTGCGAATGACTCATTAAGATCCCCTCCCTCTGATATTACGAGTGTGTATAGGGACTTAGGTTTAGAGTCAGCGCCAGAGAGTGGCAAGCTACAGCCACAATAGCATCCTCCACAGTGCTAGCGTCCAACAGGCCATTGTCGATTAGCGGCAGTGTCTGTCACCGTGCTACAGTCTGCAGCTCCTCTTGGCGTCGCTGCATGCACGGTAGGTCTAGACGGACGCTGACCCTCTGCCTAGGGTCCAGCTCCTGTGACCATATACCATGCGTGCACTTCTCTGAGACCTGTGACACTAAACAGGCTCAGCCTTTTGTGTTTAGCACTTAGGCGTCTCTGTGAATAAACAGAGATCGCTCAGCACACCCGGGTGACGTTCAACCCGCGTGCATTATACCGCCATATTGTACATCCGCCATTATCTAGCAGCAGTGTTAACACCTTCTGCACGCTGGACCCCCGGCAGTGAACGCACTTTACGTTATTTAATATTTAGTGCGTTCCGCCGTCCCTAACACAAACAGTGCCCTTGCCAGAGCATATCAGGGTAATAGAACAAAAACTGGAAATGTGCATCCAGAAACATGATGATTTGGAGAATAGACTGAGGAGAAACAACATCCGTATAATAGGATTGCCGGAAAGGGCTGAAGGAAATAATCCTAGCGACTTCGTGGAAAAATGTATGCGCAATATATTCCCGGAAGTCACCTTCTCTGCTGCGTATGCAGTAGAGAGAGCAAATCGCATACCTGGGAAACCAAATCCTCCGAAGGCTCCTCCTAGACCTCTACTGGCCAGATTTCTCAACTGGGAAGCTAGAGACTATATCCTGCAGCTGGCAAGAAAGGCCAAAGTAATTAAATATGAAAATGCCACTGTAATGTTGTTCCCGGATATTTCAGCAGATTTACAGAAACGGAGAGCCTATTTTACTTCAATTAAGAGATGTTTGAAGAATTCTAATGTGATTTATTCAATGGCGTACCCAGCTTGGTTAAGGGTAGTGAATGGTGAAAGGGCAATTTTCTTTCAGAACCCGGCGGAGGCAAAGGAGTGTATCTTCTAGAGAGAAAGATGCCAGAAGTAGTAGTGATAATACATGTTAACATGGCTAAGTTTATTGTATGAGTGCTGAACTCTATACCTCGGATGGAGATTTAATTTCTGCAAACTATTTTTCCAAATCTCTTGTAATACTTGTAATTGTGCCTGAACAGGGTTGCTGTGATGGTCAATTGTTATATTTCTAATACTTCTTACTCCCATATAGATTAGTTAAAATGTTGACATATTAGTTAGCTTGTTGACATTGCATCCCCAAATGAAGGTATTGCCCTGAGGGATTGTTGTGGTGAGCATGGGGGGGTGGAGTTTGTGATCTGGTATATAGACAATTAGGCTCCTGCTCCTCCGGGAGGCTAATAGAAGCTATTAGAAATTCTAAATAGGAGGGTGGCGGGGGCCAATTTCTGCGGGCGATAGTGTCATGTTTCCTGGCCCGGGGACTCTGTTACCCTTGGGCCGCTAATTCTGTAAGTCCCTTCCCTGGGGGGCTGGGGGGAGGGGATGGGGGTTAGGGAAATTGCTTTAAGGGTATGCATTAAATTTGATATAATTATTATTGGTGGTTTGGATTGATGGAAGAAAATACGACAATTTTACTTATGCCCTAGCTTCAGTTTGAAGACGTTTATGGGCATCCCTTGTTATATTTCTATGGGCACTATTGGTCAATGATTCTTATTCCAATTGGAAATTCAGCTGATGATCAGCATTGCACCTATACTTTATCGTCCAGGGATGGTCTGTATGTGATGGAATTGAGCACTCCAGATGTGAATACTATCCTGTGTAAAAATTTTATACGAAGCCTATATGGCATCACTTAAAATCCTTTCATGGAACATTAGGGGGCTGAGGAGTGCTAAGAAACTCAATATGGTGTTCTCTCAGATATGTAAAACACAAGTGCAGATAATATGCCTTAAAGGGAATCTGTCACCCTTTTTTCCCCTATTAGCTGCCGGCATAGACATCGGGGGCTTATCTACAGCATTCTGTAATGCTGTAGATAAGCCTCCGATGTAACCTGAAATAGAAGAAAAACACGTTATATTATACTCACCGAGGTTGGTGGTCCGGTCCGATGGGTGTTGCGGTCCAGTCCGGCGCCTCCCTTCATGCGATGACGTCCTCTTCTCCCGTCCTGAAATGGCTCTGGCGCAGGCGCATTGCTCTGCCCTGTTGAGGCAGAGAAGAATTCTGCAGTTCACAGGCGCCAGACCTCTCCCGACGCCTGCGCACTGCAGGACTCTGCTCTGCCCTCAACAGGGCAGAGGAGTGCGCCTGCGCAGGAGCCATTACAGGACGGGAGAAGAGGACGTCATCGCATGAAGAAGGGAGGCGCCGGATGGGATGGCAACACCCATCGGACCGGACCGCCCACCTCGGTGAGTATAATATAATGGATTTTTCTTCTCTTTCAGGTTACATCGGAGGCTTATCTACTGCATTACAAAATGCTGTAGATAAGCCCCCGATGTCTATGCCGGCAGCTGAAAGGCCAAAAAAAGAGGTGACAGATTCTGTTTAAGGAAGCCCACTTAACACCAGACACTTTATCCAGAACAAATAAGCCTTGAATACAATGGCAGAAACATGCTACACACACGTCCTATTCTAGCGGAGTGGTTGTTATGTTACATAGGTCCTTGAGATGGTCGGTTTAAAGGGTTAGGTGGGACCCAGAGGGTAGATTCATTTTTATGTACGCATTTATAGATATGGTGCCTTATGTATTGCTTAATATCTACAACCTGCCACCGGCCAAAATGGATGTAATCCAGCAGGCTGCAATCTTTGTATCACAATATCCTGATGCTAAGATGCTATGCATGGGTGATTTTAATATGGTTCTTAACACTTATTTAGATAGAATGAGTGCTACAAACTCTGGGCCTAATAATCAAGACACTACTATGTTAAATGCTTTCATAACAGAGCTGGGCTGGATTGATTTGTGGAGACAGCAGCATCCTCTTGAAAAAAATGTTTCCTGTTATATGCCCGCCGCTCGTTGTCTATCCAGAATTGACCATGCATTTGGGAATAATGCTGCATTATTGGATCTACGTGAAATCAGTATCAGAATCAGATCACGCTCCATTGGTGATGTCCCTTCATCTGGGTGGCCCCAACAGACCAAAGAGGTTCCGCATACATCCATTTTGGCTATCCCTCATAGGGAAACAAGATAGAATAATAGACCATTTGTGCCAAATTTATGTTCGGTGATCGTTTTCCAAAAATTTCGCTCATCACTACTTGTAACATATAGTATGCATGTGCATAAAATGTAAAACATAAACCCACAGATAAGAGCAAGAGTTTTCATAACACAACAGCAGCAATGAGACGCTGGGGGAAAGATAACAAGTAAAGGTTGACACCATAGCTGTTTCACAAGAACAATGTAAAATTACACATGGCTTTTGTAGCAAACAAATTGGGTGAGAACCAGTTTTAGGAATGGTCTATAAAAGAACCATGTGCCATAGTTCACACTGGCACGGTGTGGCCCTCCCTCAGTCCTCATAGCAAAAAGTGAGGGATTGCTGTAAGGGGTCCATGTCACTCTACAACTTAACCTAACACTCACCCCTTGCACTGG
Source organism: Dendrobates tinctorius (assembly GCF_039654945.1). Lineage (NCBI taxonomy): Eukaryota > Metazoa > Chordata > Amphibia > Anura > Dendrobatidae > Dendrobates > Dendrobates tinctorius. Next base: position 20,403,999 of record NW_027361765.1, on the reverse strand, counting down.
CTACAAATTGAATACAGTAGGTACCTCCAACCATTCAACATACTGAAGACGCTCAATGCTACCACAACTTACTGAAAGAACAGTAAGGCTGGGTTCACATTGCGCTATGGCAGTCCGTCTAACGGACACGCTTTTAAGTAGCCAAAACGCAATGTAACGGACATTGTAACTCACCCATAGACTTTCATTAGTATGACACATCTTAACGCATGTCAAAATTGGCATGCATTTGCAACATTCCGCTTTTTTGTGACGCACCTTCCAACGCAGCCTGCAGCATTTTCGGTCCGGTTCAGCTAACGCACGTGTAACAGTAGCATTAATTCTGCCATTGAAGTCTATTGCAAATGCAGCCAGACATAAATCAAGCAAAATGTCCAAATTAAACCATGCGTTGGATTGCGTTAATGAGGGTTTTCCATGTGGTCATGTGACAGGAAATATGATTTCAGCCATTTTGGAGCATACACTCTGCAGACAGTCTTCAGAGCGCCAGCTGCACAGGGTGTCTAGAGTGTGAGCGACCTGAGGCAATGTAAGTACAATTATATATGTATGTATACATGCTTTGAGTGTGTAGTGGCCGTCCGATGTATGTGTAGTAAATGTATTGTTTTGTATGTACACAGATGTTGAATAGTGAGGGATCGAGTTGCAGCAGCGTGTCTGCTGTCTTCTCAACGGAATCGGTAAAGGCTTGTGATTTATAAAAAGTCCCAAAAAATGCTGTGTGGCACTCGAGTGTATTGAGGTGAATCATGTGTAATCATGTTTTCATTGCAAATAGAAATCTTCTGATCCAAAACCTACCAGGCCACCTCCCAAAAAACAGTCCCACGCTGCCAAAAATGGTACATGCCACAAATTATGTTTATTCAACATAAATTGCTACATGAATTGTAAAACTCTTTTTTTTACTACAGTGTAGGTTGTTCAAAAAGAAAAAAACACAGCCTCGCCGTGTTTCATCACCTCACCTTGAAGTGGTAATTATCACACAAAATATACGTTTTGAGCAAACCAAAATTAAATTTATTATTTTTTGTTTGAACAAATCATTATACATGCAAAATCAACATAACACAGGAAACACCACAATATAACAACGTTTAAAACCCTTTTTAACAAATTACATTCATTTATTATTATTATTATTTATTTTTTTATTATTATAATTTATTTATATAGCGCCATTAATTCCATGGTGCTGTACATGAGAAGGGGGGTTACATACAAAGTTATAGATATCGCTAACAGTAAACAAATTTACAATGACAGACTGGTACAGAGGGGAGAGGACTCTGTCCTTGCGGACTTACATTCTATGGGATAGTGGGGAAGGGACAGAGGGTCAGGGGTTCAGCAGCTCTGGTGGTTTTGAGGCAGAGGCTCGGGCGGTGGTGAGGCAGCAGAATGGTTATTGCAGGCTGTAAGCTTTCCTGAAAAGATGGGTTTTCAGGTTCCGTTTGAAGTATCCGAGGGTGGTGGATAATCGGACGTGTTGAGGCATGGAATTTCAGTGGATAGGGGATATTCGGCAGAAATCTTGGAGGTGGTTGTGTGATGAACGAAGTGTGGAGGAAAGTAGGAGGTCTTGGGAGGATCGAAGATTACATGAGGGAAGATATTGGGAGATTAGTTCAGAGATATAGGAAGGTTGTGGATGGCTTTGTAGGTCTGTGTTAGTAGTTTGAACTGGATGCATTGGTGAATTGGGAGCCAGTGGAGGGATTTGCAGAGGGGAGTGTTGTGAGTTCATTCTCTGGTTCACCAGTTGCGAGTTCCCCTTCTGGGCTCCCTCTGGTGGTGACGGGAGGTGGTGCGGCTGGTTTGATCGGTGGAGATCTGCCACCTGAGAATGAGGATGATGATTGGATCTCAGGATTCTCAGATTGGATTTAAGACAGCTGACACTCTATTCAGTTGCTGGTGATTCCTTCTGGCTTGTCAGCTCTTGGTTTTCAGCTCTGTTCCAGTCATCTAAAGCTAAGTTTTACTGCTAATGTTCACACTTGATTTTGTTGGTCTATTCAGTTTTTTGTGTGGTCTGCCAGCCCCGACTGGGGGCTGAGCTGAATTTCCACTCTTATTTATCAGTATTTTGCCAATTGGCTTTTTGTCCCTTACTAGTTCGGTCTCTTTTTGCTCTGTCTCAGAATATTTCAGAGTGCTGATATAGTGGGAGAAGTCTAGTGACTTCAGGGTTAATTTTGCTATCAGAAGTGTTGGACATTATTTTTGTAAGGTTTTTTGCAGGTTGCAGACAGTGTCTTCCCTTTCCTGTCTAGTTAGTTTGGGCCCCATAATTTGCTCAGCCTATTTTCCTGCCTGTGTTTGTGCCTTCATCTTGTTTCACCATCATTACATGTGTGGGGACTATCTATTCCTTTGGGGTCTGCTCTGGGGCAGTTAGTTTTCCCTTTTCTTGCTTTAGGCTTATGTAATCCTCCGGCCGTGACGAGACATCTAGGTTCATCGTAGGCACGCTCCACGGCTACTGCTAGTTGTGTGGTAAGATCAGGGATCTGCAATCTGCATAGTTACCAACCACTCTGCTTTTCTGTGGCTTAGCTTGTTTTGCGTATTTTCTCCTCGGTGACCTATTCATAACAGGGGAGACACAGGGGAGTAGTGAGGAGAGAGGTAGATTAGTCGGGCAGCAGAGTTGAGGACAGACTGGAGTGGTGCAAGAGAGTTAGCAGGGAGGCCACAGAGGAGAGTGTTGCAGTAGTCAAGGCGGGAGATAATGAGGGCATGTACAAGAGTTTTAGTAGATTGAGGGCTGAGGAAGGGACGGATTCTGGAAATATTTTTGAGTTGGAGGTGACAGGAGGTGGCAAGAGTTTGGACGTGTGGTGTGAAGGACAGGGAAGCGTCAAGAGTTACTCCGAGGCAGAAGATTTCAGGTGCCGGAGAGAGCGTGATGCCATTTACCATAATAGATAGATCGGGTAGGGAAGATACATGAGATGGAGGAAAGATAATGAGTTCAGTTTTGTCTACATTGAGTTTTAGGAAGAGAGGTGAAAAAGGAGGATATGACTGATAGACACTCTGGGATTTTGGACAGCAGAGAGGTGACATCTGGGCCAGATAGGTAGATCTGAATGTTGTCCTCATACAGGTGGCACTGGAAGCCATGGGACTTTGAGCTGTCCTAGGCCAAGAGTATAGATGGAAAAAAGTAGGGGCTCCAGGACAGAGCCTTGGGGGACTCCAACAGAGAGAGGGCGGGATGAGGAGGTAGTGAGGGAGTGGGAAACGCTGAATGTGCAGTCAGAAAGGTATGAGGCAATCCAGGACAGGGCAAGGTCTTTGATGCCAAGGGAAGAAAGAATTTGTAGCAGTAGGCTGTGGTTGACTGTGTCAAAGGCAGAGGAGAGGTTGAGAAGGAGGAGAATGGAGAACTGTTAGCTTTGGCTGTGAGTAAGTCATTAGTAATTTTGGTCAGGGCAGTTTCAGTGGAGTGGTGGGGTTGGAAGTCAGATTGCAGGATGTCAAGGAGGGAGTTAGATGAGAGGTGGGAGGAAAGTTGAGCATGGACATGCTGTTCAAGGAGTTTGGAAGCAAACGGGAGCAGTGATATGGGACGATAGCTGGGCATAGCAGTTGGGTCAAGGTTTGATTTTATGAGGATGGGTGTTATGGTGGCATGTTTGAAGGCAGAGGGGAAGGTACCAGGAGATAGGGATAGGTTGAAGAGATAGGTTAGGGCTGGAATGATCATGTTAGTGAGGTTGAGGAGCAGGTGGGAAGGGATGGGGTCAGGTGCACAGGTGGTGAGGTGTGATTTGGAAAGGAGATGAGTAAGCTTTCCATCAGTGATATTGGAGAGGAAGGTTATTAGGGAAGGGCAGAGGTCTGGTATGTGGAGTGGTTGGGGTGGTGGAACAGTAAAGGTTTGCCTTATTTGGTCGATCTTGTTTTTGAAGTAGGTGGCAAAGTCCTCAGCAGAGATGAGTGGAGTTGGAGGTGGCAGTGGTGGGCGAAGGAGAATGTAATGAACAGTTGTTTTGGGTTGTGGGATAATGAAGATACAAGGTTTGTGAAATAGGTCTGTTTAGCAGAGGTGAGGACTGATTTGAAGGCAAGTGTAGCTTGTTTGAAAGCAGTGAAGTCATCTGGCAGGCATGTTTTCTTCCAACGCCACTCCATGACCCTGGATGCTTGTTGAAGTTTTTTGGTGAGGTTGTTGTGCCAGGGTTGCCTATTGATTTGTCGCACTTTGCCATGCATGAGAGGGGCAATTGAGTCTATGGCTGATGTGAGGGTGGCATTGTAGAAAGCGTTGGCACTGTCCATGTTTTGGAGTGAAGATATGGAGGACAGAGGTAGAAGAGAGTCTGAGAGACTGTGAATGTCTAGGTGTGCAAGGTTTCTGCGAGGATGTGCTGGTGGCTGGACATGGGGAGCAGGTGAGAAGGATGAGGATGAGAAGGTGAGTAGAAGGTGGTCATATAGAGGGAAGGGAGAGGTTGTGAGATTGGATAGGGAACAGAGGCAGGTGAAGATGAGGTCTAATGTATGTCCATCTGTGTGGGTGGCTGTGGAGAACCACTGAGTAAGTCCAAAAGATGAGGTAAGTGACAGTAGTTTGGAGGCTGCTGGCTGGTGGGTGTCAATGGGGATGTTGACGTCCCCCATGATTATGGTGGGGATGTCAGCAGAGAGAAAGTGGAAGAGCCAGGTGGAGAATTGGTCAATCATGGCAGTGGCTGAGCCCAGTGGTCGGTATATGACAGCCATTTGGAGATTAGAGGGAGAGTAGATATGGACAGAGTGAACCTCGAAAGAAGGGAGGATAAGGGAGGGTGGGGGTTGGATAGGGTTGATGGAGCAGTTTTTAGAAAGGAGAAAACCCACTCCTCCACCATGTCTGTTGCCAGGGCGAGGATTGTGAGTAAAGTGGGCGCCGCCATAACTCAGTGCAGCCAGGGAGGCTGTGTCAGGGGGTGTCAGCCAGGTCTCAGTGAGGGCCAGGAAGGAAAGGTTGCAGGAGGTAAAGAGGTCATGGATCATGTGGAGCTTGTTGCAGATGGAGCAGGCATTCCAAAGTGCTCCAGAGAGAGGGTGCAGGAGGGTGGGGGTCAGTGGCACAGGTTATAAGTGTGAGGGATTGTGGTAGTTTCTCTTAGTGTGAGAAAGATAGGGGTGAAGATTAGTGGGATGTATGAGACGGGTAGGGGGCAGGATTGGGGGATATGTAGCCAGCAGTGAGAAGAAGCAGAGAAAGGGAAAGCAGGTGGGTGAAAGAGAGTGACCTACTTGTATTGTATTTTAGTAGGAGAGGTCTGAGGTTAAGGAGCAGGTCTGCCGATGAAGCGAGGTGGGAGGGAGAGAGAGGGGGAGACAGTTATTTGGTTCAAGGGTGCAGGGGTTTGAGGATGGCGGAGGAGAGTGAAGATTAGTGGAGCAAAAACGGTGAGGGCAAATGTGAGCATGGTTAAATAGCAGGGTATGAAAAGAAAGGCAAGTAAAATAAGAAAGCAGTGATTATTCTTGCTTTCTGACGGATTTCTGGACTATGTCTGGTCTATTTCTGATGTAACACTTTAAAGATATCACACTTCAAATGATGTCAAATCTGACCAAGGTCATACCTGACCTGCTCTGTTCAACTTATACCATTCAAATGTCCATGAAATGAAGCCAGGTGAGGGAGAGAGGGAAGAGGAAAAGGGGGCTGGGGGACAGTTCAAAGCAGGGAGCAATTAACAGATTGCAGTTAATAGGTGTCATGATCCTGGTTGGATATGACAGAGAAAATGCACAAGTTACCTTTTTTTTCCTTTAGCTGTGTGCTAAAGTTTGGTTTTTGCCCCCGGTGGCAATTAGGGTCAATGCACTGTGGTGGTTTCAGTTCTAGTTTTCTCCCGGTGGCCATTAGGGTCATTGCACTTTGGTTACTTTAGTTTTGAGCACGTAATTATAAAGCAAGTGTGATTGCTCTATAAAAGAGTGTCAGCTGTAGTAATCACTGTTGGTGATAGTCCTCAGTTACAAGCAAGCCTGGGTGAAGGATGGAGCTGAAGGAGAGTCCTGGGCAGCTCAGTGAGAGTCCTGGAGTAGCAGCTATGGTGTCTGCGAGGAGGGCTGGCATGGCTTGGTGGAGTTCCAGCTATGGTGTCAGCAAGCAGATCTTGCATGGCTTGGTGCAGTGGCAGCTATGGTGTAGAGCTGCACTCATGATGCTGGACTCGGTTGCTGGAAAGCTGGACTCAAGATGCTGGATTCTTTTGCTGGAAAGCTGGACTCATATGCTGGACTCTGTTTCTGGACAGCTGCACGCAGGTGGTGGACTCTGTTTGCTCCAAGGCTGCACTATGATGTTGGATCCGGTGGGAGGAAAAGATGCATGCAGGTGGTGGGCTCTGTTGCTGGGAGCGTAAGCAACAGAGCAAAGCTAAGTGGTGTTTCCCTGTTTTGTCTCTATTCCTTATGTGTGTTTTAGTGCAGTGGTGGGATTAGTTTCCGCACCATCCACTTCACTAGTGAGCGTTTAGGTGCAGGGCAAGTCAGGGTTTTTAGGTTCCTGATAGGCGTTCGGTGTGGAACCAACCTAGGGAATGTTAGGAGTGTAGAGACACTGACTCAGGGGAGTGCAGGAGGTCTCCATGTCCCCGTTCCCTATCGCTGGGCCACCATTGTTATTGTTACCCAGGTTTTCCCTTTTATTGTTTTATTTCACCTTACTGGAGGCGGGGTTTCCAGACATACGTGTATTTCTGAAATTCGCCTGTTGGAGGCGGCGTATGCAGCTGCACGTTTTATTATTTAAATTTGCCCAACTGGAGGCGGTGTATCCAGGGTCACACGTGTCATCTAAATCCGCCCTGCTGGAGGCGCTGTGTCCAGCCATGCGGGACCATGACAATATACATTTGACTAGCATCAAAGCTGGAGAAAGAGGCAGAATAAGATGGAAGGCTAATACTAGGTGTGAGGAGCATGGGCATATCAATATGCATACAGTAAGTTTGAAGTATGATACATGAAATTAAAGTCAGGGGAAAAAACAGAGTACAGACTTACCAATTAAAAAGCAGATGGTGAGGAATGCATGAGGGTTCAGGGGTGCAGTGGGTATTCTGGATTAAGCGGGTTCAGCAGACGTACCAATTAAAAAACAGAGGGTGAGGAACGCATGAGGGTTCAGGGGTGCAGTGGGTATTCTGGATTAAGCGGGTTCAGCAGATGTAGCAATTAAAAAACAGATGGTGAGAAATGCATGAGGGTTCAGGGGTGCATTGGGTATTCTGGATTAAATGGGTTCAGCAGACGTACCAATTAAAACACAGAGGATGAGGAATGCATGAGGGATCAGGGGTGCAGTGAGTTTTCTTGATTATGCGGATTCAGCAGATGTACCAATTAAATAACAGAGGGTGAGGAATGCAAGAGGGTTCAGGGGTGCAGTGGGTATTCTGGATTAAGCGGTTCAGCAGACGTACCTGTGGATGAAAGCAGATGGATCAGGACATGGCAGCATGAAGGAGAATATACCATGGTTTTTCAAACTGGTATATTTCTGATGTAACACTTTAAAGATGTCACACTTCAAATGATGTCAAATCTGACCAAGGTCATATCTGACTTGCTCTATTCAACTTATACCATTCAAAATTATACCAACTTATACCATTCATTTCATAACATTAACTAAACAAACAGTACATGGATACCCAACAAACATATAACTTTAAACGAATAAACATTGCAATATAATTTTTAAAAAGCTGAAAGTGTTAAAAATTTAAAAATTTATGAAAAGTGTCCTTAAAAAAATTGTAGTTTCGGGGACGTGATAAACATATTAAGAACAAATCAACTGATACATTTTAATATAAAACTTTCGGTTTACATAGTCCAAGCAGCCCTCCAAAAAAAGGCACATTGAGGTTGATGAAGAGCCCTTGGACATCGAAAATGAGATACTGATAATACTAATGGAAGCGAATCCGTCCATATGGGATCAAACTAACAGCTTGCACAATGATATTACTAAAAACCTGAGGTTGTGGGAGCAGATAATTTGCGAGTTGGACCCTCGGTATCTGTTGAAGTCTGCCTCCTCTCAAAAAAAAATTGGTAATTAACGGTCAACTTCAATTGCTAAAATGTACATTAAGATTGTAAAAGATCAAAAATTTTTTTGTTTTTTGATTGTAGCCGATGCAGTCCATACCCGGTGGAGATCCATTAGAGATCGATTTGTCCGGGACTACCGGAACAGCCAAAACACCTCCAGTAGATCTGCCGGCAAACGAGTCACCCCGTATGTTCATTAAGGTTTTTTTTTTGTTGGTAAAATATGAGAGAGCAACAAGTGTTTATTAAAATCTATAAAAAAATTTTTTTTGTTTTTGGGTAGAAAGATCTGCAGTACAGCTGCACCTCGAGAGGCTGAGGAATCGGAGCCATCTCGACAGGAAAAAAGCCAACAGATGGGCACTGAAGATGTGTCAGTCCTGAGCAAGCCACGATCAATGGACAGCAGTACTGTGGCTCCTGTTGTCAGTGCCCGTTTGCAAGCACAACGCGGACGCAAGCAATTATCTGCCAAAAATGAAGTCGATGCCATAATTGTCGATGGACTCCAACGGTTAGATGATCTGTGTCACAGTGAACGCAGAGATATAAGGTGGGAAATTAAGGAATTGCAATCACAGGAATCAGCATATGCAGCCAATGAGTGGCAGCTCCTGTTTTTATCGTATGTCCCTGTAGCCCAAAAGATACCGCCGCACAGAAATGTACTCTTTAGGCAAAGATTTCATGATCTATTTGAGGAATTTTTGGCCCCTCAGGAACCCACTTCCTCTAGACCAAAAACCATGGACATGCCTTCATACCAAGCACAATTCAGAGGCCAGGGAGTGTGTTAAGGGGAGAATATATGGCACATGAATGTATACAAGAATCAAAACTGTACCACTATATAGACGCTTTGCTGAATATTAGGATCATGTTGCTTTAAGATACTTCTGATTTTCTGCTGAATTGTTTCTGTGTATGACACACCTAGGCTTCATGTAATACCGCAATACTGGGTGGACTAGGGTGGATCAGGCTAAAGAACAATACTTATGTACACGGTGATTGTGTAGCATATGGGAACAGTAAACAGTAACTTGGAAACGTACATAGTGATATGTAGCGATATGGGAACAGTAAATAGTAACTTAGAAATGTACCCATGATGTAACACGATGAGATAGCACAATATCTGTATAAAAGCTGCTCACTTTGGATTAAAGACAGAGAAGAATCATACTGACATGATACATCTTGTCTTGTGTATTCTTTTCTCCGTGCACGTATAATCTCTACCAAAGATCCAATTTGGCCACAGACAATTAAGACGGGCCACACCCTAGTGCGGCAGAATCAACAGGTGAACCTGGTATGGAAATGCATAGGCAATGTAGCAGTCCAGCATACAGTTGGGCAGACAATATGCCCACGCAATACCACAATCTGTAAATAATTTAAAAAAATGGCAAAGTTCGGCAATATAGCCTTGAAAATTTTTGTGTAACCAAAGTTAATTTTGAATATTTTTGTTCATCCATATGGGATCGCATATGTTAAAAATGTCTACTAACATTCAGAGTGGAAGACTATTTTCTTTCCATAATTTTTAGTAAACTTTGCTATTATTCAACATTTCATAACATTGTATAGATTGAATTAATTTTCAAAATTTATTAAGGGTATACAAAGGGAAAAAAAACACATAGCACATATACCAATAAATAACAGGTTTTGAAATCATCACACATGGATGTTTTGCCATGGAACAAGACCTTCATGTATGAAATAAATAGCAAATTGATCACGAATCTGCATTATCTCAACTGGAGACTGAACAGTAGTCAAATCAATGCTCATGAGGTTCGACTCACAGTCATCGGGGTCAACCAGCAGGGGTTCATGTCTGGACACAAAATTGTGCAGGCAGATGCAAGCCTTCACTACACGGTTCACATTTTCAGGTTGTTGTTGCATGCAGGTTAGTAAGATACGCCATTTTGAGGTCAAAATACCAAAGGTACATTCCACATAACGTCTTGCCCGGCTCAAGCGATAATTGAAAATGCGTCTTGTGTAGTTTAGACTACGGCTTGAGTACGGCTTTAGGAGATTTCTTCTGAGTTGGAATGCCTTATCCCCAACTAAAACATAGGGCAAACTTGGGCCTTCGGTGCCCGGAAGAGGTCGTGCGGAGGGTATGTTGAAGCGGTTGCTGTGCAAACATTTCCCCATGTTGGACTCTTTGAAGACTCTGGAATCGTTCGTCCGTCCATCCATATGCACCGATATCCACAGCTATAAACCGGTATCTAGCATCCGCAATAGCCATTAATACAATGGAAAAGTATTTTTTATAGTTATAGTACAGGGATCCACTATGCACTGGTTTCTGAATCCGAATGTGCTTCCCATCCATGGCCCCAATGCAATTTGGGAAATTAGCCACATCCTCAAAATTTTGAGAAATTGATAGCCATATTTCTGTTGTTGGGGTCGGTAGCACAAGTGGTTGTAAGTTGTTCCAATTGGCATCACAAGTTTCCCAAACTAGTTGGCAAATGGTCGATTTCCGAAGCCAAAATTGAAAATGCAGTGACGCAAAAGTTTCTCCCGTAGCCAGATATCTATCAACAATAAAAAACAAGTAAATTAGCACTATGGACATATTCTACAGATTTTTACAGACAACAAAAATAAAGGCAAGTTAAAATGGACTAGGACAATTGGCTACGCGTAAAAAATTAAAAGACATGCACAACGATAAATTACATCCTGTCTTTGCCAATAGAACAATGTTAACAAAAGGAAATTTACCTTAGAGTCACCACTAAACGTTGTTCCACACAAATACTTTCCCGGAAAGTGCTGCGTTGATGATGTATCTCATCCTTCACATGCGAGAGCAGAATATCAAAGGTTTCGATGGACATCAGCAGATAACATTGAAATTTAAAGGGATGATCCCGAAACTGAACATACAGGGTGTGAAAGGCACCATATGTATTCCGGAAAAAATTCACTTCATGGATCCAATATCTCCTTTGGGAAATACACCTTCTCTGACGACATCACAGCTGCATCAAGCAAAATCTAACAAGCTGAGACACAAACATCTTGCTTGCAGCAGAAGTTCACTCAATGCTTTCAAAATGGAGAATGTGTGTACACCCACACCCGACGCTGAGAAAAGGCAAAAAAAAAAATGAACAACTTTATTGACAGGGCCTGAAGGCAGACAAACAGATGCTTCACGAACAGACATCAAAATGACATAATGCAGTCACATGCATTAACGCAAGCGCTAACGCGAAGCCAAATTTAGACAGAATTTGGCTCATTTCAGCATATCCGTTAAACGGATTCTACTAAATGCAATGTGAACCTAGCCTATATGTGATACCCCTAATGTATGTACTCACTGCCTGCTGCCCCTACACAGGCCCTACACAGGTCACATTTACCAGTGCTACTTAGTCTTTATGGAGATGGTTACATTCTTTAGGACAACAAAGCAAAGCTAATAAAGTTTTAGGCTTTAATACACAAAAAGTACAGTGCTTGAAATATAAAAACACACAGAAATGTTCCTGCTATTAGAATTAACAACATCAGAAAGATGCCTTTTAATGCACATTTTTAAAGAACAAGTAGTACATCCAATGTATTGAAGACAAGATTTTCTCTGTAGGAAATCAAATAAACAGCAAAGGTAGTACTAAGATATTGATTTATGAAAATTGGCATTACTATTGAATGAAAAGCATTGAGACATTTATAAAAACTGACAACAGATACATTTGGTATGTCCACATTTGTATGTGCCTTTTTGCTGCAACCAGGTAGCTTGGCTAACTGTTGCAGTTGTGAGCAAACTAAGTGAGGATTTTTTGCAATATCATAGGGTCTTTTTTCGCCACTCATCTGTGTCTGTTTGTCCAAAACTTTGGCAAAAACCTTGGCCTCACAGTTGGAATATATTCTTTAATAATATTGCAAATTCTGCAATATTGCAAACTCTAAGGAGTGGAAAACATGATAGAGGCAACTTTTCCATGTCTGGCAACCAAATTGTTTATAATGAACAAAAGATCATCTCTACTTCTATCTGTTGCAATTTGTGTGCTCTATGGAAAGACCACCCAGGATAACCTTGCAATGCCAAACACTCTGTGATTTTAATTGCCTCACAGGTAAAGGTCTCGGCCGTAGAGCAGTTTCTTCTCACGCTAGTCATATCAAATAAAGAAACACTTTGATAGTGTGGGTATGGTGACATAAGGAAGCATAAAAGGTAGAATTTCCAGAAATTGCCATAAGGGAGGGCTTGTTTTTTGCAGGGCAAGTTGTATTTTGGAAAGACACCATTGATTTTACCATATAATATACTGGAAAATGTGATAAAAATTCCAAGTGTGGTGAAATTCCTATAAAGTACAAATCCACAATTGTTTTTGTTTTTTTTACCTTGTTCTCTAAATGTTAAAACTGACCTGCCATTATGATTCTCCAGGTCATTATGAGTTTGCAGATACCAAACATGTTTAGGTTCTTTTTTATTCAAGTGGTGACAAAAAAATCCAAAGTTTGTTAAAATGGTTCTATTTTCTGTGATCTGTAGGGTCTCCATTTTTTGGGATCTAGGGCTGGGTGAGGGTTTATTTTTTTTGTGTGCCAAGCTGACGTTTTTATCTATGCAATGTTGGGGTAGATACAATGTTTTGATTACCTGTTATTGCAATGCTGCAGTGATAAAAAAAAAGTAATTCTGGAGTTTTTAATTTTTATCTCGTTACGCCATTTACCGATCGAATATTTTTGTATTTTGCTACATCGGGCGTTTCTGAACATGTCGATATCAAATATGTGTATTTTTAATTTTTTATTGTTTTTTTTGAATGGTGAAAAATGGGGGTGACTTGAACTGCCACATTGAAGTTCCAAATGAACAAGTCATCAATGTAGTGGCCATACCAAACTGCCCAAATTGCCTCCCAATTTTTGTCAAACAATAAACTTTTTTCCCAATAGTCCATGTAAATATGTGACAAAGATGGGGATAATTTGATCCCCATAATAGCACCTCAAATCTGTTATAATTGTCATAAAAAGAAAAAATCTGTTAGCAGAAAAAAATGCATAATAAATTAATTCTGGAGATGTTTACCATGTGTACTATGCATTTGAAGAAACAATTTCACTCCATTCTCAAAGCTGTTCCATGGCAGTATAGCGCAATACCACATCTCTTTTTGTCAAACTGAACCCTTTTAGGATTTTACATCCTAGGGATAAGGGGCCAGAAATCACAGCTAGAGATGGGTGAACCCGTGGATGTTTGGGTTCAGCAATCCGCAGAAAAGATGGCTCCGTGCAGAGGACTTCCACTACTACAGACCAGTATGCTGTGGTGAGCTGACTTTCCTATTCCCCTACCCTATTCTTTGATATTTTAGGTTCAGCAGGTTCAGCCAAACATCTTAAAAAAGTTTGGTTTGAGTACCAGAATGGTACTCAAACACAAACCACATTCAGAAGAATGGGGGACCCGAACATACATTGTCTGCCAAGCTTTAATCTGCATGATTGCGCAGCAAACAGAGGCTCGGATCACTGTAAAATCATTACCGCCGGTCAGAGAGCTGCTGTTCCCATGATGCCAGATGACAGTGCACCAGCAGCTATGACCTGGGGTAAAAAGGTTACCTCTGGTCACACCCATTGACTGATGAGAGTGTTTTACTTCCATCAGCCTATGCCTGCTGTCGCTGATAACAGCGAGAGCAGGCACCGTAGATGAAAGTATTCATCAGCTGGCACCTGTGTTATAAATAAATAAATAAAATAACGTGATCTATTCTATTTTTAATAATCAGTGCAGGCAAAACTGACAGTTGTGGGCTGCAGCCTGCAGCTATCAGTTTTATCGTGACTGGTTATCAAGAATGGAGGCGTCTCATGCTATTTTTTTCAATTATTTTATTAAATAAAGTAAATAAACTTCTTAATAGTTAAAAAATATGAACAAAACGGATTGAGATCCCCAGTAATTTCATAAGCAGCAGAGGGAAAGCCGATGGCTGGGGGCTGATATTACTATTATGGGAAGGAATCAACAGCGATAAAGGTTCCTAGACTATGAATATCAGCTCACAGCTGTATGCTTGGCTTTTCCTACAAAAGAAAAAATGTGTCTTTTCTAGGGTGGCTGTGGGCTGCTATGTTTAGGCTGGGGTGGGGCAATCTCCATGGCCCCTTATCAGTCTGAGAATACCAGCCCCCCCAGCTGTTTGCTTTAACTTGGCTGGTTGTCAAAAATGGGGGGACCCCAAGCAGCTTTTTTAAATTATTCATTTAAATAATTTTAAAAAATGGCATGGGACCCCTATGTTGAGCTATGATAAATCCATATGAAGAAAAACAACGGATGGCACTCACTGTTCCAATATGCAAAAGCTTTATTCCAAAATAAAAGGCATTGGCACAGAAGACATGTGAAAAGTACAGACTACGGCCGTTTCACGCTCCTGCTCTTCAATGGGTCCTGATCATCAGTGCCATCTGTTGTTTTTCTTCATATGGATTTATTGCATGTTGCTTCCAATGGATTGAGCACCCATTCATTGCAGTGGGGTTTTTATGGCTATATACACTCACTGGCCACTTTATTAGGTACACCTGTCCAACTGTGTGTTAAGACTTAATTTCTAATCAGCCAATCACATGGCGGCAACTCAGTGCATTTAGGCATGTAGACATGGTCAAGACAATCTCCTGCAGTTCAAACCGAGCATCAGTATGGGGAAGAAAGGTGATTTGAGTGCCTTTGAACGTGGCATGATTGTTGGTGCCAGAAGGGCTGGTCTGAGTATTTCAGAAACTGCTGATCTACTGGGATTTTCACGCACAACCATCTCTAGGGTTTACAGAGAATGGTCCGAAAAAGAAAAAAAATCCAGTGAGCGGCAGTTCTGTGGCCGGAAATGCCTTGTTGATGCCAGAGGTCAGAGGAGAATGGGCATACTGGTTCGAGCTGATAGAAAGGCAACAGTGACTCAAATTGCCACCCGTTACAACCAAGGTAGGCAGAAGAGCATCTCTGAACGCACAGTGCGTCGAACTTTGAGGCAGATGGGCTACAGCAGCAGAAGACCACACTGGGTACCACTCCTCTCAGCTAAGAACAGGCATCTGATGGCTACTTTCAGCAGGATAATGCGCCATGTCATAAAGCTCGAATCATCTCAGATTGGTTTCTTGAACATGACAATGAGTTCACTGTACTCAAATGGCCTCCTCAGTCACCAGATCTCAATCCAATAGAGCATCTTTGGGATGTGGTGGAACGGGAGATTCGCATCAGGGATGTGCAGCCGACAAATCTGCGCCAACTGTGTGATGCCATCATGTCAATATGGTCCAAAATCTCTGAGGAATGCTTCCAGCACCTTGTTGAATCTCTGCCACGAAGAATTGAGGCAGTTCTGAAGGCAAAAGGGGGTCCAACCCGTTACTAGCATGGTGTACCTAATAAAGTGGCCAGTGAGTGTAATTGCTGCATGTGTTTTCTGCCTCTTCGATCCAGATAGAGGTAAAGGTGGAACAGTGGTGCTTAGTGCTTTGTATCTTCATATCATTATAATGAGCAATTATAAAGCTGACAGCTGAGGGTTGCAGCTGGCACTTGTGATGGGAAACCGCAGCTCTCTGACCGGCGGTATTTATCTTATCGCTGATCATAGCCGTTAGTATTTCTCACTCAGTCATGCACGGTACAACATGGATTCAGCCAATGTTCGGAGTACTGAACCCAAATAGTAACACAGACTTAGTGGAGCAGTCCGTATTTAAGATCCATACACGAACACTAGGGTGATCGGTAAAGACTTTGAAATTTAATGCTCAGATTTGCCCATCACAGCTCATTTCACACATGGATATAAAAAGTCATAAATCTGATTGTAGTGTAATTTCTAAACATTGAAAATAGGATGTTGAAAATAGGAGCTGTAGTTTCAGTTTGTGAACATAGTACAAGGATTCAAGTGATAGGAAAGTGCTGTACCTGCTTAGTCAATGTGATTGAATTCATTGATCTGTTATATACTCTTCTGACATTTCAAACAAGGAGTGTAGTTTAGTAATCATCTGTCCTAATTTTGCTACCAAAGAAAAATCCTGAAACTAAAGCCAGAGTGCCACAGAAAGAGTGCTACCTTACTTGTGTGGCGCCCCTGAGGGTTCAGTCGCCACAGAGGTACTGCACCTCCTCCTGAGGTGTGGTACCCCACCATCCAGGTAAGGTGGAGACGCCTGACCACGCTCCAACACCTGCATCCCACACAACACAGTAGTGTAGCAAAGCACCCTTTGGAGGCTCCCTGCTGGGAGGCGGGTGGAGGTTAGTTAGCACCAAAAGAGCCGGAAGAGTTTAGGATTTAGTCAGTCTGACCGAGTCAGTGGAAGATCCCCTGAGTAGGATGGATGATTGAAGTGCTGCAGCCGACCTCAGTGACCTGGGTCTGCTGGCACAGGAAAGGGACATTGATGGAAAACCTGACTCTCTCCATAAGAAAGAAGGATTAGTACAGAACGTAAGGAGAGGAGGACTAAGGATTAGGGTTAGAGCAGAACCCTCCCAAGTTCACAGCGCAAGGCCGGGGTCCTGTCCCCGAGGTTGTATGGATACTAATGGTCCTGCAGCAGACACTGGAGGAATAGAAGTTGTCACCACTTTATTCCCACACAAGACTTGGGGGCACAACAGCAACGTGAGTGAGCTGGGACTAGGTAGCAAGGAGTCCCCAAAGCAGGCTACAGCTGTCTGCCGTACAAGTAGAGTTCATAGGAACATCTGACAGGAGGAACTCCAGTGTAACTCAGTACTGTGAGTACTATACTAAAGGCGCAAAAGGGAGGCGTTCAGAAAATGCACATATGTTGGCGGAGTGCTGGAAAGGAGTACTTCATCTTGCCTAGAAGTTGGCTGAGCTCCTGACCTGGAGGACATGGCACAGATGCGGGCACCTGTACACGCAACAGACTGTGAGTACAGCTTTGGAACTACCTGCCCTGGTGTCCTCCACTTATTCTTGCGCCAACACACTCAGCACTGCTACATCTTTGTGCCTTAACACTGCACCATCCACGTCTCTCCCCTATATCTTCATCTACACTGCCCTGGGACTACAGCCCTGTCTGTGGAGGGCTACACCATCATTGCTGCACCACACCATCTGTCCCAGAGGATCTGTCTGCAGCGTCGGCTTAACATCTTCATTGCCGAACACCACAGGTGGCTTCACGAATCATTCACTCAAACTTTATTCCATCACTCAACATTCCCCTTTTACAATGGACACCCAGGGCCGTGGACCGAGTCACCGCTACCATGACATCTCCCATTGAAACCAACGGGCCCGGCTCAGAGTACCCCGCTGCCCTGGGTGAGGGCGATCCACTTGTGAGACAGAAAATCATATACAACATATATTTTTAAAGACCAAACCAAAAATTATTATTACAAAAATTCATCAATACATTTTTAAATAAACGTCAATTTCAAGGTTAAAACAGTACTAGAATGATTACAGTGGAATTCTTGTTAAAGAAGCAAATTTAAATGACTAATTAATTTTTTGTGTCATGTAAATCATAAATCATGAAAGTTTTCTTTTAACCCCTTCACCACCAAGGGTGGTTTGCACGTTAACTCCCGGGCCAATTTTTACAATTCTGACCACTGTCCTTTTATGAGGCCATAACTCTGGGATGCTTCCATGGATCCTGGTGATTCTGGCACTGTTTTCTCGTGACATATTGTACTTCATGTTAGTGGTAAAATTTCATTCATATAACTTGCGTTTATTTGTGGAAAAAAATGGAAATTTGTTGAAAATTTTGAAAATTTTGCAATTTTCCAACTTTGAATTTTTATGCCCTTAAATCAGAGATATGGCACACAAAAATAAGTAACATTTCCCACATGTTTACTTTACATCAGCACCATTTTGTAACCAAATTTTTTTTTTTGTTAGGAAGTTATAAGGGTAATTTCTCATTTTTGCAACACCATTTTATTTTTACGGACCACATCACATTTGAAGTCACTTTGAAGGTTCTATATGATAGAAAATACCCAAAAGTGACACCATTCTAAAAACTGCACCCCTTAAGGTGCTCAAAACCACATTCAAGGAGTTTATTAACCCTTCAGGTGCTTCACAGGAATTTTTTGAATATTTAAAAAAAAAAATGAACATTTAACTTTTCTTCACAAAAAAAATAATTCAGGTTCAATTTTTTTTATTTTACCAAGGGTAACAGGAGAAATTGGACTGCAAAAATTATTGTGCAATTTGTCCTGAGTACGCTGATACCTGATATGTGGAGGGGAGCCACTGTTTCGGCGCATGGCAGAGCTCAGAAGGGAAGGAGCGCCGTTTGACTTTTACAATGCAAAATTGGCTGGAATTCAGATCGGACGCCATGTCACGTTTGGAGAGCCCCTGATGTACCTAAACAGTGGAAACGCCCCACAAGTGACCCCATTTTGGAAACTAGACCCCCCAAGGAACTTATCTAGATATGTGGTGAGAACTTTGAACCCACAAGGGCTTCACAGAAGTTTATAACGTACAGCGGTACAATTAAAAAATCATATTTTTTTCCACAAAATGATCTTTTCACCCCCAATTTTTATTTTCCCAAGGGTAACAGGACCCTAAAAGTTATTGTGCAATTTGTCCTGAGTACTCTGATACCCCATGTGTGGGTGAAAACGACTATTTGGGCGCATGGCAGAGCTCAGAAGGGAAGCAGCGCCATTTTACTTTTTTGGCTGGAATTGAGATGAGACACCGTGTCACGTTTGGAAAGCCCCTGATGTACCAAAACAGTGGAATCCCCCCACAAATGACACCATTTTGGAAACTAGACCCCCCCAAGGAACTTATCTAGATGTGTGGTGAGAACTTTGAACCCCCGAGTGCTTCACAGAAGCTTAAAAAGCCCAGGCGTGAAAATAAAAAAATCATTTTTTTTCCACAAAAATGATATTTTTGCCCCCAATTTTTTATTTTCGTAAGGGCAACAGGAGAAATAGGACCCCAAAAGTTGTTTTGCAAATTGTCCTGGGTAGGCTGATACCCCATATGAGGGGGTAAAACACTGTTTGGGTGCAAGGCAGAGCTTAGAAGGGAAGGAGCACCATTTGACTTTTTCAACGCAGAATTGGCTGGAATTGAGATCAGACGCCATATTGCGTTTGGAGAGCACCTGATGTGCGCAAATAGTGGAAACCCCCAATTCTAACTCCAACCCTAACCCCAACACACCCCTAACCCTAACCCTAGCCCTAGCCCTAACCCTAATGGGAAAATGTAAATAAATACATTTTTTAAATTTTATTATATTTCCCTAACTAAGGGGGTGATAACGGGGGGTTTGAATTACTATTTATGGCGGTATTTATATTTGGAAGCTGTCACATGCTAAAAGATGCTTTTTATTGTAAAAATAGTTTTTGCATCACCACATATTGAGAGCTATAATTTTTCCATATTTTGACCCACCGAATCATGTGAGGTCTTATTTTTTGCAGGACGAGTTGACGTTTTTATTAGTACCATGTTCGGGCATGTGACATCTTTTGATTGCTTTTTATTTCGTTTTTTGGGACGCAGAATTTACAAAAACCAGCATTTCATGCATTTCTTTTGGGGGGAGCGTTTACGCCATTCCGCGTGCGATAAAATTGATAAAGCGGTTTTCTTCTTCGGGTTATTACGGTTGCAGCGATACCTCATTTATGTCTTTTTTTATGTTTTGGCGCTTTTATGCGATGAAAACAATTTTAGATAAAAAATAATTATTTTTGCATCGCTTTATTCTGTGAGATATAACTTTTTTATTTTTTTGCTGATGATGCTGTATGATGGCTCGTTTTTTGCGGGACAAGATGATGTTTTCAGCGGTACCATAGATATTTATATGCGTCTTTCTGATATTATTATTTTTTGCTTCGTTTTTTATTTTTATTTTTTAAGGGGTTCACTTAAGGGGTTAACTAATGGGACAGTTTTATAGGGCGGGTCGTTACGGATGCAGCGATACTAAATATGTGCACTTTTATTGTTTTTTTTATTACCGGTATTTCCAAAAAATGAATTTATTGGGGAATTTTTTTTTTTTTTATTTATTTAGCGATTTTTTCAAAATTATTATTATTTTTTTTTACTTTATTACAATGTCCCAGGGGGGACATAACTGTCATGTGACGGATCGCTGATCTGTCTCAACACAGATCGCTGTGACAGATCAGCGATCTGCCACAGGCACTGCTGCAGGCTTCCTCATGCCTGTGCTCTGCGGGCAGTGAGGTAGCCAGCTTCCTGCAGGCCCCCGGAGGTCCCCGCCGCCATATTGGATCCGGGGACCTGCAGGAAAGGAGCCCCCCGCAGCAGCGCTGCACATTGCGCTGCCGTGGGGGGCTCAGGGAAGCACGGAGGGAGCCCCCTCCCTGCCGATGCTTCCCTTTAACCCCCGGTACACCACGATCGTGTTTGATCGCGGTGTACAAGGGGTTAACGTGTCGGAGGCGGTCCGTGACTGCCCCTGACACATTGTGTCGGGTGTCAGCTATGATAGTTAGCTGACACCCGGCCGCGATAAGCGGCACTCACCACGTGGGCGCCGCTTATCGCTATGACGTAATATTCCGTCCATGGTAATTAGGGCCCAGGGCACATGGACGGAATATTACGTCCAATGAAGGAAAGGGGTTAAAAATGTGAATCAAGTCATCACAAGTTTTTCGACACTGATCAAAAAGTGTTATTTTCTAATAAAGTCATTCTTGATTTCTTTTGGTATATGTCATTGTTTTTCAGCTGCTAAAACTTGTATTTTTATGTTCATATTTCTTTACCTATATCCTTGTGACATGAATACTCATATAGCGCTATCAATCATGTATTCTTAGAGATGAGAGCATGACTAAAATAGTTGCTTTCATTTCTGGTGTAACTTTTAGTATCATACTATAAATCATTCCTACCTCCATCATTCATGTAAAAAGATCAGCCACTAATCAGTGAAATTCACTTTATTCCTAGACTTGGGAAGCAATGGATGTATTGATGGATGGAACTGTCCACAAACCAATTTACTATTTCAATGAAGGTAAAAAAAAGATTGCTTCATTGTCAGTTCAGACAACAAGCAGAGATGAGTTTTGTTAATATAAGCTAAAATAAACCTTATCACTTTTCCTTCATAAAATATTTTTTAATGCTAAATCTATGAAAACTTTAAGTCCCGTCACACATAACGATGTCCCAGCAATCCCACCAACGATCCGACATGGATGGGATCGCTGGGACATCATTAGACAGCCACAGTGATTAGGACCCGCGACGCTGGACGCTGGGTTCTAATGTAAACGTCGGGTATCCAGGAGCTGCGGCTCCTGGATACCCGCTGTTTACCTTGGAAACCGGCGTACACGCTGGTTTCCAAGGTAAACATCGGGTATCTAGGAGCCGCGCGACTCCTGGATACCCACTGTTTACATTGGAAACCAGCGTGTACGCCGGTTTCCCAGGTAAACAGCGGGTCTCCAGAAGCCGCGGCCCCTGGATACCCGATGTTTACATTAGAAACCAGCGTCGCTGATCGCTGGTCTCTCGCTGCCACACGCGATGCGTGCTGGGCAGCGGGAGACCAGCGATCGAAAAACGGCCCAGGCCGCTTGTACACGATCAGCGATAACCGGCAGGGGGGCCGGTCGCTGATTCCCGTCACACACAGCGATCTTAGGAATTTAAAAATATTACACTTAATTATTTTCTGTATGTATTATCCTTATTACAGAATTATCTCATCAATTGTGATCATTGCCCTAATGCTACTGACTTGCTTATTTGTTTTAATTGGATTTATAATATTCTTTAAATGAGATATTTTCATTGGATAACATCCTTTTTAGTAAAGTCCTCTGACACTACCACATAGGGAAATAAACAGTGATGGGCGAAGAGTGAAATATTCGGATTTGGGAAAATCGGAACAAACGCTATCTAATATCCGTGTATTCGTACCAAATAATGGATCCAATAGGAAAGCCAAATATTTTTCTGTTGGACCCAACAAACGAGTCTGGGGGCATGAGAAAAAAGATGAAATGGATGGAATATATACAGCTCTGGCAAAAAGAGACCACTTTCAAATGTTCAGTTTGTCTGATTTTTCTCTTTATAGGTATATTTTTGAGTAAAATCTAAATTGTTCTTTCAGTCTACAAACTTCTGACAACATGTCTCCAAATTTCCAAGCAAAAAATTTTGAATTTTTTTCTGACAAAAAAAATGGTCAAAATGAAAAAAACAGTGCTTTCAGACCTCAAATAATTCAAAGAAAGCAAGTTCATAAACATTTAGAAACAACAATACTAATGTTTATGAGTGAGCGAGTATACTTGTTAGGATTCGGTACTCGGCGAGTAATGAGGTACTCGCGGTACTCAAATCCTAGCGAGTAAATTTCACAACTCGCCTCGCAATATTCGGATCTCCCGTCGGCATGTGTTAGCCAATCACAGTAAAGCCGCCACCTTCTTTGTTGTGGCATTACTGTGATTGGCTGGCTGCACAGCATCACTATCGCTGGGGCCCCGGGAGATCGACGTGGGACCCTCGTTATTAATGGGATTACAGTGGAAAGGTGAGTATAGGTTGCTTTATTATTTTAATTTTTTTACAGGTGATCAATGGCTTTGGGGAATTAGGTGTGTGGGGTGAGTATGTATTCTATGTTATGTGTTGTATGTTATGGGTATGTACTGTGTATGTTATATGTTGCATGTTCTGTATGTCTTCTTTTTTACATTCACCACATTAAACGGATGATGGGAATACTACTTTCCCATCATCCGCTAATGCTGTCACTATAGCGGGCATAGTAGTCCCATCGGACGATGCCCGCACAGCCATCGCAAAGTGCCAGCACAGCCCACACAGGCCCCGCACAGCACTGACACAGCCCGCACAGGTCCCACATAGAACCGGCAGAGCCCGCAGAGCCCAGCACAGCCCCACACACACACAGCCCCACAGCCCCCTGCACACATTCTCCACGCACACATAGTCTCCACCCACACACATACTCTGCCCATTACTCGCATTTCCCATAGGCTTACATTGGACTTGCTACTCGTTACGAGTAACCGAATATTAGGAGCTACTCGTAACGAGTACAGTGAGTCCAAGTATTTGACTAGTCGCTCATCCCTACTAATGTTTTAACTCAGGAAGAGTTCTGAAATCAATATTTTGTGGAATAACCGTGCTTTTTACAAACAGATTTCATGCATCTTTGCATGCTTGTCAGCGGTCTTTCACACAGCTTCTGGCACAAAAATTTAAGCAGTTCTTCTTTGTTTGATGGCTTGTGACTATCCATCATCCTCTTGATTTCATTCCAGAGGTTTTCAATGGGGTTCAGGTCTGGAGAATGGGCTGCCCATGACAGGCTTTTGAGGTAGTGGTTAGAGATGAGCGACTTTGCCTCCGGGAGGGTCTAGTCGGGTTTCGGACCACCCGACTTTACCAAAAGTCAAGTCAAACGAAATCTGCCGACTATCGGCAAAAGTTGGAGTTCTGACCGAAATCCGACCCCAATGCAAGTCAATGGGGAATAAAAGATGGCAGTGAGTGGAGAACAGTAAACACACCTACAGTGCCCATTTCATTGGCAACGACATCAATTCTTATTACTTAGGCTTGTCAACCTTAATTTACTTTATAATAATAGTAACACATTGAAAACTGGGGATTATTTGGCTAAAGTTGTGGGGGGGTACAGCCCAGTTAGGGAGGTGGAAAAACTGGCATATGCTGAGGTGCAGGCTGGCCGTTCAGCAGCTGCAAATGGAGGAATTGGAGAAGTCGGAGGAAGAGGAGGACAAAGTGAGCCATTTTGCTGGCAACCTATGTGTCATCAGGGGAAGGTGGTACAAAATCCTTTGAAGCCCAGGCATGGTTTATTTTAATGAAGGTGAGATCACCTACATTTTGGGTCGACAGCCGGGTCCTTCTTTCTGTCAGGATTCATCCAGCAGCACTGAAGACTCTTTCTGATAGCACACTACCAGCAGGGCAAGCGAGCTCCTGTGAGGCATATTGTGCCAATTCAGCCCAGGTGTCCAGGTTACAGGCCCAGTAGTCAAAGGGGAATGAACTGTGAGGGAGAGCATCGATAGAAGAGGAGAAATAATTTTGAACTATAGTTGACAAGTGCTGTCTCCTGTCTATTGCAATTGATTCAGTATTACCAGTTGTGTGAGTGGTATTCGAGAAATGAGTCCAGAACATGGTCATGAAACCCCTGTCTCCAACGCCACTTCGGCTGTGTGCACCACGAACACCTCTTCCATGTTGCCCAGTACGGCTCGTGGTAGAACCTGAACCGCTGCTGTGTGCTGGGAATGCCTCTAACAAATGGTTTACCAGAGTTGCTTGTTTGTTCACCAATATTAGCTCTAGGTTCTCCTGTGGCATGATGTTATGTAATTTGCCTTTAGAGCGTGGCTCGAGGATGCTGGCCAACCAGTAGTCATCATCCTTCATAATTTTGGCAATGCGGGCGTCCCTTTTTAGGACCTGCAAGAGATAATCACACATGTGGGCCAATGTTCCAGGTGTCAATGATGCACTGCCAGTGGTGGGTGGAGGAGTACTTTCTGCTAAATCCAGATCCCTCCAGTCATGCACAAATCCTGTACCTGACCTTGGTAAGCCAACATTTTCTCTTGCCCCCTGAGAAGCATCCTCCTCCCCAAAATAATCATCCCCCTCCTCCTCCTCCTCTTTTTCCTCTTCTTCTTCTACCTCGTCAGGACAGTTCCCTGAGCAGACAATGTCTGACTGTCATCAAGGCTTCCCTCCTCCTCCTCCTCTGCAGACGCCTGATCCTTAATGTGCATCAAAGTTTGCATGAGCAGATGCATAAATGATGCTTATGATGTCATCGTCTGCGCTTACCAGCTGTGTGCATTCCTCAAAATACTTAAGGACTTTACAGAGGTCTTTTAGCTTTGACTACTGCACACCAGACAACTCGATGTCTGCCCTCAAACTGCCTGCCCGTGTATCCTCCCACAAATGCATTACAGTCTGCCTCTGTTCGCACAGCCTCTCAACCATGTGCATGGTGGAGTTCCACCTTGTTGCAACGTCTATGATTAGGCGGTGCTTGGGAAGGTGGAGCGATTGCTGCAGCCTCTGCATACGACTGGAGTATACGGGCAAGCGACAGATGTGCGAGCACAGTCTACGCACCTTATGGAGCAGGGCTGGTAACTCCGGATAATTATTTATGAAGCACTGCACTACCATGTTCAAGATGTGAGCCAGGCAAGGTATGTGTCTGAGTTTTGCCAGGGCTATGGCTGCCACAAAATTACATCTGTTATCACTGACTACCTTGCCTGGCTCAAGATGTAGACTGCCCAGCCATGACTCAGTTTCGCGCTGCAAGTAGTCTGCCAGTACCTCCGCGGTGTGTCTATTGTCACCCAAAGACATCGTCATTAAAACAGCCTGCTGACGCTTACCACTAGCTGTTCGTCAGTGGGACACCTCATGTGTAACACTGGCAGCAACGGATGGAGTGTGCGAGCTTTCGCTTCTGGAGGAGGAGGAGGCGGAGGGTTGAACGCCTACAGCCAACTGTTGCCTATACCGTGGGCTAGGCAGCACTGTCCCACCGCCGCTGTCCCCTGTGGACCCTGCATTCACCACATTCACACAGTGCGCAGTGATGGACACATAACGGCCCTGGCCATGCCTACTGGTCCATGCATCTGTTGTGAGGTGCACCTTTCCACTCACTGATTGTTTGAGTGCATGGGCAATGCGGTCTTTCACATGCAGGTGGAGGGCAGGGATGGCTTTTCTAGAAAAGAAGTGCCGACTGGGTAGGTCATAGCGTGGGACAACGTAGGCCACGAGCTCTTGGAATGCTGTGCTTTCAACCAAACGGAAGAGCATCATCTCTAATGAGATCATTTTGGCAATGTAGGCGTTCAAAGCCAGTGTACGCGGATGAGAGGATGAGTACTTTCATGTCCTACTCAGAGTCTCTGCTAGGGTGAGCTGGACTTGAGAGCTGCATATGGAGGAACTATAGCATAGGGGATGTGGAAACCACAAATTACGACCAAAGATCCATTAGAAAAACCATAAGTACTTTATTGGGGAAAATACATAGAACGGGAAAATGGGGGAGCAGTTGCAAAAAGAAAGCAAGTGCTACAGTGCAAGAGGACATGCGACCTGACCCAGACCAAAACTACATGTATAGATGTATACATAAATAAAAGGTGAGTATCAAATTTCCTGAGGCATGTGTAACCTGACGGACCCTTTATTGTATAAGGGAGCTCAATCCGTCTTATCTATCAGTATATATTACTACTCATTAGCAGATATTGTTACTGTGGACAACCATATGTATCATACTTAATATATATAGATATACAGGCAGTACCGCATTCAGTGGAATCAAGGTATAGTATCCACCATTGCATCTAGTATAAACTCCACCCACCCGCATAGGTGAATGGTACCGGAGCAAAATAATTACCTCCAGGAAAGAATCAGTAGATGGCCAGGCGGTCAGCGCGTCACCCCGACGCACATTTCGGAGAGGATCTCCTTCATCAGGGGGCGTGTGATATATAAAACCGGTGAGTTTAAATATCGCCGGACCGGAAGTGCCCGTGACGCAAACCGGAAGTGACGCGGGTGTAGTCATGGAGACCGGGAGCGCAGGATGGACACAGCGTCATGTGATGGGGAGGCACCCAACAAGTAGAGACACTCCTCCGCCGCATAGAGACACCAAGACCAGCCCACGCACCGGGACATGACTCACACGCGTGCAGGGTCAGCGCCACGTCAGATCCACCATCACAAAATCATGGATAAGATGGTCAGGGGCATGGTGAGACTGTCCATGTCATGAAATAAAGTTGCCTACATCAGACAGTCCCTAAATCAGAGGACATATCCACATCACATTAGAGCCACCTACTATACCAATATACATAAATCAAAACATATTGTCATATTGGAATTGCATTTATATATGGGGCAATAAAGGATGTCATAGTCTCAAACCTCAATATACGGGACTAATCCGTCAGACAAAGACATGCACATATAGACATACTGTACATGTATCACATATTGTGAGACATAGCAAAACAGTTAAAACAAAATACACCAATGGACAAAAGAATAAAAAAGAAAGAAAAAACAATGAATAAACATACAGTTATATACACCATCCATATGTATAAATATGAAGAATGAAAAAATAAATGTACAAATAATGAATAAATAATAAAACAGCATATATCAAAAAAATAACAAAATTAAATGAAATAAAATAAAAGAAAAAAATAATAAAACATAAAATAAAAGTAAGGAATAAACAAAAAATGCATAGATAAAGAATTATATATATATGAAATGTGCAGTACATACAGTGGGGCAAAAAAGTATTTAGTCAGTCAGCAATAGTGCAAGTTCCACCACTTAAAAAGATGAGAGGCGTCTGTAATTTACATCATAGGTAGACCTCAACTATGGGAGACAAACTGAGAAAAAAAAATCCAGAAAATCACATTGTCTGTTTTTTTTTCATTTTATTTGCATATTATGGTGGAAAATAAGTATTTGGTCAGAAACAAAATTTAATCTCAATACTTTGTGATATATCCTTTGTTGGCAATGACAGAGGTCAAACGTTTTCTGTAAGTCTTCACAAGGTTGCCACACACTGTTGTTGGTATGTTGGCCCATTCCTCCATGCAGATCTCCTCTAGAGCAGTGATGTTTTTGGCTTTTCCCTTGGCAACACGGACTTTCAACTCCCTCCAAAGGTTTTCTATAGGGTTGAGATCTGGAGACTGGCTAGGCCACTCCAGGACCTTGAAATGCTTCTTACGAAGCCACTCCTTCGTTGCCCTGGCGGTGTGCTTTGGATCATTGTCATGTTGAAAGACCCAGCCACGTTTCATATTCAATGCCCTTGCTGATGGAAGGAGGTTTGCACTCAAAATCTCACGATACATGGCCCCATTCATTCTTTCATGTACCCGGATCAGTCGTCCTAGCCCCTTTACAGAGAAACAGCCCCAAAGCATGATGTTTCCACCACCATGCTTTACAGTAGGTATGGTGTTTGATGGATGCAACTCAGTATTCTTTTTCCTCCAAACACGACAAGTTGTGTTTCTACCAAACAGTTCCAGTTTGGTTTCATCAGACCATAGGACATTCTCCCAAAACTCCTCTGGATCATCCAAATGCTCTCTAGCAAACTTCAGACGGGCCCGGACATGTACAGGCTTAAGCAGTGGGACACGTCTGGCACTGCAGGATCTGAGTCCATGGTGGCGTAGTGTGTTACTTATGGTAGGCCTTGTTACATTGGTCCCAGCTCTCTGCAGTTCATTCACTAGGTCCCCCCGCGTGGTTCTGGGATTTTTGCTCACCGTTCTTGTGATCATTCTGACCCCACGGGGTGGGATTTTGCGTGGAGCACCAGATCGAGGGAGATTATCAGTGGTCTTGCATGTCTTCCATTTTCTAATTATTGCTCCCACAGTTGATTTCTTCACTCCAAGCTGGTTGGCTATTGCAGATTCAGTCTTCCCAGCCTGGTGCAGGGCTACAATTTTGTTTCTGGTGTCCTTTGACAGCTCTTTGGTCTTCACCATAGTGGAGTTTGGAGTCAGACTGTTTGAGGGTGTGCACAGGTGTCTTTTTATACTGATAACAAGTTTAAACAGGTGCCATTACTACAGGTAATGAGTGGAGGAAAGAGGAGACTCTTAAAGAAGAAGTTACAGGTCTGTGAGAGCCAGAAATCTTGATTGCTTGTTTCTGACCAAATACTTATTTTCCACCATAATATGCAAATAAAATGAAAAAAAAACAGACAATGTGATTTTCTGGATTTTTTTTTCTCAGTTTGTCTCCCATAGTTGAGGTCTACCTATGATGTAAATTACAGACGCCTCTCATCTTTTTAAGTGGTGGAACTTGCACTATTGCTGACTGACTAAATACTTTTTTGCCCCACGGTATATACAAATACATATATAACATAGTTATGTCCATAAAGGGGGAAGGGGGGTTGTGGAAGGGGTTGAGTGGGGGGAGGGGGGGGAAGGAAAAGGACCAATCTTCATCCAGGGCGAGAGGGAGGGGAATCACTGATCTTCCATGTTGTTCCAGTCCGGACCATAAAAGATGAATCTAAGAAAGACTAAAACAAGGGATAATTAAAATCAATTAAAACTAAAACAAACTGCAGTACAATGCAACTCCATACACTGCTCAAGAAACAGGGGCATCACAAGAATGGAACATAAGATAAATTTTCATTTAATCCTAAGGGGTGTACCATGTCCAGTGTCCATACCCAACGTGACTCTTTTGGGGCCAATTGTTGGGACACGCGCCCACCTCGAATTCCCACATCAGTCATATCTATGCCTTTCACCTTGAGACCACTACTGTCGCAGCCATGATAGATCTTAAAATGTCTTGGTAAAGTTTTAAGCAAATTCGGATCTTCTTCATTTGCTGCGGCCTGTATGCCCAAGACATGTTCCCTGATCCTCACCTTTAACTGCCGAGTGGTCAGCCCTATATAGATCAAGGAACAGGGACATGTGGCATAATAGATTACATTGCGGGATGTGCAAGTGATAGATTTCCTGATCTTAAACTCTTTATGTCCGGAAGAGTCAAAGAATGTATCCTCTTTGACAATATTACTGCATGCCACGCAATGACCACAGGCCTTACTTCCACCACTCTTCTTTCTGGAAAATCATCCAGAAAAGTCTTAGGGGGTTCACCGACATAATGGCTGCGATCTGGGGTCTATCGGGGATAATTTTAGTAATAATGGGATCTGTCTTTAATATGGCCCAAGATCTTTCCAGAATCTCACGCATTTGTCTCGATCGTGCATTAAAGTTAGTGATGAATCTCCCATATCAGATTTCCCCTGTACTTCCTCAGTTTTGTACAAAAGGGAGTTCCTACTATTGTGTTTAGCACGGAGATATGCCCGCTTAATAGAGCGATTACTATATCCCCTCTCAGCAAAACGATTCCTCAAATCAAGGGCTTGAGATTCAAATTCTTCTTCAGTTGAGCAGATCCGTCGAAGGCACAAAAACTGGCCAACTGGTATGGATCACACCATATGAGTTGGGTGAGAGGAGGATGCATGTAGGAGTACATTCGTAGAAGTCGGTTTACGAAATATGGTTGTTTGAATCAGCCCCTGCTCCCCCCTATTAAGAGAAACATCTAAAAACTCAACCTTGCCCCTGTCGAAAGTGGCGGTGAGACGGATATTCCGGTCATTATCGTTAAGTACCCCTATAAATTCCTTCAATAGCCTAGCCTCACCTTGCCAGATAACAAGAATATCATCTATGTAGCGCGTCCATAACAGGACGTGCTCCATAGATGACAGACGATCTGACATCAGGAGGTCCCTCTCCCACAGCCCCAGGAACAGATTTGCATAAGAAGGCGCATAGGCCACTCCCATGGCTGTCCCCTGGAGCTGTAGGTAAAAGGACCCCCTGAAAACAAAAAAGCTGTGTGTAAGAGCAAATTCCAAAATCTAATAAATTGGACATTGACAGAAAAAAATTCTGTGGCACGTAAGCCATCACCATGGCGGATACTCGTGTATAACGACTCCACATCCATGGTGACTAAAAACGTACCACTGTCTAAAGAGAGATTATCTATCTTGCGCAACAGCTGATTGGTATCCTTGAGATACGAGGGCAAGGATTCCACAAGTGGCTGGAGAATAGAATCCAACCATTTGTTCACACACTCCAAATAACTCCCCCCGCCCCGACACTATGGGCCTACCTGGTGGCATCTGTGTGTTCTATGGAGGAACTAGCAGTGGACATGGCAGACTGAGAGGGGGTTGGTGATGGTGATGGTGGTGGTGGTGGTGATGGACTAGATGTAGTCCTTCATTGGAAAAACTTTGTGATTCCCTGAATGCTTTGGCCCTGCGACGACACCTCAACATTTCTTGCAGGTGGTGTGCTAACCGGTGGGCTTACAGTGGGGGAAGCGATGTAGCATTGCTGGCTACCTTCAGTCGGAGCAGGTGCACGTGTGCTACCTGAGGTTTTGTAGTTCGTCCACGCTTGCAAGTGCATGGTGTTTACATGTCTAAGCATGCAACTCGTATTCAAATTTCGGAGATTTTTTCCTCGGCTAAAGGTCCTTCCGCACTTCTTACAGATAACCTTTGCCTCATCAATAGGATTTTGGTCAAAAAAGTGCCACACTGCACTCTTCCTACTATGGGAAAAATTTTCAGGGCTTGTATGCTGTGCAAATTTTACCGTCTGGCCAAGCTGTCCTGCAACTCTTTGTTTTTTTCAGCACATTTTTGGACTGCTACGGGTCTGCCAGATAACCGATGTCGATGCCTGCTGCGTATCCTCCTCCTCATCTGAGCTATTGCCAGCGGCACCCTCTTCCCCCAATGGATGCCAATCCAGGTCAACAACTGGATCATCCATCACCTCCTTTTCAATTTCATCTGCACCTTCCTCTGTGTCACCGTGTAAGGTGGTATAGTATGCGGGAAGCGGCACCCGAGTTTCATCAGGGTCAGAATCTGGCTCAGTGGACTGCGAGGGCAATGCAGCGCTCTGGGTGAATGTACCAGCAGAATCATATAGCACTGGCTGTGCATCAGTGCACTCCATGTCATATTCATCTTGGACTGGGGAATTCAGGATTTCACTTGATAACTTAGGCATGGTATGTGAAAAGAGCTCCAGGGAGTAATCTGAAGTGTGGTCTGCTGCATCCTTCACTTTTGATGGGCATGAAGGACACAAGGAAAGATGTTGCCCCTGACAAGAGCCAGGAGCCTGCACTGATGACTCAGTGCTTGCAGTTTTTGAAACTTCAGAAGAGGAGGCGATAGAGCTAGAGGCTGTTTTGGCAATGTAAGCCAAAACCTGTTCCTGATGCTCCGGCTTTAAAAGCGGCTTACCTACTCCCAGAAAAGGGAGTCTTCCAGGCCTTCTGGAGCCAGATGATGAAGCAGGCTCAACACTTCATGCCTTAGGTGCTATTGTGCTTTTGGCACTACCAGCAGATGCACCACCACAATCAGTACCAGTTGGCCCCCCCGCCCACGTCTGCAGCCTCTTCCACCATACTTCCTCATATTTCGGAAAATGTACCAAAAATACCAGAAGATACATGGTACTGTATGAAAAGCGGACAGCTGTATATGGTGTAGGGAAAAATTTAAATCTCCGTATATATTTCCGGAGTCACACACAGATGCTTACTCAGCATGTATTTGACCGTGATACAAACAGCAGATATATGGTACTGTATGAGGAGCGTACAGCTGTATACGGTGTAGGGGAAAATTTAAATCTCCGTATTTATTTCCGGAGTCACACACAGACGCTCTCTCAGTATGGACTTGCCCGTAATACAAACAGCAGATATACGGTACTGTATGAGGAGCGTACAGCTGTATACGGTGTAGGGGAAAATTTAAATCTCTGTATTTATTTCTGGAGTCACACACAGATGCTCACTATGTATTTGGCCATAATACAAACAGCAGATATACGGTACTGTATGAAGAGCGTACAGCAGTATACGGTGTAGGGAAAAATTTAAATCTCTGTATTTATTTCTGGAGTCACACAGATAGTCAGCATGCATTTGTCCGTGATACCAGCCGGTACACGGTAGTGTGTGAGGAGTGGACAGCTCTGTACGGTGTGGGAAAAAATGAACGGTCGGTAACTGTGCAGAAATAAAGAATAAAAGTATTAGTGCTGTGTAAAAAGCAGTCTGCACAGCAGTACACACACAGCAATACAGCTATCAGGCACAGGCAGCCTAATAACCAGCACTGCTGTGCACAAAAAATCCTCCCCTGTCACTGCACACTACCTGAACAGCACAATTGCTATCAGCACAAGCACATAAGAACTTCTTATATCTTTACAGCCCTAACTCTCTCCCTACTGATAAACAGCAGCCTCTCTCTACTGTTAAGATCGGCAGAAGTAAAATTGAGGTTGGCGGTCAGGGCTTTTATAGACACTATGACGCCCCCCAAAGCAAGCCAATCACTGCAATGTCCTTCTCTACAATGGTGGTGGACGCTGCACATGTCATCTTGTTGCCCACAGTGTATGTCCTTGCTCATTGGCTGAAAAAAGGCACCTGCAAACATTCTGGGAAATCCGACTTTGGCGTTTGTTTTGCCGACTGCATGGCCGACTTCACGCTATGGTCATAAGTCAGCGACTTATGAATCTGGCCGACCTGTTTTGCTCAACTCTAGTGGTGGTCTCTTAATTTTTTACAGAGTTGTAGATATAAATGAAAAGCTGGTAATTCATCTGTCATGTACAGTAAAATCACAGAATGACCGGTCAGACAAAAATAGATAGAATAGTTATATACACATAGAATAAATAGATATATAGATGTCAGTGACACACACATATATAAATATGTATTACTTCTATCTGTCTAAGAAAAGCTGGCAATTCAGCAGCCACATACTGTAAAATCACAGCAGGAGCTGACAGCATAGAATAGATGGATTACACACAGTATTTATACATAGAATAGATAGATATAAAGATGTCAGTGACACACACACATTAACAGGTGCTTCTCACAAGATTAGAATATCATCAAAAAGTTAATTTTCTTCAGTTCTTCCATACAAAAAGTGAAACTCATTATATAGAGTCATTAAAAACAGAGTAATCTATTTCTAGTGTTTATTTCTGTTAATGTTGATGATTATGGCTTATAGCTAGTGATGAGGGAACCATTACTTGTTACCACTACTTGTTACTTGCCCGAGTATCATGGTACTCGGTGAGCACCTAGCATTTCCGGGATTACTTGGCAGTAACTCGGGTCTCCACCCAGCTTTTTTGGTGCACTTTTCAGACCCAATCACGATGCAAGGATTGTCTGCCTGGCAATGAAACGTTGCAGCCATCGTTGGTGTGGTCGTGCAGTGATTGGCTAGTTCCACAGCATCATCAAGGGCATAAGAGACCGGACGCCACCCTGCTGGCACATTCAGCTCTGGATTGAGATAGTGTAGGGAAAGCTGCTGCTGAGATAGGGTCAGAATTGGGGATTTATTAGTTAGTGTGGGGTATACCATCCTAAATTACTCAAATCCAGCTAAACCAGCAGTCCTTCTAAGGACTAATTCCAGAGTATATAGGTTCCAGTGTTATTTAAGCAGGGTAGTGTACGTCGCTCTATACACATCAGTACAAGGCCTGCAGGCACTGTATGTGTGTATATAGATCATTGCATACATTAAGAGGGTCCATTCCCTTCCTGTGTGCTGGTGCTACTGCTGCTACCTGTAGGATATATTGGCTGCATATTGCTATCCGAAGTGTAATTGGAATACAGGCCACACATTTTTTCGTGTGGCATCTCCGTGCCAGCTCATATCTGTGCGTGTTCAAAGTTTGTCCAGTTTGCGGCGTTTTTTTTTTTGTCCTGGCTCACTGCTCTTAATTACAGTGGTATTTAGCCAAAAAATTAAAAAAATACAGGCCACAGTTTGTCGAAGTGGTATCTCTGCGGCAGCTCATATATGTGTGTGCTCAAAGTTTGGCCAGTTTATGGCGGTTTTCTTTTTTTGTCCTGGGTGTCACTGTACTTACTGTATATACAGCACTATTTAGCCAAAAAAGAAACAAAAAAACATTTTTGTCCTAGTGGTATCTCCGTGCCAGCTCATATCTGTGCATGCTCAAAGTTTGGCCAGTTTATGGTGGTTTTCTTTTTTTTTCATGGGTGTCACTGTACTTACATACAGCAGTATTTAGCAAAAAAAAAAAAAAAAAAATACAGGCCACTCATTTTTCGGTGTGGTATCTTCGTGGTGGCTCTTATCTGTGTGTGCTCAAAGTTTGGCCAGTTTAGGCGGTTTTCTTTTTTCGTCGGGCGTAAAACGGTACTTATATACAGCACTATTTAGAGGAAAAAAAGCAACAAAAAAAACACATTTTTCGTAGTGGTTTCTCCATGCTAGCTCATATCTGTGCATGCTCAAAGTTTGGCCAGTTTACAGTGGTTTTCTTTTTTTCTCCTGGGTGTCACTGTACTTATATACAGCACTATGTTGCATTATTTTAAAAAACAGGCCACATTTTACAGTGGGGTCTATCTCTGAATCGCCTCATACATCCGTGTGCCAAAAATTGAGGCAATTTAGGCCTAAATTTCCTTTTTTGGGCAATCTGTCACTCTCGTTATATCCAGCACTCTTTTGCATCCACCAAACAAAAAAAACCCAACATATTTTAGGCTAAGTTCACACGTAGCGGAATTCCCGTGGAAGTTACTGTGAGAATTCCGGAATTTCATTCCGCGGGAAAAATCACATTTTAAAAACTAGCAATTTGCAAGCGTAATTAGCTTGCAGAATGCTAGCGTTTTCCAAGCAATCTGGAGCATCGCTTGGAGAACTGATTGACAGGTTGGTCACACTCGTCAAACATAGTGTTTGAGAAGTTTGACCAACTTTTTACTATTGAGGCTGCCTATGCAGCATCAGCAGTAAAAGATAGGATGTAAAAAATACTAAAAAAAATAAAAATATTGTTATTCTCACCTTCCAGCATCCCGCGCAGCCTTCCCGCCTCTCTCCACGCTTCCGGCATCTTCCGGCCCCAGTAATCCTTTGCGCAAATGACCATGAGACGTCACGCTCCCGCGACGTCATCGCGAATGACCGCGAGATGTCGCACTCCCACGAGACTGCGACGTCATCGCGGTCATTCTCGCAAAGGATAACTGGGACTGGAAGATGCCGGGAGCGTGGAGAGAGGTGGGAAGGCTGCGCGGGACGCCGGAAGATGAGAATAACAATATTTTTTATTTTAATTCTATTTTTTAAAGGGATATAGTACACACAGCCTGGAGGACAGTCCCCTCTCCTCTGGACCATGGGTACCATCCGCAAATATTCTGGTTTCTTTTTGCATGGTGGGCACAGCCACATGCGGAAAGTAAGCAGAACATTGCATTCCTATGTGGGCGGAATTGCCGCAATTCGGCAAAATTAATGAGCATTAGCACAGCATTGCGGAATCCCATAGGATTGCATGGGATGCTGTTTTTTTGCGTTTTCGCAGCAAAATCGCATGTTTAAAATCGCCGCGAAAGCGCAAAAAAAATGCTACGTGTGAACCCAGTCTTACTGTGTGGTATATCTGTGACATGCCTCATACATCTGTGTGATAAAAAGTTTTGATTTTAGGCCAGTACTCCAGTGTTTTCCTGTCTGGCGCTCAAGTTATATACAGCACTATGTTGCATTATTTTAAAAAAAACAGGCCACATTTTACAGTGGGGTCTATCTCTGACATGCCTCATACATCCGTGTGGTAAAAGCGAGACATTTTAGGCCTAAATTCCCTTTTTTTTGCAGTCTGTCACTCTCGTTATATCCAGCACTCTTTTTTACCCCCCCCCCAAAAAAAAAATTACAGTGGAGTATGTTGGTTCTGTTTCAAGTTGTTATGGCAGCTTCATGACTGTGTTAAATGCTCCAATTACGACCACCATCATCATCTTCAGCCTAGAGTCAGTCACTGTGCAGATGGAAAGTCTGAGTAGCAGAGGGTCTACCCTTATTCGGTGTTGTACTCTGTATTGCCCTCTGTCTCTGTATTACAAAGGCTAAATCTTCTTGATAAAATCATGCCTGGAAAAGCCATAGCAAGATAATGTTGAAGATCACGGGGACATTTGTCGCACCTACTGAAGCCTGGTGTTCCTGGACAGGATTCTGACAAGCCCTCACCTACTAATACTGAACTGGTTGGACGATGACATTTAAAAGGAGCCCATGCATTTTCTATAACTGAAGCTAGAGATTTTGACATTTCGGATGCATTTCCAGAGATGTCAGTTGGAGAGCATGGTGGTCAGAGATGTGACTTCTACACCACCACATGAGCAGCCACCTCTCCACCACCTGAGGTGCCGCACCCACCACTTTCTGTCTCTTTCCCATTCTCCCGCAGAATGAAAGTCGGCAAGAGCAAGGTCCTCTCCCCTCTGTAACAGTCTGTCACTGCAATTTTTGGGGGGCTAAACGATATCTATTACTATGTATGTAACCCCTTGTCATGTACAGCACCATGGAATTAATGGCACTATGTAAATAACTAAATAATAGTAGTAATAATAATAATAATAATAATAATAATAACAACACTATATGGGTGTTTCCACTAGACAATCAAACATATTATTGAAGGATTTTTTTTCTGACAATTCTGTTCAGCTGTGCACAAACAATGTCAAATTGGTAGCTATACCACAGTGGGTGTTGGCACAGTCATGTTCACAACAGTCCCCAGATGTTGTGTAGGTCCTTAGACTCACCTATACTTCAGCAGCATGATGAATTAATAGGAAAAGCACGTGGTATTGGTGGAGCTGTTGTTTTCTTGCCAAAGAAACTGAATAACATCAATGAGGTGGTTAGCCACACATGGAATAGAGAAATAGTAAAGATGACAATTGACAAGTAGTTTCACATTTGAGGTAAAACACACTTCAACAAGTTGCTTTAACTCTTGCAACATTATATTTCAAAGCCTTGAAGAAAAAGATGAATATATTGTGAAGCAAATAGGTATGAATAATAAATCACACAAATGATGTTGCATAATTCTAAACATACACAACCTATTAGTGGGGAAATTATTTTCCACCAAAAATTTTAAGTATGAGACTAGTGTCATCTTGTGGAATTATATGAGCCACAAAGTACTTCAAATTGAAACTGTTCCGGATTTACTGTACAATTTTCTCTAGAAAATTGGAATTACATGCCTTCTATGCTGATTGTATTAAAGAACTAATATGCCAGATATGTACAGAGTCAGGATGACCGGGCTGTGGGTACCTGTGCTGCGCCGTGTCCAGAACTGTCAAGGCTGCATCCCCTGTTTCCTGGAGGAAGGAATAGGGGAACTGACAGGCCCCACTACACAGAAAGAGGAGTCGTGTTTAGACAGTAAACCTGGCCGGAAGCTGAGGGAAAAAAAGCAAAGCAGTAGTGAGTCCCCAGCTGTGACCATGTGAGCAGCAAGGGGCAGTGCATTATGCACCCGAAGTTTCAACGCTGTGGCGAAATGCAGCAGACAGACCCGGTGACCTAGAGGCATGGGGCCAGCTTAAGAGAAAGCATGCAAGACATCAAAGATGTTTGGCGTGGACAAGCAGCACATAGGAGGCTGAGTAGCG
Organism: Dendrobates tinctorius; assembly: GCF_039654945.1. NCBI lineage: Eukaryota > Metazoa > Chordata > Amphibia > Anura > Dendrobatidae > Dendrobates > Dendrobates tinctorius. The sequence goes on along the minus strand of NW_027361765.1, from coordinate 20,365,552 downwards.
TGCTCTATCCTTAGAGCAGTGGCGCTGCAAAGGACTGTTACCATTGTCTCCCGCCACTAAAAGCAGAATTGCCATTTTTCAAGGCACCATTTGCCCAGTACCCGCCAGAGAGCAAGGCGCCATGCGCTCCTTGACTGAGTACAGCGCATGTGCGCAGTAGAGAGAGCCAGTTCATGCCACGTGTTCAGCGTGGATAACCAATAATTATAAAGCACAGAGGAATGCCAGAGGACATTGGTATGCTAAGCAAGGTATTCCCTCAGCATTTTCCAAAACATTGCACTCCTTTTGAGAGTCCCCTGCACCTCAGGGTCTCAGAAATCTCTCCTCAAACTTTGCCAGTGTTCCACTGCGTTTGCTGGCTTGGAGTTGTGTCTCTCTCACCTGTACTCCTTGTTTAGCCAACAAACTTTGACCTCTGCTGCCAGCATTTTTTAATAATTCCACAAGAAGGGCCCTCTGTTCCTCCAACTATTTAGTACACCTGTCTGCCTCTTGAATACGAGATGTAAAGTTCTCCTTGTAGCGTGGGTCTAAAAGTATCACCAATCAGTGTTGCCCGCCACCCAAAATTTTGATAACGCGAGGGTGATGGGAAAGGCAGCGTAACATAAACTCAGCCATGCGTGCAAGACTGCTAACATTCAATACTTCTGTATCCTCACCAAGAGGACAACTGACCATGCTCTCCTCCTACAGTTGTGGTCAAAAGTATTGACACTCCTGCAATTCTGTCAGATAATACTCAGTTTCTTCCTGAAAATGATTGCAAACACAAATTCTTTGGTATGATTATCTTCATTTAATTTGTCTTAAATGAAAAAACACAAAAAGAATTGTCCTAAAGCCAAATTGGATATAATTCCACACCAAACATAAAAAAGAGTATTGGCACTGTTCAAAAAATCATGTGATGCTTCTCTAATTTGTGTAATTAACAGCACCTGTAACTTACCTGTGGCACCTAACAGGTGTTGGCAATAACTAAATCACACTTGCAGCCAGTTGACATGGATTAAAGTTGACTCAACCTCTGTCCTGTGTCCTTGTGTGTACCACATTGAGCATGGAGAAAAGAAAGAAGACCAAAGAACTGTGAGGACTTGAGAAACCAAATTGTGAGGCAGCATGAGCAATCTCAAGGCTCCAAGTCCATCTCCAAAGACCTGAATGTTCCTGTGTCTACCGTGCGCAGTGTCATCAAGAAGTTTAAAGCCCATGGCACTGTGGCTAACCTCCCTAGATGTGGATGCAAAAGAAAAATTGACAAGAGATTTCAACGCAAGAGTGTGCGGATGTTGGATAAAGAACCTCGACTAGCATCCAAACAAGTTCAAGCTGCCCTGCAGTCCGAGGGTACAACAGTGTCAACCTGTACTGTTGTGAGTTCATTTTCCCCTTCACCGTCGATGTCTGATGAACTCCTTCTTCTGATTAAGGAAGGTAGTGAGGCTGATTACCAAACACCTGATCTGGTAGATGATGACTGGGTAACAGGAAATTCTGACTGGATATTAGGCAGCCGACGCCCTTCTGAGTCGCTGGTGATTTCTCTGCTGGATTCTTGGAGACCAGTCTGATTCCTGCTTCCCAAAGATAAGTTTTTGCTCTGCTATTGAACTTATTAGTTTTGTTTTGTTTCCCTTGTTTTTTGGAGTTCAGCCATCCCCGGTCGGGGTGTGCTGAGTTCCATTTTTGTCTCTGATCAGTTTGTCTCTTTGCTCTGTCTTCAGAATTTACCTGAGTGCTGATATAGTCTTTTTGAAGTCCTAGCGACTTCAGGGCCTTTTTTCCTATCAGACGGTTGGGACATTTTTTTGGTAGGGTTTTTTACGGATTGCAGACAGCAGCTTTTCTATCCTGTCCTTTTTAGTTAGCTTGGGCCCCATCGTTTGCTCAACCTATCTTTCTATCTGTGTTAGTGTTTTCATATTGCTTCACCGTCATTATATGTTGGGGGCTGCCTATTGCTTTGGGGTCTGCTCTGGGGCAGTTTAGATTTCCCCTTTCTTTCTTTAGGCCTATTTAGTTCTCTGGCTGTGATTGAGGGGTCTAGGGCATCGTAGGAACCCCCCACGGATACTTTTAGTTGTTGTGGATAGGATCAGGGGTTTGCAATTCGATAGCTACCAACCTCTCCCGTTTTCTGGACTTAGCTTATATTTTTGTTTTTTCCTCCTTCGGTGACTCATTCATAACACCGTACTATCCGTCGACATCTGAATGAAAAGGGACTGTATGGCAGGAGACCCAGGAAGACCCCACTTCTTACCCCGAGACATAAAAAAGCCAGGCTGGAGTTTGCCAAAACTTACCTGAAAAAGCCTAAAACGTTTTGGAAGAATGTTCTCTGGTCAGATGAGACAAAAGTAGAGCTTTTTGGGCAAAGGCATCAACATAGAGTTTACAGGAGAAAAAAAGAGGCATTCAAAGAAAAGAGCATGGTCCCTACAGTCAAATATGGCGGAGGTTCCCTGATGTTTTGGGGTTGCTTTACTGCCTCTGGCACTGGACGACTTGACCGTGTGCATGGCATTATGAAGTCTGAAGACTACCAACAAATTTTGCAGCATAATGTAGGGCCCAGTGTGAGAAAGTTGGGTCTCCCTCAGAGGTCATGGGTCTTCCAGCAGGACAATGACCCAAAACACACTTCAAAAAGCACTAGAAAATGGTTTGAGAGAAAGCACTGGATACTTCTAAGGTGGCCAGCAATGAGTCCAGACCTGAATTCCATAGAACACCTGTGGAGAGATCTAAAAATGGCAGTTTGGAGAAGGCACCCTTCAAATATCAGGGACCTGGAGCAGTTTGCCAAAGAAGAATGGTCTAAAATTCCAGCAGAGCATTGTAAGAAACTCATTGATGGCTACCGGAAGCGGTTGGTCGCAGTTATTTTGGCTAAAGGTTGTGCAACCAAGTATTAGGCTGAGGGTGCCAATACTTTTGTCTGGCCCATTTTAGGAGTTTTGTTCGAAATGATCAATGTTTTGCTTTTTGCTTCATTCTCTTTTGTGTTTTTTCATTTAAGACAAATTAAATAAAGATAATAATACCAAAGAATTTGTGTTTGCAATCATTTTCAGGAACAAACTGAGTATTATCGGACAGAATTGCAGGGGTGTCAATACTTTTGGCCACAACTGTACTCCTTGTGCTCAGGCCAAACATCACTGTAAATATCTTCCTGTAAATACGCCCCTGTATTTTTTGTATCCCCCACCTCATTTTAGATTGTAAATTGTCACGAGCAGGATTGTTTTGTTTGGGTTTAATTATTGTTATCGTTGTTACTTTGTGTAGATTGTAAGCTGTCACCAGCAGGGTAGTTTTATTTTGGTTTAATTATTGGATTATTGTTATCGTTGTTACTTAGGACTGTTGTGTTTGAAACTGTAAAACTGTAAATATGTATTCGCTCTATAATAGCTCTCAATCTTCAAATTAGAACACAGATAAGCAGGATGGAGATGTTAATTATGGTGTCATTGACGCTCACCCTCTTTGTGGATTCCTCAAAGTTTTGGAAGATGTTACATATGTCAAACATCCATGACCACTCCTCAGATGTTATGTGTGAAGACAGAACTGAATACTGACAACCTTGTTGATGCTGCCCTCTTCTGCTCACAAATCCTTTCCAACATCTGCAAGGCTTTGGGGCATCTCACACCAGTCGATGAGCCAAAAGCTGCAAGTGCTGCTGAATCACGGCAAGGGCGGATGAAGCTGTAGCTGACTTTCTAAAATGGGTATTTAGAACGTTGTACTTTTCTGAGCAGATCTGCCAGCTCCGTGTCCCTTTTCAAAAAACATTGACCAATTTCGTTAAGCGCATGAGCCAGGCATGGCACATGTGTGAGCCCGCCTTGCCACAGAGCGTCCACCAGGTTCCAGCTATTGTCACACACAAGCATGCCTGGCTGTGGGTTCAGCGTTCTCAGCCACAGATCTGCCTGCTCTTTCAGAGCTGTCCACAACTCTTCAGCATTGTGAAGTTTGTCACAGAAGCATATTAGCTTCAAAACAGCCTGTTCCTGCTTTGATTTGGCAGTGATGCAGTGCTTCCAGCTTGTGACTGATGTGCTACCTTTTTTTAGCTGGAGCCTGAAGAGGAGGCAAAGGAGGAGGAGGAGATGCAGGAGCTTTACACTATGAGGGGAACCCAGATTGATGTAGGGCACGCAATACTCGGTGTTTGGGAGGATGGGCACCATACCAAGGTCGGAGTGGGTCCCGGCTTCCATTATGTTAATTCAGTGTACCCTCAGTGAGATGTCAATATAGGAGAAAAAAAAAGGTATTCAGCTCACCATTAGATGAATTCCTGTGGCTTTGGGTGTGGACCCCAGAATGGTGCTCGGAAAAAGCGGCTGTGCTAATCAAACAAAAAAGTTCCAGCAGCAAACATCCAAATCAGATGGTTGAATAGACGTTAAAACTTCATATTTATTGCAATATCTTTAAAAACATGCTGTTAAAATTGTAGATCCAGGGATTTGGATGTTTCTTGCTGGAACTTTTTTGTTTGATTACCTCAGTGAGATGTAGAATCCCTGACCAAAAGCACTTGTCCACGTGTTTGTGGTTATGTGGACTTTCCAAGTAACAGCATTGTGGAGGGCATGGGTAATGTTGTGGGACATGTGCTTGTGTAATGCTGGGACGGCACACTGGGACAAATATTCCCGCATGTTCGTGGCCTCGGAGTGATCATCCACTCTCCCTCTATTTCAAACTACTGTACATATCAAAGCCCTTGCCTCCTCCTGTCCATTACAACTCAAAAACATTTCCTGGATCAGTACATTACAAGAAACTTAAAAAATGTTTGAGCACGACATCATGAGCTCCCGCCTCGAGTATTGCAACCTTATACTCTGTACCCTCCTATCTAGCACTGTTGCACCACTCAAATCTATCCAAAACGCTGCTGCCAGAGTAATCCAACTGTCCCTCCATTATTCCACAGCCTCTCCTCTGCTATGCCCTTCACTGCCTTCCTGTTGCCCATAGGCTACAGTTCAAAAGCCTAATTATGATATACAAAGCCTTCTCCAAACTGTATCCTCGATACATCTGTGACATGGTCTCCCAATGTCCGATTGGGTCATGACTTTTTTACGCAAACATAGTGTGCCGTCAGCAAGATGTACCATCCCTGCCCACAAGCATTTGTCCACGTGTCCATAGTTAGATGCATTTTCCCTCTACCAGCATTGTTCATGGCATGGGTAATGTTGTGGGACAAGTGCTTGCTTGTCTAATATCGTGACGTCAGACCAGGAGAAAAAGTACTGGGTTGCAAAAAGCGTCAGATCCCCAAGAGGCTAGAATGTAACATTTTGAGCGCAAGCAAACAACAAATTTGTGAATTTAGCACTGTGGCCTGTGGGCCGTTGGTTGCATCTTTCCGCTTACGGTCCAATGACTAGGGTATGGACAACTGAAGGCTATGCTGAGACAAGGACGTGGACGTGCTGGATTATGGTGCAATTTGACTGTGGTCAATAACAGGTGCAGGTCAGGAGATATCTACACATGCACCATGGACAGGGGATTGGCTTGCACGCACAACAGCAGAAGAAGCAGTAGTATCACTCGCAGACACTTTTCCTGGAGCCTGGTGTTAAACCAACAATGTCTGTTGCTTTGCTGCCATGTGCCTGATCATGCTGGTGGTGGTAAGGCTGGTAGTTTTACTACCCCTGAAGATGCGGTCATGGCCGGTGGTGCAAATATCCTTTTTGGTGTTATCGGCAGAGTCTTTAAAAAACAAGAAGACTGGTGGGGGGACATTCATTGTCTCCCTCTACCACACCACCTCCTCACTGCGACACCTGTCTTTCGTTGTTACCCTAGGCTCTGTTATGGGACCCCTACTCTTCTCCATCTACACCTTTGGCCTGGGTCAGCTGATGTAATGGCACAGTTTGCAATTTCATCACTACGCCGATGACGAGCAGATCTACCTATCTGTACCTGACATCAACTCCTTACTGACCAAAATCACATGTCTTCCCACATAATCATCCTTCTTTTCTGCTTGCTTTCAAAAAGTGGACATGGACCAATCAGAATACATCACCTGTCAAGCATCTCACGCTGAGTACACCAGAGAGCTGTGTATGCCTCATTTGGTACCACTTTAGTAAGAGGTAAACCTTGACCTAGAGAAAATGATTTTCAAGACATTCACTGCCTTTTTGGAACATTTTTTGCAGCTGTGATCTTCATCTTCTTGGTGTGGATGTGGAAAATTTCTAAGTCGCCATCAATACCATCATCATCTATATATTGTAAAGAGGAAATTAGATTTTTCAAAGGGTTGTGGTTTTTTAGGTTTTGTGGCATTCCTTTAATAGTGTTGGTTACACTTGCACAATTAATTTTAGACTGTGACATTTGTATATTATTGGTAATATGTATGGGTGAAGATGTAGAAGCTTGTTACACGGGTGTGTTTACAGTTATGGTCGGTGCACTCCTTTTTAAACGTTTTTCACAAGCATCCATCAGTTTGTTTGGTTTTCATCCTGCACTGATCTGCTTTCTATAATTCAGCATTTTAATAACATGTTGCACTTTGCCCTTTATACAGACACGTGCGTGTTTGGCAACATATTTTGGATGGGCATTTCTTAGGGCGAGTCTCACAAGCACCTCTGGTACACTGATCTTATGACAGGCATGAAACCAATTATGATATTTGATGGTGGCTAAACGACGAATCATTGTTGGCTGTATCCTGGATCTCATACCTCCCATAGCTACTGCTGTTATCAGTCATATACTTTCCCATTCCTGTCATCACCATGCCCCTTTTCCAGATCACTTCATCCAACAATTTGTACGCCATATTTTTACTAAAAACCTGCAACTTCCCAGCAGCAACTGTGTGAAACCACGTAACAGTTTTGCAAGGTGTTTAGGATGCCCCACCAAAAAAAGGCCACACTATGTTGATATCTACCCCCAGGGGCAATTGTTTGCCAGCCCATACACTTGTGTATGGGCATTCTGAGTCTAGAAGACCCGCTCCTTTAAATTGGGCCTTTTTGTTAATCAGGCCTTCTTCCATGTCTCATCTTCCACCATGACCAAAACCACTAGATCAACAGGGTTAACGTGTTCCGTGCTGCTACAGCCAGGGTCGAATTTCGAACATGGGTGGGTGAATATGCTGGGTGTAAAAGAATTGTTATGGAAAAAGTTGAGGTGTACCCCACAGGGAAAAATGTTTGACAGCCAATACACTTAGTGTATGGGCATTACAAGTTTATGAAACCCTTTTCTAGAAATTGCGGCTATTTTTTAATCAGGCCTTCCTCCACATCATCATCCATGACCACCACCACTAGATCAACAGGGTTATTGTGTTCTGTGCTGCTACAGCCAGTGTCAAATTTTGAACAAGGGTAAGTGTTTTTACTGGGAGTCAAAGAATTGCTATCGAAAAGGTTGAGGTGTACCACACAGTGGAAAATGTTTGATAGCCAACACACTTAGTGTATGGGCATTCCGATCCTAGGAGACCCGCTCCTTTTAATTGGGCATAGTTTTTAATCAGGCTTTCCTCCACATCTCATCATCTGCCGCCACTAGATCACCAGCATTAACGTGTTCCGTGCTGCTACAGCCAGTGTCGAATTCCAAACAGGGGTGGATGTTTTTGCTGGACATGAAAAATTGTTATGGAAAAGGTTGAGGTGTACCCAACAGGGGAAAAGGTTTATCAGCCCAAAATTGTATGGGCATTGCAAGTCTAGGACACCCGCTTCTTTTTAATGGGACATTTTTTGCTAAGAGGCCCTAAAACATGTTTCTTCCAAGGGGGAATTGCGGTTATTGGGGTGCATATGACTTGGTAGAAGGGCAGGCCTTGCAGTCATTGTATAAGAATACAGAATGGGAGTACAAAATGCATAGTGAAGTGGATTTTCCTGTGCCCATCCAGTATGTGGGTTCAAAGTCACATTGGGGTGCAGATAACTTGGCAGCAGGGCAGGCCTTGCAGTCAATGCATAAGAAAAGAGAATGGGATTATGAAATTAATAATGTGAAGTGGATTTTCCTGTGTCCATCCAGTACCTGGTTTCAAAGGCATATTGGGGTGCAGATGACTTGGCAGCAGGGCAGGCCTTGCAGTCAAAACATAAGAAAACAGAATGGGAGTACAAAATGAATAATGTGAAATGGACTTTCCTGTGCCCATCCAGTACCTGGGTTCAAAGTAATTTTGGGGTGCATATGACTTGGCAGCAGGGCAGGCCTTGCAGTCAATGCATGAGAAAAGAGTTTTGTATTACGAAATGAATAATGTGAAGTGGATTTTCTGGTGGCCATCCCGTACGTGGCTTGAAAAGCTTATTAGGGTGCATGTAACTGGGGCAAGCCAGGCTTTGCATTCAATGCAACATTTTTTTCTGGAAGCTCCTGTACCTCTCATGAAAGGGGTAATGTGGTGCGTTGTAATTCTTGGCAGCCCATCCACTCACTGCATAGGCAATAACAGTTTAGAAGACCCACTGTTTAATAATGGCCTTTTAAGAATATCAATGCCACCTGATGCCCCGGTAAAAATAGGCTCTGTGACTTTAAAAGTCCCTCCTTCATAAATGAAGCAAGATGTTTCTGCTACATGGCCAGCTAGGGTTGTTAAATGTTACAATGATATTTCCAAGTAAATGCATTTGTATTGGTTGAACGCAATGTTAAAGTTGAAAAACGCTTCAAAAACGCTGCATCTGAACATAGCCTAAGTGGGGGAGTAACATTTTGGTCTGGGGTTAATTATTTTGACTTATGTACAAATCATTAACCTTGAAAGGATGTACTTTAACTTATTTCCAAGCAAAATCCGTTTTGATTTAGTTTTGGTATGTTTTTTGGTGCACCTGTAAAAATGGCATGAAACTCTGACAACATTGTTTAAAGCTGTGAACTAGGAGTTAGAGATGCTTCCAGAGGCGATCACTATGATGTCCCTGTGTCATTTGAGCAGTGTTTCCATCATTTTCAGACCTTAAAAGGACCATCGGGGGGGATCGCGGTAAAAATGCTTGGGTCTCCTATAGACTGGGCTCATTGTTCTGTCCGAGTACCCAAGTATTCCAATTTGCTCAACCCGAGCAGCGAGCACCCGAGCATTCTAGTGCTCGCCCATCACTAAATGTGACCCTTGTAGGCAATGTCCTGTATATGGCTGTGTGTGGTGGCTCTTGAAGCAATGACTCCAGCAGCAGTCCACTCCTTGTGATTCTCCCCCAAATTGTTGAATGGCTTTTTTTTTAACAATCCTTTCAAGTCAGTGGTTATCCCGGTTGCTTGTGCACCTCTTTCTACTACACTTTTTTCCTTCCACTAAACTTTCCATTAATATGCTTGGATACAGCACACTGTAAACAGCTAGCTTCTTTAGCAATGACCTTTTGTGGCTTACCCTCCTTGTAGAGTGTCAATGACTGCCTTTTGGACATCTGTCAAGTCGGCAGTCCTCCACATGATTGTGGCGCCTACTGAAACAAATTAAGAGACCTTTTTAAATGCTTAGGAAGCCTTTGCAAGTCTTTTTTGGTAATTTACTGAGATAATGACGTTTGGGTTTTCATTGGCTGTAAGCCATAATCATCAACATTAACAGAAATAAACACTTGAAATTGATCACTCTGTAATGCCTCTATATGAGTTTCACTTTTTATATTGAAGAACTGAAATAAATGAACTTTTTGATGATATTCTAATTTTGTGAGAAGCATTTGTGCATACAAACATACAATCCTGCAAGACATATAATACAATCCAAATTATAACTTTTTAAAATATTTTATTAAACAGTTACTTTAACAATAAAGGCTTTTTCCTGGCTTCAGCCAAATCTTAGCATATTGTGTGAGTGCAGATTGTTGAATCCTGACAGTGTGCAATGTCTACATAGTAAGGATTCACCTTTTTTGTCAGACAAAGCGGTGATCATGTGACTGTGAGTAAATGATGTCCATATTTACAATCCCATGCTGGCTAGCTTCTCATCCACTTCTTTCAAAAGAACATTGAGAAAATCAGGAAAATTTGCTGGTTGACATATACATATGTTATCTTATTTACTAGAATTAAATTTGTCCTTATTGGAAAGCCATACTTGGCACAGATAAATGTTTCAGGAGAAATAAGAATTTAATAATTATCATATAAGTTAATAACTATATTCATGCAACTAACATAGAAAAAAAATCTATAAATCTAACAAATAGAACACAGAAAATGAGCAACATTTTGTCCATTTAAGGCCAGAGGTTACATAGAGTCTTGATCCCAAAAATTATCACACATCTGCTATACACAAAGATCTGGATTTTATAGCCAATTTGAGAAATATAAAACATTTGGTATTGCATATTGTGGGGAAACGGGGGGGGAGGGGGTTCAGCGAGCGCCCAAATCTTCCAGCCGAAACTGCATGTACCGGGGATCGTCCCGTCTAATGCCCGCTCTCCTGTTAACGTTGGCATGATGCTACTCAGACAACACAGGATTAGGGTAAAACAGTTTTGCAATACTTTATTGAACCGCAATACACAATAGCAAACAGAACAGTCTCAGCAATTACCCCCTATATGGTGCACATTACAGAGTCTCACCCTTCCGCTGACTCGCCAAGATAATGGCAGATGTTACATCAGAACTCCCAGGGTCACTACCCCACCTGTGATACACACACAGAGAAGAGGTAACGACAAGAGTAGGGAGATGACCGAGAACAGTCCATAGAGTTCATACAAGTTCCAAAGCTAGATGACATGAGAATCACCACCTGGCTTATCTAACCATCTCCATGGAACCAGGCGACCAGCGCGTCCCAAACCTTGCTTTCTCCAAATGTTTCCATGGTTCAGCGATGCTCAATGGATCTGATCTGTATCCTTCTAGCTGGAGGCCAAAAACTCTAGGTTGTTTCCTATAGAACCATAGATCCGTGTCCCTCGTGGTTGTCATGGTTTGGACAGTGTTCTTGCCCTGCACTCACAGGGTTAAGTGTACGTGGCCTCTTTCTGGATCTGGGAGGGGTATTTATACTCACTCTTTACCAGGGTTCTCTGTCAGCTATACTGTTGTTCTGATTGTGTGTCTGACCCCCCTGGTGTGTGTGTGCACTGCATTGCTTGTTTGCTTCCTGTGTATGACCCGGTCTGTCCCCTCACTCTGTACTCCATCTCTCATTTTAGTATTTTTGTCTTTTCCGATTCTGACCTCCTGGCTTGGCTATCGTAACGCCGTTACAATTTGTCCCTATTGTACCGTCTGTTGCCCGTTCTGGTTTTCTGATCTATTGCTACATCCTGACTATACATTCTGCCTAACCCTTTGGTACTGTCGTGCTATCTTGTGCTTTGACCCTGTCACGTGCCCCTTCCTGAGTGACACGGTCAGCAGGCCGGTAACTGATAGGACAATAACATGTGCCGCATCCTGTTGTATGTGACGCGGCCCACAGGCCGGTAACTAATACAATAAGACAAGGGAATAGGGAAAACCTGGGTAACAATAACAATGGTGGCCCTGCGATAGGGAATGGGGAAGTGGAGACCTCCTGCACTCCCCTGAGTCAGTGTCTCTACACTCCTAACGTTCCCTAGGCCGGTTCCGCACCGGGCGCCGATCAGGAACCTAAAAACCCTGACTCGCCCTGCACCTAAACCCTCACTAGGGAAATGGTCGGTGCGGAAACTAATCCCACCACTGCACTAAACACACATAAGGAAAAGTGACAAAACAGGGGAACACCACTTAGCTTTGCTCTGATGCTTACGCTACCAGCAACAGAGCCCACCACCTGCGTGAATATTTTCCTCCGACCGGATCCAACACCATAGTGCAGCCTTGGAGCAAACAGAGTCCACCACCTGCGTGCAGCTGTCCAGAAACAGTCCAGAAAATGAGTCCAGCTTTTCTGCCAAAGAGTCCAACATTTTGAGTCCAGCTTTCCAGCAACCGAGTCCAGCATCCTGAGTGCAGCTCTACACCATAACCGCCACTCCACCAAGCAATGCCAGCCCTCCTTGCAGACACCATAGCTGACACTCCACCAAGCCATGCCAGCCCTCCTTGCAGACACCATAGCTTCTACTCCAGGACTCTCACTGAGCTGCCCGTGACTCTGCTTCAGCTCCATTCTTCACCCAGGCTTGCTTGCAAATGAGAAACTATCACCAACCGTGATTGACACACCTGACACTCTTTTATAGAGCAATCACACCTGTTACATAATCACGTGCACAAACTAAGGTAACCAGAGTGCAATGACCCTAATGGCCACCGGGGGGAAAACCACCTTTGGCACACAGCCAAAGGGAAAAAAGGTTACTTTGTGTATTTTCTCTGTCATATCCAACCTGGATCATGACAGACCCTGGCTTGATCTGGTTTCTGTCTCTGTCTATGCTCCTTGGTAACATTGTCCTGTAGTTACCTTTCTAGGAGTTTTCCTCTGAGCTAAATTTACATCTTTCATTGTGTATTTAGTTAAGAGTTCTGTGATTAAACTTGAAGCTCTTGCAGGTCTTTTTGATATTTAATTTGTAACTATTTAGGGCCTGAATTGCAAAAATGTATTCAAAACAGAAGTTTATGGTTATATTGGGTGATTTTTCCAGGGAAAAACAATGTTTAAATAAAATTTCTCGATGAAAGAAAAAAGTTTAATAAAATATACAGTTTTTGAGGTATGGAGCCTGTAAGTCAAAAGTTACAAACATTGAAAACCTTTTGCTCTAAGCTGTACAACCAGAAGTTTACCTACACTATATAAAAAAGACGCAAATGCACATAGGAACAAAGACCTAAATATTTGGAGACATCCCCTGTGGTCTAATCAACCTAAAATTGAACTTTTTGGGCATATTGACCATTGTTACATTTAGATGAAAGAGGGAGAAGCTTGGAAGCCTTAGAACAACATCCCAACTGTGAAACATGGGGATGGCAGCATCATGTTGTGGGGTTGTTTGGCTGCAGGAGGGACTGGTGCGCTTCAGAAAATACATGGCATCATGTGAAGAGAAGATTATGTGGCAATACTGATGTCATGCAAACCCATGCTTAGCACACCTCTGCGGGTACCTGCCTGCCATTATTTGTTAACACTATCCCTGCTGCTGCCACCTGCAGTCCCTGACTCTCCCTGCCTCAGGGTTCCCTGCTCCTGCTCTGACCCAGGGGTTCCTCAGCTCCTGGATTCAGCTCTGTGGTCCCTATCTCCCTCCTGGTCCTGTTCCCTGCTGTCTTAGGGGTTCTACTTCCAGTGTTCTCTGCAGTCGTCCTGGTCTCTTTTCTCCCTTCCTGTATTCTCTGAGCCTATTCAGCCTTCCTATGTTCCTGTGTCCCTGCTATCCTGCATGTGGCTGACCCATCAGCCCTATCCGTGTTGTCCCACTGCTTCTCTACGAGCCATCCCTCTTGGTACCAGCTATCTTGGTATCTGACTCCCCCGGGCCTGCCCCTAATGATCCCTGTATAGGGGTTGGGTCCACCTGGTTCACTCACCCAGGGGAAGTTCAGTGTCGCGACCCAGAGGGTCCACTCCTGGAAGCTCACATCTCCTAGGTGTCACAGTATAACCAGGCCATGGACCCCACTGGTGCCTCTATCTCCACTCAGAAGGAGTTAGTGTATCTGCGAGAAAATCAGACTTGCATCAAGCTTTTCATGAAAACCATGGATTCTCAACTGTCGGCCTCACAGGCCGCAGATCCTGGAAATACATCCCAGTTAGCAAGTTTCCAGCAGGAGCTTGCCAAGCAGCACGACATGCACAGCCACATATTGACGTACTGTATATGGCCTCCGTGGATTACAGTCTGCTCTCCTTACAGTCAGCCGCCTCATCGCAGGCGTTGTCTCGCGCCCCTGATTCCACTCCTCATCCTCCTCCCCGCCTCGGTAAACCACCCTGGTATAGTAGTGATCTGTTTCTAAGCTGTTAAGGGTTTTTTTTAAATCAGTGTTATCTACACTTTGAGTTATTACCCCAGAAAAACCCCACTGACCGGGCTAAAGTAGCTTTCATCGTGTCTCAACTGGAGGGAGATGCCCTGTCTTTGGTAAACAACCTTTGGGAACTAGAGAACCCCATAGTCTCTAGTCTTCAGGCCTTTTAGACACCTTCTATAGGGTCTTTGACGAACCAGGTCAGGTAGCTTCCCTCACTGAGTCCCTCTTTAATCTCCACCAGGGTGCCCTTACGGTCAGACAGTACGCTATTCGCTTTCGTTCATTGTCTTTCGATTTAGGGTGGAATAATGAGGCACTGGTAGGGGCTTTCTGGCGGGGACTGTTAGGCAAAATTAAGGATGAGCTAGCAGATTGGGATACCCCAACCTCTTTGGAGGATCTCATTTCGTTAGCTACTTGCGTAGACCGATTCCAGGAACGTTCCCAGGAGTTGGCTAGGGAGAGGAGGTCTTTTAGATCATCCCCCTCAGTGAATTGGTCGCCTAGTCCACGACCAACCACAACTCCCACTGTGTCCACTGCAGAACCGATGCAGGAGAGACATGTGCAGGGCCTATGCTACTATTGCGGAGGGACTTGACATTGACTCCGTTCTTGCCCTAAGTGACCGAGAATCTTATCCACCTAGGCCAGGTAAGAGACCTCCCTAGGTGTACCTAATTCCCCTCTACCCCTTACTATGTCTGTCCTTGTTCTTTGACAGAGACAAGGATCAGAGGATGCTTATGGGGATTCGGGTGCAGCAGGCAACTTGAAGAGGTGAACAAGTATTAGATTCCAGTAGTAACACTGAAAAACCCATGTTTGATTGCTTCAGTGGATGGCAAACCTCTGCAAGAGAATGTTACTATGGTTACGTTGGAGGTGGTGATGCAAATAGGAGCCTTACACCAGGAAAAGATTGCGTTTTACGTCTTGCCCAACCTATCTCACACACTGCTTCTTGGCCTCCCCTGTCTTATGTCGCACGAGTCAGTCCTCCACTGGCACCCGGGTGAAGTTCTTCGTTGGGGCCACTCTTGTCACGAACCAAGTCTGTTGCTGTTCCTCGGCACGGCTCTTTACATTCATCCTCTGATCTTCCTTGGCTTCCTGCTGCTTATCAGTCATTTACGGATGTCTTTGATAAAAAGGAGGCGGAGAGTCTTCCTCCGCATCGGCAATATGATTACCCGATCAAGCTAATCCCTGGGACTACCACTCCTAGGAGTAGGATCTACCCACTGTCTCCTGCAGAGACCTAGGCCATGACCGAATACATCCAGGAAAATTTGGCCAAGGGTTTCATATGGAAGTCCTCTTCTCCTGCCGCTCATTCCAGAGCTGTTTGGCCATCTAAGTGGGGCCCGGATCTTTACCAAATTGTATCTTCGAGGTGCTTATAATCTGATCTGTATGCACGCAGGAGATGAGTGGAAAACCGCCTTTCACACACGGCACGGCCATTATGAATATTTGGTGATTCCCTTTGGACTCTGCAATGCATCGGCGATGTTTCAGGAATTTGTTAAAGAAGTCTTCTGGGATCTCCTATACTATTGTGTCATGGTATATTTGGATGACATCCTCATCTTCTCTCCAGATCTTTCCTCCAATAGAAGAGGTGTTCACCTGGTATTTCAACATCTACGGAAGAATTGCCTTTATGCCAAAATTGAAAAATGTCTGTTTGAGCAGACCTCGCTGCCTTTCTTGGGGTATATTATCTCTGACACTGGATTGAGGATGAACCGTGAAAAATTGACCGCTATTCTCAAATGGCCTCGCCTGTAGGAGTCAGGTACATCCAACGGTTCCTTGGCTTTGCAAACTACTACAGGCAATTCATTCCTCATTTTTCCTCGGTGTCCAAGCCTATCTCCGCTCTTACCCGAAATGGAGATAAACCTAATACCTGGGCTTCAGAGGCCGATGATGCCTTTCTAACTCTTTGCGACTTCCCCAGGCCAACATCAACCAGAAGTCAGCAGGCCCTTCATCCTCGAGATGGACGCTTCCTCCACGGGAGTTGGGGCAGTACTTTCTCAGAAGACGTCATCTGGTCACCTAGTTCCCTGTGGATTTTTCTCCAAATCGTTTTCTCCATCGTAATGCAATTACTCGGTTGGAGACTGAGAATTGTTGGCTATAAAATTGGCTCTGGAGCAGTGGTGATTAGAGATGAGCGACTTTGCCTTTTTTCGCAAAAGTAGGGTCAAACGAAATCAGCCGATTATTGTGAAAAGTCGAAGTCCGACTGAAACACGAAACCCAATGTAAGTCAATGGGGAAGAAAAGTCGGCAGTGAGTGGAGGACACGAAACACACCTACAGTGCCCATTTTAACATCAATTCTTATTCCTTAAGCTTGTCAACCTTAATTTACTTTATAATAATAGTTCGGCATTGAAAACTGGGGGTTATTTGGCTAAAGTTGTGGGGGGGGTAGTGCTGGCTCCAGATTTTCGTGAGCCCAGGGCCAAAGAGTGTCATTGGGCTCCTTTAACACATGACACAATTCATGATCCTTTGATACGGCAGAGAAATAGTAAAGTACAATGAAAAATACTTAAATTCTTACATCACATGACTGATATCCATTTTAAATTCTCCAATAGCTCCAAAAGCAGACAGTATATTCCTCCATACAGTATTATGGCCACTGCATAGTGTGCCATACAGAGTAATGAGGCCCATATATTACTTCATACAGAATCATTGGTCCACATAATGCTACAGTATATGTTGTTCACCATGGATGAAGCTCCAGTGTCTAATGGGCCCAAATAATGCTCCATATATAATGGGCCCCATTTCTAATGCTCCAGTGTATAATGGGCCCTGTAAATGCTGCTCCAGTGACTGATGTCCACGTTTGGAATGCTCCAGTATATGGTGGGCCCCAGATATCATTCTCCAGAGTATCGTGCTCCCCAAAAATTGCTCCCAACCTTTAAAACAATTAAATAAGTCTCCTCGCTAGGGAATCCATGTACTCTGGACTCCTCGTCATCCCCATCTTCCATCTCTCTGCACTTGGACTGTTTAGGCGGGGGGCGTACAGACGTGATGTCATCGTGCTCTTTGACCAGAATGTCACTGTCAGGAAAAGGGTTTGGTTTCCGGGGGCAGTATGGTTGCAAAGCTGAACCTTAAAGGAATGTCCAGAAGGGCACCACCAGGAGTGGAGCCTGCGGCTTAATTGGACTCAACACGGGCAACCTCAACCATGCCATCCACAAAAAAGCTGCACAGATTGCAAGCTTAATTCCGTTAATGAACAAAACTCAAGCATGCCCCCGCGGTCCGCGTCCAGCTTACTAGAGGGACACGCGAGGCTCTGGCAAGCGAGATTGGCCAATAACAGGTCTGTCATGCCCTTACATGTCCGGGGCTGCACACGTGTTACAATGAAAAGGACCAGCGTGTATCGCTTACAGGTGCGGATAACACGCTGAACCCCGTTAGTGATGGGGATCTGGGATTACAATTCTTCCCCGCGAGCAAGCATTTCCCAGTAAGTGCAGGTCAACCATAATTCCGGAATTAGGCCTAAGCGGCATTCCAGAATGTGAAAAAATTAATTGTCCAAACCACAGGTGCTGTAGCTTGCTTAACAGCTGGGCTCCTCTGCTGAGTAGCACACAGTTCTTACATAAACAGGCGGCATAGCTTGGTTCATGGGTGGCCAACTCTGCTGAGTAGCATACACAGTTACTAGGCCAAATGTATTAAGTGGTGTAAATGCAGTCAAAAACTGGTTCTTTCATAAACAGGCGGCATAGCTCGGTTCACGGGTGGGCTCCTCTTCTGAGTAGCAGACACAGTTACTAGGCCTAAAAGGATTTTCAGGACAATATGCGGTAAAAAATTATTGGAAACACACACGGTGTAGCTCCTTCACAGGTGTACTACACTGCTGGCTACCAGACACCGGTACTATGCCCTAAAACTGTCTATTATCATTGAAAACCAATATTAATGTGAAAAAAAGCTACGCTTTTGTTTAACGAAACGTTCTCGAACGGAAACTCGAACAGCCGAATTTTAATCAAAGTGTTGTAGTTCGACGAACGGATCTAACACCGCCCAAAACAGCTAGAATTTGAACTTGGCCAACAGTTCCACTCAAACACCACTCATCTGTAATCAGGAGGCAGACTCAGACAGTCTCAGCCACAGTATGCACTCGACAAGAGTGCAGAAAATTGAGAAAGGGAAGAGTATCACCGGATAACAGGTATATATAGCATAGTTTAAACATTTAAAATCTCCGTGTTTATTTCCAGATTACGACAAAGACACTCACAGCCTCAGTATGGATTAGACAACAATCTATAAAGTAGAAAAAAGGAAATGTTTTTGAAACGTACACCAGTATACACTGTTGGGGTATTTTTAAATCTTCATATATATTTCTGTCTCAGTAAGACAGTCCAGACTCTCCGCAAGAGGAAACGAGATGGATAAAAGTACAGTCATAAAGTCGAGTGATTGCAGAAATTTAGGAATTACTAATCACGGGAAAAACTCCCTGGAGAATTCTCAGAGGCAATGCTGAACCTCAATTACTTTGTGTGTGGAGACAGCGAAAAGAGTTCTTTGTGAAGAAAGTGTTGCTGTATCGCAGTACCGTTGATCCCATCACCATTACTCATCTCCATCAAATTTTGATCACAGGGAGAGATGTAGACATGGTCCTCACTGCCTATCATATTCTGTCAGGTAACTTTGGAGTGCAAAAGACAGAAGCCACAGGCTGTAGGCGATTCTATTGGATTGGCATGAGAGGGCACATTTAAAAATGTGGGCAGGAATGTCACACATCTGTGAGTAGCAAAACTGTGAAAGCTGATGATAAACCACCACTGCATCTCATTGTGAGTCGAGGTCCATAAGAAATGGAAGCCATTGATCATCTGAAGCTAGAGCCCGGCCAGCAGGACAGGGCATAGCTATGTCTCAACCATCATCTATCAGTTCACCAAATTTGTAGTGGCAGCCCCAGGGAAAGATTTGACAGCCCAGACTACACAGCGGAGTAGCAGGGAGAGGTAAATATTGCAAATGCTGGGGCCCTGCCCAAGCAAGAGGGGCCCACTCCTGGGCGTCGGTACTGGCACTGGGCCCCTCATAGTACGCCGGTGTGTCTGATGGCGGGTGTGCACCCCCACCATCAGAGACACTTGATTGCACTATGAGGGACCCTGTGCCAGTGCCGGTGCCCAAGAGTCGGCCCACCCACCTGTCCAGGGCAATGGCACTCGCACGGTTGCGAGCGCTAGGTGGTGACCCCGGCCATGAGGGGGGGAGGCAGCCCAGTTAGGGAGGTTTAAAAAATGGCATATGTTGATGCTGGACATTCAGCAGCTGCAAATGGAGGAATTGGACAAGTCCGAGGAAGAGGAGGACAAAAGCGAGCCATTTTTCTGCCAACCTATGTGTCATCAGGGGAAGGTGGGACAAAATCCTTTGAAACTCATGCATGGTTCATTTTAATGAAGGTTAGATCATCAACATTTTGGGTCGACAGACAGGTCCTTTTTTCTGTCAGGATTGAGCCAGCAGCACTGAAGACTCTTTCCGAAAGCACACTAGCAGCAGGGCAAGCGAGCTCCTGTAAGGCATATTGTGCCAATTCAGGCCAGGCATCCAGTTTAGGGGCCCAATAGTCAAAGGTGAATGACCTGTGAGGGAGAACATCAATATGGGATGAGAAGTAGTTTGTATCCATAATTGACAACTGCTGTCTCCTGTCACTTTCAATCGATGCAGTATTACCAGTCGTGTGAGCGGGACTTGAAAAATCAGTCCACATCATGGTCATAAAACCCCTGTCTCCAACGCCACTTCTGATGTGTGCACCACGAACACCTCTTCCATATTGCCCCCTATGGCTCGTTGGAGAACCATCACCGCTGTTGTGTGCTGGGAATGCCTCAAACAAACGGTTTACCAGAGTTGCTAGTTTGTTATCCAATATTAGGTCAAGGTTCTCCTGTGGCATGATGTTTTGGACTTTGCCTTTATAGCGTGGATCCAGGATGCTGGCCAACCAGTAGTCATCATCGTTCATCATTTTGGCAATGCGGGGGTCCCTTTTTAGGATCTGCAAGGCATAATCTGACATGTGGGACAATGTTCCAGGTGTCAATGATGCACTGCGAGTGCTGAGTGGAGGAACACTTTCTGGCATTCCACATCCCTCCAGTCACGCACAAACCCTGTACCAGACCTTGCCACGTCAACATTTTCTCTTGCCCCACGAGAAGCATCCTCCTCCCTTAAAAAATCATCCCCATCATCATTCTCCTCCTCCTCTTTTTCTTCTTCCTCCACCTTGTCCAGGAGAGGTCCCGGAGCAGACAATGGCTGACTGTCATCAAGGCTTCCCTCCTCCTCTTCCTGCTCCTTAATGTGCGTCAAAGTTTGCACGAGCAGACGCATAAGTGGGATGCTCATGCTTATGATGGCGTCGTCTGCGCTTACAAGTCGTGTGCATTCCTCAAATCACTGAAGGACTTTACAGAGGTCTTTCAGCTTCGACCACTGCACACCCGACAACTCCATGTCTGCCCTCAAAGTGCCTGGCCGTGTATCCTCCCACAAATGCATTACAGCCTGCCTATGTTCACACAGCCTCTCAACCATGTGCAGGGTGCAGTTCCACCTTGTTGCAACGTCGATAATTAGGCAGTGCTTGGCGAAGTTGGAGCAATCGCTGCAGCTTCTGCATACGACTGGAGTGTACGGGCAGCTGGCGGATGTGCGAGCACAGTCTTCGGACCTTCTGGAGCAGGCCTCTTAACTCCGGATAATTATTGAGGAAGCACTGCACCACCAGGTTCAAGGTGTGAGCCAGGCAAGGTATGGCTGCCACAAAATTCCAGCCATTATCACTAACTACCTTGCCTGCCTCAAGATGTCTACTGCCCAGCCATGACTCAGTTTGTCGCTGAAAGTAGTCGGCCAGTACCTCCGCGATGGGTCTGTTGCTGCCCAAACACATTATCTTCAACACAGCCTGATGACGCTTACCACTAGCTGTTCAATAGTGGGACACCGAGTGTGCAACACTGGCACCTGCGGATGGAGTGCTCGTGCGACTGCGCTCTGTGGACGAGCTTTCACTTCAGGAGGAGGAGGCGGGTCGAACGCCTACACCCAACTGTTTCCTATACCGTGGGCCAGGCAGCACTGTCCCACCACCGCTGTCCCCTGTGGACCATGCATCCTCCACTTTAACCCAGTGTGCAGTGGACACGTAACGGCCCTGGCCATGTCTACTGGACCATGCATCTGTTGTGAGGTGCACCTTTCCACTCACTGATTGCTTGAGTGCGTGGACAATGCGGTCTTTCACATGAAGGTAGAGGACTGGGATGGCTTTGCGAGAAAAGAAGTGGCGACTGGGTAGGTCATAGCGTGGTACTGCGTAGGCCACGAGTTCACGGAAAGCTTCGCTTTCAACCAACCAGTAGGGCATCATCTCTAATGAGATTAGTTTGGCAATGTGGGCGCTCAAACCTAGTGTACGTGGATGAGAGGATGAGTACTTTGTTGTCCTACTCAGAGTCTCTGGTAGGGTGAGCTGGACTTGGGAGCTGCATATGGTGGAACTAGCAGTGGACATGGCGGAATGAGAGAGGGTTGATGATGGTGATGGAGTTGGTGTTCTTTCTGATAGCCTAGATTCAGTCTTTCGTAGCAATAACATTGTGATTCCCTGAATGCTTTGGCCTTGCGACGACACCTCAACATTAGCTGCTGGTGGTGTGCTAACCAGTGGGCTTACAGTGGGGGAAACGATGTAGCGTTGCTGACTACCTTCATTGGGAGCAGTTGCACATGTGGTACGTGAGGTTTGGTAGTCCATCCACGCTTGCAAGTGCATGGTGGTTAAATGTCTAAGCATGCAACTGGTATTCAAATTTCTCAGATTTTTCCCTCAGCTAAAGGTCTTTGCGCACTTCTTACAGATAATCTTTGCCTGATCATTAGGATTTTGTTCAAAAAAGTGCCACACTGCACTCTGGTAGGGTGAGCTGGACTTGGGAGCTGCATATGGTGGAACTAGCAGTGGACATGGCGGAATGAGAGAGGGTTGATGATGGTGATGGAGTTGGTGTTCTTTCTGATAGCCTAGATTCAGTCTTTCGTAGCAATAACATTGTGATTCCCTGAATGCTTTGGCCTTGCGACGACACCTCAACATTAGCTGCTGGTGGTGTGCTAACCAGTGGGCTTACAGTGGGGGAAACGATGTAGCGTTGCTGACTACCTTCATTGGGAGCAGTTGCAGATGTGGTACGTGAGGTTTGGTAGTCCATCCACGCTTGCAAGTGCATGGTGGTTAAATGTCTAAGCATGCAACTGGTATTCAAATTTCTCAGATTTTTCCCTCAGCTAAAGGTCTTTGCGCACTTCTTACAGATAATCTTTGCCTGATCATTAGGATTTTGTTCAAAAAAGTGCCACACTGCACTCTTTCTACTATGGAAGACATTTTGAGGCCTTGCACGCTGTGCTATTTTGACCGTCTGGCCTAGCTATCCTGCAACTATTTTGGTTTTTGTAATCGGTTTTTGGACTTCTCCGGGCCTGCCAGTTAACAGCTGTTGCGATGTGGATGACTGCTGCGGATGCTCCTCCTCCTCTCCTGAGCTATTGGCAGCGGCACCCTCTTCCCCCAATGGATGTCAATCTGGGTCAACAACTGGGTCATCCATCACCTCCTCTTCAATGTCATGTGCACCTTCCTCTGTGTCACCATGTAAGGTGGTATAGTATGCGGGATGGAGCACCTGAGTTTCATCAGGGTCAGATTCTGTCTCAGTACACTGCAAGGACAATGTAGTGCTCTGAGTGAATGTACCAGCAGATAAATCTAGCAGTGGCTGTGCATCAGTGCACTCCATGTCAGATTCTTCTTGGACTGGGTAATTCACGATTTAACTTGATAACCCAGGCATGGTATGTGGAAGAGCTCCATGGAGTAATCTGTAGTGTGGCCTGCTGCATCCTTTACTTTTGGTAGGGGTGAAGGACACAAGGAAAGGTGTGGTTCCTGAACATGAATCTCCAATGACGACTCAGTGCTTTTATTTTTTGAAAGTTCAGAAGAGGAAGCGATAGAGCTGGAGGCTGTGTCAGCAATGTAAGCCAAAACTTGCTCCTGAAGCTCCGGCTTTAAAAGCGGTTTACCTACTCCCAGAAAAGGGAGCCTTCGAGGCCTTGTGGAGCCAGACGATGACGCAGGCTCAACACCTCCTGCATTAGGTGCTATTGTGCTTTTGCCACTACCAGCAGATCCACCACCACCACCACCATCATCATTACCAGCTGGCAACCCCCGCCCTCTTCCACGGCCTCTTCCAACACACTTCCTCATTTTTGGGAAAACGTACCCAAAATACCACCAGCAATATGGTACTGTAAAACAATGTACAAGGTGTATATAGTATTGGGGAGAATTTGAATCTCCCTACAGACTTAAGGACACTGAACTATTATCTCAGGCCCAGTTTAGATTACACCTCAATATAACAGGCTGAAATTGGATGGTGTATAAAATGTCTATATAGGACT
Source organism: Dendrobates tinctorius (assembly GCF_039654945.1). Lineage (NCBI taxonomy): Eukaryota > Metazoa > Chordata > Amphibia > Anura > Dendrobatidae > Dendrobates > Dendrobates tinctorius. Next base: position 20,341,975 of record NW_027361765.1, on the reverse strand, counting down.
GGGGAGAATTTGAATCTCCCTACAGACTTGAGGACACTGAACTATTATCTCAGGCCCAGTGTAGATTACACCTCAATATAACAGGCTGAAATTGGATGGTGTATGAAATGTCTATATAGGACTGGGGAGAATTTGAATCTCCCCAGAGATTTTAGAAAGCTGACAATGATGCTCTCAGTCCCAAGTATGGCAGCAGGCATCCTAATAAGCAGGACTGCTGCACACAAAAGTGTGGAAACATGAACGCTTGGTAACTGGGCAAAAAAGAGGATGAAGAGTATTTTTGCTTTTAAAAAAGCAGTTTGCACAGCAGTGTGAAAACAACAATGCAGCCATCAGGGAGCCTTATAAGGCAGCCTAATAACCAACAGAGCTGATGCACCAAAATATAACCTCCCCTTGCACTGCACACTAACTGTGCTAGCAGCAGAAGCAGTTTTTTGCATCTTCTTCCCTGCCTAGCGCTCTCCCTACAGAATCAGCAGCAGCAGCAGCTCTCCCTATTCTGAGATCAGCAGAAGTAAGATGGCAGTCGGCGTGCACGCCCTTTTATAGCCCCTGTGACGCCACACAAAGCAAGCCAATCACTTGCATGCCTGTTGTGAGTTCATTTTTCCCTTCACCATTGAGGTCTGATGAACTCCCTCCTCTGGTGAAGGAAGGTAGTGAGACTGATTACCAAACACCTGGGCAGCTAGATGATAACTGGGTGGCTGGAATTGAGGACTGGATATAAGGCTGCCGACGCCCTTCTTCCTGGCTGGTGATTTTCCTGCTGGATTCTTGGAGACCAGTCTGATTCCTGCGTCTCAAAGCTAAGTTTTTCTGCTCTGCTTTGTACTCTTCAGTTTTGTTTTTGTTTTGCCTTGTTTTTTGGGAGTTCTGCCATCCCCGGCCGGGGGTGAGCTGAATTCCATTTTTGTCTCTGATCTGTTGATCTTTTGCTCTGTCTTCAGAATATACCTGAGTGCTGATATAGTCTTTTGAAGCCTAGCGACTTCAGGGCCTGTTTTTCCTATCAGTCGGTTGGCTTATTTTGATAGGGTTTTTGCGGATGGCAGACAGCAGCTTTCCTATCCTGTCCTATGTAGTTAGCTTGGGCCCCATCATTTGCTCAACCTATCTTTCTATCTGTGTTAGTGTTTTCATCTTGCTTCACCGTCATTATATGTTGGGGGCTGCCTATTGCTTTGGGGTCTGCTCTGGGGCAGTTTAGTTTTTCCCCTTTCTGTCTTTAGGCTATGTAGCTCTCCGGCTGTGATCGAGGGGTCTAGGGCACCGTAGGAACCCCCCACGGCTACTGCTAGTTGTTGTGGATAGGTTCAGGGGTCTGCAATCCGATAGCTGCCAACCTCTCTGGTTTTTCTGGACTTAGCTGGTATTTTGTTTTTTCCTCCTTCGGTGACTCATCGTAACACATGCCCTTCTCAAAGATGGTTGTGACCGCTGCCTATGTCATCGCGTTGCCCACAGTGTGCGTCCTCCATCATTGGCTGAAAAGGGCGCTGAAGTATCATTTGAAACGTGACTTTGGCGCCATGGTCGCCGACCTCGTGGCTGACTTCACACTATGGCCGGGTTTCGTTTCATGAAACCCGACTTTTGCGAAAGTCGGTGACTTTTGAAATTGACTGACCCGTTTCGCTCAACTCTAGTGGTGATATCTTCTGGAGGGGGCTGTCCATCCCTTCATAATCTCTACCGACCACAAAAATCTGGCCTATATCCAGTCAGCCCAAAGACTTAATTCCTGGCAGGCCAAATCGTCCCTGTTTTTTGCCCTCTTTGACTTCAAGCTCCACTTCCGACCCGACAATAAGAACACCAAGGCTGATGGTGTCCAGGTCCCTTCAGTCAACTGAGGTGGAGGAGGTTCCTCTGCACATTATTGAGCCCGCTAAGATCATCACAGTGGCTCCCATGAATCTTGCTGTTCCTTCGACGGGCAAGACCTTTGTCTCTGAAGGAGAAAGAGAAGAGGTGTTACGTTGGGGACACTCCTCCAAAATTGCTGGGCACATCGGGATTAAAAACTCTTGCTCTCATCTCTCCGCCAAGATGTGTCAGACTTTGTTACCTCCTGCACTTACTGTGCCAAGAACAAGGTCTCAAGACGGTCACTTTCCGGTCTTCTCCACCATTTGCCAGTTCCCACGGTTCCTTGGCAGCACATAGCCATTGACTTTATCATGGACCTGCCTCGTTCCTCTGGCTGTATAACTATCCTGGTGGTGGTGGACCGGTTCTCCAAAATGGCTCATTTTGTTCCCCAGCCTGGGCTACCATCAGCGCCTGAGTTAGCCAAGCTTTTTATTCATCAAATTTTCAGATTCCATGGATTCCCTCTGCGTATCGTGTCTGACCGAGGAGTTCAGTTTACTTCCCGGTTCTGGAGAGCACTCTGTAAATTCATGGGCGTGTCTCTGGACTTCTCTTCTGCTTATCATCCGCAAACCAACTAGCAGGTGTAATGAACTAACCAGGTTTTGACATCTTAACTGAGTCATTTTTCCAACGCCCATCAAGACGACTGGGTCAGCCTTCTTTCCTGGGGAGAGTTTGCCTATAACGACCATTCCAGCGAGTCTTCTTCCAAGTCGCTGTTTTTAGTTGTCTCTGGACGACATCCTGGTGTACCTCTCCCCATGATCTCAGCCTCAGGCGTGCCCGCAGCAGACGCCCTGTCCATGGATTTTTTTAACGTTTGGAAGGAGACCAAGGAAGCCCTTGAAAGAGCCAGTGGTTGGATGAAAAGACATGCAGACCAGAGGCGGAGAGATCTCCCACCATATCAGCCTGGCGATAAGGTCTGGCTTTCGTATAAATATATCCAAATGAAGATTATACAAGATGGTTCCTCGGTACATTGATCCCTTCGAGATCCTTGGACGTATCAATGACGTGGCCTATAAATTGAGGTTGCCTGCTTCGCTCCGTATTCCTAACATCTTCCATGTCTCCCTCCTTGAACCGGTTGTACTTAATAGTACCATTCTACACACGCCTCAGTCTCTCAGCCAGTTGGTGCCGACAATATCTTTGATGTAAAAGATATATTGGCCATGAAGAAAGTCAGGGGGAAAACTTTTTTTCATATTGATTGGAAGGGTTTCTGGCCAGAGGAGAGATTGTGGGAGCCACAGGAGAACATTGATGCCCCCCATATTCTGGGGAGATTTCTGGCCAACCTCAGGAGGGGGAGGCGTAAGGAGGGGGGTACTGTCATGTCCGAGGTTGCCACAGCCATGGCCGTCGCTGCTGCCCTGTTCCCCAATACTTACCAATCTGCTCCAGCATCTCGGTGTCCTGCTGATCTGGGGTTGCAGTGTGTCTCTCCACGCTGTCGATCCCGCTGCCGGTGTCAGTTCTGCGCAGGCGCCATAGGCCGCGATCGTGCGCTCTGCCGGCTCTTTAGCTGTGCGGCGCCTGACCCAGAAGTCCTACTGCTCCAATCAGACTTCTTCACTGGTATATCAGGCCGCCCTCTCGTAGTGGAGGCGCCTGATTATTGTGTGTGTACCTGCCTTACGTACTCATGCTTATGCAGTCTCTGTGGGTACCTGCCTGCTATTTGTTAACCCTATCCCTGTTACTGTCACCTGCAGTCCCTGGTTCTCCCTGCCTCTGGGTTCCCTGCTTCTGCTTTGCATCAGGGGTTCCTCAACTACTGGATTCAGCTATGTGGTCCCTATCTCCCTCCTGGTCCCATTCCCTGATTCTGGGGTTCTCCTTCCACTGTTCTCTGCAGTCGTACTGGTCTCTGTTCTCCCTTCCTGTATTCTCTGAGCCTGCTCAGCCTTCCTATGTTCCTGTCTCCCTGCATGCAGCTGTCCCATCAGCCCTATCCGTGTTGTCCCACTGCTTCTCTAAGAGCCATCCCTCTTGGTACCAGCTGTCTTGGTATCTGACTCCCCCGGGTCTGCTGCTAACGATCCCTGTATAGGGGTCAGGTCCACCTGGTTCGCTCACCCAGGGGAATTTGAGTGCCGTGACCCAGAGTGTCCACTCCTGGAAGCTCACCTCTCCAAGGCTTCACAACTGAAGCAACATCTCAAGTCATCAGCCAGGAAGTTAAAGTTTGGGCGGAAATGGGTCTTCAAAATTGGCAATGATCGAAACTTACTGCCAAAATGGTAACAAAGTGGCTTAAGGATAACTAAGTCAATGTTTTGGAGTAGCCATCACAAAGCCCTGATCTCAGTCTTATTGAAAATTTATGAGCAAACCTGAAAAGACTGATGCAAGCAAGTCGACCTACAAACCTGGAACAGTTACACCAGTTTTGTCAGGAGAAATAGGCCCAATTTCTAACCAACTATTGGGAGAAGCTTGTGGAAGGATATCCCAAATGTTTGACCCAAGACATTCAGTTTCATTGCAATGGTACAAATACTAATGAAATGTATGTACACTTTTGACTTTGCAGTAAGTAATAAAAATTAATTAAAACATTCTCTTAATATTCTAGCATTTGGAAAATATTAATAATTATATTAATCCTAATTGACCTAAACGGGAAAGGTTTATTCTGATTTCATGTCAGATATTGAGAAAAACATGCATATGTATTTTTATATAGTGCATGTAAACATCTTGTTTCAACTGTACACTCCATATGTACTGTACTTTGCAAATGTTTTAGGTAAGTGTTGGGAAATGCTATAAAGTAAGAATGCTTTTAAAAGTAGAAGTGTTAATAGTATATTTATGTCAAGTAACACAATGCAAAGTGAATGAACAAAAAAGAAATGAAAAAATGCCAGGTGCCAATTTACACTCTGCTGAAAACTGCAGCAGAGAGCGGGGTACAAATGTCAGATGCAGCAGCGCTGACTTGCCCATAACTCTTTCCAGCAATCACATCACATGATCACATGATCTATAACAGCAAATTGGGAGACTATTACAACCACTATAAAAGATGAGAGCTTGGTAAGCAGTAGAGATAAGCCAACTTGTTCAGAAAACATTTGCTAATCTCAAATTTGGCACGAACATAGCACATTCGGATTCGTGTTCGCTTTCACGAGCATTTTTACTCAAAGTTGGCAAAATGCAGTTGCAGTTTGGTAAATCATAGCATTTCCACTAATGATTTTGTTATTACTTTGGCTAGGATAGCAGTGTTGTATGATAAGTATGGCAGTCAGGGGGATGCGTTTGATGAGAGGAGAGGGTGTGGAGAGGATAGAGAAGTGGCATGCTCTTTTTTTCCCCTTAACTTTATGTGTTTATTCCGGAAGCCAATCATGGTGCAGAAACCTGCCAAAATCACATGACCCTGGCTGCCAAAGTCACATGACCCTGGCCATATAAAAAGCAGACATCTTGCTTTGCTGGCAAGATTATCTCAGTGTCACAGTACAGAGAGTCCGCTCCTGCGTTGCTGCTGCTGCAGAAAGTCAACTTGTCAGTTAACTCAGTAGGATCCTGTCCCGTGTAAAATTGATCTTCCAGCATCGAACTAGATTGCCACACAGAAGGCACCATTTTCTTCTCCAAATCGTTTGTGCTAAAACTGTATTTCAGTACAAATCAGAAGGCCAGATTTCCACATAAAAAATGTTAGACCTAATATTGGGGTGCAGCCAGGAAGGCCAATTAGCTACTCTAAATGTTTTGTGATGAAACTGTGTTTCATTGATAAATCAGAAGACCAGATTTCCTCTTAAAAATCATTAAGCCTAAAATTGTGGTGCAGACTGGAGGGCCAATTAGCTAATTCAAATACCGTATTTTTTGGATTATAAGACACACTTTTGTTCCTCAAAATTTTTGGGGAAAGTGGGGGGTGCGTCTTATAATCCGAATGTGTGCTATAGAGGAGTGGGGGCGGCTCTGGAGTGGTGTCAGGGGGTTGGGGTGGGCTGGCTGTGGGCTGCAGAGACAGCGGGTGGTCAGTGCTCCCGCTCATTAGGCTCATGTAATATTCACTGCACCCGCTGTCCATCACCTCGGTGCTGAAGCCGCGCCGAGTTGGTGGACAGGGGAGCAGCGCATATTGAATGCGCCTGCACTCTCCCCCCACTGCCCCGTCACTATAGTCACCTTCCGATGATGGCTCCGGGCTCCCAGCTCCCCCCTGGCTCTTCCTGTATCTGTGCCAATAGGACCTGCGGTTACATGACTCCCAGTGTGACTGCAGTCATGTGATCAAAGGTCCTGAAGCTACAATAAAATGCCTGTATGAGCAGCTGCTGGATATCAGCACAGACACAGGTAGAGTCGTGGGGCAGCTGGGAGCACGGAGTCATCATCGGAAGGTGAGATAACTGTTTAACTGCCGTCTCCATGCCAGCAGGGGGGAATATAGGGATGGGGGGGCCATGTGCATGCCAGCAGGGGAAAATATAGGGACGGGGGGCTGTGTGCCATCACAAAGGGGCCATGTACCAGGATGGGGGTTACATAGATACCAGGATGAGAGACATATATATGATTTGAAAGACGGACACTGGCGTTAAAAAAAATTCTCTTTTTCTTCACCAAATTTGGGGGTGCGTTTTATAATTAGGTGCGTCTTATAAAGCAAAAAACACAGTAGTTTGTGATGAAACTGTATTTGAGTGACAAATCAAAAGGCCAGATATCCACTTAAAAATCGTTAGGCTTAATATTAATCTGCAGCCATGAGGCCCATTTTGCTACTCCAAATCGTTTGTGCTAAAACTGTTAGAGTGGCAAATCAGAAGTCCAGATTTCCACGTAAAAATCATTAGGTCTGATATTGTGGTGTAGCCTGGATGGCCAATTAGTTAATCCAAATCATTTGTCATGAAACCTTGTTTCAGTGGCAAATTAGAAGGCCAGATTTCCAGTTAAAAAATGTTAGGTGTAAGGGCTCATACTCACATGCGAGAAACTCGGACGGGTCTCACACGTTAATACCCAGCACTGCCGCCTTCACTCAAATCGGAGCGCTCAGCTACATAGAAATACATGCAGCTGAACGCTCCGATCCGAATGCCGGCGGCAGTGCCAGGTATTGACGTGCAAAACTCTTCCGAGTTTCTTGCATGTGAGTTTGAAACCTAATATTGAGATGCAGCCTGGAGGGCCAATTAGTTACTCCAAATCATTTGGGATAAAACTGTGTTTCAGTGGCAAATCAGAAGGCCAGATTTCCACTAAAATATTGTGAGGCCTAATATCGCAGTGCAGCCTGGAGAGCCAATTAGCTTCTCCAAATCATTTGTCATGAAACTCTTTTTCAGTGGCAAATCAGGCGGCCAGATTTCCAGTTAAAAAATGTTAGGTCTAAGAGCTCATACTCACATGCGAGAAACTCGGACGGGTATCGCAAGTCAATACCAGGCACTGCCACCGGCACTCGGATCGAAGAATTCAGCTGCATAGAAATACATGCAGCTGAACGCTCTGATCCGAGTGCTGGCAGCAGTGCCAGGTATTGATGTGCGAAAGTCTTCCGAGTTTCTCGCATGTGAGTATGAGCCCTTATATTGAGATGCAGCCTGGAGGGCCAATTAGTTACTCCAAATCATTTGGGATAAAACTGTGTTTCAGTGGCAAATCAGAAGGCCGGATTGCCAATTTAAAATCATAAGGCCTTATATTGGGGTGCAGCCTCGAGGCCCAATCAGCTACTCCAAATTGTTTGTGATAAAACTGTGTTTTAGTCGAAAATTAGAAAGCCAGATTTCCCCTTAAAATCGTTAGGCCTAAAATCAGGTTGCAGCCAAGAGGCCTAATTAGATACTCCAAATCATTTGTAATAAAGCTGTGTTTCAGCGGCAAATCAGAAGGCCAGATTTTCAGTTAAAAATTGTTTGGTGTAATATTGGGGTGCAGCCTGGAGGATCAATTAGCTAATCCAAATTGTTATTGATGATAAGACTGTTTCAGAGGTAAATCAGAAGGCCAAATTTCCTCTTAAAAATCGTTAGGCCTAATATTGGAGTGCAGCCTGGAGGGCCAGTCAGCTAATGCCCATTGTTTGTGATAAAACTGTGTTTCAATGGTAAATCAGAAGGCCAGATTTCCACTTGAAAATCGCAAGGCCCAATCTTGAGGTGCAGCCTGAGGGGCCAATTAGCTAATCCAAATTGTTTGTGATAAATCTGTGTTTCAGTGGCAAATCAAAAGGCCAGATTTCCACTTAAAAATCGTTAAGCCGAATATTGGGGTGCAGCTTGGAGAGCCAATTGGTTAATTCAATCTTTTGTGATAAAACTATGGTTCAGTAGCAAATCAGAAGGCCAAATTTCCACTTTAAAATCATTAGGTCTAATATTGGGGTGTAGTCTGGAGGCCATTTAGTTACTCCAAATCATTTGGGATAAAACTGTTTCAGTGGCAAATCAGAAGGCCAGATTGCCAATTTAAAATCATTAGGTCTTATATTGGGGTGCAGCCATGAGGCCCAAACAGCTACTCCAAATTGTTTGTAATAAAACTGTGTTTTAGTCGAAAAGTAGAAGGCCAAATTTCCACTTAAAAATCATTAGGCCTAAAATTAGGGTGCAGCCAACAGGCCCGATTAGATACTTCAAATAGTTTGTAATAAAACTGTTTCAGTGGCAAATCAGAAGGCAAGATTTCCAGTTAAAAATTGTAAGGCCGGGGTCACACTGGCGAGGAATACGGATGAGTGAGAGGCGTTAAAAGCACGCATTACACACGGACAAATGATTCTCTATGGGTTTGCTCCCAACAGTCGTATATTTCTCGGGCGTATTCTACGGTCAGTGCCAATCGCAGCATGCTGCAATTGTCAGCGTACTACGGCCGTAATACGCCAATGCGAGTCTAGGTGCGCTAAAAATACGGATTACATACGGACCACACATGTGACTTGCGAGAAATACGCACCCGGTGTCTTTTAGAAAAGCCGGCAATTCAGTGCGCTATACAGTAAACTCACACTGACAGGTTTAATAAAGAAACGAAAGAATAGATTTAGACACACACACACACACATATATATATATATATATATATATATACATACATTTTATAAAAACCTCAGTAGCGCTCAAGTATATATAGGGACTCCAGCAGCAAAAGCAGAAAGACACCAGTCACCATAGATGTCAAAGGGAAAGTCTGTATAGATAAATGAATTACTACTGCGCTTAGAGTCACTGGTATCTATTGTCTTACTCAAATGGATTTGAAGAGAAAAAAAAAAAAAAACACATCCCTGAGGAAGGAGACAGGAGTCTCTAAAACATGTGGGATAGCTTTTTGGTCCTCATTGCAATCTCTAGGCTGCAGCCCAGTGCATCACGTGTCTCTGACTTCACACAGGTCCTGTGCTGACGAGCATAGTGTGAAGTTCAGGCACCTAGTTCAGTGTGTTTTCCTACCCAGCCTGCCATTAGAGCGACTGCTGCCACCGGCCGGGGTAGCATCGCTAACAGGATTACTGCAGTTCTTAAGCAAGAAGCATTTAATCAGCAACCCACCGGAGGAGTGTTATTACTTACAGAAGGACTTTTGGGATCTCCAAACACAGAATCAGTGTTCACTTGTGAGACTGAGCCCGCCCTCCCCCTCTGTGGCTGTTAACCCCTACTGCTTTACAAGGTAATCTTGGTTTCTTGCTCTACAATTGGCATTAAGCATCCAAAGGGATATATATGACTTTTTTAGTGTTACTTATTGTTGTTCTCTGTCCAAACCTGGTTCTTTTATTGTGCTCTGGACTTTGATTTTTTTTTTTTTCTCTTCAAATCCATTTGAGTAAGGCAATAGATACCAGTGACTCTAAGCGCAGTAGTAATTCATTTATCTATACATACATATTATATATGTATATATATATATATATACACACTGTAAATATATACACATGTCATTGTGACAAACATATATATATATATATATATATATATATATGAACAACGACAAAGCAAAGTCCAGCAATAACGTGAGCAATCCAGGATGCTGTTAATAAAATTTTTCTTTTTATTCATAAATCCATTAAAATGCAATGGTCCAAGCAGTTCAAAACAGCAATAACGCAGGAAAGTCGAACCAGGTCAGCTGAGGTTCCAGGTGGTTCACAGGAGTGAGCTGGTCTACATTGTTGGATATATATATATTTCACAGAGTTCTTCATAGCAGAATAGCCGCTAATTAAATTGCCGGCTTCTCTCAAATCATTCCCCAACCCGACATGAAATGACACATGGATTACATTCAGTAAACCTTTTAATTTAAAGTTTTTTTTATATGTCCTTGACTAATAATTAGAAGAGGCTTTGTGTGCAAAATTTTGGAGTTGTAGTTGTTATTTTAAGGGGTTAATTCGTTGTTAAACAATGCGTGGGCTTCCCATTGCCCTATATTGGTGGCGAGAGGGTTAATCTAACAAAGGGTTAATGTCACCGTTCGATTGTAAGGGGACATTAACCCTTTGTTAGATTAACCCATTCGCCACCGCTACAGGGCAATGGGAAGCCCACGCATTTTTTAAGAACGAATTAACCCCTTAAAATAACAACTACAACTCCCAAATTTTGCACACAAACCCTCATCTAATTATTAGTCAGGGACATATAAAAAAACATGAAATGAAATGCTTTACTGAATGTAAACCATGTGTCATTTCATGTCGGGTTGGGGAATGATTTGATAGAAGCCGGCAATTTAATTAGCGGCTATTCTGCTATGAAGAACTCTGTGAAATATAAATATATATATATATGTTTGTCACAATGACATGTATGTATGTATATATATATATATAATGCATATATATATATATGTGTCTATATCTATTATTTCATTTCTGTTAGAAACCCTGTCATAGGGCTCCATTATATGTCCATTTTGCAAGGCACCGAGAAAATTTCGCCAAACCGATTACATACGGATGCAGACATGCACAAAATACGCAACCACACCTTGCTTACGGATGACATATGGAGCACTATTTAGGGGTCATTCATCCGTATTACGCCTGTAAACTACGGACCGTATTTTGCGTCGGTTAGTGTAACCCCGGCCTTAAGCCTAATATTGGGGTGCAGCCTGAAGGGCCAATTAGCTAATGCAAATCATTTGTGATGAAACTGTGCTTCAGTGGCAAATCAGAAGGCCAGAATTCCGCAAAAAAATTGTTAAGCCTAATATTGGGATGCAGCATTGAGAGCCAATTAGCTAATTCAAATCTTTTGTGATAACTAGTGTTGAGCTTTCCGATACCATAAGTATCGGGTATCGGCCGATATTAGCTGTATCGGAATTCCGAAACTGACTTCCGATACTTTTCTCGTATAGGATACCAGAATCGGAAGTTCCCATAAAGCTATCAGCCTGCTCGATTTGATTCAGCCAATGGGAATCCTCAGAAGTGTGGGCACATCCTTTTAGGCATGTTAACTATTGGCATGGCTGTGATTGGCTGCTGAAATGACGTCATCATGATGCGCGGTCTGTGCCGATTGCAGGGGGTCTGTGCCAACTGCGGGGGGTCTGTGCCGACTGTCGTGGGTCTGTACGGGCCTGCCGGGGGTCTGTGCCGGCTGCTGATGGTCTGTGCGGGCCTGCCGGGGGTCTGGTGTGTGTGCAGGCATCGTCCGATGGGACTACAAGTCCCATCGGGCGATGCCTGCTACACTGACAGTGATTGACACATTAGCCAATGATGGTACAGTAGTAGTCCCATCATCCGGCTAATGTGTTGAATGTAAAAGAAAAAACATACATACTACATACATACATACTACATACATACAACATACATATTACATACATGCTACATATATACATACTACATACATACATACTACATACATACTGCATATATACTACATTCATACAACATACATACATACTACATATATACTGTACATACTATATACATACTATATACATGCTACATACATGCTACATATATACATACAACATACTACATTCATACAACATACATATATACTACATACATGCTACATACATACTACATGCTACAGACATACAACATACATACTACATACTGGATACATACAACATACATACATTCATACAATACATACATACTACATACAATACGTACACATAGACATACAGTACATATAACACAGAGTACATACTCACCAATACTTGTCACATTGTTCCCCAAAGCCAGTGTCATCTAAGGAAAAATATGAAAATAACAAACAAGCCATATACTCCCTGATCCGCAGAAATCCATGCATGTCCCACTCCGATCTCCCGTGGAGAGCAGCAGCATCAGCTGATGCGACAGCTCTCGAGGGGCTCGAGGATCCAGTGTCGGGAGGTAGGTATCCTTCCGTACTGTATTCCTCCGCCACTGTAAAAAAATAGTCCCTAGTCTCACTTTTGGCATTGCTGTGTGAAAAAGTTCCCACGCAGCATTTGCCATAAAGTGAGACCAGGGACTATTTTTTTTACAGTGGCGGAGGAATACAGTGCGGAAGGATACCTACCTCCCGACACTGAATTCCTGAGCCTCATAGAGAGCGGTCGCAACAGCTGATGTTGCTGCTCTCCACGGAAGATCGGCGTGGGACACTCATTCGTGGATTTCTGTGGATCAGGGAGTATTTGGTGGTTTGCTATTTTCATATTTTTCCTTAGATGACACTGGCTTCGGGGATCAAAATGACAAGTAATGGTGAGTATTTACTCTATGTTGTATGTACTGTATGTCTATATTGTATGAATGTATTGTATGTAGTATGTATGTTGTATGTCTGTAGCATGTTGTATGTATGTATATATGTAGTATGTATATATGTAGTATGTATGTAGAATGTATTATGTATGTAGTATGTATATATGTATTATGTATGTAGTATGTATGAATTTAGTATGTATGTAGTATGTATATATGTAGTATGTATATATGTAGTATGTATGTAGTATGCATTTAGTATGTATATATGTAGTATGTATGTAGTATGTATATATGTAGTATGTATGTAGTATGTATGCAGATATGTATATATGTAGTATGTATGTAGTATGTATGAATTTAGTATGTATGTATGTAGTATGTATGTAGTATGCATGTAGTATGTATTTACTATGTATATATGTAGTATGTATGTAGTATGTATATATATGTAGTATGTATGTATGTAGTATGCATATATGTAGTATGTATATATGTAGTATGTATGTAGTATGTATGTATGCAGTATGTATATATGTAGTATGTATGTAGTATGTATGTATGCAGTATGTATATATGTAGTATGTATGTAGTATATATGTAGTATGTATGTAGTATATATGTAGTATGTATGTATGTAGTGTGTATATATATATATATATATATATATATGTAGTATGTATGTAGTAAATATGTATTTATGTAGTATGTATTTAGTATGTATGTAGTATGTATATATGTAGTATGTAGTATATATGTAGTATGTAGTATATATGTAGTATGTAGTATATATGTAGTATGTATATATGTAGTATGTATTTTGTATGTATATATGTAGTATGTATGTAGTATGTATATATGTAGCATGTATGCAGTATGTATGCATGTAGTATGTATGTAGTATACATATATGTAGTATGTATATATGTAGTATGTATGTATATATGTAGTATGTAGTATGTATATATGTAGTATGTATATATGTAGTATGTATGTATGTAGTATGTATGTAGTATGTATATATGTAGTATGTATATATATATGTAATATGTATATATGTAATATGCATATATGTAGTATGTATGTAGTATGTATATATATGTAGTATGTATATATGTAGTATGTATGTAGTATGTATATATGTAGTATGTATGTAGTATGTATATATGTAGTATGTATGTAGTATGTATATATGTAGTATGTATGTAGTATATATATGTAGTGCAGGCAGAGCGGCTAAGGAGCCGAGCAGGCAGAGCGGCTAAGGAGCCGTGCAGGCAGAGCGGCTAAGGAGCCGTGCAGGCAGAGCGGCTAGGGATCCATGCAGGCAGAGCGGCTAGGGAGCCGTGCAGGCAGAGCGGCTAGGGAGCCGTGCAGACAGAGCGGCTAGGGAGCCGTGCAGACAGAGCGGCTAGGGAGCCGTTCAGACAGAGCGGCTTAGGGAGCCGTTCAGACAGAGCGGCTTAGGGAGCCGTTCAGACAGAGCGGCTTAGGGAGCCGTTCAGACAGAGCGGCTAGGGAGCCGTGCAGACAGAGCGGCTAGGGTGCAGACGCACAGATAGGGAGGATACAAGGAGAGACACAGCAGAGAAGGAACCACAGACAAGGAGACAGACAGACAGAGGTAAGACTGAGTTCAGACAGAGACACAGGGACAAAGACACAAGGACCAGGATATTCTGCCTCCTGGCAGGCGGACAGAGAATAGACAAGGCACTGGGAACAAGACTTAAGGGCCAGGATATTCTGCCTCCTGGCAGGCGGACAGGGAAATGCTAGACAAGGTACCAAGAGACAGGAATACGGATTTAGAGCCTTCAGAGAAGGCAAGAAATAGGACAGGGCCTGGCTAGCTCAGCAGCAAGGAGCTAACAGAGTTTAGACATTGCTCAGGCAAAGGTCAGTGGGTGTGGTGAAACTAAATAGTCAAGGGTTCTAGGTGATTGGTAAGGGACACATTACACAAGTGCACCCTGACTGCATAAGAACCAGAGAGTTCAGGCGCTGCCCCCCTATACACAGAGTCAGGAAACATGGAGAGCAAGCAGGAAAACAAGAAGCATAGCACATGGAGCTCAGGGCTGGCAACAGACAGAATTCACAGCATGGCTTGAAGCAGAAAGTAAGTTGGTGTGCGGAGGATGGGAGGCCATGCAGTGATGCCAGCAGGGTTGTTACACTCGTCATCCCCATCATCCATCTCACTGCACTTGGCTGTTTAGGCAGAGGGCGTACAGCCGTGATGTCATTGCGCTCTCTGATCAGACTATCACTGTCAGGAAACGCGGTAGACGTCATGGCGGAGGAGCAGGGAGAGGTAAGTATTTCAACTTTGCAAGTGCTGTGATCCTGAGCAAGCAGGGCGGGCCCACTTGTTGTCGATGGCACTGGCACAGGGCCCCTCATAGTACGGCAGTATGTCTGTCGGCAGGTGGGCCGAACCTGCACTTTCATCTGCACCTTCCTCTTTGTCACCGTGTAAGGTGGTATAGTATGCGAGAAGGGGAACCTGAGTTTCCTCTGGGTCAGATTCTGGCTGTGTAGAGTGTGAGGGGAATATAGTGGTCTGGGTCAATGTACCAGCAGTATCATCTAGCAGTGGCTGGGCATCAGTGCACTTGTGGCGTCCCCAGGAGTACGTCGCCGCAGTGGCATTACCTTCCTCCTAGGGAGTGTGATGTCATGCTTGGGAGCAATGAAGGATCTCTCCAGCAGTTAAACCAACAACACATTTCCCACTCCAGGCCAGCTGAGGAGCTGCTCTCTGTGGTCGGGAGGAGGTAAGTTAGGCCATTCTGTGCAGGGAAGGGAAGTGTGTGGACGTGAGAAGGGGAGCTGGAGGATGAGCAGAGTTAAGGCTCACGCCTAGCTGGAGCGCATGGTCTGGATTCCGGTCTCAGAGTTTGTAGGGACACTGACGTTCCTGCAGCAGAATCCGGAGGAAGTAGCAGCTGTAAATGCTCTGTACCCAACTGAGGCTAAGAGGCCCCAGCATCGACGTGTGTGTGCCAGAAGGAAAAGTCTACGGCTGCCAGCCATACGAGAAAATTCCAAAAGAGAGTCAACAGGGGGAACTTCATTGAACTCAGCACTGCGAGTACCTCAGATAAGCGCTAGAACGGAGGCCACACTACCTATCTGCAGAGAGAGAAATCCAAATTGGCTTCCAGGCTGACCAACTCCTTCTCCATCTGTACTCTGGGTCCTGGACAGCACCTACAAAGTACAGGTAAAGGAACTGCACGACTGTGTCTGTCATCTTTCTCCTGCGCCTGGCGCACGGCTCAGCTATATCCTGCACTGCACACCATCTCTCAACTCTTTCATCTGCCCTGCGACTACGGCCCTACCTGTGCAGGTCTTCTACATCTTAGCTGCACCACAACATCTGTCCCACAGAAGCGACACTGCAGCACTGGTCAATCTAATAAGAAACCAGAGGTGGCGTCACGTATCATTCACCTATAAATGTAATTCACCCCTTTGCATGGATGCCCAGGGCCATGGAACGGGTCACCACGACCGTGACACATCCCTGTAAGACACCGGCCCGGTACCGATTAATCCCACTGCCCTGGCTGGCCACCCACACTCCATGTCAGATTCATCTCAGACTGGGGAATTCACGATTTGACTTGATAACCCAGGCATGGAATGATAGAAAGGGCTACATGGACTAATGTGAAGTGTGGCCTGCTGCATCATTCACTTTTGGTGGGGGTGCAGGACACAAGGAAAGGGGTTCTTCCTGACCAGGAGCAAGCACTTGACCACTCAGTGCTTGCATTTTTTGAAACTTCAGAAGAGGAGGGCATATTTGATGGAGTCTGTTTCGGCAATGTAAGCCAAAAGCAGTTCCTCATGCTCCGCCTTTAAAAGCGGTTAACCTACTCCCAGAAAAGGTAACATTCCAGGCGTTCCAGAGCCAGACCATGACGCAGGCTCAACACCTCCTGCCTTAGCTGCTATTGTGCTTTTGCCACTACCAGCAGATGCACCACCACCATTATCACCAGCTGGCCCCCCGCGCCCACATTCACGGCCTGTTCCACCAAACTTCAAAATTTTGCACAAAATAGACACAAAATAACAGATATACAGTGGGGAAAAAAAGTATTTAGTCAGTCAGCAATAGTGCAAGTTCCACCACTTAAAAAGATGAGAGGCGTCTGTAATTTACATCATAGGTAGACCTCAACTATGGGAGACAAACTGAGAAAAAAAATCCAGAAAATCACATTGTCTGGTTTTTTTTCATTTTATTTGCATATTATGGTGGAAAATAAGTATTTGGTCAGAAACAAGCAATCAAGATTTCTGGCTCTCACAGACCTGTAACTTCTTCTTTAAGAGTCTCCTCTTTCCTCCACTCATTACCTGTAGTAATGGCACCTGTTTAAACTTGTTATCAGTATTAAAAGACACCTGTGCACACCCTCAAACAGTCTGACTCCAAACTCCACTATGGTGAAGACCAAAGAGCTGTCAAAGGACACCAGAAACAAAATTGTAGCCCTGCACCAGGCTGGGAAGACTGAATCTGCAATAGCCAACCAGCTTGGAGTGAAGAAATCAACTGTGGGAGCAAAAATTAGAAAATGGAAGACATACAAGACCACTGATAATCTCCCTCGATCTGGTGCTCCACGCAAAATCCCACCCCGTGGGGTCAGAATGATCACAAGAACGGTGAGCAAAAATCCCAGAACCACGCGGGGGGACCTAGTGAATGAACTGCAGAGAGCTGGGACCAATGTAACAAGGCCTACCATAAGTAACACACTACGCCACCATGGACTCAGATCCTGCAGTGCCAGACGTGTCCCACTGCTTAAGCCTGTACATGTCCGGGCCCGTCTGAAGTTTGCTAGAGAGCATTTGGATGATCCAGAGGAGTTTTGGGAGAATGTCCTATGGTCTGATGAAACCAAACTGGAACTGTTTGGTAGAAACACAACTTGTCGTGTTTGGAGGAAAAAGAATACTGAGTTGCATCCATCAAACACCATACCTACTGTAAAGCATGGTGGTGGAAACATCATGCTTTGGGGCTGTTTCTCTGCAAAGGGGCTAGGACGACTGATCCGGGTACATGAAAGAATGAATGGGGCCATGTATCGTGAGATTTTGAGTGCAAACCTCCTTCCATCAGCAAGGGCATTGAAGATGAAACGTGGCTGGGTCTTTCAACATGACAATGATCCAAAGCACACCGCCAGGGCAACGAAGGAGTGGCTTCGTAAGAAGCATTTCAAGGTCCTGGAGTGGCCTAGCCAGTCTCCAGATCTCAACCCTATAGAAAACCTTTGGAGGGAGTTGAAAGTCCGTGTTGCCAAGTGAAAAGCCAAAAACATCACTGCTCTAGAGGAGATCTGCATGGAGGAATGGGCCAACATACCAACAACAGTGTGTGGCAACCTTGTGAAGACTTACAGAAAGCGTTTGACCTCTGTCATTGCCAACAAAGGATATACCACAAAGTATTGAGATGAAATTTTGTTTCTGACCAAATACTTATTTTCCACCATAATATGCAAATAAAATGAAAAAAAAACAGACAATGTGATTTTCTGGATTTTTTTTTCTCAGTTTGTCTCCCATAGTTGAGGTCTACCTATGATGTAAATTACAGACGCCTCTCATCTTTTTAAGTGGTGGAACTTGCACTATTGCTGACTGACTAAATACTTTTTTTCCCCAATGTATGTCACTGTATCAGAAATGTACAGCTCTATTCAGTCAAAGGATAATTGTCAATCTCCATATATATTCCATCAGTCACACAGAGACGCTCACAGGCTCAGTATGGATTAGACAAGAATATAAAAAGTAGACAAAGTGTACAGTATCATCAGATAGCAGGTGTATATATATATAGCATAGTTTAAACATTAACAATGTACATCTATATATCAGGAGTAGTGTTGAGCCACCACGCTAGTGTTTTCGTTCGTCACACAGGAGGCAAGTTCGTCGAATGTTCGTCGAACCCCATTGAAAACAATGGCAGGCAAACACAAACACATACAATCACATAGAAAACAATTATAAAACACCTTAAAAAGGTGTCCCAAAGCAGAGAAAATGCTCAGAAGACAAAAATTACATATGGAAAAGGGCAACTACATTTAGAAAAGAGGTGGAGGAGTAAAAGGAGGAGGTGGAGGAGACACAGATATAGGCTTGTCATTCCCTTATGAAGTCAAGAAAGGCTGGAATAAAAATGTAAAATACCAACCAAAAAAAAAAAATTCTGAAATCGAACACGATCATATACCGTCGGACTTCCCACCAATAAATTATGCCAACTGGCGATCAGGCGGCGTTATTCCCACGAACCTCCAAACAGCGTCCATGAAGGCAAAGTGTTTGCTTTCCGGGGGCAGTATGATTGCAAAGCTGAACCTTAAAGGAATGTCCAAAAGGGCACCACCAGGAGTGGAGCCTGCGGCTTAATTGGACTCCACCCGGGAAACCACAACCATGCCACCTCAAGAAAAGATGCACATATTGAAAGCTTTGTCAATTGTGTGTGTGGTGTGGTATGTCCGTTTGTAGTTGTGCTAGCAATTTGTCAGCTTTATTCCGTTAACGAACGAGACTCCGGCATGCCCCCGCAGTATGCGTCAAGCTTACTAGAGGAATACGCAAGGCTCTGGCACTATCATGGTCTATCATGGCGTTACATGTCCGAGGCTGCATGTGCGCTACACTGAAAGGACCAGCTTTTGTCGCTTACAGGTGCTGCTAACCAGCAGAACACCGTTAGTGATGGGGATCTGTGATTCCAATTATTCCCCGCGAACGATGATTTCCCAGTAAGTGCAGGTCAACCGCAATTCCTGAATTAGGCCTAACCGGCATTCCTGAAAAAATGCAAAAAATTACGTGTCCAAACCACAGTTGCTATAGCTTGCTTAAGAGCTCGGCAGCCGTTCTCAGGCCCAGTATGGATTCGACAAGATTCTAGAAAGTTGATAAAGGGTACAGTTTCACCGGGTAACACGTATATATGTAGCATAGTTTACACATTAAAAACGTAGGTCTATATATCAGGAGGCAGGCTCAGACGGTCTCAGGCCCAGTATGGATTTGACCAGCTTGTACAAAGTAGAGAAACGGTACATTATCACTGGATAGCAGGTATATATAGCATAGTTTAAATATTTAAAATCTCCATGTTCTCAGTATGGATTAGACAACAATCTAAAAGTAGAAAAAAGGAAATGTATTTGAAGCGTACACCAGTATACACTTTTGGTGGTATTTTTAAATCTTCATATATATTTCTGTCTCAGTAAGACAGTCCAGACTCTCCGCAATAGGAAATGAGAAGCATACAATTAGTGACATAAATTCCAGTGATTGCAGAAATCTAGGAATTCCTATTCACGGGATAAACTTCCGTCACAATTCTCAGAGGCGATGCAGACCCTCAATTAATTAGTGTGTGGAGACAGCGAAAACCTTCCTTTGCGAAGAAAGTGTTGCTGTATCGCAGTACTGTTGATCCCATCGCCATTACTCATATCCATATAATTTTGATCACAGGAGGAGATGTAAACTTGGTGCTCACTGCCTATCATGCTCTGTCACGTAACTTTGGAGTGCAAAAGACAGAAGCCACAGGCCGTAGGCGATTCATTTGGATGGGCATGATAGGGCACATTTAAAAATGTGCGCTGGAATGTCACACGTCTGTGGGTAGGAAAACTGTGAAAGCTGATGAGAAACCACCACTTCATCTCATTGTGAGTCGACATCCATAAGAAATGGAAGCCATTGATCATCTGAAGCTAGATCCCAGCCAGCGGGACAGGGCATAGCTACGTCTTAACCATTATCTTCTATCAGTTCAGCAAATTTGTAGTGGCAGTCCCAGTGAAGGATTTGACAGCTCAGACAACACAGCGGAGGAGCAGGGAGAGGTAAACATTGCAAATGCTGGGGCCCTGCCCAAGCAAGGTAGGCCCACTCGTGGGCGTCGGTACTGGCACTGGGCCCCTCATAGTACGGCGGTGTGTCTGATGGCGGGTGTGCACACCCACCGTCAGAGACACTTGATTGCACTATGAGCGACCCTGTGCCAGTGTCCACGCCCAAGAGTCGGCCCACCCACCTGTCCAGGGCAACTGCACTCGCACTGTTGCGTGCGCTAGGTGGTGACCCCGGCCATGGGGGGAGGAGGCCACCCAGTTAGGGAGGTTTACAAAATGGCATATGTTGATGTGGGACATTCACCTGCTGCTAAAGGCGAAATTGGTCAAGTCCCAGGAAGAGGTGGACCAAAGCGAGCCATTTTTCTGTCACCCTATGTGTCATCAGGGTAAGGTGTGACAAAATCCTTGGAAACCCATGCATGTTTCATTTTAATGAAGGTTAGATCATCCACATTTTGGGTCGACAGACGGGTCCTTTTTTCTGTCAGGATTGATCCAGCAGCACTGAAGACTCTTTCCGATAGCACACTTGCAGCTGGGCAAGCGAGCTCCTGTAAGGCATATTGTGCCAGTTCAGGCCAGGTGTCCAGTTTAGCTGCCCAATAGTCAAATGGGAATGACCTGTGAGGGAGAACATCGATATGGGAGGAAAAGTAATTTGTAACCATAGTTGACAACTGCTGTCTCCTGTCACTTTCAATTGTTGCAGTATTACCAGTCGTGTGAGCGGGACTTGAAAAATCAGTCCACAACATCGTCATGAAACCCCTGTCTCCAACGCCACTTCTGATGTGTGCACCACCAACACCTCTTCCAAGTTGCCCCCAGCCCCTATGGCTCGTGTGACAACCATCACCGCTGCTGTGTGCTGGGAATGCCTCAACCAACCGGTTTACCAGAGTCTCATGTTTGTTAGCCAATATTAGGTCAAGGTTCTCCTGTGGCATGATGTTTTGGAATTTGAATTTATAGCGTAGATCCAGGATGCTGGCCAACCAGTAGTCATCATCGTTCATCATTTTGGCAATGCGGGGGTCCCTTTTTAGGATCTGCAAGGCATAATCTGACATGTGGGCCAATGTTCCCGGTGTCAATGATGCACTGCGAGTGCTGGTTGGAGGAGCACTTTCTGGCATTCCACATCCCTCCAGTCACGCACAAACCCAGTACCAGACATTTTCTCTTGCCCCACGAGAAGCATCCTCCTCCCCTAAATAATCATCCCCATCATCATCCTCCTCCTCTTCTTCCTCCACCTCATCCACGACAGTTCCCTGAACAGACAATGGCTGACTGTCATCAAGGCTTCCCTCCTCCTCTTCCTCATCATCCTCGGCTGCAGACGCCTGCTCCTTGATGTGCGGCAAAGTTTGCATTATCAGAAGCATAAATGTGGGATGCTCATGCTTATGATGGCGTCATCTGCTCTTACCAGCCATGTGCATTCCTCAAAACATTGAATGACTTTACAGAGGTCATTCAGCTTCGACCACTGCACACTTGTCAACTCCATGTCTGCCCTCAAAGTGCCTGCCCGTGTATCCTCCCACAAATGCATTACGGCCTGCCTCTGTTCGCACAGCTGCTCAACCATGTGCAGGGTGGAGTTCCACCTTGTTGCAACGTCGATAATTAGGCAGTGCTTGGGAAGGTGGAGCAATCGCTGCAGCTTCTGCATACGACTGGAGTGTACCGGCGACCGGCGGATGTGCGAGCACAGTCTTCGAACTTTCTGGAGCAGGCCTGTTAACTCTGGATAATTAGTGAGGAAGCACTGCACCACCAGGTTCAAGGTGTGAGCCAAGCAAGTTGTGTGTCTGAGTTTTGAAAGGGCTATGGCTGCCACAAAATTCCAGTCGTTATCACTAACTACCTTGCCTGCCTCAAGATGTAGACTGCCCAGCCATGACTCAGTTTGTCAATGAAAGTAGTCGGCCAGTACCTCCACTGTGTGTCAGTCGCCCAAACACATCATCTGCAACACAGCCTGCTGACGCTTTCCACTAGCTGATCGATAGTGGGACACATCGTGAGCACCACTGTCTGCTGCGGATGCAGTGCTCATGCGACTGCGCTCTGTGGACGAGCTTTCGCTTCAGGAGGAGGAGGAGGAGGAGGAGGGTCGAACACCTACAGCCAACTGTTTCCTATACTGTGGGCTAGTCAGCACTGTTAAATCACAGCTGTCTCCTGTGGACCCTGCATCCACCACATTAACCCAGTGCGCAGTGATGGACACATAATGGCCCTGGCCATGCCTACTGGACCATGCATCTGTTGTGAGGTACACCTATCCACTCAGTCATTGCTTGAGTGCATGGACAAAGCGGTCTTTCACATGAAGGTGGAGGGCTGGGATGGCTTTGTGAGAAAAGAAGTGGCGACTGGGTAGGTCATAGCGTGGTACTGCGTAGGCCTTGAGTTCGCGGAAAGCTGCGCTTTCAACCAACCGATAGGGCGTCATCTCTAACGAGACTAGTTTGGCAATGTGGGTGTTCAAACCCAGTGTACGCGGATGAGAGGATGAGTACTTTCTTGTCCTACTCATAGTCTCTGGTAGGGTGAGCTGGACTTGAAAGCTGCATATGGTGGAACTAGCTGTGGACTGAGAGAGGGTTGATGATGGTGATGTAGTTGGTGTTCTTTCTGATGGTCTAGATTCAGTCTTTCGTTGCAATAACAGTGTGATTCCCTGCCTGATTTGCCCTTGCGATGACAACTCAACATTTGCTGCTGGTGGTGTGCTAACCGGTGGACTTACAGTGGGGGAAACAATGTAGCGTTGCTAACTACCTTCTTTGGGAGCAGTAGCACATGTGGTACGTGAGGTTTGGTAGTCCGTCCATGCTTGCAACTGCATGGTGGTTAAATGTCTTAGCATGCAACTGGTATTCAAATTTCTCAGATTTTTCCCTCAGCTAAAGGTCTTTGCGCACTTCTTACATCTAACCTTTGCTTGATCATTAGGATTTTGTTAAAAAAAGTGCCACACTGCACTCTTCCTACTATGGAAGACATTTTGAGGCCTTGCACGCTGTGCTATTTTGACCGTCTGGCCAAGCTATCCTGCAACTCTTTTGGTTTTTGTAACCCGTTTTTGGGCTGCTCCGGGCCTGCCAGATAACAGCTGTTGCGATGTCAATGCCCGCTGCGGATGCTCCTCCTCCTCTTCTGAGCTATTGGCAGCGGCACCCTCTTCCCCCATTCGATGCCAATCTGGGTCAACAACTGGGTCATCCATCACCTCCTCTTCAATGTCATGTGCACCTTCCTCTGTGTCACCGTGTATGGTGGTATAGTATGCGGGAAGGGGTACCTGAGTCTCATCAGGGTCAGATTCTGGCTCAGTACACTGCGAGGACAATGTAGTGCTCTGAGTGAATGTACCAGCAGAATCATCTATCAGTGGCTGTGCATCAGTGCACTCCATGTCAGATTCATCTTTGCCTGGGTAATTCACGATTTGACTTGATAACCCAGGCATGGCATGTGAAAACAGCTCCATGGAGTAATCTGTAGTGTGGCCTGCCGCATCCTTCAATTTTGGTTGGGGTGAAGGACACAAGGAAAGGTGTGGTTCATGAACATGAGCCTCCAATGATGACTCAGTGCTTTTATTTTTTAAAACTTCAGAAGAGGAGGCGATAGAGCTGGAGGCTGAGTCAGCAATGTAAGCCAAAACTTGTTCTTGAAGCTCCGGCTTTAAAAGCGGTTTACCTACTCCCAGAAAAGGGAGCCTTCGAGGCCTTGTGGAGCCAGACGATGATGCAGGCTCAACACCTCCTGCATTAGGTGCTATTTTGCTTTTGCCAGTACCAGCAGATCCACCACCAACACCATCATTACCAGCTGCCAACACCCGCCCACTTCTGCGGACTCTTCCACCACACTTCCTCATTTTTGGGGAAAATGTACCCAAAAAGCCACCAACTATATGGTACTGTAAACCAGGTACAAGGTGTATATAGTAGTGGGGAGAATTTGAATCTCTCTAGACTTCAGGACACAGTTAGATTCAGTCAGTCCCTGTTTATTTTACACCGCAATGTGACAGGCAGATTATGGATGGTGTAATAAAAGGTGGATAGAGGACTGTGGAGAATTGGAATCTCTGTAGACTTCAGGACACAGTTGGATTTTGTCAGGCCCTGTGTCTATAACACCGCAATGTGACCGGCAGAAATTGCCTAGTGTATGACAAACTACATGGTGTATATAGAATTGGGCAGAATTGGAATCCCCCTAGAGTTTAGGTCTGTAAGAACGGACAAACTCCTCGACTTTTCCTTACAGAGTCACACACGTAGATAGCTTCAATTTGGCCGTGATAACAGCCATTACACAGTACTGAGAGAGGAGCGTGCACGTACACCGCTGTACGGTGAATGTAAAATTGTCAAGCTCCGTGTTTTTGTATACGGACTGACACGCTGTCTCTCTCTAGTTTTGAATGTAATCAAACAGCAAATATGCTAAACTGTTTGAAAAACGGACAAAACCATAAGGTGTAGGTCTGTAAGAACGGACAAACTCCTCGACTTTTCCTTACAGAGTCACACACGTAGATAGCTTCAATTTGGCCATGATAGCAGCTGTTACACGGTACTGTGTGAGGAGCGTACACCGCTGTACGGTGTGTGAAAAAATGAACGCTCACTACCTCACCAGGACAAAACAATACAATTTGGATTGCTTTTAAAAAAGCAGTTTGAACACCAGTGTGCACACAGCAATGCAGCTAGCCTTAAAAGGCAGGCTAGTCACCACCAGCGCTGCTGCACAAAAGCAAAAATCTTCACCTTTCACTGCACAGTAACTACAGTGAAAAGCGCTATCAGCAGAAGCAGTTATTTTTTTCTTTTTGCCTTCCTAACACTCTCCCTTCAGAATCAGCAGCTGCAGCAGCTCTCCCTATTCTGAGATCAGCATGAGTAACATGGCGGTTGGCATCCCCGCCCTTTTATACCCCCTGTGACGCCACACAAAGCAAGCCAATCACTTGCATGCCCTTCTGCAAGATGGTGGTGACCGCTGCCTATGTCATCACTTTGCCCACAGTGTCCGTTCTTCCTGATTGACGGAAAAAGGGCGCTAAAGCATCTTTTGAAACGCGACTTTGACGCTAAAGTCACCGACCTCGTGGCCGACCTCACGCTAAGGTCGGGTTTCGTTTCATGAAAACCGACTTTGGTGAAAGTCGGCGACTTTTGAATTTTTTCGACCCGTTTCACTCAACTCTACTGTTATGTAGTATGACACACAGAAATGTAGGAGGAAAAGGACAAAAGCTTGCTCCAACTATTATCTGTCTCAGCATCTCTGCTGCAAAAGGCAGATTATGCCTCCTCACAGGCAATAAACATCAAGTTAGACAGAAGGGAGACACCTAGTAGTTGGCAGTGTCAAGTATTTTTTCCTGGGGGGGCACTGTAAGTAATTTTGGATACATAAAGTTTTTTGCAATTTGTTCATCATTACATTGCCCATCCTATGTGTATATGTTTATTGAAACAGCAACCATTTAATATTTCTGGATGAGCTAATTTGTAACATGGACTATTATAAAACGTTCTGTACTTCAGCAGACAGCTGTCAGCTAGCTAGCACTGCGCCTTGAATAAACTATCTCCATCTTGGGTAATGGAACCCTATAGGAATTCTATTATATTCCATTTATAGAGTGATAAATGCACTGCATACATAGAAATTCAAGTATTATCAAAGATCTGCTGGTGGTAATACAAATAGCTTGTTGGTGATATTTGAAAATAACATGTAGGCACAATATTTTAGTCCAATCTTATTGATATTTAAAGGTTTCCTTTTTTAACAAGTCAAAATGCTCAGTTGCTCTTTACTATTCATTGGAAATTTCAACAAGTCAGAAAATATTGAACAAAAAATCATTTACTGCATTATTTCAAAGTTTTAGCTACAAACTTACAGAAAGTCAGAAATGTGCATGTCAAATGTTATCGCTCAGTAAGCAAAGTCTTTAATTTGTTTCCTTCACTGTGTAGGTTTCCTTAGAAGTGTTAGGCAATTGTAACTTTTAAGCCATGTTCACATGTTCAGTATTTGGTCAGTATGTTACATCAGTATTTGTAAGCCAAAACCAGGGGTGGATGAGAAATGCAGAAGTGGTGAAGTGATTCTATTATACTTTTCCTCTGATTGTTTTGGCTCACAAATACTGATGTAAAATACTGACCGAATACTGAATGTGTGAACGTGGCATTACATTTCAGGCAATTGGTCCAATAGAGAATTCCCTTGCGCCGGTGATGAGTATGTGCTACTCAGGAGGAACTCCCACCAGGTCAAAAACAGCAGCAAATCAGAAGATATCCGAGGCATCATAGGGATCCTTGTAAAAATACAATCTTTATTCAAAACATCATAGCATGGAGAAGACAAATAGAGCAATGTTTCTGCCAAATGGCCTTTCTCATGCCTAAAATGCGGTCACAATACACAGACATACAAACACAGCTTTATAGCCCATAAAATTAATAGGCTTCAAATGTTCCTCCTCCTCAGAGTCCATCCCAGAAGTAACAGTAACGATCTAGTGTATCACATAATTAATACTCTTAAAATCACTTTAACGAGAAATTTGTACATATTGTAAGGTTTGTACTCAGCTGCGAAGGAGGAAGCAGGAGACACATTCTCTTGTGAGTTTATTGGCTTCACAAACCATCAAATCCAGAACAGAAAGGCAAACAGTTTTTATGAAACACAAAACAGTCCTTAGCTGGGCTTGGTTCCCTCGGGCCCTGTGCACACACAGGCCACGGTAATGTCCATGGCAGATCTCTATCTGCCGCCACAGGAAGGCTTCTCCCTCCTGAGAGCACAGACCATTCTGTAATGTCCCGCCTGGACACATGGAAGTCTGTCCACACTAGAAGACTCCCAAACACTCATTCACATGTGCTAAACACCTCAATTACATAGCCCTGTAATCACACCCATAGATGAGGTATGGATAACATGGGCTGGTCACATGGTCATGACCTCACCACAGGTCCTGACACCTGTAGGTCCTGAAGGAATTGGAAAACAGGGGTACAGTCAACACCCTCACCCAGCGGGGCGGCAATATGGGTAGCCAGACCCTCCCATCTCTCATAGCTACCCGCAACCCAGACCCAGTGCACTAAATTATGTATTTAGTGCTCATGACCACTAGAGACAAATACTCCGGGTTGCATTGCAGGAAGCATCCATCCATGTGACATATACCTCCCATTAACCACGCGACAACCCATCACATCACAATATATACAAACAATTTTACTGTATAGTTAAAAAAATCCATAGGGGTAAAACATACAGGAAATATCACCATTTAAGTATGAGAACATGTAGCCACATTTCATCAAAATCCATCAAAGACTCTCAAATGTAATTTCCATTTATTAGGGTCAGGTATCCATTGTTCCACGTGATATAACCTTTGATCAAACTTATACCAGAATCCATCAGTGAGAAGATGGGAAAGCTGGGTAGATAGTGAAGTGTATGAGAAAAGCTAGATGGAAAGTGATGTGTATGGGAAAAGCTGGGTGGATAGTGATGTAAATGGAGAAAGCTATGTAGATGGTGATGTATATGAAAAAGCTGAGTGGATGGTGATGTGTAAGTAGAACTATGGATGGATAGTGATGTGTATGAGGAAAGCTGGATGGATAGCAATACACAGTATATAGGTAAGCTGGGTAGATAGTTAAGTATATAAGAAAAGCTAGGTGGAAAGTTATGTATATGGAAAACGTTGGGCAGACTGTAATGTATATGGGAATAACTAGATGGAAAGTGATGTACAGAGAGTACGGAAAGTATTCAGACCCCTTTAAATTTTTCACTCTTTGTTTCATTGCAGCCATTCGGTAAAGTCAAAAAAGTTTCTTCTTTTTTCTCATTAATGTACATTCTGCACCCCATCTTGACTGGAAAAAAAACAAATCTAGAATAAATTTGCAAAAAATTCTACAAGAAAAACGGAAATATCACGTGTACCGCCTTCCAGCTTAGCTTTGGTAAATTATATCTTTTTTCACTGTCTTAGCCTATGTTAGTGGCTAGGAAGATCCCATCATTTCACCAAACTTTTATTTATAAACACATTCACACTGGTCTCACGTTCACTGAAGCCACACTATAGGTTAAACTGGAGTACCATGCCCTAGGTAATGTTTTTCTCCAGGTTCCTACAATTGGGTCAATTCAGCCACTGCATTGCCATGTTCCCAACCACCTTTTTTCTGGATGGCCTGTGTACTCACTGGTTATAAGTACAGCAGGACTCCAGCATCTTGCAGCCTGATGATAGTGTGACCTGTTCTCGGAAAGTCAAATAAGAGATTCTACATATGGCAAGAAAAATGAAAATTATTCTCCTACTGATCATGCTACTCAACCAAGCTGCTTCACAGAAAGTAGTCAGATCAGCAGACCCTGGGTTGTCATGCCAACCAATCGGCGCCCTGAGGTCTTGTGACATGGGCGCTGATGGGCAGGATTAATTATGTGCTTCCAACGCAGCCATGTTAATTGCAAATAACATGTTAACATCTGATGATGGATCGCGATTCCCCTCGAGGCTGTAAGGGGTACATATCAGCTCATGAAATCAGCTGTCATGTGCCTGAAAACATGCGGGCTCAGCGTCGGAGCCTGCATGGAATGCAGGGGCATGACCTATGATGTAGATATTCATCACCGGTCGTTTAGTAGTTAATGAAAATCATTCACAACAATTGTGAATGGATTTAGGGACTAAATAGTGTATTTTATAAAAGTTTTTCATCTTGCATAAAATTGTTTATACTAGAAAAAAAATTCTTGTTTATCTTTGGAAAATTGTGTAATATAAATGGGGATTGCTCGCTCATTGAATGATTAGACAGGCAAAAAGAGTAGTAATTAAAATCTAGATAGATATGACTTTCAGTGATTGGTTGATCGTGTTCAGAGGCAATTGTTCTGTAGAAGCACTGGAACAAGTGCACTTTTATGTCATAGTGTTCATTAGTCATGAGCCAATCTCAAATTTGGCATGAATGTATCATAATCAGATTCGTGTTTGGTTTCCCGAGCATTTTTCCTCAAAGTTGGCAAAGTTTGTTCACGGATCAGTAAACTATCGTGTTTCCACTAATGCTGTTGTTTTGACTTTGTCTACGATACTGTTGCTGTGATGAGCTGGGGAGATTTTTTTTTTTGAGTGAATAGGAGATGTCTAGGTCAGAGGAGCGGCAGAGTATATATATTTTTTTGTACTCTAATAACTTAATGTGTGTACATTCCGACAGCCAATTAAGGCACAGAAACCATCCACAACGTCAATGACACAAGGTCTTCTGTGATTGTCTGCCAAAAATCACATGACCCTGTCTATATAAAAAGTGGACATCTTTTTATGCTAGCACCATTTTTCCAGCATAACAGCGCAAAGAGGCTGCTACGGCAAGTGAACTTGCCATTTTGCTAGATAGGATACTATTCTGTGTGAAATCGATCTTCCAGCATCTAAATAGATTGTGCTAAAACTGTGTTGCAATCAGGAGGCCCCATTTGCTAATCCAAATTGTTTGGGCTAAAACTGTGTTGCAGTGAGGAATCAGGAGTGTTGCTCAGGCACACTAAGAAAATAAATCGTGTCTGTTCATTTCATGACAGGTGACTGACAGCTGTGGGCCTAAGGTTGTGAAACAGCAGGTTAAAATAGGGGAAGGCTACATACAACAAAAGTTGGGGAAATAGCAAGGTCATGGTGGAAGGGGGAATAGGCTTGGTGCTCAACGTGTATGAGGGTTAGGTGTTAATTTTGCTGAAATCTCAACAAATGCTGTCTCATCCTATCTAAGACCACTAACAACATCTGTTACTTGACAGGCTTCTCGACTCCCTTTCATTGGCAACCGCACAGCAGTTTGCTTTCTAGATGAGGGCCAGAAAGGTCATGTGCTATAGTGGATAGCAAGTGCTGCATCAAGTGGCCTCTCCTCCTCTTCCTCCACCTTAACATCATACATAGTACAATTCTCAGTGGTTGTACCTCAATCAGCCTTGTTTCCCCCTGCGTCACAAGTTTTCAACTGCCCAACTGAGTGTAGGGAACCACAGATGGGTCATTTTGCAGAGCTGTTCACACATTCTATTCCATGGGCATCAAATATCTGCTCCAAAGAATCCAAAGGAGGAAAGAATTTGCACTGATGACCAAAATATTTTCATGTTAGATCCAGGACCAGATGAAGTAGGATCCGAGCAGAATACAGACCTTCATCACTAAACGTTAACCCCCGGGTGTGGAGGTGATCCTGATGAGGTCCAGATACCAGAGGTGCACACTGGCTTTATTGTGGTGTCAGGGCAGGAAGAGGAGGAGGCTGACTCTCAGGGCAAGGAGTGGGAGAACATAGAGGATGATGATGAGGTTGTAGATCCCACTTGGTGTCAACTCAGAGGCATGCAGCTGAGTAGCTCAGCAGATGAGGTGGAGGAGGAAGAAGAAGAGGAGGTTACATTGCAGCTTGCCGGAAAGACACGGAGTGATGAAACCATGACAAGCACTGCATCCTCAGCCACAACTCTGGCTGTGACCAGCACCGGTCGAGAGTCTGCAGTTCACAGAGTCATCAAGGGTTGCTTATCCTGGGCCTTTTTTGAAACCGCAAAGGATGACCCAACTCTAGTTATCTGCCAAATTTCCAAAAAAAGACTCAATAGAGGCAAAATTTGTAATAATTTGACAACTACATGCATAAACCAGAACATGCGCAGCAAACATGCCTTAGTCTGGGAACCTCACTGTGCTAAAATGCGGACTAGCTGGCCTCACCAACCACCGGCAGTCCCATTAACCACTTCTTCTGCTTCTTCACATGCAACATCATCCGTTCCCTGAAAAAAATCTGTCTGCCAGGGTGCATTTCACCACTGACACCTGTTATGGTTCAGCAGCACAGGACTAGGGTAGAAGGGGGAAAACTGACGACTAGGCTGATGCCCTACAATGGAGTGGGTGACCCATTCCTTGTGAATAGACCCACTGACGATCCTAGGCTAATCTCAAGCAAAGACCTATAGATAGGGGGAAGGGGGTCCCTGAAAGATATAAGGATTGGGTACAAAAACGGGTAACCTCCTAACAGAAAACACAAAGAAGGCTGCAGAAGCAAACTGAAACAGAAACTAAGACTAGCAGAACCAGGGGTCCCAGAACTGCACTAATTAAACACACAGAAAGCAAAGCAAGGCTCCAAGCTAGACTTCAAGCGTATTAACACTGTTGTCCAGCAAGGAATGGGAGACAGGTGCAGGCTAATAAAGGGTGATACAATCACCTGACCAAAGGCAAACCCAGCACCAGGGGAAAAAGACCAACAGCAAGAACACTACATGAAAATGGTGGATAGTCACAAGCTGAGCGGATTCTAACAACACCTGGACGAGCAAACATGGGCAGGGGCATTACATTTTGCTGATTGGGCCTGAGTGACTATGGTGGCTTGGTGAGCAGGCAGGCAATGGGATGCTCCACAAGCTTTGGAATCCCAAAGTCTTGTGGGACAAACCTCTATATCTAACACTCCTTCCACTTTTTCTGCCTCCTCCAACTCCTCTAGGGACTCCATTTGTGCCTTCAAATTATTCCTTAATGAGACACATGTTCCAACAGTGCAGAGAGAATCCCCCACCTCTTTACTGTGCAGCCAGGGCTCACTGCAATCAGGAAGTGTTTAAATGAATATGCTTTGCAAATCGCAGTCACACAGTTCAAGAGTTGTGGACAGCTATCCAGGCCAATTTTGTGCAATGGCTGTCTCCACTGAACCTGGAGCCAGGGAAGGCCATGTGCAATAATGCTGCAAACCTGGTGGCCTCCCTTTGCTGGGGCAACCACACATATGTGACTTGCATGGCTCACGTCCTCAACTTGGTGGTACAGCAATTTCTCTGCTACTATCTAGGCCTGGATGCGCTCCTACAGAAAGCAAGGTCGCTGTGCGCTCACCTCTGCTGACCGCACCCCACAGGTCCTCGACTTGTATTGCTAAAGAGGTCTTTCAGTCTAATGGTTAACCGTTTGATTTGCGATGTTCCGACATGGTGAAATTCCACTCTGCACATGTTGCAGTGACTGTGTCAGCAGCGATGAGCTCTAGTGCAGTGTTCATTTGCATAGTCTGGGCCAGCACGCTATGGATGTGCTGCACGTCATGCTTGCAGAGTGGGCACAGATGAAGGATGTCTTCACCCTTCTGCTCAGTTTCATAATGTCCACTAAGATGGATAACGCTGATGATGCTTTACTATTGTAGTCATCTACATGCTGGAACATACTTTAAATAGTCTGCATGACGAGGTGGTAGTCTGAATGGAAGTGGAGAAAGCAAACGAGGATGTGGAAGGGATAACAATATCTCAAATTTCCAGACTGTCGTTGCACAGGTATGTGCCGTAGGAGGGTGACTTACAGCGATTGAGGGGGGCTCATGGTACCAGAAAACTGTTAGGTAGGGTACAGGAACCAAGGAAAAAATGGAGGAGGGTGAGATGATGAATGCACAACAGTCCGGAGATGAATAGGATAATGTCTATGTTGTCCATGGTTGGTGGGAGGGGATGGATGAAGCAGCCTTGAGTGTTACCCCACCAACAACAGAACATGGACCTCATGGAGGAGCCCAACATATGAGTGCCATCTTGCTCATTATCTTCAACATGATGCCCATATTCTTAGGGTTAGGAGGTTTAGAAATAGTGCTGACTACAAGTTTAGAGTAAATTTAGCCAGATGCTTTCAGGGAGGCTGAAAAGGGATGTACACATACTGGAGTATCGAAACATACTTGTAGACAATCTTAAGAGCGGTTTTCCCCAAGACAGCATTGGAGGTACACATTGTGCATCCCTATTCTAGACGTCCAACCCCAGGAGCTTCAAGTCGTCATCGCAAAAACATTAGCAGCAGTGTAAGTGGCATAATCAATTTCACACTTTGAATAGCCTGCCTGAGGAGGTGATGGTACCAGAGGAAGAGTTGGAAGCAGAGGAGGATGCAAATATCTCACATTTCTGGACCATCATCGCACAGGCGGATGTCATGGGTGGGTGACTTACAGCAATAAAGGAGGGCTCATGGTACCAGACAAGTTGTTAGTGAATATGTGGCACCCCTGAGGGTTCAGTCACCACAGAGGTACTGCACCTCCTCCTCACTAGATCGCAAGCCTTGTAATTTATGCTGGCTTTTAACCTCACTTGTATGGACTAAGTGAATAATGAATTATATTTCACTATATCGTGGAGCTGGACATTTATCTTCATTACTTTAGCTATTTCCCCCACCTGAAGGTGTTGTCTATGTGTTTGATTTTGCCTCTCATTAAATTTAGTGAGGTTCGGATACATTCTGCGAACTGTTTGGCAAACATTGGTCTATTCACCAAATCCGAACTGAACCTTGAAAGGTTCGCTCATCTCTATCACTTAGTGCTGATGGTTTTGCGTCACTTGGTTTTCAATACCTGGTATAAACTTAGCCCCAGTCTCTCTTCCTCTCTGTGTTAATACGTAAGCTCTTTGGCTTTGCCACATGGATAAGAAATCGAATAAAAAACTTCATTTTCATCAATGTGTTTAGGGGTGTTTTTTCCCTCAATAGTGTAAAGCAGGAGGTCTGATTTGGTTTAAGGAGAGCCTCTAACAGGGGTTAGAGTAACATTTCTCTGTGTAGAATGCCAAGGTGGTGTAAGGTGACTTATAGGCCATGCAATGCCGTTTGGGAGTGTAAAAACTAATCATTCCCTTCCTGTAATTTCACGTGCACATGGTTCTGTTCATACAACTCCCTTTCTGGTGGACTCAACCTGGTCTTGTATTACAAGGATGGTTTCATTTGAACAGCCTCTATGGAAATTTACTTTTCCCCTGCTGTTTGCTATGAAAATAAGAATCAGACCCAAGGTGATCATATCAAGGCCCAGTGGCTAGTCTCCCAGATAAGATGACCTCTTTAACTCTAATATCATAACCTAACCAATTGTTATTTTTTGCAAATAAGGTCCTCATGTGATTGCTTTTTTCACAAATACTCTGAGTGCAAATGAGTGTAAGAAATCAGTCGTTTGGCAGTCAGATAACATTTTCAGTGAAGGTAATTCTGATGAATGCTGAGATGTTTCTCAAATAAAGTATGCGCCTGGTGATTTATGATTTCATTTAATTTCAGCTGAACACATGGACTTTCCAGGTTGTTTGTGCTGTCAGCATTCTCCTGATTTACCTTCCATGTCAAAGAGGTTTTGCTGGAATAAGCAAACATCCTTTATTTATTGAGATAAGCTGAAACTCTTCACTGAGCTTCCTCTTCTACCCCCAACAATGCATCAAAGTAGGAGAGCTCTGCCCTTTTATTATTTCTCGAATCCCACATTATTTGTATTATGCCTCCAACAGAAGTACTGTTGCCTTCACATGTCTAAAACGCTCTCTATATATTTTTTGGAAAATGTCAGAAAGGGCTCACTGAGCCGAGCAATCTTTGTGACATAGTAGTGCATCCAAAAATAAACCTGAACTATTCTGTGAGGATATGAGATTTCCTAGAAAAAAGGTTTAAAACTTTTTTAACTGAATTTTTTAAATTAAATCTGTAAGAAAAATTTCAAGGCAAAATAATTGTTGAAGGAAAATTTGGAAATGTTCCAGTATGTGGCATAATATAGCTCATCATACCAAATGTACTACAAATATATTATTAAAAAAACTTTATGCGATTTGTGACTTTCACCATGATTTTCCTTTTCAATTCAATTATGGCAATACCAATCTCGTATAATGTTTTTTATTTAGGTAGTAAAATAAAAAATCAGAAACTCATAAAAAATATTGCTCATCGCCAATTTCCGAGACCCATAACACTTTGATTTTTGATCGATGGAGCTGTGTGAGGGCTTGTTTTTTTGAGTGGCAAGCTGACATTTTTATTGATACCGTATTGAGTTACATACAATGTTTTATTTGCTTTTTAATTGCATTTCTTTAAATTGCTAAAAAAAACGCAAGTCTGACGCTTTGATTAGAGATGAAAAAATTTGTTCGGCTTCCTGCTTATTTGGCAACTATAGCACTTACTGAATAAGCTGCAGAGGGAACCCTGCTTCCTGGATTACTACTGCTGATCAACGATCCGGCGCCGCAGCTGCATGTGTCGCGGCTGTTTCACAACACATGCATGGAGAGCCCAACAAACGAACTCTCCATGCATGTGTTGTGACAGTGAAACAGCCGCGACACATGCAGCTGCTGTGCCGGACAGCAGATCATCAGGAGCGATCCAAGTAGGCGGGTTCCCTCTGCAGATTATTCGATAAGCTCTATAGCTTGCCAATTAAGGAGGGAGCCAAACAAATTCGCTCATCTTTAGTTTTGCTATTTTTCTTTTGTTAGGGCTCATTCACACATCAGTTTTTCACATACTCTATGAGTGCTATCCAAGTTTTTCATGGATAGAGATTGTACTTGTGATAGTCTATGGGGCTGCTCTGATGTCAGGATAAATCTCTGCTATAAAATTCTATGGGTCTTTGAAAAAAAATCAGAGATATTGGTTGCCATCCATGTGCTCTCTGCTTCCCACTGGCTGATAGAAAGTGGAGAAACTTTTTTTTCCTAATCGCTGATGACAATCTAATAAAAGTAATTTTCTCGTAAGTCAAAAAAACTGATGTATGAATAAGGCCTTATGGTGTTTACTGGTGTAATGAATTACTTTAATATTTTAACATTTACTGATGTGATACCAAACATGGTATCATGGACCTCCAATAACTTTTGCACCCCAGTCGCACACTCGGCAGACTTGGCGGTGGTGTAGATTTTAGTGTTATGCATTGATCTTGCGTTATTACAGTCTGTTACATCTTTGTTGTGGCTTCTGTGCCTACTGTTGCTACTGCTGCTGATGTTGCAAACAATTTTTGGAAATATGGAGACTCAAGGTTGCACCTATAAGGCTATTAGGCAGTGGCTCAAATGAGGCTGGGTGTCTGGTTTAATGATGGCATGTACCGCCAGACTGGAAGTGCTTCATAGTGGTACCGCCTACCAGAAGTGATGTCACCATTGGTGACATGGCAAGCAGGTCCTGGCTGTCCGCAGGTGTGTGGTCATTGCCATGGGAGCTGGAATGCTTTTGGAGGCTGTGTGGGTTTGCGCATTGCGCATGAGTGTTTGCCTGATAACTATGGCATGATTAGAAAATTGACTTGTTGAATCTAAGTGCAATAATGATCAAGGTGGAATGGTTAATCATTATGGAAACACTAGCTATGAACCCGTTCTACTCCCGAGTGGCGAGCATTTTTATTGGTATATGGTCTCCCATCCTTGTATGTGCTGCCCCCTTCCTGTCCTGCTACGCATGGCACCCCTCATCCATATCCTGGTATGTATGGTACCCTCACCCCCCCAGTCCAGGTATGCATGGTCCCCTCAATCCCCCTTTCATGGTATGCATGGTCCCCTCACCCTCATTTCATGGTATGCATGGTCCCCTCACCCCCCTTTCATGGTATGCATGGTCCCCTCACCCACGTTTTGTGGTATGCATGGTCTATCTCATCGCCCCTATCATGGTATGCATGGTCCCCTCACCCCCTTTTTCACGGTATGCACGGTCCCCTCACTCCCTCTTTTGTGGTATGCATGGTCTTCTCACTCCCCCTTTCGTGGTATGCATGGTCCCCTCACCTCCCCTTTCCTGGTATGCATGTTCCCCACCCCACTTTCCCAGTATGCATGGTCCCCTCACCCCCCTATCCTGATATGCATGGTCCCCTCACCCCCCCTTCCTGGTATGCATGCTCCCCCTCAATCCACTATCCTGGTATGCATAGTGACCTTGCCCCCTATCCTGGTATGCATGGTCACATCACCCCCCCTTTCCTGGTGTGCATGGTCCCCCTCATGCCCCCTGTCCCAGTATGCAAGGTCCCCTCACCTCCCAATCCTGGTATGCATGGTCCCCTTACCCCCCAATCCTGGTATACGTGGTCCCCGTACCCTGCCTTTCCTGGTATGCATGGGCCTCTCACCCCCCCTTTCCTGGTACGCATGGTCCCCTCACCCCCTATCCTGGTATGCATGGTCCCCCTCACCCCCTATACTGGTTTGCATAGTCCCCTCACCCCCCTTTCCTAGTATGTATGGTCCCCTCACCTCCCAATCCTGGTATGCATGGTCCCCTCACCCCCCAATCCTGAAATGCATGGTCCCCTCATCCACCAATCGTGATATACACTGTCCCGTTACCCCCTCTTCCTGGTATGCATGGTCCCCTCACCCCTCAATCCAGGTACACATGGTCCCCTCCCCCCCTTTCCTGGTGTGCATGGTCCCCTCACTCCCAAATCCTGGTATACATGGTCACATCACCCCCCTTTCCTGGTGTGCATGGTCCCTTCACCCCCCTATCTTGGTATGCATGGTCACCCTCACCTCCCCTTTCCTGGTATGCATTGTCCCCTCATCCACTATCCTGGTATGCATGCTACCCCTCCCCCCCAATCCTGGTATGCATGGTCCTCTCACCCCCCAATCCTGGTATGCATTGCGCCCTCAACCCCCTATCCTAGTATGCATGGTGCTCTTACCCCCAATCCTGGTATGCATGGTCCCTTCACCCCCTTATCCTGGTAAGCATGGTCCCCTCACCACTCTTTCGTGGTATGCATGGTCCCCTCACCCCCTTCGTGGTGTGAATGATCCCCCCACCCCGCTTCGTGGTATGCATGGTACTCCTCACCCCCCCTTTCATGGTATGCATGGTCCCCCTCACTCCCCCTATCATGGTATGCATGGTCCCCTCACTCCCCCTTTTGCTGTTAAGCATGGTCCCCTCACCCCCCCTTTCTGGTATGCATGGTCCCCTCACCCCCCTTTTGCGGTATGCATGGTCCCTTCACCCCCCTATCCTGGTATGCATGGTCCCCCTAACCCCCCTTTCCTGGTATGCATGGTCCCCTCAGCCCCGTATCCTGGTATGCATGGTCCCCCTCACCCCTTATCCTGGTATGCATGGTCCCCTCACCCCCCTATCCTGGTATGCATGGTCCCCCTCACACCCCTATCCTGGAATGCATGGTCCCCTCATCCCCTATTGTGGTATGCATGGTCCCCTAATCCCCCCTTTCCTGGTATGCATGGTCCCCTCAGCCTCGTATCCTGGTATGCAT
Organism: Dendrobates tinctorius; assembly: GCF_039654945.1. Lineage (NCBI taxonomy): Eukaryota > Metazoa > Chordata > Amphibia > Anura > Dendrobatidae > Dendrobates > Dendrobates tinctorius. The sequence goes on along the minus strand of NW_027361765.1, from coordinate 20,303,180 downwards.
GGTCCCCCTCACCCCCTATCCTGGTATGCCTGGTCCCCCTCACCCCCACCTTTCCCGATATACATGGTGCCTTCACCCCCCCTTTCGTGGTATGCATGGTCCTCTCACCTCCCAATCCTGGTATGCATGGTCCCTTCAACCTCCAATCCTGGTATACATGGTCCGCTCACCCCCCTTTTGTGGTATGCATGGTCCTCTCACCTCCCAATCCTGGTATGCATGGTCCCTTCACCCTCCAATCCTGGTAAACATGGTCCGCTCACCCCCCTTTCGTGGTATGCATGGTCCTCTCACCTCCCAATCCTGATATGCATGGTCCCTTCACCCTCCAATACTGGTATACGTGGTCCCCTCACCCCCTATTCTGGTATGCATGCTACCCCTCACCCCCCAATCCTGGTATGCATTGCACCCTCACCCCCCTATCCTGGTATGCATGGTCCCCTCACCCCCCTTTCGTGGTATGCATGATCCCCTCACCCCCTATCCTGGTATGCATGGTCCCCCTACCCCCCCTTTCCTGGTATGCATGGTCCCCTCAGCCCCGTATCCTGGTATGCATGGTCCCCCTCACCCCTTATCCTGGTATGCATGGTCCCCTCACCCCCCTATCCTGGTATGCATGGTCCCCCTCACCCCCCTATCCTGGAATGCATGGTCCCCTCACCCCCTATTGTGGTATGCGTGGTCTCCTCACCCTCCCTTTCCTGGTATGCATGGTCCCCTCTCCCCCCTATTCTGGTATGCATGGTCCCCCTCACCTCCTATCCTGGTATGCCTGATCCCCCTCACCCCACCTTTCCTGGTGTACATGGTGCCTTCACCCCCCCTTTTCCTGATATGCATGGTCCCCTCACCCCCCAATTTTGGTAAGCATGGACCCCTCACCCCTCAATCCTGGTATACATGGTCCTCTCACCTCCCCCCTTTCCTGATATGCATGGTCCCCTCACCCCCAATCCTGGTATGCATGGACCCCTCTCCCCCCAATCCTGGTATGCATGGTCCCCTCACCCCCCAATCCTTGTTTACATGGTCCCCTCACCCCTCCTTTACTGGTATGTATGGTCCCCTCATCCTGGTATGCATGGTCCCCTCACCACCCTTTCGTGGTATGCATGGTCCCCTAATCCCCCCTTTCATGATATGCATGGTCCCCTCACCCCCCCTATCCTGGTATGCATGGTCCCCCTAACCACCCCTTTCCTGGTATGCATGGTCCCCTCACCCCTTATCCTGGTATGCATGGTCCCCTCACCCCCCTATCATGGTATGCATGGTCCCCCTCACCCCCTATCCTGGAATGCATGGTCCCCTCACCCTCCCTTTCCTGGTATCCATGGTCCCCTCTCCCCCTATTCTGGTATGCATGGTCCCCCTCACCCCCTATCCTGGTATGCCTGGTCCCCCTCACCCCCCCTTTCCTGGTATACATGGTGCCTTCACCCCCCCTTTCCTGATATGCATGGTCCCCTCACACCCCAATTTTGGTAAGCATGGACCCCTCACCCCCCAAACCTGGTATACATGGTCCCCTCACCTCCCCCCTTTCCTGATATGCATGGTCCCCTCACTCCCAATCCTCATATGCATGGACCCCTCTCCCCCCAATCCTGGTATGCATGGTCCCCTCACTCCCCAATCCTGGTATACATGGTCCCCTCACCCCTCCTTTACTGGTATGTATGGTCCCCTCACCCCCTTATCCTGGTATGCATGGTCCCCTCACCACCCTTTCGTGGTATGCATGGTCCCCTCATCCCCCCTTTCATGATATGCATGGTCCCCTCACCCCCTCTTTTGTGGTATGCATCGTCCCCTCATCCCTCTTTCATGGTATGCATGGTCCCCTCACTCCCCCTTTTGTTGTTATGCATGGTCCCTTTACCCCCCCTTTCCTGGTATGCATGGTCCCCTCACCCCCCTATCCTGGTATGCATGGTCCCCCTCATGCCCCCTTTCCCGGTATGCAAGGTCCCCTCACCTCTCAATCCTGGTATGCATGGTCCCCTTACCCCCCAATCCTGGTATACATGGTCCCCTCACCCTGCCTTTCCTGTTATGCATGGTCCCCTTCACCCCCCTTTCCTGGTATGCATGGTTCCCCTCATCCCCCTATCCTGGTATGCATGGTCCTCCTCACCCCCCATCCTGGTTTGCATGGTCCCCTTCAGCCCCCTATCCTGGTTTGCATGGTCCCCCTCACCCCCCCTATCCTGGTATGCATGGTCCCCTCACCCCCCTCCCTTTCCTGGTATGTATGGTCCTCTCACCACCTAATCCTGGGATGCATGGTCCCCTCACCCCCCAATCCTGGTATACATGGTGTCACGCCACGCTCATCTGGGGGCGGGACCTCGGTCCCGACATCATCTCTTCCGGAGCTGCAGCCGCTCCGGGGGTCCCACCGGGTGCGCACCTCTCATACTTCAGTTCATGTTTTCTCCATGTTCTGTGTGCGCATACGCGCTCTTCTCAGCTCTGTCTCCAAGTCTGTCCTCTCTATGGTATTGGAGGACTTGACCCGGAAGCCCTAGTGATCATGTGCTATATCAGGCTACCTCTTCCTATCAGGTGCCTGATCATTGTACTTCCTGGCTTGGTCTGCTGTGTCCCTGCCTGGCTGTGCGCTGTATTCGGTTCCTCTGCCTTGTACTCTGCTGTACCTCTTAGCACATGCTTTGAACCTGCACTCTGCCTTGTGCTCAGTTGTGCCTCCTGGTACACGCTCTGTTCCTGTGCTCTGTCTTATACTCAGTTGTGCCTCCTGGCACACACTCTGATCCTGTGCTCTGTCTTTTACTCAGTTGTGCCTCCTGGAACACACTCTGATCCTCTGCTCTGTCTTATACTCAGTTGTGCCTCCTGGCACACACTCTGATCCTGTGCTCTGTCTTTTACTCAGTTGTGCCTCCTGGAACACACTCTGATCCTCTGCTCTGTCTTATGCTCAGTTGTGCCTCCTGGCAGACACTCTGTTCCTGTACTCTGTTACATCTCCTGGCACACCCGCTGCCTAACTCAGTACTCTGACTTGCTATTTACTTTGTTTGTTTGTTTATTTTTCAATTTTACTATGTACTGGACAATTTCCCCTCCCCTTTTTTTTCATAGAATCATAGAATCATAGAATCGTAGAGTTGGAAGGGACCTCCTGGCCATCTGGTCCAACCCCCTGCTCAAAGCAGGATTCGCTAAATCATCCCAGTCAGATGTCTGTCCAGCCTCTGTTTGAAGACATCCATTGAAGGAGAACTCACCACTTCTCGTGGCAGCTTGTTCCACTCATTGATCACTCTGTCAAAAAGTTTTTTCTAATATCTAATCTGTGTCTCCTCCCATTCAGTTTCATCCCATTGCTTCTAGTCTTTCCTTGTGCAAATGAGAATAAAGTTGATCCTTCTACAATGTGACAGCCCTTTAGATATTTGTAGACAGCTATTAAGTCTCCTCTCAGTCTTCTCTTTTGCAAACTAAACAATCCCAAATCCTGCAACCTTTCCTCATAAGACAGGGTTTGCAGACCGGTCACCATTCTGGTTGCTCTTTTCTGAACTTGCTCCAGTTTGTTGATGTCTTTTTTAAAATGTGGTGCCTAAAACTGGACACAATATTCCAGATGAGGTCTGACCAAAGAGGAGTAGAGGGAAATAATGACTTCACGTGATCTAGACTGTATGCTTCTGTTAATACATCCTAGAATTGCATTTGCTTTTTTTGCTGCTGCATCACACTGTTGACTCATATTCAGTCTGTGATCTATTAGTATACCCAAGTCTTTTTCACATGTGCTGTTGCTTAGGCCTATTCCTCCCATTCTGTATATGCTTTTTTCATTTTTATTGCCCAGATGTAGTACTTTTCATTTTTCCCTGTTAAAAACCATTCTGTTAATTGCTGCCCACTTCTCCAGTTTATTTATATCTTTTTGAATCCTCTCTCTCTCTTCTCTAGTATTAGCTATCCCTCCTAGCTTTGTGTCATCAGCAAATTTAATCAGTTTACCCTCAATTCCTCTTTGGGTCCGATCACTAAGCCAGTTATGAATCCACCTAACAGTTGCCTTGTCCATTCCATACTTAGTGATTTTTTCAATAAGGATTGTATGAGATACTTTGTCAAATGCTTTGCTGAAGTCAAGATATACTATATCTACAGCATTTCCTTGATCCACCCAATCAGTGATTCCGTCATAGAAGTAAATTAAGCTAGTCTGACATGACTTACTAGTTACAAACCCATGCTGACTCTGTTTAATCACTTCATTCTTATCCAGGTACTGACATACATGTTGTTTAATAATTTGTTCAAAGATCTTTCCTGGTATAGAAATCAGACTCACCGGCCTATAGTTGCCTGGGTCCACCTTCTTGCCCTTTTTGAAGATAGGAACAACATTTGCTCTTTTCCAGTCTTCTGGGACTTCTCCTGTTCTCCAAGAATTTTCAAAGATTATGGAGAGGGGTTCAAAAATTTCTTCTGCTATCTCCTTCAGTACTCTGGGGTGTAATTCATCTGGACCTGGAGACTTGAATTCATTTAGGTTAGCTAAGTGTTTCCTCACTATCTTTCTGTTTATAGATATCCTGGATTCTTCTATTCCCTTAATAGGACAGTGAAGAACAGTTGATGTCACATTTCCTTTCTGAGAGAAAACAGATGCAAAATAGGAATTTAAAGGTTCGGCCTTCTCAACATCCTGTCTTTACCTTTTGTTTATGTGTTGTTTTTTCTGATTTTCTTGATTCAGATAAAATCTTGAAAAAGGCTGAATAGCCGAAACGTCGATATTTTTTTGTCTGTATTATCTTGGTCCAACGATACGTGTTTTTCTGGAAGAATAAATATTGGATTCATGCAATACTGTGCGCCGAGGTTTTTTCTATAATATGTTGTAATTTTTCCTCTGAGCACCAGACTGGAGCAGTGAGCACCTCGTCACCTTCTAATATTTCCTGCAGATTTGCCAGCAATTTTCCCCTGCGGTTTGACACCTGGACAATGAAACAGGTGTCAAACCTCTGCGGAATCCGCAGAAAGAATTGACATGCAGCGGATTTAAAACTGCAGCAAATCTGTGCGGAAAAATCCGCAGCATGTCCACAGCGGATTTGAAATCCCATAGATTTGCATTGTACTGTACAATGCCTGCGGATCTGCAGCGGTTCCGTAGAGGCAAATCCGCTGTGGACCCGCAGCAAAATCCGCACTGTGTGCACATACTCTTAGATTGTTGACAAGGCAAAACACTCAGGGTCTTGTACAGTATAAGTCCCACTGGATATTTTTAATATCAACATCAACAGAGAAGTAGAAATGATACCATAACCATACCCCAATTCTATGTATAGCTCTATGCCCAAGGGACATTTAAATCTGCTAAGAAGAAGCTTATTGGCAATGCATACTGTTTTTCCAAGATAACTGAAAAAAATTCCAAAACATATTGTCCTTTAAGATACAGAAGCAGCATGGAAAAAGAAAAAAAAGGGTTAAGTAAAGCAAAACCTATGCTTTGAAGTTTTACTAATGGATTGAAGTTGTGTTTAATTCATAGTTTATGCAAATTAGAAGATAACAGTAATGAAGTGTACAATTTGAGTATGAAAGTGAATTCATTCATTGAACTCTTTGAAATCCTATAAAGGAATGAGCCAGCTTGATGGTTTCTAAAGGAGTTATCTAATTAACTATTAATTTTCCCTTCTATCAGTGGCATCTATCCACACAGCTATGATACAATATAGGATGTCTTATCTGTATGAGAAACATTTAATGATATAAAGGAAATGATTTAACAGGAAAAAAGCCTTTTTCCTGGTTTCAGCTATCCTGTTATGACTTGAAAAGTTGTGCAATCAATATGACGTGAAATGTGAGCAATGGAAAGTTACTGTTTTTTAACAGTATAAATCGTTTTCAGAATACCTATTTGTAGAAAAAAATTGAATGTTTTCGGTCTTCACAAACTAATTCAAAGAATAATATTTGAAGAGATGGTATGGAAATTGCTTAGTGTGCAGATTATCGTTTTACAGTCAAGATCAAAGAATACAGGGTAATCGTGATGTTAATTTCACATGACCAGCTTCATATGTATTATTCATTCAGATTCCGATAAATGCTTTGAGCAGTTCCTCTGCACAGCTGGAGGTGTTTCATCAGTAAAAGCCTACTTATAATGTTAGCATGCTCAATACAGAATTCTCCAAAGTTTATGGCTACTGTGTACACTAGATTAAAGTTTTTTTCTTGTAAAGACAAGAAAAATGTTTATGAAAGAAAAGCATATAACATTCAGAAATCCTAATTTCCCTAAGATCTGCCTAAGGCCGGGGTCACACTAGAGAGGAATACGTACGAGTGAGAGGCATTAAAAGCACGCATTACACACGGACCAATGATTCTCTATGGGGCAGCTCCAACAGCCGTATATTTCTTGTTTGTATTCTACGGTCCGTGCCAATTGCAGCATGCTGCGATTGTCAGCGTACTACGCCCGTAGTACGCCAATGCAAGTCTATGGGTGCGCAAAAAATACGCTTTACACCCGGACCACACATGTGACTTGCGAGAAATACGCACCAGGTGTCCTTTAGAAAAGCCGGCAATTCAGTGTGCGATACAGTAAAATCACACTGACAGGTTTAATAACACAAACGAAAGAATAGATATAGACACATATAATACATATATATATATATATATATATATATACACATGTCATTGAGACAGATATATATATATATATATATTTATATTTCACAGAGTTCTTCATAGCAGAATAGCCGCTAATTCAATTGCCGGCTTTTGTGAAATCATTCCCCAAGCCGACATGAAATGACACATGGTTTACATACAGTAAACCATTTCATTTCATGTTTTGTTTTGTATGTCTTTCATTAGTAATTAGATGAGGGTTGATGTGTGAAATTTGGGAGGTGTAGGTGTTAATTTAAGGGGTTAATTCGTTGTTAAAAAATGTGTGGGCTCCCGCATTGACAAATTACCGTGGGAGCCCACACATTTTTTTACAACGAATTAACCCCTTAAATTAACACCTACACCTCCCAAATTTCACACATCAACCCTCATCTAATTACTAATGAAAGACATACAAAACAAAACATGAAAAGAAATGGTTTACTGTATGTAATCCATGTGTCATTTCATGTCGGCTTGGGGAATGATTTCACAAAAGCCGGCAATTGAATTAGCGGCTATTCTGCTATGAAGATCTCTGTGAAATATATATATATATATATATATATATGTGTGTGTCTCAATGACATGTGTGTATATATATATATATATATATATATATGTATTCTATGTGTCTATATCTATTCTTTTGTTTGTGTTATAAAACCTGTCATAGGGCTCCATTATATGCCCATTTTGCAAGCCGGCGAGAAAATCTCGCCATACGGATTGCATACGGATGCCATACGGATTACATACGGATGCAGACATGTGCAAAATACGCAACCACACGTTGCTTACGGATGACATATGGAGCACTATTTAGGGGTCATTCATCCATATTACGCCTGTAAACTGCGGACCGTATGTTGCGTCGGTTAGTGTGACCCCGGCCTAAGAGTGAAAGTGGGGAAACCCCCAGTACACATCATTGAAATTGTTAAGATCAACTGTACACATAGTGTGTGTGGTTAAATTACCTCTTGACAATTTCTTCTAAAATGTTACTAAGCTGTAAAAAACACATTCTGTAATCTACGCAACACTAGACTCTAAGCTTAAAGGATGCTTACTAGAGATGAGCAAAGAAGTACAAAATTCAAATTTGAATTTAGTTCAAATTTGTTTATAGTTTCATAAAAAATGATGGATTCTGGAGAATCAGAATTTTGGGTTGTTTTTGCAAATGGCAGGATGCCATTTTGATGGATTCTGATGCCAGCAAAGGAGTATTGCTCTTAATTCCGTAGGTGGTCTACAGATTCTAGGCGGAATTACCCTGCCCTCCATAATGAGCTTTGTCAGGGGTTTTCTGAGAGGGTAAAGAATGCCTGGATTTCCCTGGAGGTGACCATGTCTCTAGCTATCCTTGTAGACCACCATCTAAGAGAGAGACAAAAACCATCACCTCAATTTTCGGGGAGTCATGTATTTAATTTACCTAGGCCTGAGTCCACTGAAGAAACTATGCAATTGGGGGGACAGCGGTTCGGCAAAAAGGGGAGTGTGATTTTTGTGGGGGTATGGGTTTTTTTTTTGGTAACTGTCCATCTGTAACAACCCTGCTGGCATCACTGCATGGCCTCCCATCCCCCGCACACCAACTTACTTTCTGCTTCAAGCCATGCTGTGAATTCTGTCTGTTGCCAGCTCTGTGCCTCTGCTCTCCATGTTTCCAGACTGTGTGTATAGGGGGGCGGCGCCTGAACTCTCTGGTTCTTATGCAGTCAGGGTGCACCTGTGTAATATGTCCCTTACCAATAACCTAGAGCCCTTGACTATTTAGTTTTGCCACTCCCACTGAAACATTGCCTGTGCAATGTCTAAACTCAGTTAGCTCCTTGATGCTGAGTTAGCCAGGCCCTGTCCTATGTCTTGCCTTCTCTGAAGGCTCTTACTGCGTATTCCTGTGTCTTGGTACCTTGCCTAGTACTTCTCTGTCCGCCTGCCAGGAGGCAGAATATCCTGGCCCTTGAGTCTTGTTCCCAGTGCCTTGTCTGTTCTCTGTCCGCCTGCCAGGAGACAGAATATCCTGGTCCTTGTGTCTTTGTCCCTGTGTCTGTGTCTGAACTCAGTCTTACCTCTGTCTGTCAGTCTCTTTGTCCGTGGCTTCCTTCCCTCCTGTGTCTTTCCTTGTGTCCTCTCTGTCTGTGCATCTGCACCCTCGCAGCTCTGCCTGCTCGGCTCCCTAGCCGCTCTGCCTGTTCGGCTCCTTAGCCGCTCTGCCTGTTTGGCTCCCTAGCCGCTCTGCCTGTTTGGCTCCCTAGCCGCTCTGCCTGTTTGGCTCCCTAGCCGCTCTGCCTGTTCGGCTCCCTAGCCGCTCTGCCTGTTCGGCTCCCTAGCCGCTCTGCCGGCACGGCTCCCTAGCCGCTCTGCCTGCACGGCTCCCTAGCTGCTCTGCCTGCACGGCCCCCTTGCAGCCCAGCCTGCTCTGCGGCTCTGCCTACTCCACACTCCAGCCTATATCCGTACCTGCACCTCCTGTGTCAACAGGTCCAAATCCTATTCCAACATACACCACTCCTTCCTGCCTACACCTGCTGTGTGAACAGGTCCTTACCTGTCCCTTCTCATACCATGCCCTCCTGTCCTGTGTCTCAAGCCGTCACCTACCTGCTCTGTGTCTCCAAGCTGTGCCCGCTTGCCCAGTGTCTCCCAGCCGTGCCCCGCTTGCCCAGTGTCTCCCAGCCGTGCCCGCTTGCCCAGTGTCTCCCAGCCGTGCCCGCTTGCCCAGTGTCTCCCAGCCGTGCCCGCTTGCCCAGTGTCTCTAAGCCGTGTCTCCAAGCCGTGCCTGCCTGCCAGTGTACCAAGCCATGCCTGCTTGCCCAGTGTCTCAGCCTGCCTGTTAGTCACACCTGTCCAAGTGACTTGTCCCAGAGTGGGATCAGCAGCCACAGCCAGATGCCACCCTGGAGTGGCACCTGACAGCTACCTGCCGCACAAGCCTGACCTCACCATCAGAGGCTCCAGTGAAGACCGAGGTAGTTGTCGTAGTCACGCCCCTTCCATGGTAGTCTGGTTTGTGGCACAGTGGGGCCACAACCCCCCGGTTCACGCCATTCAGCCAAGGCACGAGCGTGACACCATCCATATGTAACCAAAAACAGCTGCTAGAAAGCTAAAAAGCTCAGGTTGTGTGGAGGGTAACAATTCCAATTTTTGTTTAAATAAAGACTTTTTTCTGCCCACTCTTCCATAAAGGTCACCGTTATGGAGGGTACAACATATTTCGTCATATGGACAGATATTTTAGTATTTGGTTGGGAATTCTGCAGCTCCTTCAAGGCTACCTTTTGGTCTCTGTGCTGCCTCTCTGATTAATGCCCTCCTTGCCCAGGCTGAGAGTTTTGGTGGGTGGCCCTCTCTTTGCAGGTTTGTTGTGGTACCATGTTCTTTCCATTTGATGATAAATGATAATGGATTTGATGGTGTTATGTGGAATATTCGAGATTGGGATATTTTTTTATAACCCAACCCTGACTAATACTTCTCAACAACCTTGTCCCTGACTCGTTTGGAGATCTCTTTGGTCTTCATGGTGGTGTTTGGTTAGTCGTGCCTCTTGCTTAATGTGACACGTCGATTTCATGCAGGTGGACTTTATTTCACTAAACATGTGACTTATGAAGGTAATTGCAATTAGATTATTTACTACTGATGATCACACACAATTCTGATTACACAAGTATTTTAACACAGGTTATAATGTAACAAAATAGGTTACTGATGTCAGCTCCTGTGAGTCATTCATGAGGCTGTATAGGTAACTCACAGTCATGTCTCACGGGCGATGATAGAATCTAGAAAATTGATGGACGTTATGGGAACACAAGGGCAACTGTGTTGCTTTTACCCCTATTTTGCTTCCTTTTTCAGCCCCTTGTCCTTACTGCAACCATTTTACAGTCATTTTACAGCACCAAAGTTTAGATCCCCATTGATTTATATGGGGTTTGAGTCAGGGGTCAAGTTCTGATGAACAAATTAAAGTTCAGCCAAAAACAATGAACCTGAACTTCTACAGGATCTCTCATTCCTAAATGATACTATACTTACAGTTGTGGCCAAAAGTATTGACACCCCTGCAATTCTGTCAGATAATACTCAGTTTCTTCCTGAAAATGATTGCAAACACAAATTCTTTGGTATTATTATCTTCATTTAATTTGTCTTAAATGAAAAAACACAAAAAGAATTGTCCTAGAGCCAAAATGGATATAATTCCACACCAAACATAAAAAAGAGGGTGGACAAAAGTATTGGCACTGTTTGAAAAATCATGTGATGCTTCTCTAATTTGTGTAATTAACAGCACCTGTAACTTACCTGTGGTACCTAACAGGTGTTGGCAATAACTAAATCACACTTGCAGCCAGTTGACATGGATTAAAGTTGACTCAACCTCTGTCATGTGTCCTTGTGTGTACCACATTGAGCATGGAGAAAAGAAAGAAGACCAAAGAACTGTCTGAGGACTTGAGAAACCAAATTATGAGGAAGCATGAGCAATCTCAAGGCTACAAGTCCATCTCCAAAGACCTGAATGTTCCTGTGTCTACCGTGCGCAGTGTCATCAAAAAGTTTAAAGCCCATGGCACTGTGGCTAACCTCCCTAGATGTGGTCGGAAAAGAAAAATTGACAAGAGATTTCAACACAAGATTGTGCGGATGTGGGATAAAGAACCTCGACTAACATCCAAACAAGTTCAAGCTGCCCTGCAGTCCGAGGGTACAACAGTGTCAACCCGTACTATCCGTCGGCATCTGAATGAAAAGGGACTGTATGGTAGGAGACCCAGGAAGACCCCACTTCTTACCCCGAGACATAAAAAAATCCAGGCTGGAGTTTGCCAAAACTTACTGAAAAAGCCTAAAACGTTTTGGAAGAATGTTCTCTGGTCAAATGAGACAAAAGTAGAGCTTTTTGGGCAAAGGCATCAACATAGAGTTTACAGGAGAAAAAAAGAGGAGGCATTCAAAGAAAAGAACACGGTCCCTACAGTCAAGCATGGCAGAGGTTCCCTGATGTTTTGGGGTTGCTTTGCTGCCTCTGGCACTGGACTGCTTGACCGTGTGCATGGCATTATGAAGTCTGAAGACTACCAACAAATTTTGCAGCATAATGTGGGGCCCAGTGTGAGAAAGTTGGGTCTCCCTCAGAGGTAATGGGTCTTCCAGCAGGACAATGACCCAAAACACACTTCAAAAAGCACTAGAAAATGGTTTGAGAGAAAGCACTGGAGACTTCTAAGGTGGCCAGCAATGAGTCCAGACCTGAATCCCATAGAACACCTGTGGAGAGATCTAAAAATGGCAGTTTGGAGAAGGCACCCTTCATATATCAGGGACCTGGAGCAGTTTACCAAAGAAGAATGGTCTAAAATTCCAGCAGAGCATTGGTTACCGGAAGCGGTTGGTCGCAGTTATTTTGGCTAAAGGTTGTGCAACCAAGTATTAGGCTGAGGGTGCCAATACTTTTATCTGGCCCATTTTTGGAGTTTTGTGTGAAATGATCAATGTTTTGCTTTTTTCTTCATTCTCTTTTGTGTTTTTTCATTTAAGACAAATTAAATGAAGATAATAATACCAAAGAATTTGTGTTTGCAATCATTTTCAGGAAGAAACTGAATATTATCTGACAGAATTGCAGGGGTGTCAATACTTTTGGCCACAACTGTATATATGCAAAGGATTTGCATATAAAGTAGTTCCTTGTATATTTTGTTTATCAGACTGATTATTTAAAAGGTGGGGGGCACTGTTTCATCAGTAAGGAATCATAAAGTTATAGCTTTTTAACAAAAATATCAGACTGTTGTTAAGAGCAAGAGAATATGTTCACCCATTAACAATTTTGTCATGTGATTTCCAGTTACACTCATCTCAGTGTCTAAGAGATCTGTTACCTATTATAGATGATTGTATATGATGAAAAATTTAGTACCAAATGGAGCTCAGATAAAGTCTTCGTCACAACTGCTGCACCCAGTAAACAATGTGATGTATCACTGGAATCAGGCTTATTTGCCCTATATTATATTACTTTCACATTAAATGGCATAATCCTGTTGACAGGTTCCCTTTGAAGAGCATACCAGTGGCATAGTGAAGCAAAAGGAGGGCATCAGGTATTATTGCTCCATTAACTAATATCATACAATAGTTAACCATTCCTTTTCTAACTATAAACTAGTTTTCAATTATTTTTTTAGATCTATTCATGAACTTGTTCTTTTGAGTCAGTTTATATAAGAAAAATAATCCTATTAAGAATTAAAGAGCTACATACAATTTCTACCTCTCATTCCTCATGAATCATTCCTGCTGCCTCAAGGTCCTAGCCATTATTTACAGTCACTTTGGTCCTTTTGCTTTCACGCTTTGAAAAGTTTTACTTATGGTCTTTCCTGTAATTATCATCAAGAAAAGATACTACAATTCAAGGTAAGTCATAAATCTAACCTTTCTCATACAGCTTACATAGTAAGAACACTACACCTGTTTTTAAGTCATATCATGAGCTGTGATAACACCAATAAGTAATATAACCCAATACTCTACCTTCACAAAGTAAAAGACAATGGTTTTTACAATGTTTTTAAGGCTCATAAAATGGCATCATAGTTCACAAAATATACAGTGGGTACGGAAAGTATTCAGACCCCTTTACCTTTTTCACTCTTTGTTTAATTGGAGCCATTTGGTAAATTCAAAAAAGTTCATTCTTTTTTCTTTTCTGACTGGTCCAGCCAGAGCCCTGACCTAAACCCAAATATACATCTCTAGAGAGACCTGAAAATGGCTGTCCACCAACGTTCACCATCCAACCTGACGGAACTGGAGAGGATCTGCAAGGAAGAATGGCAGAGGATCCCCAATTCAGATATGAAAAACTTTGTTGCATCATTCCCAAGAAGACTCATGGCTGTACTAGCTCAAAAGGGTGCTTCTACACAATACTGAGCAAAGGGTCTGAATACTAATGACCATGTGATATTTCAGTTTATCTTTTATAATACATTTCCAAATATTTCTACATTTCTGTTTTTTTCAGTCAAGATGGGGTGCAGAGTGTACATTAATCAGAAAAAATAATGAACTTTTTTTTTTTAATTTACCAAATGGCTGCAAAGAAACAAAGAGTGAAAAACTTAAAGGGTTCTGAATACTTTCCGTACACACTGTATATACATTGCATATCAAAAGACTACAATCCATTGTTAAAATTGCCATGTTTTTGTCATATAAAAATATCGTACCAAGAAGAAGCATTTTAGAACTTTTTCCAACTTTAATGTTCTCTATAAGCTTAACAATTCAATTGAAAAATACATACCATATTTTTCAGATTATAATATGCATTTTTTCCCCCAAATTTGGAGCGAAAATGGGGGTGCATCTTATAATGTGGATATACCATACTAGCAGCAGTGGAGCAGGGTCACAGGGTCACTGCTGGAGGAGGCAAGGGTGCTGCAGGCCGCAGGCTGGGATGAGGGGGTGCTCCGATGTGCGCCGCTGCGGGTGAAAATGGTTGCTGTGCTCAGTGGTGCGGGAGGGCTCCACCGGAAATTTGTGAAAGCCCGGAGCCCCCTTGCATATTCATTACTGTGCGATGTGGTGGCCTCTGGAAAAATGGCTGCTGGGGAGTGGCGCATGCTCAGATTGATATCTCAGGAACGACCAGCGGCCATTTTCCCGGAGGCCACCGCATCGCAGTAATGGATGTGCAGTTGGCTCATTCAAAACAAGGGTTTTGCCACCAAGTATTAAGTCTTGTTTGCCAGAGAAATCAAATACTTATTTCTCACTGCAGAATGCAAATAAATTTATATAATTTATACAATGTGATTTTCTGGATTTTATTTCTGATATTCTATCTTTCAATGTTAAAATTAGCCTACCCTTAAAATTACAGGCTGTTCATGTCTTTGTAAGTGGGCAAACTTACAAAATCAGCAAGGGATCAAATAATTATTTCCCCCACTGTATAGCTAAACATTTTGATGTGTTATTGTCTTCAGTCCCCTGTAATATGATGTCCTAGATAAAATACAAAGTGACCCATTGGCTCTAAAAGTCACATAAGTAGAAAATTGAGTCCACCTGTGTGTAATTAATTCTCTGTATAACTACAACTTTTCTGTGAAAGCTTCAAAGGTTTGCTTAAGAAATTTAGTGATTAAAGAGCATTTTGAAAACCAGTGATAGTGATGAGCGAGTACCGTAATATTCGTAATCGCTATACTCGTAACGAGCACTTTGTAAAAATCAAGTATTCATTCCGAATAGTGAGTACAATGCAAGTCAATGGGAAATGCAAGTAATTTTCTGCTGGACCCTACAAAGGGGTCTGGGGGTCCCAGGAAAGGGCTGAAATGGATGGGAAAGTGATGAAACAGAAAGAGAAGAGCCTGGAGAATAGATTTCTATTGAATATGCATCCCCTATCTCTGTCACAATGTGGGGCAACCTGTCACAAGGGCCTCCAATGACAAATATTAGTTTGGTAGGACCGCCCTAGATTCAAGATTTGTCCATAGCACAATGTGCATAGGGTTTGTAAAAATTAGCCCTTTGAAATGAGTCATGATTGACGCATGAAGCCACTATCCCTAGGGCCTCCAATCGCAAATAGTAGTTAGGCTGGAGTAGGAATACTGTCCTGGTTTGTCCACTGCACAATGTGCATAGGGTTTGTAAAAATTAGCCCTATGGGCTGAATCAAGGTTGACGCAGGAAGTCACCATCCCAAGGGCCTCCAATCACAAATAGTAGTTAGGCTGGAGTAGGAATACTGTCCAGGTTTGTCCACTGCACAATGTGCATAGGGTTTGTAAAAATTAGCTCTATGGGCTGAGTCATGGTTGACGCAGGAAGCCACCATCCCAAGGGCCTCCAATCACAAATAGTAGTTAGGCTGGAATAGGAATACTGTCCTGGTTTGTCCACTGCACAATTTGCATAGGGTTTGTAAAAATTAGCCCTATGGGCTGAGTCATGGTTGACAAAGGAAGGAAACTGGTTTTTATGGGAAGGGGTTGACGTTAACAGCAGTAGCATGAATAAGTATTTTTGGTGAATTTAGGTTGGCTTGCTGTCATCTGGAGGGATTGCAAACTGTGGAGATATCCAGTCCTTGTCTGTCTGCATTGTCCATGGAGAGGCGTGTTGCCTATCAGTGATGATTGGCCCAGCGTAACAGAAAGAACGCTCTGACATCACACTAGCAGCTGGACGGACCAGCACTTCCAAGGCAAATAAGGAGAGTGACTCTAAAAGGAGAGAAGGAAATTTCTCCTTGTACCGTGGATCAAGAAAGGTGGCCAACCAGTATTTGTTGTTGGATGAAATGTGTATCAGGCAAGGGTCTTGCGACAGACACTTACACATGTGAGCCAAGCTGCAAAAAGGCCAATGTTCTGTGTCCCCAACTGTAGGAACAGTACCCATCCTCTCCTCATGTTGACTCACCTCCTCCTCCTCCACCTCCTGCTCTCCAGCCCATCCAGGCTGCACTTTCATTGGGTGTCCCCTCTGTAGCATTACGAGTCCCTTCGGTAGCACAGAAAAACAAGTCCTCTTCCTCCTCATCCTCTTCCTCAACACCCAATGTTGCCTCAGAATATTGGCTAGGTAGTATCACCCATTGTGAAATCTGGCTCCTTAACAACATGCTGGGAACTCAAAGCTTCCTCTTTGAGATTATGCAGTGATTGTTTCAAGAGATACAGCAGCGGGATGGTTACGTTGATAATAGAATCAACAAATGTGAACATGGACATGTACCATTGTCCAGTGCACAATATAAAAACCAAGATAACAACTGAGTTAGTTTAAAAATTCATATTTATTATTATATTTAAAATTAATGAACCAATTTTACATACAATTATATAAGGTGCCTCACAAAAAATGGAAAAAGGCCACTTAAGCACAAAAAAATAGAGTTTTTTTAAGGAAAATATCGCAGTTTGGACCACTGATAGAATTGCACTGTGCCCACTATAATAATCCTTCACGTAAGTATAAAAATTTGTATTTCAATATAACATATAGATATGGGGGGAGGTATAAATACCTTAATCACAGAAACCCATATGACTATCCCTTGAAAAACATATGAGAGTTACAATGTGCCCATTATAGCAATATGAAAACAGAATTCATGTTCCAATGTGACATATACATAGAGGAAGAGGTATAAATACCTCAATCAAAAAAGCCCCACATGACTATCTATTAGAAACATATACATGGTACTAATGAAATATATTGCATATTACCTATGTGGAGATCAAATTCACAGTGGTACACGGGGGTCCAGTAAAATGCTGTAGTGCTGGTGGCGTTCTTTCTCACCCCAACGCACGTTTCGTTATTCCTTCCTCAGGGGGCGTGTTTAGACATGGAGAATCATGTGGTATAAATAGGGGTATGTAGCCAATTGTGTGCCGATATCATAATTAGCCGCAATGAACAGTTGCGTCTTGAAGCGGCTGTTAGGATATGTGTGGCGCATGTTTAGTTGTGCGCATGACCACAACAAGGGCCCTCCGCCTCCGGTAGTTGGAGCGCAGGAGACCAGCGCCATCAATGTTTTGATGGCGGTGCGTTCCAGCGCTTCGTGAAATCGGAAGTCGTCAGACCCTGGTCACTGCCCAACAGACCGCGCGCTCATCCAAAACAGCCGCTTGCTATGCAATATCAGAGGGATACCTGATGATCTGCGCTTTGTATCCTGTTTTTTATATATGCACTATTGCACTCATAATTAATTTACAAAAATATATAATTTTGCACTACAATTATCTTTATACAAAAACAAAAAAAACACAAAAAATTTTTTTTCTAAGTACACCAATATATATTATTTATATACCATTGCTAATTACACTGTGTATTAGTTTGCACTTTGGCACTTTTTAATATGGTAATTGCTATTATATTGGTTGTAATAATGACACAATATTGCATTTATTATGCACTTCTTGCACTTTTTTCCTTTATATATATACTTGGGATATGCATAAATGTTCATAGATAGTCCGATTCTTTTTCCCCATGTCTAAACACGCACTTTGAGGAAGGAATAATGAAACGTGCGTTTGGGTGAGGCACCTTATATAATTGTATGTAAAATTGGTTCATTAATTTTAAATATAATAATAAATATGAATTTTTAAACAAACTCTATTGTTATCTTGGTTTTTATATTGTGTACTGGACAATGGTACATGTCCATGTTCACATTTGTTGATTCTAGTAGTTTGTAATTGAACCTTATAAATATGGACTTTGCTCATGTTGATATCTACCTTATGTTGATAATAGCCTGATCACCGCTCACAAGGTTTTTCGCAGTACTCAAAGTTCTTAGGAACCTCACAAATGTCAGCGATGCACACCCACTCGACAGTTGTTATGTGTGGTGGCTGACTCTCAGTCTGACAGGCATGTTGAAGCTGGTATTTAGCTACTGCCCTCTGCTGCTCACTAATCCTCACCAATATATGATAGGTTGAGTTCCACCACGTGGGCAGGCCACAAATGAGTTGGTGACTTGGCAAGTTCAAGCACTTTTGCAGCGCTGTAAGACCAGCAAAAGCGGTAGAGAAATGGCAGAAATGGGCACTAATTCGGTGCATCTTCCCAAGTAGGTACGGCAAGGCAGGATAACTTTTCAGAAATTTCTGAACATCTAGGTTCAGAACATAAGCACATGTACCAGCTTGATGACCTTTAAAGCCATCACCATGTTACGCCAATTATCGCAGATAACCAGGCTGGGTTGGAGGTGCAGCGGGGAGAGCCACTGATTGGTCTGTTTTAAAGCTTTCCACAGCTCTGCTGCAGTGTGTGGTTTATGACCTAAACAGATCAGCTTCGGCAGAGAGTGTTGCCGCTTTGCCAATGAGCTGCTGCACAGGTCCCAGCTTGGCAGTGATAGGGAGTACACTTTAGCAGAGGATGAGGAGCAGGAAGAGGGGAGAGAGGACGTGGACTATGAAGAGGCAGAAAAACTGACAGAAGTTGGGCCAGCTTTTCTTGGCATAGGTAGGATGTATGATATTCCAGTTTGTGCCTTTGTCTCACCCTCCACCAGGTTCATTTCTTGACAGAATGTATTGTCCCTGTCCAAAATAACTTGTCCAGGTGTCTGTTAGATGTACCTTCCCGGTTACAGTGTTGGTGAGAGCACGGTTCAGATTTTTTAATACATGCTTGTGTAATGCAGGGATGGCACACCGGGAAAAATAGTGGTGGCTGGGAACACTGTATCATGGGGCAGCCACAGCCAAGAGATCATGGAAAGACTGTGTTCCCATAAGCCTAAATGGCAACATCTCCACAGCTAGCAATTTGGCAATGTGCCAGTTTAGTATTTGTGCCTTTGGGTGCGTGGCTGGGTATTTACGCTTTCTTTCCAAGCTTTCAGGCACAGACAATTGGACACTTCGCTGGGACAAGGAAGTGGATGTGTTAGATGTTTTTTGTGTGTGAGCAACCGCAGCTTGTGGGCAGGAGGTATGAGCGCCTACTTCATTACCAGCACTTTCTGAAGGATATAGCCTAGGTGACATGGATGTGGTTTGACATGCAGACACAGATTTGGTATCGTGGGGTGCTTGGCTGCCGTGTGGTTTCGCATACGGTGGTGTTCAGGTTGCCTTTTACCTGGCCTCTGCTCAACTTGGTATGGCAGATGCTACAGGCTATAAGTTCTTCTCTGAAGAACTTTCAGAGAAAAATTCCACACAGCTGCTGAACGCCCCCTTGCCCTGACTTGCTGCACAACAGGGGTGCTTTTGGGAACAGTTGACCCAGTTCTCACTGTGGACAAACTACGACCCCCTGGTGCCTGTGTTGGTGCTACATATCCATCTTCCTCTGTGTTGCTGTGAAGTCTAAGCATGAAAACAGTCCAGGTCGGATCAGTGGACTCATCATCGACCACCTCATCTCCCATCTTAACCTCCTTCCCAGTTGACATTGTAGGCCGACCTGATGGCAACTGTGTCTCATCATTATCAGCCTCCACCTGTGGAGACAGTAAATGACGTTCCTTCAAGTGTCTTTCTTCTGGCCGTAGGTCCTCAAACACTTTAGCATCAACACAAGTCACCTCCTCACATCCCTCTTCAATGCTTCACTGTGAAAGGACAGAGCCAACCAATGGATTCATAGCAAACAGATCCTCGGAGTGGCCAAGCTTGGGGTCATATGTCTCTTGTGACTGATAATGGTGGGAGGAAGGAGAACCAGCTTCAGGATTGGATGGGCCAGCTTTCTGTGTATCGACAGTAGCCTCTGTGGTCGTGGAAGATTTGCTGCTGCTTGACAAATACATAGAGTCATTGTCTGCTATCGAAGATAGAATCTGCTCTCGCTGTTCTGGCTTCCACACACGTTTATGTTGCAGACCGGGAAATTTTTCCAGGAACATAGTGGATGCATCATGCTTCTTTTGACCTGAGACAGACTCTGTGCCTTTTCGCACACCACTGACAACACCATGTCCACATTTCTGTCCCTTAACAACAGGCTTTTTTGGCATTTTGGGTTTTGCTCACAGATTTTGAGAGGTTGATGGCACAAGCCAAGATAGCTATCACAGCCAAAATAGTGGGGATAATGGCTTGGTGCATGCTTGGTAGCAGGCAGTAGGAAATGTTTGATCTACTGCTTTGCATAGGGCACTAACCGCCTTTTTCAGTGGACTAATGTGGACAGCAGAAGCCAGGCTGTGACCATAAAAACAGCCAATAAAATGACCTAGTGCGTGCTTGGTATCAGACAGTAGAAAATGTTTGGACTGCTGCTTTGCGTAGGGCACTAACTGCCATTTTAACTGGACTAATGTTGACAGCAGAAGCCTGGCTCTGACCTCAAAAACAACAGGGAAAATGGTCTGGTGCATGCTTGGTAACAGACAGTAGAAAATGTTTGGACTACTTTGCGTAGGGCACTAACTGCCTTTTTAAGTGGACTAATGTGGTCAGCAGAAGCCAGGCTCTGACCCCGAAAACAGCAGGGAAAATAGACTGGTGCTTTTAAAAAAGGTAGCACTAAATGCTAGTACTCTGTGTGCTGGAAAAATATTGCTTTGCCTTTAACAAGAGCTGTTTTAAGATGGACACTGGAAGAATACTTTAACCTCTCCCTACCTAATACACAATCTCTCTCTCCCTGTACTCTGACTTTGTTGTGTGTCTTCAACTATGAAAAGAGCTATTTTTTGGTGGTATTATGAAGCTAGTGACCAGCTCCTTTAAATTGTCCCTGCTTGAGTATCTCTCTCTCCCTACTCTACACTGACCTAGTATACACTGCAGGTAGCCATGAAAAGGGCTTTTGTGCTATCAAGAGGCCTAAAAGACTCTCCCTAGCAGCTGAGCGATCTCTCCCTATGCTTGTAGAACGTAGTCTCTGGATGCAATATGCACAAAATATCGGCAGCAGGGCTTCAATAGATCCTATGATGCTGGGCGGCTAGCCAATCATAATGTAGTAATGCCACATCCAAGATGTCTGTGGCATTACTGTGATTGGCTAAGAAGCCCAGCATATTTAGTGGCTGCAAAAGAGGCGCCAAAACTGCAGGGCGGGACATCCGATTATAGCGAGGCAAGTTCACAAATACTCGCAATGTAACAAGTACTACCGTACTATCCATGCTAATAGTGGATAGTAACGAATACACTCACTCATCACTAATGACAATCTATTTCAAATAAAGTCAAATTTGTGTTCCAAAATTAAAATATTGCTCCTTCCGTTCTGAGCTCTGTCGCTTGTCCAAACAGAACTTTTTGACTGCATATGGGGTATCGCCAAACTTGTAAGAAAGTGGTAACAAATTTTGGGATCCATTTTTTGGTATTATATCTGGAAAAAGTGAAAAATTTGGGGCTAAAATAAGATTTTTGTTAAAAAAAAATTAACTTCATCAATATTATGACCTGATGTTATCAAATTCTTTGTCATCCCTGTGGGTTCAAAATGCTCAATATATCCCTGGATAAAACCCTAGAGGTGTTTAGTCTCCAAAATGAGGTCAGTTGTTGGGGATTTCTGCTGTTTAAGCACCTTGGGTGCCTGGCAAACATGACATGGTGCCCGCTGTCTCTTTCAGCCAAATTTGTGTTCCAAAATTAAAATATTGCTCCTTCCGCTGTGAGCTCTGCTGTTTGTTCAAACAGAACTTTTTCATGATATGTGGGGTATCGCTGCACTCGTAAGAAAGTGGGTAACAAATTTTGAGGTCCACTTTTTGGTGTTTTCTCTGGCAAAAGTGAGAAATTTGGGGTTAAAGCAAGATTTTTGTGAAAAAAATGAACTTTTTAAATATGACAACCTAATGTTATCAAATTCTGTGCTTCCCTGTGGATGTTGTTTTCAAAATGGGATCACTTGTTGGGACTTTCCACTTTTTAGGCACATAAGGGGCTCTCTAAAGCCAACAGGGCATCTTGATTCCAGACAATTTTGCATTCAAAAAGTCAAATGGTGCTCCTTCCCTTCCGAGTCCTGTCATGCACCCAAACACTGGTTTCCCCACAAATGTGGGATATCAGCATGATCAGGAAATATTGCTCTGAAAATTTTGGGGTCTAGTTACCCTTGTGAAAATAAAGAAAATCTGGGTCTGAAATAACATTTTTGTAAAAAAAATGCATTTTTTCCTTACATGTGGTTTCAGTTCCTGTGAATCACGTGAAGGGTTAATAAACTTCTTGAATGTGGTTTTGAGCACCTTGAGGGGTGCAGTTTTTAGAAAGTTGTCACTTTTGGGCATTTTCTGTGGTATAGACTCCTCAAAGTCACTTCCATAGTGATGTGGTCCCTAAAAACATGGTTTTGTAAGTTTGTTGGAAAAATGAGAAAAAAAAATATTTCAGAAATTGTGCTGATGTAAAACAGACATGTGGGAAATGTTATTTATTAACTAGTTTGTGTGACATAGCTCTCTAATTTAAGAAGAATTCAAAGATTATAAATTGCAAAATTTTCACAAACTGTTTTTTTCACAAATAAACACAAGTCATATCAATTAAATTTTATCACTAACATAAAGTACAATATTTCTTAAAAAAAAAAAAAAAAACACAATCTGAGAATCAGTGGGATCTGTTGAAGCATTCCCGGGTTATTACTGCATAAATTTACAGTGGTCAGAATTGTAAAATTTGACTTGTTCATTAAGGTCAAAATTGTCTCACTAATGGGTTAAATCATGCTGTATAACGGCGCTAATAAGTTTATAGCGCTTCCCAGCGCTGGAAAATCTACCGGGATCTTGGCTAATGACGAGAACATGATTCGGGTTGGTTTTTACTGACCCAAGTGCTGCATTCACCGTTATTCACAGAATAATGGCGGCCGCAAAATAAAAAAGTCTGATTTCTTATTTACTTCTTTCTCCTCTGATATGACCTAGCACATCAGAGGAGAGATAAATGGGGTCCCGTGAGCCCCCCCAGTACCTGCCATGTCCATCTCTCCCTCCAGCTGTGTTTCCTGGCCCTCGGCGTCTTCTTTCAGGAAAAAAATGGGGGGCGCATGCGCAGTGCACCCGCCAAAATCTGCCGGCCAGCACCTGCAGTGATCGAAGATTTTTCCTATTGGTTCATTTTGATCACTGTGATAGACCCTATCACAGTGATCAAAATAAAAAAAATAGTAAATCAAACCCCCCCTTTATCAACCTCGCAGGTAAAAATAATAAAATAAAAAAATGTATTTTATTCCATTTTTCCAATAGGGTTAGGGCTAGGGTTAGGGTTATGATTGGGGTTATAGTTCGGGTTATAGCTAGGGTTAGGGTTGGGCTAGGGTTAGGGTTA
The DNA here is from genome assembly GCF_039654945.1 of Dendrobates tinctorius. Classification (NCBI taxonomy): domain Eukaryota; kingdom Metazoa; phylum Chordata; class Amphibia; order Anura; family Dendrobatidae; genus Dendrobates; species Dendrobates tinctorius. Next base: position 20,279,631 of record NW_027361765.1, on the reverse strand, counting down.
TTGTTGGGGTTATAGTTGAAGTTACACACCACCGTTCAAAAGTTTAGGGTCACCCAGACAATTTTGTGTTTTCCATGAAAGCTCATACTTTTTTAATCAAATGAGTTGCCAAATGAATTTACAATCTAGTCCAGGCATTGAAAAGGTTCAAAAAAAAGATAGAAATAATACTTTTCTCCTTCAAACTTTGCTTTCGTCAAAGAATGCTCCTTTTGCAGCAATTACAGCACTGCAGACCTTTGGCATTCTAGCAGTTAATTTGCTGAAGTAATCTGGAGAAATTTCACCTCATGCTTCCAGAAGCTCTTCCCACAAGTTGGTTTGGCTTGATGTGCACGTTTTGCGTGTCATATGGTCAAGCTGCTCCCACAACAGCTCAATGGGGTTGAGATCTGGTGACTGCGCTGGCTATTCCATTACAGATAAAATACCAGCTGCCTGCTTCTTCCCTTGCAAAATTGAATGATAGCCTTCCTTATTCAAAAATTCAAAACTCCTTTTACCTCGTACAAATCTCCCACTTTACCAGCACTAAACCAAACCCAAACCATTACATTGCCTTCACCATGCTTGACAGATGGCGTCAGGCACTCTTCCAGCATCTTTTTAGCTGTTCTGCGTCTCACAAATGTTCTTCTGTGTGATCCAAACACCTCAAACTTGGATTCGTTTGTCCATAACACTTTTTTCCTATCTTCCTTTGTCCAATGTCTGTGTTCTTTTGCCCATAATAATCGTTTCCTTTTATTAGCCAGTCTCAGAAATGGCTTTTTCTTTGCAACTCTGCCCTGAAGGCCAGCATCTCAGAGTCGTCTCTTCATGGTAAACATTGACACTGTAATTTTATGTGTACTATTTAATGAAGCTGCCAGCTGAGGACCTGGGAGGTGTCGATTTCTCAAATTGCAGACTTTAATGTACTTGTCTTTTTGCTCAGTTGTGCAGCGGGGCCTCCCACTTGTCTTTCTACACTGGTTACAGCCTGTTTGTGCTCTCCTCTGAAGGGAGTAGTAAACACCATTGTAGGAAATCTTCAGTTTCTTCGCCAATTTCTCGCATGGAATAAGAACAAGAATAGACTGTCGAGTTTCACATGAAAGTTGTTTTTTTTCTGGCCACTTTGAGAGTTTAATGGAACCAACAAATGTAATGCTCCAGATTCTCAATTAGCTCAAAGGAAGGTCAGGTTTATAGCTTCTCTAATCAGCCAAACTATTGTCAGCTGTGCTAACATACTTGCACAAGGGTTTTCAAGGGTATTCTAACCATCCATTAGCCTTCTTACACAGTTAGCAAACACAAAGTACCATAAGAACACTGGAGTGATGGTTGTTGAAAATGGGTCTCTATACACCTATGAAGATATTGCATTACAAACCAGACAATTGCAGTTAGAATAGTCATTTACCACATTAACAACGTATAGAGTGTATTTCTGAATAATTTAATGTTAGCTTCAATGGAAAAAACTGTGCTTTTCTTTCAAAAATAAGGAAATTTCTAAGTGACCCTAAATTTTTGAACGATAGTGTAGATCGGTTTAGGGTTGGGTTAGGGTTGGAGCTAGGGTTAGGGTTAGTGTTTGGCTAGGGATAGGGTTGTGGCTAGGGTTAGGATTGGGGCTAGGGTTGGGTTAGGTTTGTGTTGAGGTTAGGGTTATGTTGGGGATAGGGTTGTGGTGTTGGGGTTAGGGTTGTGGATAGGGTTATGCTTAGGGCTGAGATTAGGTTTAGGGGTGTGCTGGAGTTAGGGATGAGGTTAGGGGTGTGTTAGGGTTGTAGTTAGAATGTAGGGGTTTCCACTGTTTAGGCACATCATATGGTCTTCAAACACGACAAGGCACCCGTCATTGATTCCAGCCAATTTTGTGTTCAAAAAGTCAAATCAAGCTCCCTCAATTCTGAGCCCTGCCATGCACCCAAACAGTGGCTTTCCTCCACATACGAGATATCGTCATACTCAGCAGAAATTGCACAAATTTTGTGGTTCATTTTTTCCTGATACCCTTTTGAAAATGAAAAATTTTTATTCCAAAGTAAATTTTTTGTGAAAAAAGTAAAATGTTTATTTTTTCCTTCCACATTGCTTTGGTTCTCGTCAAGCACCTGAAGAGTTGATAAACTTCTTGAATGTGGTCTTGTGCACCTTGAGGGGCATAGTCTTTAGAATGGTGTCACTTTTTGGTATTTTCTGTTATATTGACCCCCCAATCTCGCTTTAAATGTGAGGTGGTCCCTACAAAAATGGTTTTGTAAATTTTGCTGGAAAAATGAGAAAATGCTGGTCAACTTTTAACCCTTATAATGTCCTAACAAAAAAGGTATGTTTTCAAAATTGTGCTGATGTAAAGAAGAAATGTGGGAAATGTTATTTATTAACTATTTTGCGTGATATGACTCTCTGATTTAAGGGTACAAAAATTTAAATTTTGAAAATTGCTAAATTTTCAACATTTTTGTTAAATTTCCATTTTTTCATAAATATATGCAAGTTAGGCTGGTTTCACACTTGCGTTTTTTTTGCGCTGTATTTTAGCGCTAAAAAACGCATGCACTTTTTTTCCCTATATTTTGCATGGGATGCGCTTATGTGCGCATACACATGCGTTTGCATGCGTTTTTACGCACATGCGTTTTTTGTGGAGTGCGCTCGGGCGCATAAAATGCATCCTGTTGCATTTTTTGGGCGTCCGACTTGCCTCAAAAAAACGCATGCTCACGCAATGCGTTTTTTTACAGCAAGACACCCATTATAAGTCTATGGGTGCGCATATGTGCGCATTGGCATGCTCATGTATGCGTTTTTTTGTGCATGCGTTTTTTTGCTGACCATTGGTTAGACAATGGAAATTAGGGGTTTGGGTTAGAGTTAGGGTTAGTTAAAGGGGTTTAGGGTTAGGGTTAGGGTTTGGGTTAGGGTTAGTATGGTTTGGTTAAGGGTTAGGGTTTAGGGTTAGTTAGGGTTTAGGGTTAGGGTTAGGGTTTGGGTTAGGGTTAGTAGGGTTTGGTTAAAGGTTAGGGTTAGGGTATGGTTTGGTTAAGGGTTAGGGTTAGGGTTAGGGTATGGTTTGGTTAAGGGTTAGGGTTAGTAAAGTCATGGTTTGGGTTAGTGTGAGGGGCCAACTAATGTTGGAAAAAAAACGCAAATGCGGTAAAAACGCACTAAAAATGCATACAAACGCATACAAACGCTACGTTTTTTTCATGCATGCTCATAAAAATGCTTGAAAAAAACACAGCATTTGTATGCATTTGTATGCGTTTTTTCCATGAGTTTTTTTGCAGGAAAAACGCGCTGCAAAACAAAGCAAGTGTGAAAGTAGCCTTATATTGAAGAAATGTTACCGCTAACATGACATACAATATGTTATGAAAAAACAAACTCAGAATCAGTGGGATCTGTTGAAGGGTTCCAGAGCTATAACCTCATAAAGTGACAGTGGTCAGAATTGTAAAAATTGGCTTGGTCATTAAGTACAAAATTGGCTGTGTCACTAAGGGGTTAGCGAGAATCTGACAGCTAAGACATGCTGTCCAGTCCAGGGCAACATCATGTATCAAACACTTCACTGTTTCAGAGATAAACATACTCTAAAAGCTGTCTGAGACCGGACCAAACTGCATGCGTTATCAGAATAGAAGAGGTCAGGCCTGGAAGCTTCATACACATCTCCTGCTAATGACTGACAGCTCTCTCCCTATTCATGCATGCAGGGTGAGACCTGTCACTCAAGTAGAGCGAATGAAGAGAATCGCCGGGGACTTGAATTTTTGATTAATCATTTGTGGAGTTTGGTCTCAGACTTTTAAAGGGAATCTGTCAGCATCTTTTTTGCCATGTATTTTGAAGACAGCAGGATATAGAGACTGAGAAACAGAGTTGAACGATGCATCATTTATTACCTTATGTTGTGTTGTTTACTTATAGTGAAGGTTTTCTCCATTTGTGATTACTATTGCCATTCTACACTAATGCGACCAAGCCCCCTCCTCCTGTGATAAGCAGTCACTATTATTATCAATTGTATACAGAGAGCCTGGTGTGGGTGGGGTCAGCTTTCTCAGCTCTGCTGCATTCTACATCTAAAAGTTCTGTTTGGGTCAGAAAAGCTGCTTGTAATAAATCTATTGATACGTCATTAAAATCAGAGTCTCTTTTCCCATATTATGCTGCTCTCAAATAAGGAAGAAAAACCCTAGTGTCAAATTCCATTTAAAGTATTTCTGATAAATGCTGCCTGTGAGTAGGGCAGCATGTATTAGCTGCTAGGTTTCCTTCAAATTTTTCTGCAACTAGCAGTTATGCAAAAAATTTACTCAATCAGACTTTAAAACATTATTGTTAAGGACATGAAACAAATGAAATTTTTTACAGACTTGGATTGTTTTTGCTCAAAACTCTTTTTATAGATTTACTCACAAGAGGTTTATGAAGTTAATATGTTCAGACTTGTAAATATAAATTTGCTTTTTTTAAAAGTTAAATTATGTAAATATTTTCTCTGATAATGAGATTCTAGCATTTATGCATTTATTTATTTTTTCAACATTCGGATTGCAAATGATTCAATATTCCATGCATTATCTTTGCTTTTGGCCAATTTTCATCCTGTCTGAATTAATTTTTCATATTGTCAACATTTTTAGTCCTCAGATGTATTAACTGAACAGTTGTAAACACAAGTTTTTACAAATTAGATGAATTTTATTATGCTTACTGTAGAAGGACATTTGTGACTTGAGTAAAGAAAAAAAAGGAAAATTATATGAACCCTTTAAAGAGAATCTGTCAGCTGTCTTTTGCTATATACAGTAATCTGACAGCAGCACGAAGTACTAACAGAGAAATTGATTACAGTAATGTACCATTTGACCCCTTTCTGCCATATGACGTACCATCCCATCCATGTGCCCTGGGACTTAATTCCCATGGATGGGATAGTACAGGGGGAGAGTGGCTGATTGCCTCCGGGTGTCATCTGATTATCACAGTTGACACCCAGCACTAAGTGCCAGGAGTGGTCACGGACCGCTCCCGGCACTTTAACTCCCGGCACACTGTGATCAAACATGATCGCAGCATTCTGTTTGCATAGGGAAGCATCAGTTAGGGAGAGGGCTCCCTGCCTACTTCCCTGACACCCTCAGAACAACGCGATGTGAATGCGTTGTTCCAAAGGCCTTTTCCCTGCAGGCCCCCGGATCCAAGATGGCCACAGGGTCCTTCCGGGTCCTGCAGGGAGATGGCTTGTCAGTGCCTGCTCAGGCATTGGCAAGCCTCCTGCACTGCCTGTCAGATCGTTGCTCTGCAAAGTGTCAGGTCAGCGATCTGATACTATATAGTGATGTCCCACCCTGGGACAAAGTATGAAAGTAAAAAGAAAAAATTTAACATGTGTAAAAATATTTTTTAAAAATTCCTTAATAAAGAAAAAAAAATATTGTTCCAAAAAATATCATAGAATCATAGAATCGTAGAGCTGGAAGGGACCTCCTTGGCCATCTGGTCCAACCCCCTGCTCAAAGCAGGATTCGCTAAATCATCCCAGTCAGATGTCTGTCCAGCCTCTGTTTGAAGACTTCCATTGAAGTCTTTCTTTATGTAAATAAAAAAAGCAATAATAGTGCACATATTTAGTATCGCCGCATCCGTAACGACCCGCCCTATAAAACTTTCAAACTGCCCCAGTAGTTAACCCCTTTAGTGAACCCCTTTTAAAAAAACAAGGCATAAAAACAATGCTTTATCATCATATCGCCAAACAAAAAGTGTAATAACATGCAATCAAAATGTAAATAAACATGGTACCGCTGAAAACTTCATCTTGTCCCACAAAAAATGAGCCTCAATACAGCATCATCAGCAAAAAAATAAAACAGTTATAGCTCGCAGAATAAAGCGATGCAAAAATAATTATGCTTGATATAAAATTGTTTTGTTGTATAAAAGTGCCAAAACATAAAAAAAGATATAAGGCTGGTTTGACATTAGCGTTCTTGTGCGCAGCGTTTGCGGCGCATACGTTCGCATGCATCATGCGCCCATATCTTTAGCATGGGGGGTGCATGGTCTTGCACTTGCACGCGTTCGTATGCGTTTTAGTGCCCATGCGTTTTTCAAGGTGTGCACCTTTGCACTCCAGACGCAACCTGTTAAATTTTTGGGTGTGCCAAAAGGCATAAAAAAAGCATGCACACGCTTGCGAACGGAATGCAACAAAATATCGCATTACAGTCTATGGGACTGCAGGCGTGTGCATGGACATGAGTTTGTTTGCATTTTTGTGAGCATGCGTTTTTGCCGTAAAAATGTGTAGACACGGGTTTTAACCCCTAAAAAACGAATGCGCCTAAAAAACGGAAACGCATGCAAAAACGCATGATGCGTTTTTTTGCATGTGTTTCTATTGCGCACAATGCACTGAGCACAAGAACACTAATGTGAAACCAGCCTAAATGAGGTATAGCTCAACAAAAGAATAAAACTGCTTTGTCAATTTTACCACACGCGAAATGGTGTAAACGCCCCCCCAAAAAAAATTCATGAATTGCTGGTTTTTGTTCATTGTGTCTCCCAAAAATCATAATAAAAAGTGATCAAAAAATGTCATTTGCCCGAAAATGGTACCAATAAAAACGTCAACTTGTCTCGCAAAAAAATAATACCTCACATGACTCTGTACTAAAATATGGAAAAATTATAGCTCTCAAAATGTGGTGATGCAAAAACTATTTTTTTGCAATAAAAAGCATCTTTTAGCGTGTGACAGCTGCCAAACATAAAAACTTGCTATAAATAGTAAATCATACCCCCTTTATCCCCTCCTTAGTTAGGGAAAAATGATAAATTAAAAAAATGTATTTATTTCCATTTTCCCATTAGGGTTAGGGCTAAAGTTAGGGTTATGGTTGGGGCTAAAGTTAGGGTTAGGGTTTGGGCTAAAGTTAGGGTTGGGCTAAAGTTAGGGTTAGGGTTGGAGCTAAATTTAGGATTAAGGTTAGAGTTTAGATCAAGGTTAGGGGTGTATTAGGGTTAGGCTTGTGGTTAGGGTTATAGTTAGGGTTGGGATTAGGGTTGGGTGTTTTTGGGGGTTAGGGTTGGAGTTAGAATTGGGAAGTTTCCACTATTAGGCACATCAGGGGCTCTCCTAACGAGATATGTTGTCTGATCTCAATTCCAGCCAATTCTGCGTTGAAAAAGTCAAATGGGCTCCTTCCCTTCCGAGCTCCGCCATGCGCCAAAACAGTGGTTTACCCCCACATATGGGGTATCAGCCTATTCAGGAGAAATTGCACAATAACTCTTGGGGTCCAATTTCTTTTGTTAAGAGTCCTGAGGAGATCATTTGCATATTCCCAGTGCCTTCTGGGATAAGTGAAGAGTCTCCGTGAGCTCAACGATCACTGGGTTTTGGCCGTTGCAGCTGAAAAGAGGAAATTGGAAAACCGCGCGCCGAAAGAAATCTCAATATGGAAGAGGCCAGGAGCCATTTGGTGAGCTGCATTTCTTGCTATATGTTCACAGACTTACCAGTGGAAAAGCCAAACTTCACATGCCACAAATGCAAGCTTGTGTCCCTGTTGGAGGAAAAGTTGCAAAATCTCGAAGAGAGGTTAGCTACGTTGAAGATAATTAAGGAAGGTGAAGAGTTCTTAGACAGAGCAGAATTATCTCTTCATGTTACAGAAAGAGAAGAAATTCGAAGTGCACCTGAAGAAACAGAGGAATGGAGACATGTGACCCAGAGAAGCAGGAGGATCAGGAGGCAGTCAGCACCCATACTTCTCAGGAACCAGTACCAGGCTCTCACGCAGGAAAACACTGAAGAAATACACCAGGATAAGACTTTGCCCACAAACAGCAACCTTGTACGCCTTAAGAGTCCTCCTGGATGGAGAAAGAAAAATGTCATGAAGAAGAAACGGAGAGTGATGGTCATGGGGGATTCCCTGTTGAGAGGAACAGAGGCCGCTATCTGCAGACCGGATATAACGTCAAGAGAAATGTGCTGTCTTCCAGGTGCAAAAATTAAAGATGTGTCTGACAGGATATCAGGACTCTTCAGACCTACAGATGACTACCCATTCCTGCTACTACATGTGGGGACAAATGACACCGCAAGAAATTACCTGGAAACCATCTGCAGAGACTTTGAAGACTTAGGCAAGAAAGTGAAAGAACTGGGAACGCAGGTGGTCTTCTCTTCCATCCTCCCAGTGGATGGCCATGGAACAAGGAGGTGGAATAAGATTCTGCAGGTGAACAACTGGCTACGTCGATGGTGCCATCAGCAACTATTTGGATTTTTGGATCACGGAGTGAATTACCTATACGATGGACTACTTGCTAGAGATGGGGTGCACCTTACGAAGACTGGAAAACATGTATTTGGAAGTTGCCTTGCTACACTTGTAAGGAGAGCTTTAAACTAGAACAACATGGGAAGGGAAGCAAAAGACCAGAAAAAGCCATACACCTGACAAATGCTATTGAGAACTCTGCTATTAGAAGTGGAAAGGAAGAACAAAGACAAAAGAATCTAATTAATAAAAATATTGGAGAAAGAGAAACCAATCACAAACTAAAATGTTTCTATACTAATGCACAAAGCATGGGCAACAAACAAGGAGAATTGGAACTACTAACACAGGAAAAGAAATATGATGTCATTGGAATCACAGAAACTTGGTGGGACAATACACATGATTGGAATACAAGACTAGAAGGATACAACTTATTTGCCAGAAACAGACTTGATAAACGAGAAGGAGGTGCTGAATTGCATGTTAGAAATGCGTATATCTGCACAGAGATTGAAGCTACAGAGACTGGGAGTTCTGTGGAAACTGTTTGTTTAAGAATACAAGGACAGAACAATGGAAAGGACACCATTGTAGGCATTTACTACAGGCCGCCTGTGCAAGCTGAAGATATGGATGAACTCTTTATGCATCAAATGGCCAAGTTCTCCAAAAAATATGACATAGTTGTCATGGGAGATTTCAACTATCCAGACATTTCTTGGGAATCTCTCTCAGGCAAAACTAACAGGTCAAGGAAATTCTTATCCTCTCTTGCTGACAACTTTATCTTCCAAAAGGTAGGGGAGAAAACAAGAAGAACTGCTACTTTGGATCTAATCCTTATAAACAGGGAGGAAATTGTTGAGGAGGTAAAAGTGGCTGGGACCCTAGGAGGTAGCGACCATGCTATTTTAGAATTTTGGATAACTAGAGGAGGAAACCTGTGAAGTCTCAGACGTCAAGGTTAGATTTCAGAAAGGCAGATTTTAAGGGATTCAGAAAGAGAATTGGAGGGATCCAATGGCTGGATATCCTTAAAGACAAAAATGTCCAGGAAGGATGGGAAATCTTGAAAAATGAAATTCTCAAAGCACAATTGTTAACAATTCCGAAAAGAGGGAAGAATAGGAAGCATTTAAGGAAACCAGGATGGATGAACACAGAACTTAAGCACATGCTAAAAAGGAAGAAAAAAATGTTTTTAAAATGGAAAGAGGGAAGCATATCTAAAGAAGAATATAATGCTGTCTGCAGAACCTGCAGGGCACAAATCAGATTTCCAAAGCTGACAATGAATTGAGGCTTGCAAGAGATGTCAAAAGCAATAATAAAGGATTTGGGGGATATGTCAAAAGTAAAAGAAAAGTCAAAGATGCTATAGGATTTTTACAGGATGAAAATGATGAAATGGTAAGACAGGATGTTGAGAAGGCCGAACTTTTAAATTCCTATTTTGCATCTGTTTTCTCTCAGAAAGGAAATGTAACATCAACTGTTCTTCACTGTCCTATTAAGGGAATAGAAGAATCCAGGATAGCTATAAACAGAAAGATAGTGAGGAAACACTTAGCTAACCTAAATGAATTCAAGTCTCCAGGTCCAGATGAATTACACCCCAGAGTACTGAAGGAGATAGAAAAAATTTTTGAACCCCTCTCCATAATCTTTGAAAATTCTTGGAGAACAGGAGAAGTCCCAGAAGACTGGAGAAGAGCAAATGTTGTTCCTATCTTCAAAAAGAGGAAGAAGGTGGACCCAGGCAACTATAGGCTGGTGAGTCTGACTTCTATAGCAGGAATGATCATTTAGCAAGTTATTAAACAACATGCATGTCAGTACCTGGATAAGAATGAAGTGATTAGCAGAGTCAGCATGGGTTTGTAACTAATAATTCATGTCAGACTAACTTAATTTCCTTCTATGATGGAATTACTGATTGGGTGGATCAAGGAAATGCTGTAGATATAGTATATCTTGATTTCAGCAAAGCATTTGACAAAGTATCTCATACAATCCTTATTGAAAAATGACTAAGTATGGAATGGACAAGGCAACTGTTAGGTGGATTCATAACTGGCTTAGTGATCGGACCCAAAGAGTGGTTGTAAATGGCTGCACATCCAGTTTGAAGAATGTCTCAAGTGGGGTACCACAGGGCTCTGTCCTGGGCCCTGTATTGTTCAACATTTTTATCAACAATTTAGATGAAGGAATTGAGGGTAAACTGATTAAATTTGCTGATGACACAAAGCTAGGAGGGATAGCTAATACTAGAGAAGAGAGAGAGAGGATTCAAAAAGATATAAATAAACTGGAGAAGTGGGCAGCAACTAACAGAATGGTTTTTAACAGGGAAAAATGCAAAGTTCTACATCTGGGCAATAAAAATGAAAAAAGCATATACAGAATGGGAGGAATAGGGCTAAGCAACAGCACATGTGAAAAAGACTTGGGTATACTAATAGATCACAGACTGAATATGAGTCAACAGTGTGATGCAGCAGCAAAAAAGGCAAATGCAATTCTAGGATGTATTAACAGAAGCATACAGTCTAGATCATGTGAAGTCATTATTTCCCTCTACTCCTCTTTGGTCAGACCTCATCTGGAATATTGTGTCCAGTTTTGGGCACCACATTTTAAAAAAGACATCAACAAACTGGAGCAGGTTCAGAAAAGAGCGACCAGAATGGTGACCGGTCTGCAAACCCTGTCTTATGAGGAAAGGTTGCAGGATTTGGGAATGTTTAGTTTGCAAAAGAGAAGACTGAGAGGAGACTTAATAGCTGTCTTCAAATATCTAAAGGGCTGTCACATTGTAGAAGGATCAACTTTATTCTCATTTGCACAAGGAAAGACTAGAAGCAATGGGATGAAACTGAATGGGAGGAGACACAGATTAGATATTAGAAAAAAATTTTTGACAGTTAGAGTGATCAATGAGTGGAACAAGCTGCCACAAGAAGTGGTGAGTTCTCCTTCAATGGAAGTCTTCAAACAGAGGCTGGACAGACATCTGACTGAGATGATTTAGCGAATCCTGCTTTGAGCAGGGGGTTGGACCAGATGGCCCAGGAGGTCCCTTCCAAGTCTACGATTCTATGATTTTTGTGGAAAAAATTATGATTTTTTATTTTTATGTCCCTACATTATAAACTTCTGTGAAGCATTTGGGGGTTCAATGTTCTCACCACACATCTAGATAAGTTCCTTGGGAGGTCTAGTTTCCAAAATGGGGTCACTTGTGGTGGCTTCCACTGTTTAGGCACATCAGGGCCTCTCCAAACGCGACATGACGCCCGCAGACCATTCCATCAAAGTCTGCAATCCAAAACATCACTACTTCCCTTCCGAACCCCGACGTGTATGTGCCCATACAGTAGTTTTCTCCCACATATAGGGTATCAGCATACTCAAGACAAATTGTACAACAACTTTTGGGGTCCAATTTCTCCTGTTATCATTGGAAAAATAAAAAATTGGGGACTAAAAGATCATGTTTGTGGAAAAAATATGATTTTTTTATTTTCACTCTCGGACATTATAAACTTTAGTGAAACACATGGTGATTCAAAGATCTCACCACACATCTAGACAAGTTTCTTTGTGATATAAACCAAGAAGAAGAATAGGAGAGTTTGACCGCAATAAAAAGATCCAAGTGAAATTACTGCTATACTAAATATTGATTAAATTACCATAAAAATTAGAACCAAAGAATAGGGGTCTCTTTAGAAAAGATAATAAACTTTATTGCAACAATAATCATAAAAGACAGGATATTCAGAGTATATTACAGCCAAACAAATAATTACTAATGGGTTGGAATATATAGTACTTAGGAAGGACACGCATTCCCAAACAGTGCTGCATGGATGTTAAATAGACGGCTATAGTCTCATATAAGTGCTGTGGTTGGCAGACCAGAAATGACAAAAATCAGATAGTAAGTGCAAATACAATGTGTCAGAAATAAGAAACTAAAGTAGAACTGATCTGCACATTACCTTGAGACATTGTGGCCGAAGCAGAAGGGTTGTGGAAATGTACGAAAAAGCCCCAGTTTACTTTGGGAGTCTAGTGTCCAAAATGGGCTCCCTTGTGGGGGGTTTCCACTGTTCAGGCACATCAGGGGCTCTCCAAACGCGACATGGCATCCAATCTCAATTCCAGCCAATTTTTCGTTGAAAAAGTCAAACGGTACTCCTTCTCTTCAGAGCTCTGCTATGCTCCCAAACAATGGTTTACCCCCACACATGGGGTATCAACGTATTCAGGACAAACTGCACAATAACTTTGGGGTGCAATTTCTCCGTTACCCTTTGGAAAATAAAGCAAATTGGACAGGGGCGGACACAGACTGTAGTGGGCCCCTGTGCAAGAAATTTTTCGGGCCCCCCGCCCTTCATAGGGCAACAAAGTTATTTGTTATTTGTTGTTATCTAATATTGAGGCTATGCAGGGCTGGATATATCTGTTGGGTGCTGCTGGGCTGTATTTATTATTTGCCAGTTTCAGCCTCCAAATTATATATACAGGCCAGCACAGCCTCCAAATAACATTAATAGCCCACTAGCCCAGCATTGCCTCTAGTTGTTTATATACACAGTATGCAGCCCAGCACAGCCTCCAAATAAAATATGGTATACAGCCCAGCATAGCCTTCAGTTAATATATACAGCCCAGCACAGCATCCAAATAACATATACAGCCCAGCATAGCTTCCAGTTAATATATACAGTCCAGCAACAGCCTACAGGTAATATATACAGCGCCCAGCACAGACTCCAGGTAATATATACAGCCCACCACAGCCTCCAGGTAATATATACAGCCCAGCACAGCATCCAGTTAATATATACAGCCCAGCACAGCCTTCAGGTAATACATACAGCCCACCACAGCCTCCAGGTAATATATACAGCCCAGCATAGCCTCTAAATAACATATATAGCCCAAGACAGCCTCCAGGTAATATATATAGGCACCCACGTTTCCCTTTGTTTCATAATGCTCTCCCCCATATGCGGTCTACTTTTGGCATAGTGCTTCTCGCCCTATGTGGCCCCCCCAGCTTATGCTGCTTCTCCCCATGTGGCCCCCCCAGTTTATGCTGCTTCTCCTCCTATGTGGGCCACCCGATTCATGTTTCTTCCCCCCCCCATGAGCCACCCCATTCATGAGCAGCTAAGCATCTCCCCCAGGGGCCCCCCATTCATGAGCAGCCAAGGCTGTGCTTCTCCCCAGGCCAGGGGCCCCCATTCATGAGCAGCCAGGCCAGGGACCCCCCACTTATGAGCAGCCAGGCCATGCTTCAAGTTCTCCCCAGGTTAGGGGCCCCCCATTCATGAGCAGTCAGGCCATGCTTCTCTCCAGGCCAGCCCCCCCATTCATGAGCAGCTAAGCATCTCCCCCAGGGGCCCTCATCATTCATGAGCAGCCATGCCTCTCCCCAGGCCAGGACCCCCCCATTCATGAGCAGCCAGGCCATGCTTCTCCCAGCAGCCAAGCATCTCCCCCAGGGCCCCCCCATTCATGAGCTGCCATACTTCTCCCCAGGGGCCCCCCATTCATGAGCAACCAGGCCATGCTTCTCTCCAGGCCAGGCCCCCCCCCATTCATGAGCAGCCAGGCCATGCTTCTCCTCAGGCCAGTGGTCACCCCATTCATAAGCAGCCAAGCATCTCCCCCAGGGGCCCCCATTCATGAGCAGCCAAGCATCTCCCCTAGGGACCCCCCCATTTCATGAGCAGCCATGCATCTCCCCAGGGGCCCCCCCATTCATGAGCAGCCAAGGCCATGCTTCTCCCCAGGCCAGGGGCCCCTCATTCATGAGCAGCCAGGCCATGCTTCTCCCCAGGCCAGGGACCCCCAATTCATGAGCAGCCAGGCCATCATGCTTCAGTTCTCCCCCAGTAGCCAGGACGGTGCCCCCCAAATCATGCCTGCCAAGCTTCACTTCTCCCCCACCCCTGGAGCCCCCCAAAATCATGCCTGCCTCCTCGGTCCCAGTCCCTCAGTCCTGCTGAGCTCTGTACTCTTACCTGGAGCAGGCAGGGTAGGCCAGAGTCCAGACCAAGAGGATCCACACTGTCCACTCCACTCTCCAGTGTCGAGTCACAGTGTCCGCACTCCGCACATTCCTCCTGAGCTGCTGCTGCTATGGGTAGGGGAACGGCACACAGTAGTGACTCACACAGACTAAGAGACAGACACGTGACATCACACATAGAGATGAGCGACTTTGCCTTTTTTATGGTCAAGTCGGGTTTCATGAAACCCGACTTTCGCAAAAGTCGGGTCAAAAGAAATCGTCCGATTATCGTGAAAAGTCGAAGGCCGACTGAAACACGAAACCCAATGCAAGTCAATGGGGAAGCAAAGTCGGCAGGCAGTGGAGGACAGGAAATTACAGTGCCCTTTTGAATGCCAAAAACATCAATTCTTATTATTGAAGCATTGCAACCTTAATTTACTTCATAATACTAGTAACGCACTGAAAAATGGGGGTTATTTGGCTAAATTTGTGGGGGGGTAGGGCTGGCTCCAGGTTTTCATGTGCCCTGGGTCAAAGAGCGCCCCTTTAACACATAGCACAACTCATGATACTCCGATACGACAGAGATATAGCGGTATAGTACAATGAAAAATACTTCACTTTTTACATCTCATGACTGATATCCATTTTAAATTCTCCAATAGCTCCAAAAACGGACAGTATATTACTCCATACAGTATTATGGCCACCGCATAGTGCGCTATACAGAGTAATGAGGCCCATATATTTCTCCATACAGAATCATTGGTCCCATATAATGTTTGAACCAGTATATGATGAGCTCCACATAATGCTACAGTATATGTTGGTCCCCATGAATGAAGCTGCACTGTCTTATGGGCCCAAATAATGCTCCATATATAATGGGCCCCATTTCTAATGCTCTAGTGTATAATGGGCCCTGTAAATGCTGCTCTAGTGTCTGATGTCCACCTTTGGAATGCTCCAGTGTATGGTGGGCCCCATATATCATTCTCCAGAGTATAGTGCTCCCCAAAAATTGTTGTCCCAACATTGAAAACAATGAAATAAGTCTCCTCAAATAAGTCTCCTTGCTAGGGAATCCCTGTACTAGTCTGGGTGTACAGACGTGATGTCATTGCGCTCTCTGATCAGAATATCACTGTCAGAAAACGCGGAAGACGTCATGGCAGTGGAGAAGGGAGAGGTAAGTATTTCAACTTTGCAATTGCTGTGATCCTGAGCAAGCAGGGGGGCCAACTCGTTGGCGACGGCACTGGCACAGGGCCCCTCATAGTACGACGGTGTGTCTGACGGCGGGTGTGCACCCCCACTGTCAGAGACACTTGATTGCACTATGAGGGACCCTGTGCCTGTGCCCACGACCAAGAGTCGGCCCACCCACCTGTCCAGGGCAACGGCAATCGCACGGTTGCGTGCGCTAGATAGTGACCCTGGCCATGGGGGGAGGAGGCTGCCCAGTTAGGGAGGTTTACAAAATGGCATATGTTGATGTGGGACATTCACCTGCTGCTAAAGGCGAAATTGGTCATGTCCCAGGAAGAGGAGGACCAAAGAAAGCCATTTTTCTGTCACCCTATGTGTCATCAGGGTAAGGTGTGACAAAATCCTTGGAAACCCATGCATGGTTCATTTTAATAAAGGTTAGATCATCCACATTTTGGGTCGAGAGACGGGTCCTTTTATCTGTCAGGATTGATCCAGCAGCACTGAAGACTCTTTCCGATAGCACACTTGCAGCTGGGCAAGAGAGCTCCTGTAAGGCATATTGTGCCAATTCAGGCCAGGTGTCCAGTTTAGCGGCCCAATAGTCAAATGGGAATGACCTGTGAGGGAGAACATCGATATGGGATGAGAAGTAGTTTGTAACCATAGTTGACAAGTGCTGTCTCCTGTCACTTTCAATCGATGCAGTATTACCAGTCGTGTGAGCGGGACTTGAAGAATCAGTCCACAACATGGTCATGAAACCCCTGTCTCCAATGCCACTTCTGATGTGTGCACCACCAACACCTCTTCCAAGCTGCCCCCGGCCCTACGGCTCATGTGAGAACCATCACCGCTGCTATGTGCTGGGAATGCCTCAACCAACCGGTTTACAAGAGTTGCTTGTTTGTTAGCCAATATTAGGTCAAGGTTCTCCTGTGGCATGATGTTTTGGAATTTGCCTTTATAGCGTGGATCCAGGATGCTGGCCAACCAGTAGTCATCATCGTTCATCATTTTGGCAATGCGGGGGTCCCTTTTTAGGATCCGCAAGGCATAATCTGACATGTGGGCCAATGTTCCCGATGTCAATGATGCACTGCGAGTGCTGGGTGGAGGAGCACTTTCTGGCAAATCCACATCCCTCCAGTCACGCACAAACCCAGTACCAGACCTTGCCACGCCAACATTTTCTCTTGCCCCACGAGAAGCATCCTCCTCCCCTAAATAATCATCCCCATCATCATTCTCCTCCCCTTCCTCTTCTTCCTCCACCTCGTCCAGTAGAGTTCCCGGAGCAGACAATGGCTGACTGTCATCAAGGCTTCCCTCCTCCTCTTCCTCATCATCCTCGGCTGCAGACGCCTGCTCCTTAATGTGCGTCAAAGTTTGCATGAGCAGATGCATAAGTGGGATGCTCATGCTTATGATGGCTTCGTCTGCGCTTACCAGCTGTGTGCATTGCTCAAAACACTGAAGGACTTTACAGAGGTCTTTCAGCTTCGACCACTGCACATCTGTCAACTCCATGTCTGCCATCAAAGTGCCTGCCCATGTATCCTCCCACAAATGCATTACGGCCTGCCTCTGTTCGCACAGCCACTCAACCATGTGCAGGGTGGAGTTCCACCTTGTTGCTACGTCGATAATTAGGCGGTGATTGGGAAGGTGGAGCAATCATTGCAGCTGCTGCATAAGACTGGAGTGTACCGGCAAGCGGCGGATGTGCGAGCACAGTCTTCGGACCTTCTGGAGCAGGCCTGTTAACTCCGGATAATTAGTGAGGAAGCACTGCACCACCAGGTTCAAGGTGTGAGCCAAGCAAGGTACTTGTCTGAGTTTTGAATGGGCTATGGCTGCCACAAAATTCCGGCCTGTGACGTTCGGGAACCGAGTACGTCTGAGAGTGGACCCTCTGGGTCGCGGATCAGGAGCCCCTGGGCCGAGCACGCCAGGTGAAGACCGACCCCTATATAGGGATCGTTAGGGGCAGGACCGCAGGGGGCAGAACCGTGACAGCCGGTACCAAGAGGGACGGCTCGAAGGACAAGGCAGGACAGAGACCAGGGTACCGGGACGGGGTAACTGAGGAACTAGGCAGCGGCTAGTAATAAGGTAGCAAGACGTTGCTACAGGTGGCAAGGGGGTACGAAGGAAGAGCCACAGGGGGGAGAGTAGGAGCAGAGAGGACAAGGCTGAGATAGGCAGGGGGGGGAACAGAGCGAGACACAAGGCTGACAGAGGGAACTGAGCAAGACACAAGGCGGGCAGATGTACTATAGGAAAACTATAGCGGCCAGAGAGAGCAGAGTAGCCACACAATCATCAGGAGTCTTCCCCATAGGGACGATGCCTGAAATACCTACTGGCCAGGAAGTGGGCGGTAGGCCCCGCCTTCAGCGACGCCCACCACTGGATGAAGGAAGCGGGCGAGCGCGCGCCCGCGACCTAGGGACAGAGCGCAGGGATGCAGCAGCACGGAAGGTCGGGTAAGAGCGCGTGCCGCCGGGGGGGCGGCGGTGGGGAGCGGCAGCGGCAGTTACCGCTGCAGAAGAGACATCGGTGGGCTCGGCCGCCGATGTCACAGTACCCCCCTCCTTACGTCCCCCTTCTGAGAGTGGCCAAAAACTTTTTCAGTAAAAGAGGGGCATTAACATTCTCTCAAGGTTCCCAGGACCTCTCCTCAGGGCCAAAACCCTTCCACTCAATGAGAAAAAATGTCTTGCCCCTAACTCTTTTCATAGCCAAAATGTCTTTTACTTCAAAGACGTCCTCAGCCCCAATAGGTGAAGGCGGAGCAGTGGCGGTAGGTTGGATCCGGTACAGAACCACAGGTTTCAGGAGCGAGACTTGAAAGGCGTTAGGGACTCGAAGTGAAGCCGGCATCCTCAGTTTGTAAGCCACCTCATTAATGCGTCCAAGTACTTCGAAAGGACCGATGTATTGGGGACTTAACTTGTAGGCAGGAACTTTTAGACGGATATGCTTGGTCGACAGCCAAACTTTGTCGCCCGGACGATACAGAGGAAGGTCTCTTCATCTTTTGTCCGCATGTTTCTTGATTCGGGTGTTGGCCCTTACGAGGGCTTCTCTGGTCTCCTTCCAGATTTGCGAAAAATCCATGGCAAGAGTATCTGCTGCGGGAACTCCTGATGACGAAAAAAAGGGTAGCAGAACCCCCGGGTTCTGACCAGAGACTGCAAAGAACGGCGACTTGGTGGTGGATTCACTGGGATGATTATTATGAGAAAATTCTGCCCGATGTAGGAGAGAGACCCAATTGTCTTGATGGCCGTTGGAAAAGTGGCATAGGTAGGTTGTTAGAACCTGATTAATCCGCTCCACTTGCCCATTGGTCTGTGGATGATAAGCGGAGGAGAAGTCGAGGGATGTTTGGCAGAGACGGTCTTGGCATAAATACTTCTTTCTCCTTGTGAAAGAGACATATCAAGGTATATGGCAACGTCTGTAGGGTGGCGTAGGCAAATCCGGTTAACGAAGACATGAAGGTGACTATGAGGATGTTCTGCGACAGGCATATAACGAGGGCAGAAGAGGTGAAGGTGATCATACTGGACAGATACACTTTTCGAGACCCAAACTGCTTGGCGAGCTTGTTGATGATCATGGAGAAGAAGGTCGACGTTGCACACTGGAGGAAAAGGCCAAGACTTCCCATGCGAATCCCTTCATCGTATCGAATTCTCGACTCGGTCCCGGGAGCAGCACTTGGAATACCCTTATATAGACGTTCACCAACAAAATCTGTGTAGAATAACATGAAAGACATAACAGCCATCCAGCTACATAACTGAGCCGCACACAGCTGTTTCATAACCTCTGGCATGCGACAGTAACTGTGATAAATCCTGGGGGTAAGGGACTAGCAAAGGCTCAACAAGCAAATAATAGGGTTGCATTTCCAAGAACGTAGCTTCCATTTTGGTATACAACATCCTCTGGTCAAGGACAGAGAGGTCACAGAAGGTTTGAGGTCCAAGGCTTGTTGGCCATGCCCATGTTCTTCTGCCGTCTTCATCGTTACAACGACGCTTATCACAAATATTACAGCTAATAATAGGAACAAGCACTCATCTTGTCCGCCAAGGTAAAGTGACATATACGTATAATTCCAGTTAACCGAGGTCAGCAAATAGCCAATGCAACCACCAACGCTGATCATTAATGAGAACATGGCGAAGGCTTGACCACAATCTTCATCGTCATGGTAGAGGTCGGGGAGAAGAGCTTCTAGTGGGGTAAAGCAGACTTGTACACAACAGTCTAGTAATCCCACACCGAAAATCAGGAAAAAAATATGGACACTATTCCCACCGTAGGAAAAGTAGGAAGCCAAAGAGTCTGCATGAGGAATGATGAAGAGTGATAAGAGGACACCAAGGGATAGCAGCCAGATGAACGGGCGTCTCCCACCATAGTTACTTTGGCAATTGTCACTAGCTGATCCAATCAACGGTACAAGGATTAGTCCAAGGACAGGTCCAATACCTAAAACCATGGTCATGTACTGCTCTTCCACTCCTGCCTCCAACAGTAATGGTGGGACGTACGTGATCCCAGCTGCCACACAAATTTCAAGGCCACATGTCATGAAGTTTAGCAGGACGAGATGACACTGCAACCTACAGGGCATCATGTCTGAGGACCTTCTCTCTCCAGTGTCTAGAGCCGAATGTATAAAATCTCAAATGACCTCATACGAGATGGAGAACTCTGAAGAGCGGTCTTTGAAGATGATGCCTCCCTTTGATCTTCTTGGGCCCCCATCCTCAATGACACTTGGCTACTGATCTTTCCCCACTCTTCTGTGGGTCTATGTTCTTTTTTCTTTATATTGACATGGACATGTAATTTCTACAGCCCATCATCCAAAGGACTAGTGACTACAGTGGTGGTGGCATATTACCGCTGCAGTCAGTGACAGTTGCAGAGGTCACAAGTCCATGAAGACACCTGAAAAGGAAGAATATAGTCTGGTGGGATATTGGGGAAGTGGGGTAACAGGGATTCTTAATGTGTCAATTACTCCTTATATAAGGTATTCTACAGAATTTCTGACAGTGTCAGTTTGAGAGGTCACATTTCCATGAACGCAAAGCGGGAAGAACATAGTCTAGTAGGAGATTTGTGGAATGGAGTGAAGGATATTGGTAAATGTGATTATTACTTCTTTTACAATTTTATACCATTTTTAGGAGTTTTTGACAGAAATTGTCTGCATGGAAACCTCCTTTAAAGAGACTTGCCAGGACTCTTCTTAGAAGATCTATCCTGTACAACTACTGTAGGTCCCACTTCTAGGACCTTCGTGGTTTGCCGAATAAAGAAGACAAGATACTCTTTTGAATATTTGCTCAAATCTAAAGTACTGGATGAGTTACAGGGCTTGTGTCACGGTTGCACTGTTCATGGAAGCCTGGCAGCTGTTAATAGAGCTTCCACAGACGGCCTTAGCCCTATCCAATCCTTTTACCAAATTCCTGTGGTTGCTCTGGCCTTCATCATTGTATAGGGATCTGGACTCCCACAGGGGCCCCAGGGCTGATGCTATAGTCAGCTGCTGACCGGTGGAGTAAATTGAAGGCAAGAAGGGTCACCATGCAGGGTCAATGCCAAGAGGTCACGTCAGGGACAAAATCAGAAAAAAAAGCTTATGGTCAAAATTAAAGTTGAGGTTATGAAATGTAAGAAATCAAGACAACACAAGAGCAAGGACTAGAGCTACAAGCCAGGTAAGCAGAACTAATTGACTGGCAGTGGAAGTCAGAGACCCAGGGGTTTAAATAGCAGAGAGCACCATCAAGGGCTCTCAGAAAAGAGTAATCAAAACCAAACAATTAACCTCATAACTCACTGATCTTGCAACACCAAAAGCTCCAGGAATAAAATAGGACTGTCACATGTGAGCCGCAACAAAGGCGCAGAGTCGCCTGTTGGCCGAAACAGGAGTGAAAGGATCCAGCATAGATATTACATTGTTCTATGAGGAAAACACTCATTTTTGTGTAGATCCCAGTGACCGTGACCAGCTGATATCACAGAAATGTAGTATTAATTAAATGGGTTACCATGTCATTTATGGTTCTGAAGGGAAACTTCTCTTTCCTCAGGCTAGCAGATGAGGAGTTTGGAGCAAGGGAACCTATAGGGCAAAGGAATTGGGTTCTTCTAATTGGACCACCTATTTACAACAATGGCAGAGGCAGAGAGAACGAGTTTGACACTTTATATTAACCACCGGATCTCATAAATGCCCTTCTATATACTTAATTGCCTTGTAACGTTTTCATTTCCGTCTGGATGTCCCCGAATCCCACAATCCACCCCGCCGACCGGAAGTACGCCGAACGCCATATTGAAATACATAAGTAAGGGGTATTTCAATATTTCACCCGCTGGTGGTGCCAGGCCCTTCCACAGTACCACCAGTGGGACGCCGCCGGGACCCCCCCATCGCCGCCGGACCCCCCGCCGCCACCGGCCCGCCATCTCCGTCACAGCCGGCAGGAAAGTCCACGGCTTGCTACCGCCAGAACCCCACCCGCCACTGGACCTGCTGGCGCTGAACCAGCCGCTGCTGGCCACCCCGCCGGACCCAACACCATTGGACCCGCCGCTGCTGGCCACCACGTCGGCCCCCCCGGACCCACCGGACCCCCCCGACCCGCCGCTGCCTGCCCACCCACCTCCGTCACACCTGGCAGGAAACACCGCAGCTTGCGGCCTGTGCTGGAGATGGGGTGCATGCTTGGGGATGACAGATTCTCAGTGCGGCAAAGCCTGCCCCCATCAGGGCATCACCGCCCTCCAGATGCGATAGCATTGGGCCTCCATCTAGTAGATAATAACTATCAGTTGTACATGAATTTGTTTTTCCTGCTTCCCCACTAACGTTTTTTCCTCAGTCGTATAGGACCATCCCCTCTGATCTAGAACTCAACAATGCCTCGTTTTTAGACTCGTCCTGATCCTGTAAAATGACTCCCAGGAGGCGAATGGTTAAAAATCATCAATCAGTCCGCAGGAAAGACGTTACACTCTGTACCCGACTTGTCTTACACATGTGCGTGTGTGACGTTCCGGAACCAAGTACGTCCGAGAGTGGACCCTCTGGGTCGCGGATTAGGATCCCCTGGGCCGAGCATGCCAGGTGAAGATCGACCCCTATACAGGGATCATTAGGGGCAGGACCGCAGGGGGCAGAACCGCCACAGCCAGTACCAAGAGGGATGGCTTTAAGGACAAGGCAGGACAGAGAACAGGGTACCGGGACGGGGTAACGGAGGAACTAGGCAGCGGCTAGTAATAAGGGAGCAAGACGTTGCTACAGGTGGCGAGGGGGTACGAAGGAAGAGCCACAGGGGGAGAGCAGGAGCGGAGAGGACAAGGCTGAGACAGGCAGGGGGGAAACAGAGCGAGACCCAAGGCTGACAGAGGGAACTGAGCAAGACACAAGGCGGGCAGATGTACTATAGGAAAACTATAGCGGCCAGAGAGAGCAGAGTAGCCACACAATCATCAGGCGTCTTCCCCATAGGGAGGATGCCTGAAATACCTACTGGCCAGGAAGTGGGCGGTAGGCCCCGCCTTCAGCGACGCCCACCGCTGGATGAAGGAAGCGGGTGAGCGCACGCCCGTGACCTAGGGCACGGAAGGTCGGGTAAGAGCGTGCGCGGCCCGGGGTGGCGGCGGTGGGGAGCGGCAGCGGCGGTTACCGCCGCAGAAGAGACATCGGCGGGCTCAGCTGCCGATGTCACACGGCCGTTATTAATAACTACCTTGCCTGCCTCAAGATGTAAACTGCCCAGCCATGACTCAGTTTGTCGCTGAAAGTAGTCGGCCAGTACCTCCGCTGTGTGTCTGTCGCCCAAACACATCATCTTCAACACAGCTTGCTGACGCTTTCCACTAGCTGATCGATAGGGGACACCTCGTGTGCAACAATGGCAGCTGCGGATGGAGTGCTCGTGCGACTGTGTTCTGTGGACGAGCTTTCGCTTTTGTTGGAGTAGGAGGAGGAGGAGGGTCGAACGCCTACAGCCAACTGTTTCCTATACTGTGGGCTAGGCAGCACTGTCCCACCACTGCTGTCCCCTGTGGACCCTGCATCCACCACATTAACCCAGTGCACAGTAATGGACACGTAACAGCCCTGGCCATGCCTACTGGAGGTGCACCTTTCCACTCACTGATTGCTTGAGTGCATGAACAATGCGGTCTTTCACATGAAGGTGGAGGGCTGGGATGGCTTTGCGAGAAAAGAAGTGGCGACTCGGTAGGTCATAGCGTGGTACTGCGTAGGCCATGAATTCGCGGAAAGCTGTGCTTTCAACCCACCGATAGGGCATCATCTCTAACGAGATTAGTTTGGCAATGTGGGCGTTCAAACCCAGTGTACGCAGGTGAGAGGAAGAGTATTTTCTTGTCCTACTCATAGTCTCTGGTAGGGTGAGCTGGACTTGAGAGCTGCATATGGTCGAACTAGCGGTGGACATGGCGGACTAAGAGAGGGTTGATGATGGTGATGAAGTTGGTGTTCTTTCTGATGGCCTAGATTCAGTCTTTCGTTGCAATAACAGTGTGATTCCCTGACTGATTTGCCCTTGCGAAGACAACTCAACATTTGCTGCTGGTGGTGTGCTAACCGGTGGGCTTACAGTGGGGGAAACAATGTAGTGTTGCTGACTACCTTCTTTGGGAGCAGTAGCACATGTGGTACGTGAGTTTTGGTAGTCCGTCCACGCTTGCAAGTGCATGGTGGTTAAATGTCTTAGCATGCAACTGGTATTCAAATTTCTCAGATTTTTCCCTCTGCTAAAGGTCTTTGCGCACTTCTTACATATAACCTTTGCCTGATCATTAGGATTTTGTTAAAAAAAGTGCCACACTGCACTCTTCCTACTATGGAAGACATTTTGAGGCCTTGCACGCTGTGCTATTTTGACCATCTGGCCTAGCTGTCCTGCAACTCTTTTGGTTTTTGTAACCTGTTTTTGGACTGCTCCGGGCCTGCCAGATAACAGCTGTTGTGATGTCGATGCCCGCTGCGGATGCTCCTCCTCCTCTTCTGAGCTATTGGCAGTGGCCTCTTCCCCCAATGGATGCCAATCTGGGTCAACAACTGGGTCATCCATCACCTCATCTTCAATATCATGTGCACCTTCCTCTGTGTCACCGTGTATGGTGGTATAGTATGCGGGAAGGGGCACCTGAGTTTCATCAGGGTCAGATTCTGCCTCAGTACACTGCGAGGACAATGTAATGCTCTGAGTGAATGTACCAGCAGAATCATCTATCAGTGGCTGTGCATCAGTACACTCCATGTCAGATTCATCTTGGCCTGGGTAATTCATGATTTGACTTGATAACCCAGGCATGGTATGTGTAAACAGCTCCATGGAGTAATCTGTAGTGTGGCCTGCCGCATCCTTCAATTTTGGTTGGGGTGAAGGACACAAGGAAAGGTGTGGTTCATGACCATGAGCCTTCAATGACGACTCAGTGCTTTTATTTTTTAAAACTTCAGAAGAGGAGGCGATAGAGCTGGAGGCTGAGTCAGCAATGTAAGCCAAAACTTGTTCTTGAAGCTCCGGCTTTAAAAGCGGTTTACCTACTCCCAGAAAAGGGAGCCTTCGAGGCCTTGTGGAGCCAGATGATGACGCAGGCTCAACACCTCCTGCATTAGGTGCTATTTTGCTTTTGCCACTATCAGCAGATCCACCACCAACACCATCATTACCAGCTGCCAACCCCCGCCCACTTCCACGGACTCTTCCACCACACTTCCTCATTTTTGGGGAAAATGTACCCAAAAAACCACCAACTATATGGTACTGTAAAACAAGGTACAAGGTGTATATAGGAGTGGGGAGAATTTGAATCTCTCCAGACTTCAGGACACAGTTGGATTCTGTCAGGCCCTGTTTATATTACACCGCAATGTGACAGGCAGATTCTGGATGGTGTAAGAAAGGTGTATAGAGGACTGAGGAGAATTTGAATCTCTCTAGACTTTAGGACACAGTTGGATTCTGTCAGGCCCTGTTTATATTACACCGTAATGTGACAGGCAGATTCTGGATCGTGTAAGAAAGGTGTATAGAGGACTGTGGAGAATTGGACTCTCTCTAGACTTCAGGACACAGTTGGATGCTGTCAGGCCCTGTTTATATTACACCGCAATGTGACAGACAGAAATTGCCTAGTGTATGACAAACTACAAGGTGTATATAGAATTCGGCAGAATTGGAATCTCCCTAGAGAGTAGGTCTGTAAGAATGGACAAACTCCTCGGCTTTTCCTTACAGTGTCACACACTTAGATAGCTTCAATTTGGCCGTAATAACAGCTGTTACACGGTACTGAGAGAGGAGCATGCACGTACACCGCTGTACGGTCTATGTAAAATTGTCATGCTCCGTGTTTTTGCATACGGACTGACACACGCTGACTCTCTCTAGTTTTGAATGTAATCAAACAGCAAATATACTAAACTGTTTGAAAAACAGACAAAACTATAAGGTTTAGGTCTGTAAGAATGGACAAACTCCTCGACTTTTCCTTACAGAGTCACATACGCAGATAGCTTCAATTTGGCCGTGATAACAGCCGTTACACGGTACTGAGAGAGGAGCATGCACGTACACCGCTGTACGGTCTATGTAAAATTGTCAAGCTCCGTGTTTTTGCATACGGACTGACACACGCTGACTCTCTCTAGTTTTGAATGTAATCAAACAGTAAATATACTAAACTGTTTGAAAAACGGACAAAACTATAAGGTGTAGGTCTGTAAGAACGGACAAACTCCTTGACTTTTCCTTACAGAGTCACACACGTATAAAGCTTCAATTTGGCCGTGATAACAGCCGTTACACGGTACTGTGTGAGGAGCGTACACCGCTGTATGGTGTGTGAAAAAATGAACTCTCACTACCTCACCAGAACAAAACAATACAATTAGGATTGCTTTTAAAAAATCAGTTTGAACACCAGTGTGCACACAGCAATGCAGCTAGCCTTAAAAGGCAGGCTAATCACCACCAGTGCTGCTGCTCTAAAGCAAAGATCTTCACCTTTCACTGCACAGTAACTACAGTGAAAAGCGCTAGCAGCAGAAGCAGTTTTTTTTTCTTTTTGCCTTCCTAACACTCTCCCTACAGAATCAGCAGCTGCAGCAGCTCTCCTTATTCTGAGATCAGCATGAGTAACATGGCAATCGGCCTACCCGCCCTTTTATACCCCCTGTGATGCCACACAAAGCAAGCCAATCACTTGCATGCCCTTCTCCAAGATGGTGGTGACCACTGCCTATGTCATCACGTTGCCCACAGTGTCCGTTCTTCCTGATTGGCTGAAAAAGGGCACTAAAGCATCTTTTGAAAAGCGACTTTGGCGCTAAAGTCGCCGACCTCGTGGCCGACCTCACGCTAAGGTCGGGTTTTGTTTCATGAAACCCGACTTTGGTGAAAGTCGGCGACTTTTGAATTTTTTCGACCTGTTTCGCTCAACTCTAGTCACACACTGACCTGCGGCTGAACTGCAGCCACCGTCTGGCTGGCACCACAGGGCAGGCAGTGTGTGAGTGACAGTCCTCCTCTCCTCCCCCACAGCGGCAGCGCAGCACTGAAGAGTGACGCTGCTCAGTCAGATCATCTCACCTCAGCCCTCAGGGCTGGCTCCTCTGCACTCAGCCTCAGGAGAAGTCAGACCCCCTCCTGCAGGGCTGCCCTCCTCTCCTCCTTGCTGGCTCTGCAGCGCTCCCACTCCACATGGCAAATTTGCATTGAATAATTAGCCATGCGGTGTGGAGGAGCAGTGGGGCCCCCTCTCTCCCGGGGCCCCCGTGCAATGAACGGGCTGCACGGGCGGTAGGTCCGCCCCTGAAATTGGACCTGAAGTATTTTTTTGTAAAGAAAAGTTAAATGTTCATTTTTTATTAAACATTCAAAAAATTCCTGTGAAGCACCTGAAGGGTTATTAAACTTATTGAATGTGGTTTTGAGCACCTTTAGGGGTGCAATTTTTAGAACAATAATAACAATTTTATTTCTATAGCGCGACATATTTCGCCGCACTTTACGTTTCAGAGGGGACTTGTACAGACGATAGACATTACAGAATAGAATAGTGTCAATTATTGGTATTTTCTATCATATAGACCCCTCAAAGTGACTTCAAATGTGATGTGATCCCTAAAAAAAATGGTTTTGTAAAAATGAGAATTCACTGGTCAACTTTTAACCCTTCCTAACAAAAAAATTTTGGTTCCAAAATTGTGCTGATGTAAAGTAAACATGTGTGAAATGTTATTTATTAAGTATTTTGTGTGACATATCTCTTTGATTTAAGGGCATGAAAATTCAAAGTTGGAAAATTGCTAAATTTTTAACATTTTTTGTCAAATTTCCATTTTTTTTCCACAAATAAACACAAGTCATATCAAAGAAATTTTACCACTATCATAAAGTACAATATATCATGAGAAAACAATGTCAGAATCACCAGAATCCATGGGAATGTTCTAGAGTCATTACCTCATAAAGGGACAGTAGTGAGAATTGTAAAAATTGGCCCGGTCATTAACGCGCAAACCACCCTTGGGGGTTAATTTTCTAGGTGCAACAGTTATGATAGAATAAGTTTTCTCTGTTGCACATTTAGCAGAGTTTAGGATGTTGAGCCCTGCATAACCCCGGACACCTCACTAATTGGCAGCTTTTGTGTACAATATACAGTACATTGACAGAAAGATGCAAATCAGTGCTGGGAGCTCTTGGACTAGAAGGCAAGAGGGCAGCTTGTCCTGTAGTGAAAATCTCATGTTGATAAAATACTGATTATATTAGAACAGCAAAACACAGCCAAATAAGTGTCGCATCACTTAGATCATTGTTGTGAGTTCATTTTCCCCTTCACTACTGAGGCCCGAGGAACTCCCTCTTCTGGTGAAGAAAGGTAGTGAGCCTGATTGTCAAACACCTGGGGCTGATGATGATGACTGGCTGAGTGGAGTTAATGACTGGATATAAGGCTGCCGACACCCTTCTGGCCTGCGGGTGATTTCTCTGTGGACTTCTAGGAAACCAGTCTGATTCCTGCTCATCTAAAGCTAAGATTTCTGCTTTGCCTTTTTGCATTAGTGTTTTGTTTTCCTTGCTTTTCTGGATTCTGCCATTCCCTGCTGGGGTGAGCTGAATCTCCTTTTGCCTGTTGCTCTGTCTTCAGAATATTCCTGAGTACTGATATAGCTTTTTTGAAGCCTAGCGTCTTCAGGGCCTTTTTTACTGTCAGTTTGTTGGCTCTTATTTTCATAAGGGTTTTCACGGATTGCAGACAGCAGCCTTCCTGTCCTTTCCTATCTAAGCTAGCGTGGGCCCCATCTTTGCTCAGTCTATCTTTCTGTCTGTGTTTTGTTCCTCCTTCTTGCTTCACCGTCATTATATGTGGGGGGCTGCCTTTTACTTTGGGGTCTGCTCTGGGGCAGTTTAGATTTCCCTTTCTGTCTTTAGGCTATGTAGTCCTCCGGCTGTGATCGAGGGGCCTAGGGCATAGTAGGAGCCCCCCACGGCTACTGCTAGTTGTGTTGATAGGTTCAGGGGTCTGCAATCCGATAGCTGCCAAATTCTCTGGTTTTTTGGACTTAGCTAGCATTTCTATTTTTGCCTCCTACGGTGACTCAATCATAACAGAATCACCCGCCATACCGCAGATTCTAGGGTACTCAATAGCAGGAAAGAATTGTAAAAAAAAAAAAAGTGTGTATATTTTTTCCTCTATATCTCTGAGGCCGTAGGGGGATTTTTTTTTTCTCTCAATGGAGATAAAGCAATTGTCTGATCGTGTGGAGCAGCTCACTGCGGAAGTGCGGGGAATTTCCGCCTACCTTGCTCACTCACATGCTGCTGAACCAAAGATTCCTACACCAGATGTATTTTTTGGGGATCGGTCTAAATTTTTGAATTTCAAAAATAATTGTAAATTATTTTTTGCCTTGAAGCCTAACTCGTCAGGGAGCTCCGCGCAGCAGGTTAAAATTGTCATCTCTTTGTTGCGTGGCGATCCCCAGGATTGGGCGTTTTCTTTGAAACCAGATGATCCTATTCTGACTAATGTGAACGCATTTTTTCAGGCCTTGGGGTTGTTGTATGACGAACCTAATGCCATTGATCAGGCTGAAAAGACCCTGCTGGCATTGAGCCAGGGTCGTGATTCTGCAGAATTGTACTGTCAAAAATTCCGAAAGTGGGCAGTACTTACTACCTGGAATGATAATGCCTTGGCTGCTCTCTTTCGGAAGGGGTTGTCAGAAGCCGTAAAAGATACTATGGTGGGATTTCCTGTTCCCTCTGGTCTTGACGATTCTATGTCTTTAGCCATTCAGGTTGATCGGCGTTTACGCAAACGCAGAGCGGCACGAGAGGTGTTGCCACCTGTCGAACAGATGTCTGAACCTATGCAATGTGATAGAGTTTTTTCCAGAGAGCAGCGTCAGGAGTTCAGAAGGCGTAATAAGTTGTGTTTTTTCTGTGGAGATGCCTCGCATATTATTTCTGTCTGTCCTAAACGAGAGAAACGCTTTGCACACACGTTTTCTGTTGGGGGTGTTCAACCTAAGTTTCTTCTGGCTATTACTCTGATCTGCTCCCTGTCCACATTTTCCGCCAAGGCTTTTGTGGATTCGGGAGCAGCTCTAAACCTAATGGACTTGGATTTTGCTAAACGTTGTGGATTTCCGATGACACCTCTGCAGACGCCTATCCCTTTGAGGGGGATTGATGCTACTCCTTTGGCTAAAAATAAACCTCAGTTTTGGACCCAGGTGGTAATGCGGGTCGCCCCAGACCATCAAGAAAATTGCAGGTTTTTGGTGTTACATAATCTGCATGATACTATTGTTCTGGGGTTTCCCTGTTACAAATTCATAATCCAGTTTTGGATTGGAAATCTGTGTCTGTGGTGAGTTGGGGTTGTCGGTGTGCCTTTAGTGAGGCTCCGGTGTTTTCCACCTCTCCTCAGTCGCATGATGTTCCTGATTATTTGGAGGACTTTTATGATGTATTTAGTGAGAATGAGTCTGCGTCTCTGCCTCCTCATAGGAGTTATGACTGTGCTATTGAACTGAGCCCGGGGTGTAAATTTCCCAAGGGTCGGCTCTTCAATTTATCTGTACCTGAGCACGAGGCTATGCGATCCTATATTAAGGAGGCGTTGGAGAAGGGTCATATTAGACCATCCTCGTCACCCTTAGGTGCCGGGTTTTTTTTTGTAGCCAAAAAGGATGGATCATTAAGACCTTGTATTGATTATCGTGCTCTCAACAAAATTACTGTTAAATATCAGTATCCGTTACCACTGATTTCTGATCTATTCTCCAGAGTTAAAGGTGCTTGCTGGTTTACCAAGCTTGACCTTAGGGGGGCGTATAATCTTATTCGCATTAAGCATGGGGATGAATGGAAGATGGCGTTTAATACTCCGGAGGGACATTTTGAGTACCTGGTGATGCCTTTTGGGCTCACTAATGCCCCTTCTGTCTTCCAGTGCTTCATGAACGATATTTTCCGAGATTTTGTCGATAAATTTTTGATTATCTATCTGGATGATATTTTGATCTTCTCCAAGGATTGGGATTCTCATGTGGAACATATTCGGACTGTGTTCCGGATCTTGAGGGAGAATTCCCTGTATGTCAAAGGATCTAAATGCCTCTTTGGAGTACAGAGGATTTCTTTTTTGGGATTTATTTTGTCCCCGTCAACTATTGAAATGGACCCGGCCAAGGTACAGGCCATTTACGATTGGGTTCAGCCCACTTCTTTGAAGGCCCTCCAGAAGTTTTTGGGTTTTGCTAATTTTTAACGGAAATTTATAGCAAAATTTTCTAGTATTGCCAAGCCATTGACTGATTTGACTAAGAAGGGTGCTGATGTGTTAAATTGGTCTCCGGAGGCTGTTTCTTCCTTTCAGGAGCTGAAGCGAAGATTCACCTCCGCCCCAGTTTTGCGGCAACCTGATGTCTCACTTCCGTTCCAGGTAGAGGTGGATGCTTCTGAGATTGGTGCCGGAGCTGTTTTGTCCCAAAAGGATCCTGTAACATCTAAAATGAATCCCTGTGCTTTCTTTTCCCGAAAGTTCTCTCCATCTGAACGTAACTATGATGTGGGGAATCGGGAACTGTTAGCCATGAAATGGGCATTTGAGGAGTGGAGACATTGGTTGGAGGGAGCTAAGCATCAAGTCGTGGTCCTCACTGACCACAAGAATTTGATTTACCTAGAGTCGGCTAAGCGCTTGAACCCTAGACAGACTAGGTGGGCCTTGTTTTTTACACGTTTTGATTTTGTGGTTTCTTTTCTTCCTGGAACTAAGAATGTCAAGGCTGACGCCATCTCTAGGAGCTTCTTTGCTGATTCTCCTGTGGTGACCAAGCCTGCTACCATCTTAGGCGAAGGGGTAGTTCTTTCTGCCATCTCGCCCGATTTGAGACGTGCTCTGGAAGAGTTCCAGGAGGACAAACCTGAGCGTTGTCCCAGTGGAAAGTTGTATGTTCCTGACCAGTGGAAGAAGAGAGTGATGTCTGAAGTTCATTGCTCTGCTTTGGCTGGTCATCCAGGTATTTTTGGTACTAGAGATCTGGTGAGTCGGTCTTTTTGGTGGCCCTCCTTGTCTCGTGATGTCAGGAATTTTGTGCAGTCCTGTGGGACGTGCTCCCGGTCTAAATCGTGTTCTCGCTCTAGTGGGTTGTTGATGCCTTTGCTTGTCCTCAAGAGGCCATGGACCCATATTTCAATGGATTTCATCTCTGATATGCCTGTCTCTCAGAGGATGACTGTTATTTGGGTGATTTGTGATAGGTTCTCTAAGATGGTTCATCTTGTACCACTCCCTAAGTTGCCGTCTTCCTCTGAATTGGTGTCCCTGTTTTTACAACATGTGGTTCGCTTGCACGGGATTCCTGAGAACATTGTATCTGACAGAGGAGTCCAGTTTGTGTCTAGATTTTGGAGAACTTTCTGTTCCAAGCTGGGAATTCAGTTGTCCTTCTCCTCTGCTTTTCACCCTCAGACCAATGGGCAGACAGAGAGAACAAACCAGACCTTGGAGTCATATTTGAGATGTTTTATTTCTGCTGATCAGGATGATTGGGTTTCATTTTTGCCCTTGGCCGAATTTGCTTTAAATAATAGAGCTAGTTCTGCCACTTTGATGTCTCCTTTTTTTTGTAACTTTGGGTTTCATCCTCGATTTTCTTCAGGGCAGGTGGAGCCCTCCGCCTGCCCAGGGGTTGACACTGTGGTGGAGAGAATGCACCAGATCTGGGACCAAGTGGTGGATAAGTTATCTCTCTCCCAGGAAAAGGCCCAGCGGTTTTCCAACCGACATAGGACCATTGGTCCCCAATGTAAGGTTGGTGATATGGTGTTGTTATCATCAAAAAATATTGCTATGAAGGTGGCTTCTCCTAAGTTTAAGCCTAGATTTATTGGACCTTACAAGATTTTGGAGATTGTTAATCCGTTCTCTTTTCGTTTGGCTCTTCCTGTCACATTTAAAATCCATAATGTGTTCCATAAATCTTTGTTGAAGAGGTTTGTTGAACCTGTTGTTCCGGGGGTTGCACCTCCAGACCCTGTATTGGTTGAAGGTAACATGGAATATGAGGTAGAAAAAGTACTGGATTCCCGTCTGGCTAGACGGAGACTCCAGTATTTGGTTAAGTGGAAGGGTTATGGTCAGGAGGATAATTCCTGGGTCTCTGCGTCTGATATTCATGCCAAAAGATTGGTGCGTGCCTTTCATCGGGCTCACCCTGATTGCCCTGGTGGCGTGGTTGAGGGTTCGGTGACCCCTCCTCAAGGGGGAGGTACTGTTGTGAGTTCATTTTCCCCTTCACTACTGAGGCCCGAGGAACTCCCTCTTCTGGTGAAGAAAGGTAGTGAGCCTGATTGTCAAACACCTGGGGCTGATGATGATGACTGGCTGAGTGGAGTTAATGACTGGATATAAGGCTGCTGACGCCCTTCTGGCCTGCGGGTGATTTCTCTGTGGACTTCTAGGAAACCAGTCTGATTCCTGCTCATCTAAAGCTAAGATTTCTGATTTGCCTTTTTGCATTAGTGTTTTGTTTT
This sequence comes from Dendrobates tinctorius, assembly GCF_039654945.1. Taxonomy (NCBI): domain Eukaryota; kingdom Metazoa; phylum Chordata; class Amphibia; order Anura; family Dendrobatidae; genus Dendrobates; species Dendrobates tinctorius. The sequence continues at coordinate 20,245,930 of NW_027361765.1, read as the reverse complement.
CCTTGCTTTTCTGGATTCTGCCATTCCCTGCTGGGGTGAGCTGAATCTCCTTTTGCCTGTTGCTCTGTCTTCAGAATATTCCTGAGTACTGACATAGCTTTTTTGAAGCCTAGCGTCTTCAGGGCCTTTTTTACTGTCAGTTTGTTGGCTCTTATTTTCATAGGGGTTTTCACGGATTGCAGACAGCAGCCTTCCTGTCCTTTCCTATCTAAGCTAGCGTGGGCCCCATCTTTGCTCAGTCTATCTTTCTGTCTGTGTTTTGTTCCTCCTTCTTGCTTCACCGTCATTATATGTGGGGGGCTGCCTTTTACTTTGGGGTCTGCTCTGGGGCAGTTTAGATTTCCCTTTCTGTCTTTAGGTTATGTAGTCCTCCGGCTGTGATCGAGGGGCCTAGGGCATCGTAGGAGCCCCCCCACGGCTACTGCTAGTTGTGTTGATAGGTTCAGGGGTCTGCAATCCGATAGCTGCCAACTTCTCTGGTTTTCTGGACTTAGCTAGCATTTCTATTTTTGCCTCCTACGGTGACTCAATCATAACAGATCATGCTCTCGTCTCATACATTATGGTGCTGTTAGATTCAATAGCAAAGACCTGCTGACAGATTCCCTTTAATAATGACTGCCGATATGCTTTGTAATATTGAAAACAAATGGGCTTAATTCTATAGTGCCACCTTTTTAGACTAACAATGTTGAATTATAATAGACTGTACCACAACCAGAGCTAAAATCTGTATCCCAAACCTTTAACATCTTAACATTGGGTGAAGCAGTGATAAACTTTTACAGTAGTGATTACTGTGTGTGTTACAGAACCACTCAGCACCCTGAATATGTTGTTCAGTTATATGTATGTATAATAGGTTCCAAGTGAGATGCATGTCCCTAATGCATCAGCCCACAGGCTGCACCCCTGGGCAGAGGGGACACGATATTCTCCTTTTGTCCGCCCTCCCCCACCTTTGTAATTCCCACAGTAAACATCGGCAGGCTCCGGCCACCTGCGGCTTTTGTAATGTATGTCTGGCTTGCCGCTTTTCTATTGGCCTGCCCTCTGTGTCTGTGTGATATATTCTGTGTCCTTGTGAGTAAAGTGTTGTCAGACTGGAAATACGTGGAGAAGCAGTGATCTTTTATATGCGCCCATGTAACCAAGGAATTCCAGCCAGCATCATTCATTCAGACACCAGCCAACGCAGAGCGGACCTCCGAAAACACGGGGTGGTACTGAAAGAGGTACCCCAGCCTGGGTAGACCCTGTTACAGTGGGAAACTGTTTTCTCTCACTTATGATTTTATGAAAGGAGAGGCAGAGATCTGTTTAAAATCTAAAAAATTGTTACCTGTGAAAAAATACTAACGCTACACTTTAGATTTTGTTCAGTATTTTCCTAACCCCAACTAGGTTAAATTTAGACTTAGGCCATGTTCACATGTTCATTAAATGGTCAGTATTCTACATCAGTATTTGTAAGCCGAAATTAGGAGTGGAACAATCAGAAGCAAAGTATAATAGAAATACGTCACCACTTCTGTATTTTTCACCCACTGTTGAGGTCGGCTCTCACAGACCTTTAACTTCTTCTTTAAGAGGCTCCTCTGTCCTCTATTCATTACATGTAGCAATGGCACCTGTTTGAACTTGTCATCAGTATAAAAGACACCTGTCCACAACCTCAAACAGTCACACTCCAAACTCCACTATGGTGAAGACCAGAGAGCTGTCAAAGTACGTCAGAAACAAAATTGTAGGCCTGCACCAGGCTGGGAAGACTGAATCTGCATTAGGCAAGCAGCTTGGTGTGATGAAATAAACTGTGGGAGCAATAATAAGAAAATGGAAGACACAAGACCACTGGTAATCTCCCTCGATCTGGGGCTCCACACAAGATCTCACCCCTTGGGTTCAAAATGATCACAAGAATGGTGAGAAAAAATCCCAGAATCACACGGGGAATGTGAATGACCTGCATAGAGATGGGACCACCGTAACAAAGGCTACCATCAGTAACACACTACACTGCCAGGGACTCAGATCCTGCAGTGGCAGATATGTCCCCTTGCTTAAGCGAGTACATGTCTGGGCCCATCTAAAGTTTGCTAGAGAGCATTTGGATTATCCAGAAGAGTATTGGGAGAATGTGACATGGTCTGCCAAAGTAGAACTGTTTGGTAGAAACAAAACTCGGCGTGTTTGGAGGAGATAGAATGCTTAGTTGCATCCAAAGAACACCATACCTACTGTGAAGCATGGATGTGGCAACATCATGCTTTGGGGCTGTTTCTCTGAAAAGGGACCAGGACGACTGATCCGTGTACATGAAAGAATGAATGGGGCCATATATCATGAGATTTTGAGTGCAAACCTCCTTCCATCAGCAAGGACATTGATGATGAAATGTGGATGGGTCTTTCAGCATTATAATGATCCCAAACACATAGCCAATGCAACAAAGGAGTGGCTTCGTAAGAAGCATATGAATGTCCTAGTGTGACCTAGCTAGTCTCCAGATCTCAACCCCATAGAAAACCTTTAAGGGGATATGAAAGTCCATGTTGCGTACCTACAGACCCAAAACATCACTGCTCTAGAGGAGATCTGCATGGAGGAATGGGCCAACATACCATCAACAGAGAGTGCCAAACTTGTGAATATGTACAGAAAACGTTTGACCTCTGTCATTGCCAACAAAGGATATATAACAAAATATTGAGATGAACTTTTGTTAATGACCAAATGCTTATTTTCCACCATAATTTGAAAAATAAATCTTGCGAAATCAGACAAGGTGATTTTCTGGATTTGTTTTCTCATTTTGACTCTCATAGTTGTGGTCTACCTAAAATGTCAAATACAGGCCTCTCCCATCTTTTTAAGTGGGAGAACTTGCACAATTGGTGACGGACTAAATACTATTTTCCCACTGTACATATTATATATTTCAGGTGACATCAAGCCCCAAGGTTAGTAATGGAGAGGCATCAATAAGACGTTAGTGATGAGCGAACGTGCTGCCACTACTCTTTACTTGCTCGAGTATCAGGGTACTCGGTGTACTCAGCGAGCACCGAGTATTTCCGGAATTGCTCAGCAAGAACTCGGGTCTCCACCCAGCTTTTTTGGTGGACTTCAGAGACCCAATCACGAAGCAGGTATTGTCTGCCAGGCAATGAAATGCCGCAGCCATCTTTATTCTGGTTGTGCAGAGATTGGCTGGCCACACAGCATCATCAGGGGTGTAAGAGACCAAACGCCGCCCTGCTCGGCGCATTCAGCTCTGGATTTAGATAGTGTAGGGAGAGATGCTGCCGAGATAGGGTCAGAATTGGGGATTTATTAGTCAATGTGGGGTCTACCATCGGAAACTACTCAAGACCAGATAAACCAACAGTCTATCTAAGGACTAATTCCGGAGTATATAGGTTCCAGTGTTAGGTAGACAGGGTAGTGTACGTCACTCTATACACATCAGTGCAAGGCCTGCAGGCACTGTATGTGTGTATATACATATCATTGTATACTTCAAGAGGGTCCATTCCCTTCCTGTGTTTTGGTGCTGCTGCTGCTGCTGCTACCTGTAGGATATATTGGCCATATATATCTAGCCCTTCATCTTCTTGGTGTGGATGTGAAACACAAAAAGAAAGCACAGAATGACAAACGTGCAAAAATACTCTGTAGTAGAAAATATAACAGTAGTCAGCCAGTGCTAGTAGAAAGATAACAAATACAGGGTATTTAGTCGATAAGTTTTTTGCAAAAAATGTATACCAAGCTACTCCACCTCGTCACGGTAACCCTTAACAGAGCAATCCCTATCTAATGTATTTAAAACCTGAACATGTGAACAGTACCTAAATGAGCAGGATTCAGACAGGCGCTTCCTGGTGTGGGCACGTGGTGTAAGATAGCTTTTTATGTGCATGCCACACAAGAGAGGGGTGGGGATCTCCCAAACCATGCATAAGCAAGGAAATAATGGATTAAAAACACATGTGACATGCACATATGTGAACAGGTCCGTCGGACAGTGTTCACACCACCCACTGACTGAAACACAAAAAGAAAGCATAGAATGACAAATGTGCAAAAATACACAGTAGTAAAAAATATAACAGTAGTCAGCCAGTGCTAGCAGAAAGATAATAATAAATACAGGGTATTTAGTCGATACTTTTTTTGCAAAAAATGTATTCCAAGCTACTCCACCTCGTCACGGTAACCCTTAATGGAGCAGTCCCTATCTAATGTATTTAAAACCTGAACATGTGAACAGTACCTAAATGAGCAGGTCACGCCTTGTAGTCAATGCATAAGAAAACAGAATGGGAGTACAAAATGAATAATGTGAAGTTGATTTTCCTGGGCCCATCCAGTACCTGGGTTCAAAGGCATATTGTTGTGCGTATGACTTGGTAGCTGGGCAGGCCTTGCAGTCAATGCATAATAAAAGGGTTTGGGATTACAAAATGAATAATGTGAAATGGATTTTCTGGTGGCCATCCAGTACGTGGCTTCAAAAGCTTATTGGGGTGCATTTAACTTTGGGGCAAGCCAGGCCTTGCATTCAATGTAACATTTTTTTCTGGAAGCCCTCCTGGACCTCTCATGAAAGGTGTATTGGGTGTGTCATAATTCTTGACAGCCCATCCACTCACTGCATAGGCAATAACAGTTTAGGAGACCCACTGTAAAATAATGACCCTTTAAGAAGATTAATTCCACCTGATGCCCCAGTAAAAATAGGCTCTGTGACTTTGAGAGTCCCTCCTTCATAAATGAAACAAGATGTGTCGGCTTATGTGTCACACACCACATGGCCAGCTAGGGTTGTTAAATGTTACAATGACATTTCCCAGTGAATGCATCTGTATTGGTGGAAAGCAATGTTAAAGTTGAAAAATGCTTCAAAAACACTGCTTCTGAACATAGACCAAGTGGTAGAGGAACATTATGATCTGGGGTTATTTATTTTGCCTTATATACAAGTCATTAACCTGGAAAGGATGTACCTTAACATATTTCCCAGCAAAATCAGTTTTGGTTTCATTTTGGTATGTTTTCTGGTTCACCGGTAAAAATGGCATGAAACTCTGACAATGTTGTGAACTATGAGTCATAAATGCTTCTAGGGGTGATCCCCATAATGTCCCCTGGTCATTTGAGCAGTGTTTCCATCATTTTCAGATGTTTTTAGACCTTTAAAGGACCCCCCCCCGGGGGAATCGCATTAAAAATGCTCGGGTCTCCCATAGCCTTACATTGGGCTCGTTGTTCTGTCCGAGTACCCGAGTATTCCAATTTGCTTGACCCGAGCAACAAGCACCCGAGCATTTTAGTGCTCGCTCATCACTATCAGATGCCCCTATTACTTACCCCATATAGTCAAATAGTAAAGAAAACACAGACACCTATTAAAAAATCCTTTATCTATTTTTATAATTGCCTAATAATGGTTTCATTTCCTGTTCTGTCCAGATGTCACCGTATCCCAGAATTCCAAACGGAGGAAGCTCACCGGCCACCATATTGGGACACCCAAGTGATGGGTGTCTCAATATGGAAATTGCTGCTGGTACCAACCTATTGTGTGATTCCACCAGCGGAGCACCGTTGCACCACACACACTCACACAAACTCACACACTCACACTCTCACAAACTCAAACACTCACGCAGCCTTTTGCGCGGTAACACCAGCGGAACACCATCGCAAAAGCGCTGCTGCCAGGATCAGCCGAATGATTCACTGAAAGCCTCCATTTTTGAACAGGAGGAGTGCATGCACAGTTTTAATGTGACCGCTGCTATCTGTCTGCACAAAGATGACGGTGGTCTGATTTACTGCACCTGCGCGAATTATGCGCAGGTGCAGTGAATCATTCGGCTGATCCTGACGGCAGATGCGTGACGTGTCTACAGGCAGAGGAAGCCGGTCACATTAAAGGGGTTTTCCCACGAACGAAAATTAATTTTAAAAATTGACTATGTCTGTCCGTGTACGGAGCCTACCACATTTCCTGGGCAAGTGAGGAAGCAAAAGACAATACTGACATTACAGCAGGGGATCACAGTGGATTCATTTTGTGAGGTAAAATATTTCACTGACTGTTTTTAAAAAATATTTTACCACACAAAATGTATCCTCTGCGATCTCCTGCTGAAATGTCAGTATTGTCTTTTGCTTCCTCCCCTGCCCAGGAGCTGTGGTATGTTCTGTACACGGTCAGACACAGACAATTTTTAAAATGAACTTTCATTCGTGGGGAAACCCCTTTAAAAAGCAAATATCAATGCCAACATCAAAAAAATACCAAGAATATACCATCAAAGAAAAGGATGGCTATCCAATTTACTGCAGAAACATGACAAGGGGGATAGCACATGGGGTAGAAAGGTCAAAGAAGAGAGCACAGATGGCAGAAGTCAGCACACGGGGAAAGAGAGAGTGGATATGTGGGTGAGTGTCTTATACAAGTTCAATAATGAAGCCTAGGTGCACTACTGATGAGGGTTGGTCTATTTATAAGCGGGTGCAATGCCAGTGGCAGGCAAAATGGACAACACAAGAAAAAGTACCACTGTAGGGAATGCACACCACAATACTAAGTAAAAAGGCAAAACTTTATTAACAATAACAGTTTAAAACATACTTAAAACCAAAGCAAAGTCGTCCCCCCCTGCGTGATATAATAATCACAGGCAATAAATGCAATGCAATAAACAGATGGCCCCTGGATTGTAACATGTAATTATCAAAAAATGGAGAAACAATAAATGCTGAGCATGAATAACAAGTTATGAAAGTGTACAATCACAATCTAATTGAAACTGTCTCCAAAAGTGCCCTGCAACCAAAATGCAAACACAATGAGGTCCAGGGCCGGACTGGGACTAAAATTCAGCCCTGGCATTTGAAGTTACACAGGCCCACTAGTCACATGGTGACTATATAATATCTTTGTACAGTTGTAGTTTACAAGAAGTGAGAGGAGATTAACACGACTATATAACATGTAGTCACAGCTGTGCCCAGTATTTCAGCTCAGTCCTATTTATTGCTTTTAGGTACAGTACTCCTCCCAAAGCGCTGTCCCCTTTTGTATGCATGATTACAGAATTCCTGGCAGAACTGCTCTCTATTGGGCAACCAGACCCCCTGGTCATAGCCGCCCCTATCATACCTCCCAACTTTTGAAGAAGGGAAAGACGGACAAAGACTGCGGCGTGGACCCATGTCCACACCTAATCGCACCCATTTGGCACTGCTGATCACACTGACTGGTACTGAGGGCACAGTGGCTGGCATTATGGGCACACTGACTGGCACTAAGGAAGAGAGAAAACAGAGAGAGAGAGACAAAAGAAAACAGAGAGAGCGAGAAAGAAAGGGGAAAGAAAGAAAGAACAGTGAGAGACAAAGAAAGAACAGTGAGAGACAGAGAAAGAACAGAGAGAGAAAGAAAGAGGGGAAAGAAAGAAAGAACAGAGAGAGACAGAGAAAGAACAGAGAGAGAAAGAAAGAAGTAAAGAAAAGAAAGAAAGAACAGAGAGAAAGAGAGGAAAGAAAAAGAAAGAAAGAGGGGAAGAAAGAACAGAGAGAGAAAAAAGAAAGATTAGAGAGAGAAAGAAAGAACAGAGAGAGAATGAAAGAACAGAGAAAGAAAGAAAAAGAGAGAAAGAAATAAAGAAAGATTCTACAAAGATACTATAGCAGCCCGGCTCCCATTGTAGTGCCCACCTGAGCCTCCCGATGCATGACCTATCATGATCCGCTCACACGGCCGACATCCCCGATTCCAAGGCGATCCTGCTGTCTGTGCTGTCGGAGGAGGACACGGTGATGGATCTGAAGCATTCCTGGTTTCGTCACAATTTCCTCAAGAAATTATCTCATTTCCGGTCAGATTCCAGCACATCACTTCAGGTGGAACGTCATGTGTGTGTTTTAAAATGCTCCTCGGGGCTCCGCCGTGTACTCCTGTGTCCGTGGGAAAAGCCCTCTTTGTATGCTTTGTACACACTTGGCTCCGCTCCGTACATCCCGTACACATATGGCTCCACTCCATACATACACGGTTCCACTCCGTCCACCTTGTACACGCGTGGCTCCTCTCCGTACACCTCGTACACGCGTGGCTCCTCTCCGTACACCTCGTACACGTGCGGCTCCTCTCCGTACACCTCGTACACGCGCGGCTCCTCTCCGTACACCTCGTACACGCGCGGCTCCTCTCCGTACACCTCGTACACACACGGCTCCTCTCCGTACACCTCCTACACACGCGGCTCCTCTCCGTACACCTCATACACACACGGCTCCACCTCGTACACACACGGCTCCGCTCCGTACACCTCGTACACGCGCGGCTCCTCTCCGTACACCTCGTACACGCGCGGCTCCTCTCCGTACACCTCGTACACGCGCGGCTCCTCTCCGTACACCTCGTACACGCGCGGCTCCTCTCCGTACACCTCGTACACGCGCGGCTCCTCTCCGTACACCTCGTACACGCGCGGCTCCTCTCCGTACACCTCGTACACGCGCGGCTCCTCTCCGTACACCTCGTACACGCGCGGCTCCGCTCCGTACACCTCGTACACACGGCTCCGCTCCGTACACCTCGTACACACGGCTCCGCTCCGTACACCTCGTACACACACGGCTCCGCTCCGTACACCTCGTACACACACGGCTCCGCTCCGTACACCTCGTACACACACGGCTCCGCTCTGTACACCTCGTACACACTGCTCCGCTCCGTACACCTCGTACACACACAGCTCTGCTACATCCACACTGTAAATCCTGACCCCACACATACTTACCTCAACCAGCACCATGACAACAGCAAAGCAGAGTCTTGCAGACGGTAGAGGCAAGGCTGAGCGCACAGGACCTGTGATGAGGTCACAGGAGGGGCAGAGTCAGGGGTGATATGATCGGGGGTCTGGACAAAGGCTCCTGATCATGTGACCCCTGACTCCTCCCCTCCTGTGATCTCATCACAGGTCCTGCGAACAGAGCGAGCAGGCAAGCGAGTGCGACGCTGTGAGTGGCTGCGGGGGGGAGGGGGTCTCATGCTACGGCGAGGATGGGGTGCGTGGGGGGCGTGGTGGCTTATCTCCCTGCAGTGCGGGAGGAACTTGAATCTATCACCGCTGTGCCCGCAGAGGGCCGGCGGCAGGAGCCACAGTGGCCGCAGCAGCTGGCAAGCGGCCAGTGGCCCAGCGGGAAAATGCCCGGTTGGTTATATTGCCAATCCGGGCCTGATGAGGTCCCTCCAAATATGAGTGCCACTTAAATAGCAGCTCCCATGGCTGAGCATGAATGAGTTAATGTTGAAGTTAAGCAGACAGTGCTGTCACTTGAGAAGAACCAGAATAACTCAATGGTAGAAAGAACAGGATCATACCTGGAGATTAAAACAGAACAGCCATAAAGCAATGCCAAAATGAGCGCTGCAATCTACCAAGCACCAAAAGAGCTGGAGATGTGGAGGAACAGCAGACAATAAAATCATCCTGGGCACATGAGTGCAACTGGACAGAGGATCAAGGCCCCACGTGTATCGATGTGAACAGCACGTCTTTGTCAGGGGAAGTGAAGTGAATTGTTAATGCAAGTCTTAAATACCTGATGAATTAGTGGTCCGCTACACCCTGGTTAGTGCAGATGTATTTAGGCCTGTCTGGTTTTATCTTGAATTTTTTTGGAGGATTTTTTACTCTTTCTGAGGTTTTCATGTTAGAGTAGGACTGGCAAGTGTAAGGAACTTTGACGCAGTTTGCCAGCTTCCGTATTATGGCCATAATATCAACCAATACCTTACATATATTGATATGTTTTTGTGCACTGTATTTTTTTTCAGGGTGCAGTTGGGCCCAAATGGTTCTGCTTACTGTGGCCTCTGTTCACACGGGATGCATTCTAGTTAGCACTGGGCAGCCCCCCTATATGGTGTTACTAAGAGGCTGTGAACCAGAAGCCCTGCATTCCCTGTGTGAACACTGCCACATGCGGATTATTTTTCTGCACTGGTGTACCACATGGCCAATACCTGATTGTAGGCTGGCTATTTCATTTGGTATTATTGCACCTGTGCAGTTGCCATTTTACTTGGGTCCGCTGCACCCTGGTGAGTGCAGATGTATTTAGGCCTGTCTGGTTTTATCCAGACCTGAATATGTAAGATAATTTGTTCTTTATTGATCACTAGATTAAGGCCCAATGCTATCGCATCGGGAGGATAGTGACACACCTCTTGCCATGTTAACCCTCAACACACACACCTCCTCAACACACACTCCTCTCACCTTTCACCATCTCCACTCACGTGCCCCCCCTCTTTCACTCCACATACGACCCTTTCTCTCACTCCGTCTCTCATACTCACGCCATCATCGCCGCTGCTCCACGATCCCCGACATCTTATGGTGTCGGCGAAATCTCGCGAGGACGATGTTGGGATCCAAAATGGCGTCGGCGAAATCTCGCGAGATTTCGCCGACTCTATTTTGGATCCCGACATCGTCCACGCCGGCGACATGTTATTGCGGCGACGCCATCTTGAGTATCGCGGGATTTCATGATACTCAAGATGGCGTCGCTGCAAGAACATGTTGCCGGCTTGGACAACGTCTGGATCCAGGATGGCGCCGGCAGAAGAAGTTGTCGGGGATCTTGGAGCAGCAGCGATGACGGCGTGAGTATGAGAGATGGAGTGAGAGAAAGGGTCGTATGTGGAGTGAAAGAGGGGGGGACGTGAGTGGAGATGGTGAAAGGTGAGAGGAGTGTGTGTTGAGGAGGTGTGTGTTGAGGAGGAGTGGTGTGTTGAGGGTTAACATGGCAAGAGGTGTGCGGTGACGTCACCAGTTACAACTGGACGGAAGTTGTTACAACTCGGAAGCTGCTTAGCGCATTTATTAGATGCCACCATGGAGACAGAATGACGGCTTGACAAGATTTCAGCATAATCACCTGTCTACCCCAATGCAAACTCTTCGAGTTTAAATAGCAGAAGATAAAGGCTTGTAAAGTACAGAGTTTGCAGAATAGCACATATGTTGGTCATATTGCTTGACCATGAACATTGCTTTTCTACATTACCAGAGAAGAAAGGGATAATAGCACCTTTATTTATACGTTAGATAAGGAATGCCAGGTAGCACTCAAAGATACACACATATCTAGTCTTCACAAAACTTTAGCTGAATATTATTCTAAGTATAGGAACTTAAATGTCATATATTCTCTCTCTCATAACAGGAAGCCAATAACTGACTGAAATCGTGATGCTATCATGTACAGAAAAAGACCACTGAAGCAAGTGATTGACTGTAGAGCGATGTAGATGTGCTTAAAGCTCGTCTCCAGAGGGGTTTTTTTTATTATTTTTGTTTAGTAGCACAACTCTAGTACTAAAATTAACTTCTCTGACCCTAACATTATTATATGCACTGGCCGTAGGCTTCAGCTCTTCCTTGCACCACTTGGATCCCACGCCGCCATCTTGTGGCTGCAACTTCTGACTGACTGGAAGTCAGAGGTAAATGGAAACACGCTCTCAATGTAAGTGTTAGGGGCTGGCGGAATGCACCCAATAATAAAGATGGTATTTAGGTGCGCTCGCAGCCCGGGGTCCACCGTGCAGAAATGTTAACTGCTGCTCGGTGATGGCAGTATAATAGAGGAACAGAGGGGGATAGCTTCACCCAGTGTGAACAGAGGCGGACTCTGTTACCATACAGAGACTCACAACCGCCAAATATAAATGCCGTAGCCTGTTTATGCTCACAGAGTTCGGCAAAGTAAGCGCTAGTGTATAGACAGAGGACTCTGCCCCTGAGACACTGGGTTAGAGTCCCTCTAGACACACTAGTGCTCTGCACTGCACCTGCGGTGCCAGGAAGAGACGAATAAATAGATAAAGCGCACTACGTGCGCACAGCACTGCTCTGGCGAATGACACTAACCACCCGAACTAGCGAGGAAAGCGCTAGACTTGCACACGGCGCCGCACTGGCAGATGCAGTTACTTAACTCAGTACAGAGCTGCCTTGAACAAAACGGCACTGTATGGTGCTACGTGAGGTGCTGTGACTAGGTAGCTTCAGTGGCGCAAGACCAAGCCACTAGTGGGCACTGACTCTAAACCCTATGATCAAGCACAACAAGAGGAAGAGAGTCATAATGAGTCAGTCACCAGTCTCAAACATCCATCATCACACATGCAAATAGAGTCTATACTAGTGCATGGCCGAGCGATCATGCAAACCTTTTATAGCAGCGTCCTTCGGGAACCTTCCTGATGGTCCAATCTGAGCTGCTTGAGGACCTGAGCATGTGAACTCCGACCTCCAATGAGAGGTCAACCCACGGGCATGCTCAGTAGGCTGCAAAAAGGATTTAGACTCTGGAGCTGCTCGCTGATGGCTAGTGAGGATTTGCTAAAGCTGAACCAGAGGTGGCAGCAGCAACCAACCTGACAGCACTTGCCTGAGCAAGATGCCAGGAATGACGCCTTGGCTGAGCAGCCTCCTCTGCAGCCAGAACAGAATGGGAGACCGCAGAAGGCAAGGCTCAGGCTTCCTCCCGTGCAGAGGCAGGAACCCGACACCTAACAGTAAGTCTTTGAGAACCTCGTTCTGGCCTCATTCTGCCTCTCAAAGATTAACATTGAGTTGTGACTTTCAGGCAGCTCCAGCAAATGCTGAATCAATCCAGTAGGTCATAATCTTCTGGTGATCGACTAGAGCAGTGCCGATAAAACATGAAGATAGTGGCTGGTGTGGAAAGTACTAGGGGCAGAGAACTTAGATTAATAGCACCATTCCAGCACTACATGAAAAAAACATCTGGAGTGGTCTTTTAACATCATCACTGTAGAGCAAATATTCAAGAACTAGAGGGGACCACTAGCACAACAGCAATAAGGAATTTATAAATACAGTCAAATATTTTGTTTTAATTGTATCACACATTTGTGACACAAACTAGAAATACAGAATAAGTAAGTTTAAATTCATAAAAGAATAATTCTGCATAGAAATGTAGGCAATTATTACTTATGAGCATATGGGATTTTATTCTAAATGCTGTTCTAACTCATAATATATATTAGCGTGATTTTCTATCCACTGCATATAAGCTAATGTAATCATATCCATGCATTATTTATTCATAATAAAATGTCAGCCTGCTTCATGTGTCACAATAAAATGTCAAACTCATGCATGCTGTCCAATAAAATGTCCATCTTACCTCCAGAGTCTGCTATGACCAGATTCATGATGAATGCCTAATCTCAGGAGGTAGAGTTGAATAATAAAGATTACTGGCGTCTAACATCAACTTTGAAGAATGATACATGTGTCCAATTGAATAATGTTCGTCATTTGTGACTGCATTGTCCATAGCATAATTATCATGATTAAATGATAGTTGTGCAAATGCAGCATGAAAAGATCAAAGATTAGGAATGTAATGGCCTAATACCCATCACACGACATTTAGAAGATTTTTATAATGTTGTATTAGGCTATGTGCACACTCTGCGGATTGGTCTGCGGATTTTTTATCTGCGGAACCGCAGGTAAAATGACCTGCGGATTGGCCTGCGGTTTATCACCTCTACAATGGAGGAGATGGTAAACCGCAGCAGAATCCGCAGAAAAGAATTGACATGTCATTTCTTTCTGCGGATTCAAAACCGCAGCTTTTCCGCAGTTAAAAATCCGCAGCATGTGCACAGATATTGTAAATCCCATAGGATAACATGCTACGGTACACTGTCTGCAGAACTGCTGCAGTTCTGCTGCGGCCAAAACCGCAGCGGAACCGCAGCAAAAAACGCAGCGTGTGCACATAGCCTAAGAGATCTGCACTTTGGATACTAGCTTTTATCAGTTTTCATAATTTTGGTTGTCATCCAACAATTATGAAAGTTGTAGGTAAATATTACATTTTGGACTTCCTTGCTTTTTCGAATGACAGATCTTCTTGGAATGCAAAGGTAATTTAGCAGTAGCGATTCAAAACAAACAAAGAGGTCACATGAATGAGAAAAAAGTTATAATGGAAGCTGGGAAAGTGTTAGGGCTGACGGAATGCACCAAATATTAAAAGATGGTAATAAGGTGCGTTCAGTCCACCGTGCCGGGGTGGTAAACTGCTGCTCAGTAATGGCAGATGCTATATGGCGGTATAATAGAAAAACACACATGGGTTAGTGTCACCGGGTGTGTACTGGGGCGGACTCTGTTGCTTCACAGAGCCACACTACCGCAGAACATAAATGCTGGAGCCTGTTTAAAGCTCACAGAGCTCAGCAAGGTAGCTCACAGAATGCGGTCACAGAACTCTGCCCCAAGGAAACAGGGTCAGAGTCCCTCTAGACCTTCTAGGCGCGTGGCGTCGCACCTGCGGATGCCACTATAGACGCTGATGGGTCGCCCTCCCAGGGCTGTGGGGTACTCGGTACCGGGCCGGTATCAGTGGGATGTGTCACAGCGGCGGTGACCCGGACCGTGGCCCTGGGCGCCCAAGTAATAGGAAGATGTTGTGAATGGTGGAATGTAGTTAGATGAATAGTTTGTGACGCCACCTGTGGTGTTCAGCAAGGGAGGTGTTAAGCCGACGCTGCAGACAGATCCTCCGGGACAGATGGTGTGGTGCAGCAATGATGTTATAGGCCTCCACAGGCAGGGCTGTTGTCCCAGGGCAGTGTAGATGTGGGGACACTTAGATGGTGTCGTGTCCGGCGCAGGGGATTTAGCAGTGCCAGGCGGATGGACGCAGGAAGGAATGGAGGACACCAGGGCATGTTGTTCCAAAGCTTTACTCACAGTCTGTAGTGCCCGCTTCTGTGCCGTGTCCTCCGGGTCAGGGACTCAGTCAACCTCCAGGCAAGATGGAATGCTCCCTTCCACACTCCACCAACTTATGTGCCTTTTCTGAACGTCTCCTCTAGTGTGAAGATCTCCTAGTACTGTGTTACACTGGAGTTCCTCCTGACAGATGTTCCCAAGAACTCTACTTGCACGGCAGACAGCTGTAGCCTGCTTTGGGGACTCTCTACTCCTAGTCCCGGTTCTCTATCCGTGTTGCTGTTGTGCCCTCAAGTCTTAGATGGGAGTAGTGCATTTATAGCCCACTACTCCACCGGTGTCTGCTGCAGAACCATTAGTGTCCATACAACCTCGTGGACCGGGCCCCGGCCTTGCGCTTAGAACTTCTAGGCAGGGTTCTTCCTCTAACCCACGTCCTCTGTGTTCCCTTTTACTCCTACGTTCTGTACTTGTCTTTCTCCTTCTATGTAAGGTCAGGCTTCAGTTCAATGTCCTTCTCCTTCTTTCCTTTCCCGTGCCAGCTGGCTCAGGTCACTGAGGCAGCTGCAGCACTCCTTCCTCCATCCCTCTTCCAGGAATCCCCACTCCTCCCGAGTGGCTTCCTCTCTCCGACTCACTCACTGACTGACTGACTGTCTTGTAATCATAAACCATCTCGCTCATATATATATTCTGAACTCCACCCACCTCCCGGCATGTCTAGTGTTCCAAGCAGGGAACCACCAAAGGTGCTCTGCTTCTCTCTAAGCAAGGAGCCACAATGTGGTTTTGCTGAACTACTCTATTGTGTGGGGTGTGAGTTTTGGAGCGTGGTCAGGAGCCTCCAACTTACCTGGATGGTGGTGCACCACACCTTAGGAGAAGGTGCAGTACAGCTGTGGCGACTGAGCCTCTGGGGTGTGGCACTGACTATGGTGGAGTGTTGAGCACGTGCACTGTGGCGTGCAGAGCCAGCGATGGACACTGATGCCAGGCTCAGACTCTGCCTCTACCTACACCTAAGCTTGGGCAGGCTAGGCTGCACAACACATGCGTACCAAGGGTAGGGGTTTCTTAATGAGTCATTCTCCAGAGACATTCATACATGCATACAACACTCACTCTTCATAGTCTGTTAATGCAGTCTATACTAGCGCATGGCCGAGCGGCCATGCAAACCTTTTATAGCAGCGTCCTTTCAGAACCTTCCTGACCTTTCTGATGGTCCAATATGAGCTGGAGAAGGACCTGTGAGATCGTCCCACGGGCATGCTCAGTGGACCGAAATGAGGACTTAGTCACTGCAGTAGCTTGCTGCTGACCAGCATGCATTGCTATAGCTGGACCAGAGGTGACAGCAGCAACCAAACCTACAGAGCTGGTCGGAGCAGAGCACCTGGATTGATGATTCTGCTGAGCATCCTCCTCTGTGGCTGGAGAGGAATGGGAGACTGCTGAATGCAAGGCTTGAGGTTCCTGCTGTGCAGTGACAGGATCCTGATGCCTCACAGAAAGCTAGCTATAAAAGACATCTCCCAGAGTTAATACAAATCAAGAACCTTATTTTAATTATTTCCTAAAATAGACACTTTGTAAACTTGTACACACGAATGGGAACTAGGCAGCAAAACAAATAATCGTGTCCATCTAAAGTTTCTATTCCTTTATCCATCCTTTAACCCGTTCACAAAGCAGCCAATTTCCTTTTTGCGTTTTCAATTTTTCCTCCTTTTCTTTTCTGTACACATAGACATATGAGGGCTTGTTTTTTGCCGAACAAGTCGTACTTTTGAAAGACACCATTCATTTTACTGTATAGTGTACTAGAAAACAGAGAAAAATTCCAAGTGGTAAGAAATTGTGACAAAAATGCAATAGTGACATTGTATTTTGAGAATTATTTTTATGTTGAGCATTTTTTGATAAAAATGACTTTGAAATATGATTCTGCTCATCAATTACGACGATACCAAATATGGTGAAAAAAAAGATCAGAACATTGCAGAAAAATATTGGAGGGCTTTTGTTGACATTTTCTGAGGCACTTAAAGTGTTCATTTTTTTGTCGCTGTAGCTGTGTGATGGCTTATTTTTTGCAGGGTGAGACTACATTTCTATTGATACCATTTAGGATAGACATGATGTTTTGATCGCATTTTTGCCGGTATTGCAGCGACAAAATTAAAACGTAATTTCGATGTTCTTGAATTTTTTTCGGTAACGGTGTTTACAGATCACGTTATTTTTATATTTAGATACATCAGAGCTTTCTGAACGCACTGATAACACATTTACTTTTTATTATTTTTGTTTTTAATGGGGCAAAAGGGGTGGTTTGAACCTATATATTTTTGGTTTTATATTTGTAAAAACTTTTTTTCCCACTTTTCACTGTTCTTAAAAATCTCCTTATGGCACTACAGGCCACCTGCTGTCACAGCAACCCATTGGTGACTCCACGCAATGTGTTAAATGCCATGGTCAGAGTTTGACAATGGCATTTAACTGGTCAACAATCATGGGCAGAGCCATCACCTGCTAAGTATGGGGTATTCTCACTCAGTGAGCTCAGTCCATACACCCAATTCCGACTTGTGCCGTACATGTATGGCACATGTCAGGAAGGGGTTAAGGAAAATATTAAATGTTCACTTACACTGACATTATTGTAATTTGGTTGTATTTTGAAACTGAGAATAAAAGATAAGTATAATGGATAAAGGTAACCTGTTACATGGAAAATGGTATCTGCAGACAGGTTGTTATAGAGTAGGAGGAACAGAAGACGTTGATATACATTTTTATTGGAAAAGCTTCAGTAAATCATGTATTTTATTAAATGAAATCTCTAATATATTTGAGTCTAGTGGATGGTTCTATTTAGTAATTGACAGTCTTTCCTGTATGATGGTGCATGCAGAGATACCTGTCAATCACTGAGTAGTACCGCCCACTGGACTCATATGCATACAAATGTGGCGCCCCCAGCAGTACGGTCACCACAGTGGCTTTGCCTTCCTCCAGGGGAGGGTAATGCCAGGCTTGGAGGCAATGATGGGTCTCGCTCATAGTCAATCCATGCATGCAGCACAGTTCCACTCCAGGCCAGCAGGGGGAACTCTGAACCGAGATTAAGGGGAGGAGTGCTCTCTGAGGGCCAAGAGGAAGGAGTGGTTAGCTAGTCTGCAGAGGGTGAAGTGTACAGACGTGTAGAGAGAAGCTGGAGGTGGAGCTGGGAATGGAGAGCTCCCTCACAGTGAGCGCAATAACTGGAGCCTGGTCTCCACGGTTGTACGGATACTAATGGTCCTACAACAGATACCAGAGGAGTAGGAGTCTGTAAATGCCCTACTCCCATCTAAGACTTGAGAGCACAACAACAGCTTGGATAGAGAGCCGGGACTCAGGAGAAAGTAGCCCCCGAGATAGGCTACAGCTGTCTGCCGTGCAAATGAGGTTCTTGAGAACATCTGACAGGAGGAACTTCAGTGTAATTCAGTACTAGGAGTACTTCATTCAACCAAGCACTAGGAAGGAGACTGCACAGCCCATCTGCTGAGAGAGAATCCCTGAATTGCTTCCTGGCTAGCCTGCTCCAATACCATCTGTAATCAGGACCCTGGACTGCAGTTACTAAGTAAATGTACAGAAATTGTACCCTGTTATGTCTTGTCTGCTTCCTACCTTTCCGGCACCGCTACATCCCCATGCTGACCACATCTACACTGCCCTGGGACTATAGCTTCACCTGTGGGGAGCTTTTACATCTTTGCTGCACCATACCATCAGTCCCAGCGGATCTGCATGCAGACACATCCCACTGATACCGGCCCGGTACCGAGTTCCCCACAGCCCTGGGGGGGGCGATCCAACTTGGCGTCACAAACAGGATTACGGAGTCCGGTACCCCCCTGGTCCTGTGTGCCATAGACTGTGTAAAAGACGGTGTGTGAAATTGGCACCAATTGCCGCCATTGCCGCGCTGCTTGGCGCGCGCGGGAAATAAAAGGGACAAGCCTTCGTGGGCGGAGCCTGCCACAGAGCGCGAAGAAGTGAAGTGCCGGGCGGGAAGAGAGGACAGTGCGCGAGAGAAGGAGGAGCTGAGGCCTACAGCCCGGAGCGTCAGGCCTGTGAAGCGGCCACTGGTGAGCTCACATAACCCCCGGCCCTGGCTAACGTTAACTAGGGGGGAGAGGATGTCCACGCCAGACGGCAATGCAGCGGCAGGTGCCGTTGCCAACCCTGCAGCACCGCAAGGAGGAGCGATCGCCGCAGCAGTCTCCATAATGCCACTGTCCATGCCCTACGTACCGGGAGTGGCCTGGCTACCAACTTGGGTGAGTTGCATACCCTTAGTGAATTTAAAGAGAGACTGTTCAGTTTGTTTAAAGTATACCCTCTGTCTGAAAGCCAGAAACTGAATATCCTGATTGGACAGCTAACGGGTGCAGCGCAGAGAGAAGTGAAGGCCTGGCAGGATACTGATAAAGAGACTGTTGCAAAGATTCTGGCCAAGTTGAGAAGCACCTTTGACACCCGCACTGCAGCTGAAATCAAGATGAGGTTCTTTGGCTGTAAACAGAAGGCGCAGGACAGTATCAGGGACTATGCTCTCAACCTGCAGGAGGTGCTTCGAGCAGTTAAGCAAGTTGATCCTGACATTGTGAAGGAGGAAGATAAACTGTTAAAGGAGCAGTTCATTGAAGGACTCCTATCCAGTACCCACAGAGGACAGTTGCGTATCATAACCCTGCAAAACCCTCATCTGGACTTTGCTGATTTTAAGGACAGGGCTATTCTGGTACTGCAGGAATCCACTGACAGCCGTCCAGCGTCCCCTAGGCACCCAGTGATCACCTACCATCAGGAAGCCACATCTTTTCCTTCCATCCTTGTGGAGGCTGATGCACAGACTCTGGATAAAGATCCAACTGAGGAGCTGCGTCTTCAGGTCCAGGAGTTGACCAAAGGGATGGCTGCACTTACGAAAACCGTGCAGTCCCTGCAAGTGTCCTCCAAAGAAAAGATCCAGCTTGCTTCTAGTCCAGAGGATGTCCCGTGGCTCCGGAGGAGGAGAACCCGGCCACTTTGAGGAAGGAACAGCGATCGCTATGACCAGGACGGACGTCCCATCTGTCATCGCTGCTACAAGGCAGGTCTTCTTGCAAGATTTTGTCCTTTAAACGAGCAACCCATGGGGCAGAGGGCCAACCCCCAGGAGTTGGATCCCCAGGCCCAAGGAACTGGAGAGCCAAGTATGTGGGAGGGAGACCAATCCTTCCTGTGGTGATTGACGGCATCCCCATGAACGCTTTGCTGGACACTGGCTCCCAGGTGACCACTATGCCGTACATTCTTTACAAGAGGTATTGGGCTGATTCAGAATTTACCCGTGGCCCAACTGATGAACTGACAGTAGTTGCCAGTAATGGTCAGTCTTTGCCGCAGATAGGATGTAAAGAAATTACTGTTAAAGTGGGTCGGGTAGAGCTAAAGTCTCAAGGTCTGATAGTTGTTGATATTGACCGACGTGAATGTAATCCCATGATGACTCTGGGTACAAATGTAATTGAAAACTGTCTGTCCGAGGTTATTGTCTTGTTGCAACAGGTGGCGGACACTGCTGGTTCCAGTGAACAACGAGTCCCGCAGAAGGAGATCAGAGCCCTGATGCAAAGACAACAGGTAGAACTCTCTGGTGGAGAAATTGGCAGCGTCAGAGTGAGTGATCTCTTCCCCATTGCAATACCCCCCAGATGTGAAATGTTGGTTTGGTGTCGGGCAGTTATAGGTCTTAGAGGGAGAGATTACCAGGCATTGGTAGAACCAGTATACTCCGAGAGCAGGCCCACTGTCCTGACAGCCAGAGGGGTGGTTGATGTACGAAAAGGGAGAGTACCTGTATGTTTTTTGAATTGTGGGGAAGAGGAGGCCACTATACCTAGGTACGCCACAGTTGCCAAGCTGCTCACTGTCAATAACAACTCTTTGCAGGCAGCAGAACCCTTGGTCTCATCCCATCAGGTGGAGGACAATTGCTCTGTGAAGCCGCCGTAGGAGTGGTGCCAGCAACTGCAGGTGGGAACTGACTCTACAACTTCATACCAGAAAAATGGGGTTTACAGAGTGACACAAGAGTATGAGCTGGTATTCAGCAAACACCCACTAGATTTTGGGCAGACAAAAGGGATTCAAAATCATATCTCCACTGGAGACCATCCACCCATAAAGGAGAGGTACAGACCTATACCCCCAACACAATATCAATGTGCTAAGAGTATGTTGAGAGAGATGAAGGAAGCTGAGGTTATCAGAGACAGTTGTAGCCCATGGGCAGCTCCAATAGTTTTTGTAAAGAAAAAGGATGGTACCATGAGAATGTGTGTTGATTACAGGAAAATTAACAGCATTACACATAAAGATGCATACCCATTACCCAGAATTGAGGAATCATTAGCTGCACTTAAAACTGCTAACTACTTTTCCACCTTGGATCTCACTAGTGGGTATTGGCAGGTTCCCGTGGCAGAGGCAGACAAGGAGAAAACAGAATTTACCACTCCAATGGGTCTCTGTGAGTTCAATTATATGCCATTTGGGCTCTGCACAGCCCCAGGAACATTTCAACGGCTGATGGAGTGCTGCCTGGGACACATGAACTTTGAGACAGTCCTGTTGTATCTGGATGATGTCATTGTTTTCTCCAAAACCTATGAAGATCATCTGGGACACCTGGCTGAAGTGTTTGAAGCTTTGTCCAATTTTGGCCTGAAGGTGATACCCTCCAACTGCCACCTCCTGAAGCCTAAGGTGCAGTACCTCGGTCATGTGGTCAGTGCAGAAGGTTTGGCACCAGATCCTGATAAGGTCACAGTCATCCGGGACTGGCCGAAACCCAGCAACCTTCATGAAGTACGCCAATTCCTTGGACTAGTAGGCTACTACCGAAGATTCATCAAAGGCTTTACTGAAATAGCCACCCCTATGAAAAATCATCTGGTGGGGCAGTCCAAGAAGACCAAACAGAAAAATTCCACCTTTGAATGGACTGAAGAGTTGGAAAGGTCCTTTACCAGAATCAGATCACCCTGAATCCATTGCCCCAGCATGATTGGGCAGAAACACAAGATAGTGACCCTGCAGTCCGCCTGATGAAGGAGCTGCTGACCCGAGCTGACTCACGTCCAGAGTCGGATGGTCCTGAAGAAACTCAGCAGTTGTGGAAGGAGAGAGGCCGGCTGTTCATTTATGAAGGGAAGCTGTGTCAGAGGAGCATCAATGCCCGCGCTCATGAGCTGGTTTGGCAGGTGATAGTCCCAAAGAGAGAGGCATCAATGGTCCTGGAAGCATACCACAATGGAGCTGGACACTTCGGATGGAAGAAGTTGGAAGCATTGCTCCGAGAGAGGTTCTACTGGGCTGGTATGAGGAAAGCCATTGAGAGGTGGTGCCGGGAGGGTGGACAATGTAACCTGAGCAGAAAGGATCAAGACAGCCAGAGAGCTCCTCTACAGCCAATCATCACCAAACAGCCCCTTGAGTTGGTAGCCCTGGACCATGTGAAGCTGGTTCCAAGCCGGTCAGGCTACATCTATGCTCTTACCATTGTGGACCACTACTCTTGATTCCTGGTAGTTGTACCTGTCAAAAATCAGACAGCCAGGACAGCAGCAAAAGCATTCCAACAGCATTTGTGTAGACCACATGGGTATCCTGAATGAGTGCTTACAGATCAAGGTCCAGCTTTCGAGGCAGAAGTGTTCCAAGAATTCTGTAACCTGTATGGTTGTAAGAAGATCAGGATAACACAGTACCACCCACAGACCAATGGCATGTGCGAGAAGATGAACCAGGTAGTGATTGACCTCCTGAAGACTTTGCCCTTGGAGGAGAGGAGTCTGTGGCCAGAGAAGTTGCCTGATCTTGTAGACCTCTACAACCATATTCCAGTGAACTCTACCAACTGTACCCCAGCCTATTTAATGATAGCAAGACCTGGTAAGCTGCCTATTGACTTAGACATGGGAGTCCTGACACCTGAAGTAGCATCACCAGATGCTGATTGGGACACGGAGAGGCAGCAACAGTACAGGAGAGTTCAAGAATGCGTGGAAAGGAGTTTGGCTCAGGCAAGACAAAAGCAGGAGAAGCTTTACAATCAAAATGCACCTGTCGTTCCTTTGTCGCCGGGAGAGCAAGTCTTGAAAAAGAAGAGAAGATTGCACAAATTGGATGATCAATGGGAAGCTGAACCTTATACCATTCTGCCCTAGAACTTTGATAATACTAACGAATGCCTTGTTAGTAAAGATGGAAGAGAGACCTCAGCAGCGGTATCGAGAGATCATTTGAAGTTATGCCCTGAACAGGAAAAAAGAAAGAAAATCAGAACCAGATATCATCCAACCAATAGTGGAAGAAGAGAAGGTCAGCACAGTGCTTGAAGAATTCCCTGCGAATTGGACTAAAGTGAATGATGCTATAGTGGTGCCAGTGTTGACATTTCCCCAACTGGTAGTACAGGGAGAAGTGACTCAAGAGAATCAGGAAAATCGAGTAGCAGATGCCACACCAGCAGTGGAGCCAGAGAACCCTCGCCCTGCCAGTGGTGAATCTGTTGTGCCCCTGGTGAGTCTAAGAGTTCACAGACAATCTAGGATCCCTGTGCCATGCAGAACCCCAGTAGTGTATCCAATACATTAACCACTATACCAGCCTTACGCAGGTCTACCCGCATTATACAAGGGATACCCCCATTAGATATCGTATATAGATAAATGTAAATGTTGAGATTGTAAGTGTATATATGTAACTGTTTTTCAAGTTTTGTGCCTACAGGTAACCTGTAAGAGCTTCCTTTGCATTTGCCAGTTTTATTTTATGGACATTGTACCACAGGACTTGTGTGGTCAAAAACTTTCCTTGTAAATATTTCACCATTTGCCCAGGAATGGACCATGGACATTGATGCTTGGACTTATCATCATAGGACCATTTTTGAAGCTCTTGGTTTTTGTAACTTTTTCATTTTTTAACTCTTGTACAATTGTAATTGTCTAACTGTTTACATGTTTCATGTTTTTGTTCAGCCCAGGAGTGCTGACTTGCACTAGAGGGGAATGTGGCGCCCCCAGGAGTATGGTCACCACAGTGGCTTTGCCTTCCTCCAGGGGAGGGTAATGCCAGGCTTGGAGGCAATGATGGGTCTCTCTCTCTCAGTCAATCCATGCATGCAACACAGTTCCTCTCCAGGCCAGCAGGGGGAACTCTGAACTGGGATTAAGGGGAGGAGTGATCTCTGAGGGCCAAAAGGAAGGAGTGGTTAGTTAGTCTGTGGAGGGTGAAGTGTGCAGAAGTGTAGAGAGAAGCTGGAGGTTGAGCTGGGAAAGGAGAGCTCCCTCACAGTGAGCGCATGAACTGGAGCCTGGTCTCCACGGTTGTACGGATACTAACGGTCCTACAACAGATACCAGAGGAGTAGGAGGCTGTAAATGCCCTACTCCCATATAAGACTTGAGGGCACAACAGCAGCTTGGATAGAGAGCCGGGACTCAGGAGAAAGGAGCCCCTGAGTTAGGCTACAACTGTCTGTCGTGCAAGTGAGGTTCTTAAGAACATCTGACAGGAGGAACTTCAGTGTAATTCAGTACTAGGAGTACTTCATTCAACCAAGCGCTAGGAAGGAGACTGCACAGCCCATCTGCTGAGAGAGAATCCCTGAATTGCTTCCTGGCTAGCCTGCTCCAATACCATCTGTAATCAGGACCCTGGACTGCAGTTGCCAAGTAAAGGTACAGAAATTGCACCCCGCTGTGTCTTGTCTGCTTCCTACCTTTCCGGCACCGCTACATCCCAATGCCGACCACATCTACACTGCCCTGGGACTATTGCTTCACCTGTGGGGAGCTTTTACATCTTTGCTGCACCATACCATCAGTCCCAGCGGATCTGCATGCAGCGTCGTCTTAACACCTCCCTTGCTGAGGTGGCGTCACGAACTATTCATCTAACTACATTCCACCACTCACATCTTCCTATTACTTGGGCGCCCAGGGCCACGGTCCGGGTCACCGCTGCTGTGACACAGCCCACTGATACCGGCCCGGTACCGAGTTCCCCACAGCCCTGGGAGGGCGATCCACAAACACCAGGGATTTCGATGAATAAAATACAGATAATTCTGAATCTTTTACCACAAACCCATAAACAGTTCTGCTGAGTTTCTACTTCTGTATACCATGTAGTCTACAGATCAGACTGCACGTACAACACGACATGTTCCTTTTAATGATAAAACTGTTGTTTCTCATCAATCTTATTCCTTAAAAAATATTTGTGCTATTTTCTCACAGCACTGTTGATACCTACCAAGTATTGTACTGATGAAGATTTAACTCAAGACCACACTGAAGAGTAAGCCAGCAATGTCCTAGTCCTGGAAACCCCCTGATAAAATCTTTCCACCTGTAATCACTTATAGAAAAAAAACTAAAGTCATACTGCTCCTTTTAAACTCAGTATTCAATTATTAAAGCTTCTCCCATATAAGTGGCTTGAGGAAGCCAGGACTTTTTTTAGAATTGCTAAGAGAAATTAAAATGAAAATGATAAGCTCTATAACTGAAGTTCTATAATGATACATTGGCCCCTATTCATCTAAGCAATTCTTCAAAATTCTGGTACAACTTGCTTTTAAAAAAAAGTTTGCTATAATTCCTAGTTGTCCCCAAAAATTGTGACTTTACTCATTTTCACTCCAGTTTCTCCCAATTCCACCAACTGGGAGAAACTGGAGTGAAAATGATGAACTGTGGCTTTGACTACACCAGAAATCTTAATACAGTAAGAAGGCTCATGCCATTAGTCACACATTTCAGATTCATGGAGAAGTTTGCATCTCTTCAAGAATCGGGAACGTCTGACTCCACCACGCAACCTCACCTAGACCAGGGAGAAAAGCAGCAGTGTTGATGAATCTGTAACACTGATTTTTTTTTAAACTTTATAATATAATTGTGTTTAAGTTGTTTCTAATCCTGCTAATTAGATTGATAAAGAAACCATAAGAATAAAAAGTCAGCTGTGCCAAATGTACTTACTGGTTGCTGTAGGAAAACTGTATGTGAGGATTGTTGCATGAAATAAATACAGATGTAGCAAATAGAGATGAGCGACTTGGCCTTTTTTAAGGGTCGAGTCGGGTTTCATCAAACTCGACTTTCTCAAAAGTCAAGTCAAATGAAATCGGCCGACTATCGGGAAAAGTCGAAGGTCCGACTGAAACATGAAACCCAATGCAAGTCAATGGGGAAGCAAAGTCGGCAGGGAGTGGAGGACAGTAAACACACCTACATGCCGGACCGCTTTTTTTTAAAGTGTGCGAAATCTCTCTCTCCCCGGATGCTGCACATGTCATCTCACTGCCCACAGTGTACGTCCTTGCTCAGTGGCTGAAAAAAGTCACGTGCAAGCATTCTGGGAAATCCGACTTTGGTGCTCGTTTTGCCGACCGCATGGCCGACTTCACGCTGTGGTCGGGTTTCAGTCGGCGAAACCCGACTTTGCCATAAGTCGGCAACTTATGAATCTGGCCAACCTGTTTCGCTCAACTCTAGTAGCAAAGGTTGTCATACCTCACATTACCCCATCTTGATAACGTGTTATCTCATTTAAAGAGAATCACAGTCTTCACAATTATGGATGGTAAAGTAAAGGTATGGCCATAATAGTGCCGTTATACAGATTTAACCCCTTAATGATATCACACAGTATAGTATGTCCGATGTCAGTATCCCCCGTTTTGATGTGGGCTCCGGCGGCGAACCCGTATCAAAGCTGGGACATGTCAGCTGTTCTAAACAGCTGACATGTGCCTGCAATAGGTGCGGGTGGAATCTGCGATGCACCTGCCAACTAGTTAAATGCCGCTGTCAAACTCTGACAGCGGCATTTAAATCATGCTTCCAGCTATCAGGCCAGAATTACGCGCACCGCTGACCCCCGTCACGTGATAAGGGGTCATCGGTTCATTGGCATGACAACCAGAGGTCTCCTGGAGCAGGTCTGTAATTTTACTACATAGAGGCAATCTGAGCATCGCCTCTATTTAGCAGAGCCGATTGAGCTATGGCAGCTTCTAGCCTCCCATGGAGGCTATTGAAGCATGCCAAAAGTTAAAGAATAATGTTTTTAAAAAAGTAAAAAATATATAAAAGTTAAAATCACACCCCTTTTGCCCCATTCAAAATAAAACAATAAAAAAAAATCAAACATACACATTTGGTATTGCAGCATTCAGAATCGCCCGATCAATAAAAAAAAATTAACCTGATCACTATACGGCGTAGCGTGAAAAAATTGAAACGCCAGAATTACAATTTTTTTGGTCGCCGCCACATTGCATTAAAATGCAATAATGGGCAATCAAAAAAAATGTATCTGCAAACTAATTGGTACAATTAAAAACATCAGCTCGGCGTGCAAAAACTAAGCCCTCACCCAACCTGAGATCATGAAAAATGGAGACGCTACGGTCTCGGGAAAATTGCACAATTTTTTTTTTTTAGCAAACTTTGGAATTTTTTTCACCACTTAGATAAAAAAGAACCTAGACATGCTTGGTGTTTATGAACTCGTAATGACCTGTAGAATCATAGTGGTAGGTCAGTTTTAACATTTAATGAACCTAGCATAAAAGCCAAACAAAAAACAAGTGTGGGATTGCACTTTTTTTTGCAATTTCACCGCACTTGGAATTTTTTTCCCATTTTCGAGTACATGACATGCTAAAACCAATGGTGTTTTTCAAAAGTGCAATTTGTCCCACAAAAAATAAGCCCTCAGATTGCCATAAAAATAAAAAAGTTATGGCTCTGGAAAGAAGGGGAGCGAAAAATGAAAACGCAAAACCGAAATAAGCTCCGGTCATGAAGAGGTTAAAATATACTGTAAAATGGCTGCTGATCAGGTCTTCAAGGAGAGATATTTATCATCAAGGTTGGTAGCCTTGGTCATGTAAACCCAGAAAAGCAGTCAGAAGCATTTTTAGTGCTGAGAGGGTTAAAAGGACGCATCAGGGACGGGATTTACGAGCAGTCAGAGAGATGGAAAGAACTGGTTGTTCACATATCCCCACCCCATTATGGCAGATAAAAAGGAGACCAGTTGTCTCATTCAGTGTCTGTGATTGTAGGTATATAAACCTTCAGTGTTAAAGACTAAAGAGCTGGACATTAACCCGAGCGGGCGAACCCACACTACTGTATGGACTATTGACTTTATGTATTTGCTTTGTGCCAGAAAAGGCCATTTTCCAGGACGTCCCTCTTGACAGCATCACCAGGAGGTTGTCCTTCTTATCCTTGATAGGGACAGAAACACAGAAGGGGTTAAATAGCCCCTCCCCACCAACACCCTTCAGTGTTTTTCCTGTCCCTTTCAGGGACAGACGCAGAGGAGCGCTGCGGTGCGTGTACTTGTGAAGCATGAGACGTCGGGTACTGGTGGCAGGAGCTGATCAGAGCGGTGCCCTCTCAAAGGGTTTCCGGCGGCGATCCACTCCGCAGCAGCGCTGAGACCGCAGGAGGTCCCTCAGCACTCAGGTCGAGCTGGCTGCTCCCCGTCAGCGCGCATCCCCTCGGAGGGCTTGGCGCCACAGCAGCTGCTGTTCCTGGCTGCAGGACGCCGGCGCCTCGGGTCCTGGATTTCCGGGGTGCCGCATCATCGGGGGCGTGCCGGTGATGACTTCCGTGAGTGGGGCCAGAAAACATGGCGGCTCCCAGCGCAATGCAGTCCGGGCTGACAAGGTACCCCACAGGGCCGGCGTCGCATGGATTCTGGCGCCCTGTACATGGAGGGGTGTCAGCAAAGGGTGGAGAACAGACCCGCACAGATCCGTGCACCGAAGGTTGCGCAGCAGGCAGCTGCATCATCAACAGCAGCTGGGCTCGGAAGGAGGATGAATCAGATGTCTTGAAGCCGGATAAGGCGACTACTTAAGACACACTGACGGACAGCACACTGACTCAGTAGAGATGGAAGTTGGTAGTCGTCCAGACGTCCAGTCCATAGAGCCAGATCCGGAACATGTGAGTAAAGGGGTAGTAGGGTCCCTTACAGTCTCCATACACAGACACACAGGACCGTCTTTCCTATATATTTTGCAGGCCAAAGAGGCACCTAAGTAATCCACCTCAACCACAAGGAAAAAACCTAGCAATGCCCCCTATGCTCGACCAAGCTCCCGTCAGGACATACAAAAAAATTATGTGAGGACTGTATATCAGGACTCCTAAGACAAGAACAGTCCTCTCTCCTGGACAATATGAGATCTGTAATACGAGAGGAGGTGCAGTCCACAGTCGCAGCACTGGTACCGGTACAATCCCCGCACCCTAAGAGGCCCAGATGGGAGCTGGAACAAAGTTCAGAGGAAGGAGAGGTGTCAGACTACTCTGATCCTGACTCCGGCGAAGGTTGCTCGGCAGCTCGTCCGGAAGAAAGGAAGAGATACCTCTTTTCTGTGGAAGATACAGACATACTCCTACAGGCAGTCCGAGATACAATGAAGGTAGAAGATTCTACAGAACCATGAACAACCCAAGATGAGATGTTCGGAGGGCTGAGAGCCCGTCGAAATACAGTATTCCCTGTTAATAAACATACTGTATAACAGCGATGATATTGGAAGAATGGGAAGAATCAGGGAAGAAACTGATAGTCCCAAAAGACTTCAGGTACCGTCTTCCTTTTGATCCAGAAGAGACAAAAATGTGTGAGACAGTTCCGAAGATCGACATACCTGTAGCCAGAGTGTGAAAGAAAACGGTTATCCCCTCTGAGAATTCATCCGGCCTAAAAGATCTGATGGATATGAGATCAGAGGACCTCCTCAAGAAAGCCTGGGAAGGTTCAGCAGCAGTTATGAAAACTAACATAGCAGCCACCTCGGTAGCCAGATCAGTGAGCTTATGGGTGGGGGAACTAGAGGATCAGATTAGAGACAAAATCCCCATAGAGTAGATCCTAAATTCACTACCTCTCCTTAGAATGGCTACCAACTTCATGGCGGATGCCTCGGCGGAATCAGTCCGTTTTGCCACAAGAAATAATGTCTTATCTAATGCAGCAAGGTGGGCGCTGTGGCTGATATTCTGGATAGGAGACACTCAGTTGAAGAACAAACTGTGCTCTATACCCTTCTCTGGATTCCATGTCTTCGGGCCCATATTAGATAAGCTACTTGAGAAAGCTTCCAACAAAAAGAAAGGCTTTCCATAGGAAAAGCCTAAACGAACGCCTTTATTTCGGAGGACCCGCTCCCATCCCAGACAGGACTATAGGGGAAAGGGAAAGTCCGGCAGGTGGAGCTACCCAAAGGGAGAAGAGTGAGTTCTCCTCAGGAGCAGAAGGCAAGATCTACCAGAGAATGACACCAGGAAGCTAGGAGGGAGACTCCATTACTTCCAAAACATCTGGAAGGATATTACCCAATACCCGTGGGTTCGGGTACAAAATCGAGTTCACCGAGCAACCGCCCAGGAGATACTGTGTAACCCAGACCCAGTCTCAGGTGAACCACCAAAGACTGTTAAAAGATGTAAAGGACCTGATAGAGATTGGGGCCATAACCGGAGTTTCCCATGCTCAGAGATTTCAGGGTCACTACTCAACATTATTCTCCATAAAAAAAACCAGGAGGAGAATACCGGACCATAATAAATCTAAAGCCGTTAAATCAGTGGGTGACCTACAAAAGATTCAAGATGGAATCTCTAAAAGCAGTCATACCATTAATAAAAAAGGACTCAGTCATGTGCACCCTAGACCTAAAAAGTGCCTATTATCATGTGCCCATCCACATATCTCACCAAAAATTCCTCAGGTTCGCGATAAAAGATCACGGGAAAATACAACATTACCAGTTCCATTGCTTGCCATTCGGACTCACCTCGGCACCCCGGATCTTTACAAAACTCATAGCAGAGACCATGACCCATCTAAGGGTTAAGAAATACCTTTATCATACCATACTTGGATGACCTGCTGTTAGTGGCAGACTCTCCACAACAATTGGAGCAAGTCCAGCCTCAGACGAGAAAGAGAGAAGAGGTTTCTCAGAGTCATACTGAATTCGGGGAAAGAATGTTCCTTCCTTCCCCTGCACAAACAGCAGGCAATCACACAAGAGGTCCAGTGGGTCCAGAGACGCAAGTACATCTCCATAAGGAAAGCCATGAGAGTCCTGGGTCTCATGACTTCATGCATCTCCAGTGTATAATGGAGCCAGTTGCACTCAAGAATCCTATAAAGAGAAGTCTTGGCGACCTGGGACGACAGAGAAACATCGCTAGACAAGAACATGAGACTCTCCGAGGAAGGAAAGCAGTACCTTTCCTGGTAGACAAACACACAAAACCTCGGAAAAGGAAGACCCTGGAGACAGTTGCTGGTCATTGCTTGCGTTGAGAAACATGTGATGGTGTCTCCGCGGCTTCTGTTTTGCATGTTTTACATATTTCCCATAAGGGATGGGGCAGTGCTCTAGAATCACTGCGTTGAGAAACATGTGATGGTGTCTCCGCAGTGTCGGATGTTGATCTCCATGAGTTCATTCATCCTCCTTTTCATAGTCTTTTTACTAGGCATTGCTCCTACCAGCCAGTTTCCTACTCCACACTGATGAGGGGCAATACCACGAAACAGCTGTATGTGGATGGATACCATGTTTTGGCATAGGTGGTTTCCTTCATTGGAGACTGCCCTTCCCGTGGTTGTTCCTTCCCGGGCAAAGACCTTGCTGGTCATTGCTTGCATTGAGAAACATGTGATGGTGTCTCCGCGGCTTCTGTTTTGCATGTCCTATAAAGAGAAGTCTTGGCGACCTGGGACAGCAGAGAAACATCGCTAGACAAGAACATGAGACTCTCCGAGGAAGGAAAGCAGTCCCTTTCCTGGTAGACAAACACACAAAACCTCGGAAAAGGAAGACCCTGGAGACAGTTGACATGTACAAACATCACTACCGACGCCAGTCTCAGAGGCTGGGAGGCTCACATGGAAGGTCGATACCTCTAGGGGACATGGGGCCCATCAGTAAGCAACCGGTCCTCAAATTACAGAGAGCTCAGGGCAGTCTGAGAGTCGCTAAAAACATGCCAAGAAGAACTGAAGGTTCAGAATGTCAGGATCTTCTCGGACAACTCAACTACAGTTGCCTTCCTTCAATATCAGGGAGGCCCCAGATACCGTCACCTTCTGGACCTAGCGCACAAGATCTTTTGCTGGGCAGAACGGACAATAACCTCAGTTACGGCAGTCCACCTGAAAGGATCCAGAAATCAGGTGGCCGACTTCCTGAGCAGAGAGAAGATCCAATCTTCAGAGTGGTCACTAAACGAGGAGGTCTTCACACAGCTATCCCAACACTGGGGGACACCAGAGATCGACTTATTCACCACAAGAAAGAATTCAAAAACAAAGAAATTCTTTTTGCTCAACCCGGCAGACAACCCAACAGGAGTAGACGCTTTTGCTCAGGAATGGAACATGGAGCTCACTTACGCCTTCCTGCCGCTCCCTCTTATACCAAGGATCCTAAGATAGATCCAGGAAAGCAGAGCATCAGTAAAATTGATTGTTCCTTACTGGCACAAAAGAAGCTGGTTCTCCATACTAAAATGGATGGCACGGGAAGACACGATACTATTACCAGTGAGACGCGGCCTGTTAAATCAGGGACCCTTAGTTCATCAGAAACCAGAAATGCTATAATTATCGGCCTGGATTCTGAGGCGGAGATCCTAAAATCAAAAGGACTCTCTAACTTAGTAATATCTACTATGCAGAATAGTAGAAAGCCGGTAACCTCAGCTATATACCAAAAAATCTGGAAAACTTTCTGTTCTCAATGTAAGGGGCCAGTATCAGTCATCCGGGGTCCAGATATCTCGCAGATTCTCAACTTTCTCCAGGCGGGCTTTGACAAAGAAAAAAGCACAAAAATTGAGCTTGGTTTGAGTTGGTACACATGCAGCATATAAATGCATGTTCACATGGCCAAAAAGCATACAACACCTGCAAAAGACAAAATGAAAAAACCCTGCTATAATTAAATAAGTAAAAAGCAAAAGTGCATTTAAATCATACAGAGTTCTTAGTAATACTGTATTTGATCAAACATAGCATAAAAGCCGTCCCACCATCAACAAGGTGACTCTGTGGTCGGGGCGGTCCTACACTGTCTAGTATTAATAGCCTTATCATGTGTCAAAGTTGACGTCTGTATGAATAATGGCAGACAAGGACCGGGTCCCAACCACTGGACACCAGTCAGGGGAAGCCTTTAAAAACAATTTCCAGCCCAGGAGAGGGAGGCCACACCCCAGCTTGCACAGAATGCAAAAATACAAATAAAAAACACAAAAATTGAGCTTGGTTTGAGTTGGTACACATGCAGCATATAAATGCATGTTCACATGGCCAAAAAGCATACAAAACCTACAAAAGACAAAATGAAAAAAACCCTCCTATAATTAAATAAGTAAAAAGCAAAAGTGCATTTAAATCATACAGAGTTCTTAGTAATACTGTATTTGATCAAACATAGCATAAAAGCCGTCTCACCATCGACAAGGTGACTCTGTGGTCGGGGCGGTCCTACACTGTCTAGTATTAATAACCTTATCATGTGTCAAAGTTGACGTCTGTATGAATAAGGGCAGACAAGGACCGGGTCCCAACCATATGCTGCATGTGTACCAACTCAAACCAAGCTCAATTTTTGTGTATTTTCTTTGTATTTTTGCATTCTTTGCAAGCTGAGGTGTGGCCTCCCTCTCCTGAGCTGGACGTCAACTTTGACACATGATAAGGTTATTAATACTAGACAGTGTAGGACAACCCCTACCACAGAGTCACCTTGTCGATGGTGGGACAACTTTTATGCTACGTTTGATCAAATACTAAGAAATGAGCTGTCTTACACCACAAGCCCATATACTAGGAGGCGCCTGTCTGTATCCTGTTCATTTAGACACTGTTCACATGTTCAGGTTTTAAATACATTAGATAGGGACTGCTTTGTGAAGGGTTACCGTGACGTGGTGAAGCGGCTTGGCATACATTTTTTGCAAAAAACGTATCGACTAAATACCCTGTATTTGTTATACAGCACTTGCTGATCACTGTTATGTTTTTTACTGCAGAGTATTTTGGCAAATTTGTCATGTTGTGTTCTCTTGTTGTGTTTCAGCCATTGGGTGGTGTGAGCATTGTCTTAGGCCGGGGTCACAATAACCGACCCAAAATACGGTCCGTAGTTTACAGGCGTAATACGGATGAATGACCCCTAAATAGTGCTCCGTATGTCATCCGTAAGCAAGGTGTGGTCGCGTATTTTGCGCATGTAAGCATCCGTATGTAATCCGTATGCCATCTGTATGCAATCCGTATGGCGAGATTTTCTCACTGCCTTGCAAAATGGACATTTAATGGAGCCCTATGACAGGGTTTCTAACAGAAGCAAAATAATAGATATAGACACATAGAATGCATATACAGTGGGGAAAAAAAGTATTTAGTCAGTCAGCAATAGTGCAAGTTCCACCACTTAAAAAGATGAGAGGCGTCTGTAATTTACATCATAGGTAGACCTCAACTATGGGAGACAAACTGAGAAAAAAAAATCCAGAAAATCACATTGTCTGTTTTTTTTTCATTTTATTTGCATATTATGGTGGAAAATAAGTATTTGGTCAGAAACAAGCAATCAAGATTTCTGGCTCTCACAGACCTGTAACTTCTTCTTTAAGAGTCTCCTCTTTCCTCCACTCATTACCTGTAGTAATGGCACCTGTTTAAACTTGTTATCAGTATAAAAAGACACCTGTGCACACCCTCAAGCAGTCTGACTCCAAACTCCACTATGGTGAAGACCAAAGAGCTGTCAAAGGACACCAGAAACAAAATTGTAGCAAAATAGTGGCATTAGACCACGTCAAGTTGACCCCCAGCAGGTCAGGCTGCACATACGCCCTAACAATTGTTGATCATTACTCCAGATTCCTGGTAGTTGTACCTGTTAATGATCAAACAGCGAGGACAACAGCCAAAGCATTTCAGTAGTACTTTTGTCGACCCCATGGATATCCTGAACAAGTACTTACTGACCAAGGCTCCGTTTTGAGGCAAAAGTGTTCCAAGAGTTCTATAACCTATAAGGCTGGAGGAAGATCAGTACAACACCATACCATCCACAGACAAATGGCAAGTGTGAAAAGATGAATCAGGTGGTAATAGACCTCTTGAAGACCTTGCCCCTGGAAGAGCGAAATCAATGGCCAGAGAAGTTGCCGGATTTGGTGGATCTATACAACCATGTCCCCGTAAACTTCACCAACTGTTCCCCAGCCTATTTGATGAAAGCACGACAAGGCAAGTTACCCATTGATTTGGATAAGGGAGTTCAGACATCTGAGAAAACATCACCAGATGCAGACTGGGATACAGAGCAGCAGCAGCAGTACCGCAAGGTGCAAGAATGCATGGAACGAAGTTTGACCCAAGCAATACAGAGGCAGGTAAAGAAATTATAATCAGCAGGCCCCTGCAGTTCCCTTGTTGCCAGGAGAACAGGTCCTGAAGAGAAAGAGGAGGATGCACAAATAAGATGACCAATGG
This sequence comes from Dendrobates tinctorius, assembly GCF_039654945.1. Taxonomy (NCBI): domain Eukaryota; kingdom Metazoa; phylum Chordata; class Amphibia; order Anura; family Dendrobatidae; genus Dendrobates; species Dendrobates tinctorius. Next base: position 20,210,423 of record NW_027361765.1, on the reverse strand, counting down.
GAAGCCTCATCGTCAGTGTTGAGGGATCATCTGAAGCTGTGCCCTGACCAACTAAGGGAAAGGACAGGAGAGCAAGACAACCTTCAGCCCAAGAGGAGAAAAAGATCAGCACCATACTCGGTGAGTTCCCTTCAAATTGGACAAAGGTGAATCAAGCCATTGTAGTTCATGTACTAATCTTTCCCCAAACTACTGCACCTGAAGTAGCAGAGACTTAAGACTCGTCGGCTCCAGTAACAGATGCCACATCAGCAGAGAAGTGTGAAAATCTGCCCCCTGCTAGTAATGAATCAGCCAGACCCCTGGTGAATCTAAGAGTTTGCAGACAGTTGCCCAGTTTACCAACATCAACAACAGGCACACTAAACCAAATTAGGCCATTAGAAGTACCCATTCTGTGTAGATCTACCCGTAGTACAAGAGGTGAGATCCCAGCTCGGTATAGGGACTAATATGCATACAGTATCTGTAAATCTGAAATGTAAATTAGTTAATAATGTTTATAACTGCAAACTGTTAAGCTTATGTTTTAATACATTAGATAGGGACTGCTTCGTGAAGGGTTACTGTGACGTGGTGAAGCAGCTTGGTATATATTTATGGCAAAGAACATATCGACTAAATACCCTGTATTTGTTATACAGCGCTTGCTGATTACTGTCATGTTTTTACTGCAGAGTATTTTTTCAAATTTGTTATTTTGTGTTTTCTTGTTGTGTCTCAGCCATTGGGTGGTGTGAGCATTGTCTTACCGACTTGTTCACACTTGTGCATGTTACATATGTTTTTAATCAGTTTTTTCCATGCTCAGCATGGTTTGGGAGACCCCACCCCTCTCCTGTGTAACATGCACATAAATGAGCTGTCCTGCACCACAAGCCCATACTAAGAAGCGCATGTCTGAATCCTGTTCATTTTAGACACTGTTCAGATGTTCAGGTTTTAAATACATTTGATAGGGACTGCTTCGTGAAGGGTTACCGTGACGTGGTGAAGCAGCTTGGTATATATTTTTTGCAAAGAACATATCGACTAAATACCCTGTATTTGTTATACAGCACTTGCTGATTACTGTCATGTTTTTACTGCAGAGTATTTTTTCAAATTTGTTATTTTGTGTTTTCTTGTTGTGTCTCAGCCATTGGGTGGTGTGAGCATTGTCTTACCGACTTGTTCACACTTGTGCATGTTACATATTATTATTATTATTATTATTATTTATTGTTATAGCGCCATTTATTCCATGGCGCTTTACATGTGAGGGGGGTATACATAAAAACAAGTACAATAATCTTAAACAATACAAGTCATAACTGGTACAGGAGGAGAGAGGAATATGTGACGAACAGCCCACCGCCGTTCGTCCACTTACGGGCGACACTAACGGGAGTCCCGCTGCCACCAAAACGCGACGGACAGCGGACCCTGTGTCACCACTATGTCACAGTCCCACCACTGACACGGGTGTATCAGCGGACGGAGGGGCGTGACACAATGCCGGCACACGGCTATCACAGGCGCAGTGGGGCTTATCTTAGTTATCCCAACACTGGCACCATGTGACCAAAAATATCCAGCAAGCTAATCTCGCTCTACAATTTGCATTACAATTTACATATGTTTTAATCCATTTTTTCCATGCTCAGCATGGTTTGGGAGACCCCACCCCTCTCCTGTGTAACATGCACATAAATGAGCTGTCCTGCACCACAAGCCCATACTAAGAAGCGCCTGTCCGAATCCTGTTCATTTTAGACACTGTTCAGATGTTCAAGTTTTAAATACATTAGATAGGGACTGCTTCGTGAAGGGTTACCGTGACGTGGTGTAGCAGCTTGGTATATATTTTTTGCAAAGAACATATCGACTAAATACCCTGTATTTGTTATACAGCACTTGCTGATTACTGTCATGTTTTTACTGCAGAGTATTTTTTCAAATTTGTTATTTTGTGTTTTCTTGTTGTGTCTCAGCCATTGGGTGGTGTGAGCATTGTCTTACCGACTTGTTCACACTTGTGCATGTTACATATGTTTTTAATCTGTTAAGCTTATGTGCCTACAGAGACTCTAAGAACTATTGAGCATGAGCAATATAATTCTAATAAATGTTTGAACAATTTTTTTTGGAGGGTTAGGTACCACAGAACTGCACCCAAGTAGGCATAATACTCTACAGTACATATGAGCAATATAATACCAAACAATTTTTTGGAGGGTTATATACCACTGAAATCTGCCCAAGAATATGTAATACTCTTTAAATGAGCAATATAATACTGATACATTTTTGAACAATTTTTGAGATGATTAGATACCACCGAAATTTATCGAAGAAGAGGTAATACTCTAAGAATAAGCAATATAATACCAATAAATTTATGAACTTTTTTTGAGGATTATACACCACCAAAATGTACCTAAGAACATGGAATTCTGTCTGAATGAGCAAAATAATACCAATAAATTTAACAATTTTTGGGATGGTTAGATACCACTGAAATGTACCCAAGAACGCATAATAATCTGAGTGAGGAATATTACACTGATGCATTTTTGGAGTGTTATATACCACCAAAAAGTACCCCAAAACACGTAATACTCTATGGATAAACTGAATCCAGATAAATTATTGAACTTTTTTTGGACGATCAGATATCACAGAAATTTACCCCAGAACACAGAATAGTGTACAGCTGAGAAATATAACCCAGTAAAAATTAGTAATGCCTTTTAGGAGCGCTAAAGAAATGTACCCCAGACCAAGGAATACTATATTTTATGGGTGCAAATTTTAACCAAGCAACATTTTTTAACACTTTTTTGTGAGTGTTATATAACACAGAGATATATTATTATTATTATTTTTATTATTATATATTTTTTTTATTTACATAGAACCATTGATTCCAGGGTGCTGTACATGAAAAGGGGTTACATACAAATTACAGATATCATAGAATCATAGAATCATAGAATCATAGAATCGTAGAGTTGGAAGGGACCTCCTGGGCCATCTGGTCCAACCCCCTGCTCAAAGCAGGATTCGCTAAATCATCCCAGTCAGATGTCTGTCCAGCCTCTGTTTGAAGACTTCCATTGAAGGAGAACTCACCACTTCTCGTGGCAGCCTGTTCCACTCATTGATCACTCTAACTGTCAAAAAGTTTTTTCTAATATCTAATCTGTGTCTCCTCCCATTCAGTTTCATCCCATTGCTTCTAGTCTTTCCTTGTGCAAATGAGAATAAAGTTGATCCTTCTACAATGTGACAGCCCTTTAGATATTTGTAGACAGCTATTAAGTCTCCTCTCAGTCTTCTCTTTTGCAAACTAAACATTCCCAAATCCTGCAACCTTTCCTCATAAGACAGGGTTTGCAGACCGGTCACCATTCTGGTCGCTCTTTTCTGAACTTGCTCCAGTTTGTTGATGTCTTTTTTAAAATGTGGTGCCCAAAACTGGACACAATATTCCAGATGAGGTCTGACCAAAGAGGAGTAGAGGGAAATAATGACTTCACGTGATCTAGACTGTATGCTTCTGTTAATACATCCTAGAATTGCATTTGCCTTTTTTGCTGCTGCATCACACTGTTGACTCATATTCAGTCTGTGATCTATTAGTATACCCAAGTCTTTTTCACATGTGCTGTCACTTAGCCCTATTCCTCCCATTCTATATATGCTTTTTCCATTTTTATTGCCCAGATGTAGTACTTTGCATTTCTCCCTGTTAAAAACCATTCTGTTAGTTGCTGCCCACTTCTCCAGTTTATTTAAATCTTTTTGAATCCTCTCTCTCTCTTCTCTAGTATTAGCTATCCCTCCTAGCTTTGTGTCATCAGCAAATTTAATCAGTTTACCCTCAATTCCTTCATCTAAATCGTTGATAAAGATGTTGAACAATACAGGGCCCAGGACAGAGCCCTGTGGTACCCCACTTGAGACATTCTTCCAACTGGATGTGCAGCCATTTACGACCACTCTTTGGGTCCGATCACTAAGCCAGTTATGAATCCACCTAACAGTTGCCTTGTCCATTCCATACTTAATCATTTTTTCAATAAGGATTGTATGAGAGACTTTGTCAAATGCTTTGCTGAAGTCAAGATATACTATATCTACAGCATTTCCTTGATCCACCCAATCAGTGATACCGTCATAGAAGGAAATTAAGTTAGTCTGACATGACTTATTAGTTACAAACCCATGCTGACTCTGTTTAATCACTTCATTCTTATCCAGGTATTGACATACATGTTGTTTAATAATTTGTTCAAAGATCTTTCCTGGTATAGAAGTCAGACTCACCGGCCTATAGTTACCTGGGTCCACCTTCTTCCCCTTTTTGAAGATAGGAACAACATTTGCTCTTCTCCAGTCTTCTGGCACTTCTCCTGTTCTCCAAGAATTTTCAAAGATTATAGAGAGGGGTTCAAAAATTTCTTCTGCTATCTCCTTCAGTACTCTGGGGTGTAATTCATCTGGACCTGGAGACTTGAATTCATTTAGACTAGATAAGTGTTTCCTCACTATCTTTCTGTTTATAGATATCCTGGATTCTTCTATTCCCTTAATAGGACAGTGAATAACAGTTGATGTTACATTTCCTTTCTGAGAGAAAACAGATGCAAAATAGGAATTTAAAAGTTCAGCCTTCTCAACATCCTGTCTTACCATTTCATCATTTTCATCCTGTAAAAATCCTATAGCATCTTTGACTTTTCTTTTACTTTTGACATATCCCCAAAATCCTTTATTATTGCTTTTGACATCTCTTGCAAGCCTCAATTCATTTTCAGCTTTAGCTTTACTTACAGTAAACAAACTAACAATTATAGACTGATACACAGGGGAGAGGACCCTGCCTGTTCGGGCTTACATTCTACAGGATGGTGGGGAAGGAGACAGTAGGTTGGGGGGTTGCAGCAGTTCCGGTGTTAGTTGAGGCGGTAGCTCTGGTAGTGGTGAGGAGGTAGCGGGGTCATTGCAGGCTGTAAGCTTTCCTGAAGAGGTGGGTTTTCAGGTTCCATCTGAAGGATCCGAATGTGGTTGATAGTCGGATGTGTTGGGGCAAAGAATTCCAGAGGATAGGGGATATTTGGGACAAGTCTTAGAGGCTGTTGGGTGAGGAGCGAATTAGTGTGGAGGAGAGAAGGAGGTCTTGGGAGGACCGGAGATTACGTGAGGGAAGGTATCGAGAGATTAGTTCAGAGACATATGGAGGAGACAGGTTATAGATGGCTTTGTAGGTCAGTACTAGTAATTTGAACTGGATACGCTGAGGGAATGGGAGCCAGTGAAGAGATTTGCAGAGGGGAGAAGCGGAGGAGTAATGAGGAGAGAGATATATCCAGATCACTGTATAGTGTATGGGTGAGAAATTTAACCCAGCCATATTTTTTAAGGCTTATTTGGAGTTTTACATACAACCATAATGTAACGCAGAAAATTTTTAAAAAGCTTTTTATGGGGTGATAGATATCACAGTAATGCACTCCACATCATGAAATACTGTCTGGGTGAGAAATGAAACAAAAACATTTTTAATTTTTTTTTTTTTTGAGGGATAGATATCAGGTTAGTATACACCAGAAAATGGAATGGGGTATGGGAGATAAATTTTAATCCGACAATATTTTTAAACGCTTTTTTTAAGTGTTGCATATCACAAAAATGCAAACTAGACCACTGAATACTGTATAGGTGAGAAATGTAACCTACAAATTTTTCTAAATTTTTTTTAGTGCTATGTATCACAAAATTGTACCCCAGACCACGGAATACCATATGGCTGAGAAATGTAATCCAGCAACATTTTTTTAACCTTTTTTTGAATTTTAGATATCACATTAATGTAATCCATACAACAGAATACTTTATGGGTGAGCAATTGAAGACAGAAAAAATGTAACTTTTTTGTAGTGTTAGATATCACATAAATGTACCCCAGACCTTGGAATACTGTAGAAATTTAACCCAACAACATTTTTCAATGCTTTTCTTTGAGTGTTATATATAACAAAAATGGAACCCAGAATACGGAATACAGAATACAGTATGGCTGAGAAATTTAACCAAGCAAATCTTTTGAATGTTTTTTTTGCAGTGATATCACAGTAATGTACCACAGAATACTTTATGGGTGAAAAAATTAACCCAACAACCCAGCGGCACCTCTTAATAAATCCAGTGCTTCTTACTTTAGCACACCCTCTCATCAACATAATCTCTCAATATGATGTGCACTTACACAGTCTGATATTGTCAGGGGTAAGGGGACACTGCCAGATTATTGTTACACATAAAGTATAGTGACAGTTTTTTAAATTAAGGTCGCATTCACACATCTTTGTATGTTTATGTCAAGCTCCGAGTACAGACTGTGATTCACGGACCGGCCATTGGTGTCCTGACCCAAACTTTACAGCCGCATATAAACCTATAGACCGCATTTACACATCTCTGTGTCAAGCTCTGAGTACAGGTCATCATTCATGTTCTGTTCACAGATCTCCTGACCCAAACTTGACAGCCTCATGGGTATATATGAGGCTGTAAAGATCGGGTCAGGAGACCCACAGCCTATCAATTAATCACATCTATCCTTGGCGCTTGACACAAAGATGTGTGAATGCAACCTTAAGTCAATAAATTGTTACTATTCTTCGTGATTAACAACAATTTGACAGTGTCCACTTAACCCTAACAATACCAGACTGTATAAGAGCACATTCTTTTGATAGCAGCACAATTGGATAATAGGCAATATTTAGTATTTACTAAAATACATGTCAGAAGAGCTTTGCTATGTACTATTGTCTGCTTGTGAATTTGTCTGATCAGTGCTGTATTCTTTAGTGCTATAATAGTCTGCAGACCATATGTGTTGAACTGTTGTCTATCCATTGTAAGGTCACTGTGGTGTGGCTCACACTTTTAAAATTGTTGTCCAACCCGCTTAAGGTCTCATTCACACATCAGTAATTTTCAAATACACAAAAAATGGTACCTGTGTCATCAGTATTTTGAATCCCTATGATCTCAGTGTTTGGTCAGTGTCATCAGAGTTTTTCATGTATAGATAAATATATAAATTACAAAGTTTCTCTTATTCTTTGCAACATTAAACAAGACCAGTACATGGATGCAATCCATGTGCTGTACATGTTTGTCACAGACTTATTGTATATTGGTACTTTTTATCTGAGATGCCTGAGAAAAAGACATGTCTCGATTATTTTTGCATAGACACGTGGTCCATGAAAAAACACAAACATGTGGATAGCACCATAGATTATAAGGGGTAAATCACAGATAGAACATGTAAGTGAAACACGGATGTGTGAGTGAGGCCTAAAGGAGTAGTGTAACAAGTAAAGAACAAGTCAGCACAACCTGATGCTGTTTTATGATACGGGTGAGGCCTCTTATTGTATGTGGGAAAAAGCTGTAAATGGCTGGCACGCTGTGTTCCCGTGTGGTGCCCGTGGAGGAAGTTATTTGCCTTTCTACTTAATGTATGTGAGCTGAAAAATTTTGTGTGCAGGCCTGCTTTTTAGTCCCAGTCCGGGACTGAAAATTTCAGTAAACAAAAGTGCAGATTATTGGACTACTGAATCTGATTCAAGTATGTTTGACGATAGTCAAAGGTGTGCCATTTCACGAAAACATGCTAACATTAAAAATAAAGGTAATCTTTTTAACCTTTTGGGAAATTAATTCAGATGGGAGGAAAAGCATAAGAAGAAACAGAAACAATGGTCAAAAAAGGGAAATAAGTAACATGGCAATATTAAATGTGTCCAATTATCATGATAGTTCTAATATTATAAATTTTTCTTGGTGCAATTTGAAATTTGACTTAAAGTTGAATGAAAAATTATATTAAAAAGTTTTGGAAAATAGTGACAATGGAAAAAACTGCAAACAAAGATGGAATTAAAAGTTCATGATGATTAGTTTTTAGTGCTAAGCAACACTTTGTAAGAAACATTAGATTCTTATCTTATGTGCATAGAAGTGAATACTTATCTGGTTGTGTGTAATCCAATTTTCTTTTACCTAAGGGCCTCTTCACACATAGCAACTCACCAGCGATCCCGACAACGATATCACCTTGTCAGGATCGCTGGTGAGTCGCTATGTGATCGCTGGTGAGCTGCCAAATAGGCAGCTTGACCAGTGATCAGCACCAGTGACACGCGGGTAACAAGCAATGCACGTCGCTTAGTTACCCGCAGTGTATCTTAGTTACCAGTGCGCTGCTGCAGGGAGCTGGTAACCAAGGTACACATCGGGTTTCTAAGGGGCGCGCAGCACTTAGAAACCCGATGTATACCTTGGTTACCATCTCCCTGCATCAGCGCGCTGGTAACTAAGGTACTCATTGGGTTTCTAGGCATTGTGCGCCCCTTAGAAACCCTGCGTTTACGCTAGTTACTAGCTCCTGCTCGCTGGTCACTGGTCTCCCTCCTGTCACACGCAGCAATGCGTGCTGGCCAGCGGGAGACCAGCGACCCCAAAAATGTCCAGAGGTTTCCACAGCGATCTGCGATACACAGCAGGGGGGCCGGTCGCTGATAGCTGTCACACACAGCGATCACGCTTGTGAGATCGCTGTTGCATCACAAAACTTGTGACTCAGCAGCGATCTCACTAGCGAGATCGCTATGTGTGATGGGGGCTTTAGCAGCCTGGTTCCATCCTTGAATTGTTCTTTAAGCATATGCTCTAATATATGCTACTGTCACTTCCAATGTGAACCTTGTGAAATTCAGACCACTAGACTGGTTAAAAAACAGAGCAATGAAGTACTGAAACAGGCTGTCAAAAGGAGAAAAATGTTTTTTTTGATGATCAGAAACAATTATATACAAGCGGCTAAAAGGTAATTAACCCCTTTCTGACATCAGACATACATTTACGCTGATTTCGGACTCCCTCCTTTTGATGTGGGCTCCACATCTTTCCAGAGACATGTCAGCTGTTTTGAACAGCTGACATGTGCCCGGAATGGCCCCGGGTGGAATCGCAATCCACTCCCGGCTATTAACCCATTAAATGCCGCTGTCAAACTCTGACAGCGGCAGTTAACAAGTGCTTCCAGAAATCGTGCTGAAAATCCTCTCACCGGTGACCTACTTCACATGATTACGGGTCACCAGTGTGTTGGCATGTCAACCATAGGTCTCCTGGAGACCTCTATGGTTGTCACTGCCTGCTTGTTGTGAACATCACCGAGTGGCCTGTGCTCATATTAAGTGAGTAATTCTACTACATAGAGGCGAACTGATCATCGCCTGTATGTAGCAGTGCCGATCAGGTTATGGCAGCTTCTAGTGTCCTATGGAGACTATTGAAGCATGCCAAAAGTAAAAAAAGTTTTTAAAAATATAAAAAAATACATAAGTTCAAGTTACCCCCTTTCGCCCCATTCAAAATAAAATAATAAAAAAATCAAACATACACATATTTTGTGTCACTGCATTCAGAATCGCCCCATCTATAAATAAAAAAAGATTAACCTGATCGCTAAATGGCATAGCGAGAAAAAAGTCAAAACACCAGAATTAAGGTTTTGTTGGTCACCACAACATTGCATTACATTGTAATAACTGGCGATCAAAAGATCATATCTGCACCAAATGGTATCATTAAAAACGTCAGCTCGGCACACAAAAAAATAAGCCTTTACCAACCCGAGATCACGAAAAATGGAGACGCTAAGGGTATTTGAAAATGGTGCAATTTATTCTTTTAACAAAGTTTTGAATTTTTTTTCATCACTTAGATAGAAAAGAACTTAGACATATTTGGTGTCTATGAGTTAGTAATGACCTGGAGAATCATAATGGCAGGTAAGTTTTAGCATTTGTTGAACCTAGTAAAAAGGCCAAACAAAAAACAAGTGTGGGATTGCATTTTTTTTGCAATTTCACCACACTTGGATTTTTTTTCCCATTTCTAGCATATGGACATGGTAAAACCAATGATGTCTTTTAAAATTACAACTCGTTCCGCAAAAAACAAGCCTTCACATGGCCATATTGATGGAAAAATAAAAATGTTACGGCTCTGGGAATAAGGGGAGCAAAAAACGAAAATGCAAAAATGAAAATACCTCTGGGGTTAAGGGGTTAAAAAGAACTAGTTGTGTCCCCAAATTCTAATAACCTGCAGGTATAAGTTAAATCTTCAGGTTATATGTCTTCCAATAATGTTGGCTTGCCTTAATGAAACAATGACTTTGGGGAAGAAGTGAACTCCCTGATGAACTGTAGAGCGAGCAGTCAATCAAAGTGTTGGAGCATACGAACTGCCACTGCTCACTTGGTAATGAGCAGTAACTGAAGAACTAGCATTTAAGAACATGACACGTTCCCTTTATATGATCCTTTGTACTATAGCAATTTTTTTTTTTAAATGAAAGGATTAAGAATAATTTCTAAAAATTTCTGCAACAAAGTTTTGAAAAAAAGAGTAATTTCTCAAAGAACAGCTGAAAAATTGATTCCATTGTGCCCACAACTTCTGTGCTGGTATTTTATCCCCAAGGTGCACAAGAATTCCTTCCCTCCCATTGGTTAACCCATAGTAGCCAAGGTAGGCTCTCTGACTGATCATTTCTGGTGCATGTTGAGGGACATTACCTGGCAGCTAGATGTTTATTTTGCCTTCATAGATGTGAAGAGCGTGGATATGAATATTTCACACAACGGAGGTATCAAGTTGTCAAATATATCTCTATCTATAAAACTGTATGTATGTATGTATGTATGTGTGTGTTTTTCACCAACCAAGCATGAAACATCTTTCATTTTCCTAGAGCTCTTTAAAAGAAGCTGAGCTGTGATTGGTTGCTATGAGCAACAGTTTTCCTTGCAACCAATCACATCCTCCATCCCATAGGCACATCTTCCCTCTTAAAGGGATCTCCGGTATGGAAGTCATTGCAAATCCATCCAGCGTTTTGGTTTTGTCCCCAGGCCTCTCCTAAAGGGATCCACACTGAGACATGGAAATATGAAATTTTAGTGGTAAAAAAATGTAATTTTTGTATTTGCTGCAAATTTGTCAGGTGCACAAGGGTTAATAGGTGAAACTAGACCCCATCATTTCTTGTGCAATTTCTCCCAAATGTGGTGCTACCCCATATGTTGTCAGAAATTACTGTTAGGCCAGACTTCATGGCTGAGAAGGAAAAAATGCTATTTGACTTTTGGAGAACAGATTTTGCTTGAATAGTTTGCCAGAACAGCAGGAAATCCCCAAAAGCGACCTTTTCGTATAAACTGCACCTCTCAGTGAATTAATCTGCGGCAGCAATGACTATTTTGTAACATTCACGCCATGCTTTATTCTGCAGAATTGCTAATCTGACACTCTGGTACCTATACATTGTGTCCCTATACATTGTACCCAGCTTGTGCTTCTGGCGATGTGCACCCGTACATCAAGTGCCTTCTCTCCATTACAATAATGCCAAATATGTGGCCTCTTACTGTGGTTTAGGCACAGTGGGGCTCAGGACAGGGGCATTTGGATTTGTGAAAGCAGACTTCACTAGATTTTATTTGAGGGGCTGGGAGTCATGTCGAATTTCCACAGTTTTTGTTCAACCAGTAATGTGGCAACCCTCTATAGTTCCAGTGACAGATGACAGATAGGGGATAGTTTTGTGTGGGATAAATTAGAGTTTTTATTGGTAACATTTTGGGGTACAGAATATTATTCAATCGCTTCCAGAATAAGGCTGGATTAGATTCTTGTGTTCCTCGCTGAGCACAAAATCCCACAAAAATGAAAACCCCTGAGGGAACCTCCCACCAAGCGGTAGATGGAGATACAGGTGCATCTCACAAAATTAGAATATCATCAAAAAGTTAATTAGTTTCAGTTTTTAAATACAAAAAGTGAAACTCATATATTAGATAGAGTCATTACAAACAGAGTGATCTATTCCAAGTGTTTATTTCTGTTAATTTTGATGATTATGGCTTACAGCCAATAAAAACCCAAAAGTCATTATCTCAGTAAATTAGCTGAGCCTTATTCTGATTTTTGTGAGTCTCTATGATGAAAATGCGACATTTTTGGCGTGTTTTTTTTAAATTTTTTATTGGGTTTGCCAAACAGAATAAATAATGTGATGGTTTTATAAAACGAGTCGTTACAGATGTGGCAATACCAATTATTTGTATTTTTTTGTTTATTATTATTTTATCAGAAATGCTGTGCCTTGAATGGCGAAACGGATTTTAATGATTTGCATGCACATTTTTGTGTGTTTTGTTACTCTTTTACATATCTTATTGTACTTTTTTCTCTTTTTTTTTTTTTACACTTTTTCACTGTGGGACATATATAATTTTTACTTTGATCACTGGTCTCATACACTGCTGTACTCATGTACAGCAATGCATCAGAACAGTTAGTGTCTCACTGACTCACTGACACAGCCTGTGAGACCCAGCTTATTACTGAATCTCACAGGCTATCATACCCTGGGGTCATCACATGACCTCAGGGTACCATGGTAATCATAGGGACTCGCAATTCTCATCGCTGGGGTCCGATGGTTAATTAAGTAGTATTTAAGGGTTTAATCGGTTGTAAAACCGGTTGGGTCTGATGCTGCATGGTGTAAGCTGTCATGTACAGCTGACACCCGGGGGAATCGCCACTGCTCAACAGTGCTATTGTCTTATTCCTCAGCACCATTAAAAAGCGGCACTGCGGGATAAGTACCCTTAATGACCACCGTTAAAAGGTGTATCGGTAGTTGTTAGGGGGTTAAGAAGCATTGAATATACTGTAGTGCAGTGGTAACACACTTATGCAGTGAGGAGGCAGTGACCCAGCAAAGTTCAAAGCAAAAGTTTCTTTAATGTGTTTACTTCACACAATATTAATGTCCAACTCATAAATGGATAGCATTTATGAGTTGGACATAACTCATTATTGGAGGGATTGGAGAAGCAGGACGCTCATCTGCATATTTCCGGTGCATTCTGGGAAGAGGAGAAGAGTCCCCTTAAGCTGATCGATCGCTGGGACTTGCCGGGTCTCGCTGTTTGAGTTTCCACCCATCATAGCCTGCATCAGCAATATGGAAGAGAAGAAAATCCACATGGTCACCTGCAACACATGCTACATGTTTACGGATCTTCCAGCCCAAAAACTCAACTTTACCTGTCAGAAGTGCAAACTTGTTGCCCTCTTAGAGGAAAAGGTGCAGGGACTGGAAGAAAGAATAGCAACATTGAAGGTAATTAAAGAACATGAGGACTTCTTGGATGAAGCAGAAGCAACCATTCAGGATTTGGAAAGTGAGAAAAGCTTAAGAGCACATACAGAGGCTGAAAAGTGGAGCCATGTGACGAAAAGAAGCAAACGGATCAAGTGGTCATCACCACCCACACAGCTTAGCAACCAATATGAAGCCCTCATGCTGGAGAACGAAAATGGCACAGCTCAGGATGATACGGTATCTACAAGAGAAGACACACTATCAACAAAAGTTACTCTGTCAACAAAAGCGGAAACAAATGACACTCAAAAACACTCACGAGCAACAATCAGTGCGTCTGGAAAGAAAAGAAGAGTGGTAGTTGTGGGCGACTCACCACTAAGAGGCACGGAGGCAACTATCTGGAGGCCGGACATAACCGCACGAGAAGTATGCTGCCTCCCAGGAGCAAAAATCAAGGATGTGGCCAACAGGATACCAACTATCCTCAAATCCAAGGACGACTACCCTTTCCTACTGATACATGTAGGCACAAACGACACTGCAAGAAATGACCTACCAACTATCTGCGAAGACTTAGAAATTCTGGGGAAGAAAATAAAGGAACGGAACGTACAGGTTGTTTTCTCATCAATCCTCCCAGTCGATGGCCATGGCATCAGAAGATGGAATAGGATACTAGAGGTGAACAACTGGCTACGACTGTGGTGCAGGCAGCAAGGATTTGGATTCTTGGACCATGGCGTGAATTACCTCTACGATGGACTTCTCGCAAGAGATGGGATACACCTCACAAAACCTGGGAAACACACATTCGCCAGAAGACTTGCCACACTCATCAGGAGGGCTTTAAACTAGAAGAAGAGGGGATGTGAGGAAAAACAGCAGACAAGAACATGCAGCAGAAGGACAAACTAATCAAGGATACTAGATGTGGTAAAGAGGACCCAAGACAGGGTACTCAGAAGGAAGCTAAGAAAAATGAAGCAAAACTTCTTTCCTGCATGCTGACCAACGCAAGAAGCCTGACCAATAAATTGAAGATCTGGAGTTGGTAATGTATGAGGAAAAATACGACATAGTAGGAATAAATGAGACATGGCTAGATGACAGCTATGACTGGGCGGCTAACTTGCAAGGATACGATTTGTTTAGGAGGGATCGTAAAAAAAGGAAAGAGGGTGGAGTCTGTCTATATATAAAGTCCACTTTAAAGCCCACACTAAGAGAAGATATACAAGAGGGAAATGAAGAGGTGGAGTCTCTATGGGTGGAGATACAAGGAGAGAAAAGTAATAAAATCCTCATAGGGGTTTGCTATAAGCCACCAAATATAACAGAAACCACTGAAAATGTATTATTGAAACAAATAGACAAAGCAGCAAATCACAATGAGGTGATTATTATGGGGGACTTCAACTACCCCGAGATAGACTGAGAAACTGAAACCTGCGTATCTCAGAAAGGAAACCAATTTCTGTCAGTAACCAAGGATAATTATCTGACACAACTTGTGCAGGGCCCAACTAGAGGGACAGCCCTTCTGGACTTAATTTTAAGCAACAGGCCAGATAGAATAACAGAAGAACGAGTCGATGGGCACCTAGGGAACAGTGACCACAATATAATACAATTCCACTTGTCCTTCAGTAAGGTGCCCTGGAAGGGGGTTACGAAAACGCTGAATTTCAGGAAAGCAAAGTTTGATCAGCTTAGAGAGGACCTTCACCAAATTGATTGGGACAATGTCCTCAAAAATAGGAGCACAGAAAATAAACGGGAAATATTTAAATCAGTTTTACACACCCACTGCGAGCTAGCCATACCGTACAGAAATAAAAGGGCTAGGAACAGGAGAACACCAATGTGGCTAAATAAGGATGTAAAAAGGGAAATAAATAACAAGAACAAGGCATTTAGGAAGCTAAAACAAGAAGGCAATGAAGAAGCATTAACAAGTTATAGAGAAAAAAATAAAATATGTAAAAAACAAATACATTTAGCAAAAGTTGAAACTGAGAGACTCATTGCTAAGGAAAGTAAAACAAACCCCAAACTATTCTTTAACTATATAAACAGTAAAAAGATTAAAATTGATGGTGTCGGCTCTTTAAAGTACAATGAGGGTGAAATCATAGAGAGCGATGTGGGAAAAGCAAATGTTTTAAATACTTTTTTCTCAACAGTGTTCACACAGGAAAAGGATTTGCCAGGGGAAATGCAGAGTGATAATGTAAACTCCCCATTAAGTATTACCTGCCTAACCCAGGAAGAAGTGCAGAACCGCCTTAGTAAGATTAAAATTGACAAATCACTAGGCCCTGATGGGATTCAGCCTCGGGTATTAAGGGAGTTAAGTAATGTGATAGACAGGCCTCTATTCCTTATATTTAAAGACTCTGTAGAAACAGGGTCTGTTCCTTTTGATTGGCGGCAAGCAAATTTGGTACCAATATTCAAAAAGGGGTGTAAAAGGGAACCTGGAAACTATAGGCTGGTAAGCTTAACATCTGTTGTGGGTAAAATTTTTGAAGGGTTTCTAAGGGATACCATTATGGAATATCTCAATGTTAATAAATGTTTAACTCCATATCAACATGGATTTATGAAGGATCGCTCCTGTCAAACTAACCTGATCAGCTTCTATGAGGATGTAAGCTCTCAAATGGACCAAGGAGAATCATTGGATGTCATTTATCTCGGCTTCTCTAAAGCATTTGACACTGTCCCACATAAAAGATTGGTAAGTAAGATGAGAAAGCTTGGACTAGGGGAAAATGTGTGTAGATGGGTAGGTAGCTGGCTTAGTGATAGAAAACAAAGAGTGGTTATTAATGGTGCATACTCAGAATGGGCGAGGGTTACTAGTGGGGTACCACAGGGTTCTGTATTGGGCCCCCTACTATTTAATATATTTATTAATGATCTAGTGGATGGCTTACACAGTAAAATATCAGTATTTGCAGATGATACAAAACTATGTAAGGTAGTTAACACAAAGGAGGACAGTTTGCAACTACAGACAGATTTGAGTAAATTGGAGAATTGGGCTGTAAATGGCAAATGAGGTTTAACACAGATAAGTGTAAGGTTATGCACATGAGAAGGAGAAACAGATGCTATAATTACTTACTAAATGGGAAACTGCTGGGGAAATCAGACATGGAAAAAGACTTAGGCATCTTAGTCAATAGAAGATAAATTGGAGTGCCCAGTGTCAGGCAGCTGCCACCAAAGCAAATAGGGTCATGGGATGCATTAGAAGAGGTCTGGGGACACGAGATGAAAACATAATTCTCCCTCTGTACAAATCACTCATCAGACCACACTTGGAGTATTTTGTGTGCAATTTTGGACACCGGTGCTCAATAAAGACATTACTGAACTTGAAAGGGTTCAAAGGCGGGCTACTAAAATGATAAATGGAGTTGGTTCACTACAATACCCAGAAAGGTTATCAAAATTAGGTCTATTTACTCTAGAAAAGAGAAGACTTAGGGGAGACTTAATATATATTTACAAGTATATCAGAGGGCAATACAGAGATCTCTCCAATGAACTGTTTGTACCAAGGACTGTGACAAGAACAAGGGGGCATTCTCTTCTTTTGGAGGAAAGACAATTTCTGTACCAGCATAGAAGAGGGTTCTTCATGGTAAGAGCAGTGAGGCTCTGGAATTCTCTTCCTGAGGAAGTGGTGATGGCCAACTCACTGAATGAATTTAAGAAAGGAATGGATGCTTTTCTTGTGAGTAACAGTATAGAACGTTACGAATAACAGAATATTATAGGTAGATGGTTGACCCAGCTTAGGGGAAGGAATTTTTTTCCCTTTGGAGAAAATTGGCTTCTACTCTGTGGGTTTTTTGCCTTCCCCAGGATCAACAATGCAGAACAGCTGCACTAAAAATAGGCTGAACTAGATGGACATAAGGTCTTCCTTCAGCCTTCAAAACTATGTTACTATGCTACATAAACACAGCACAATATATCCTCTGGATCGCAGCCAGGCACATATCCTCTTGATTACAGTCACTAAACACGCTAGTCCTCCTCTGACCAGTTGCCATGGGTGACTGCACCACTGTGTTAATGACTCTTTACTCACAGCATTTCAGAGTACATGATATCCTTCAATTTACAGTTACTAAACACACTAGTTCTCCTTTGACTTCTTGCTGTGGGCGACTGCACCACTGTATTAATGTCTCTTTACTCTCAGCATTTCACAGTACACAATATACTTCAGTTTACAGTCATTAAACATGCTAGTCCTCCTTTGACCAGTTGACGTGGGTGACTGCACATTCGTTGCAATTTTCTACTCACAGCATTACACAGTCCATGATATCCTCCTGTTTACAGTCGCTAAACATGCTAGTCCTCCTCTGACATGCTGCCATGGGTGACTGCACCACTGTGCAAGCTGTGGGTGCCAGGCATCTCAACTCCCCTGGCTGTTTGGCTCCGCTGGCCTATGTTGCCTCCCACAGGAGGAGTGATGCAGAGCTGACTGCTCTATCCTCCTCCAAAGACCAGACTGATACTGACTTTGACCCTGACACACCTAAACCGTTCACTACAGGGCTTTTAACAAATAAAGATGTGGCCTTCATCCACATGGAAAACATGGGCCTGGAATGAACTAACTGCTTGACTACCATACTACAGTCTGTTTCACAGCACAACATCCCAGAGCAGGTTTTCCCTATATCTGACTTGGACACCAACATGTCCAAGACTACACTTATTATTATTATTATTATTATTATTATTATTATTATTATTATTTCTAGTCTGCATTACAGTCACAGTTATGCCCATGACTGCCATGCACTCCTATGGCCTTCATACACCTCCATGCACATCCAGGGGAGAACACACAGTGACCCCTACCTGTGACATTGCTCACTGCTTCACACTACTATGAATCTACCTGTTTTACATTGTATGCCCCTTTGTTTGTCGTTTGATATACACTATATGATGTACAATATATCCGATATTAATAGATGTTACTATTATTAATCATCGGCGACATGGGTAATTTAATTATTCTGTTTGATGACATGTGCATTGATGTGTTCTATGAGGTCTACTTACATTATATCCTTCGTAGCCAGCTGTTTGATACATGTGGTACATCTGCTATTAATGAGATATTATTGTTAATCATTGGTGACATAGGTTATTATCTGATGGCATCTATATTGATGTGCTCTATGCGGTCTATGTGACCAATATTTTCTTAAGTATATATACCTCTATTGATATTTTCTTAGATGCTGTATATTGTTATTGAATGTACTCATTATGCCCTTCTAGTATCACCATGTATTTGAGTTATGGATGGTGATCGTTTTGTAGTTTCCTCTAAATATTATGGCCGTTCCGTGATTGGTAATATTTGCTGTGTTAATTCATATGGAGTATGGATCGGTCTATTTTGGTCTGTCCTGACCAGTACGCATGCGTGTCATGGTCCGGGGCTGTGACGCGGCTTCCGGCATCTCCAGTCGATGCGTTGCCATGGCATCTTTGATGCCTTGGCGCGCACTGACTGACGTTGGCGCCGCTTCGCATCCCTGGTCGTCATGACTGCGGATGCGTCACTTCCGGTCAGGACTTCCGGTCCGCGGCCTTTTTAAACTCTCCGGCCCTGATGTTTACCACGCCCCCTGACGAAGGACGAGCATCCGAAACGCGCATCGGGGCAGACGCGCGGACCCCCCAGGACTCTCTATACCACCGTCATACTTTGGTAAGATGCTACCATTATCGACTCCTGGCGTTATGCTGCCCGTTTTGGGTTAACATGGTTATATACATTGCAATAGCGATATTGTGATGTAATATATTTAGGACTGGTATATTAGCCAGAGTTCACTTTTTATCGATCTTGGTATGATAAAGATGACGGCGGCACTTATATTCTTGTTATAGTCTCCCTTGGATGGCAGCTATCTGATCTTTATGGTATAGTGATTTATTGGCTCACTGGGATGTTATGATATGCCTTCAGGGTGTATTAGACCAGCCATTAATGCGGTTTACAATAAGTATCAGGAATTTAGGTGCCTAGATAAGTATTGTATATGTATATATTCATATTCTATCTGACTTGTAATACTAATTCATGAGTTCTTGGGTGGGGTCTGCCACGTTTTCCATGCTACGTGGTTATTCTATGTGTATTACCACACTGTTTTTGTCTTGTTCTGCATACCTGTCTAATAAAGATATTCTATTTTTATACTGGATCTGTGGTCGTATATTAGTGGTTCTTTTTCCACCCCCCTTTTTCCATAGTGCTTTTACGATGGATCTTTATTGGGGTCCCTTTCAACTAACGGTTACATACAGGTTGAGCACTTAGTATGCATATAATGTGTTATTTCAGCCTGTTTGTGTTTATGAGTATTTCTTTTGATCAAAGTGAATTAAATATGTATCTTTCACACATTTAAACTATATTTCTGTTTTGGTTCAAGAAATGTTGTTGATTGAAAAGGAAGTTTTCAGTGTGTTTAATGAAGTGCAAAGTTTACAGCAGATACCAGACCTGAAAAGAATTGATGTTTCCATACTGTGGGCGCCTAATGTCAGCTAAGCCGATACTGAGAAATGATACATCATACTGACTGCATGAATAGCTTCAGGATGCAGGAAAAGGAAGGTTAAGCAAATTATCTCAGGACAGTTGACTAATGCTCTTCAAATTAGCTTTGTGTCCTGCTCAACAGCACTCACACAACTCAATTACATTGAATTATAATCCATTACAATATAACAAATTTTACTTTTGCCAGATGTAACACAAATGCTTTTCCATTTTTTAAAAGCACCCTATTTTCTAAAGCAGTTTTGACATTCATAGCATTGATTTAGCAGAATTTGTCCCCTGGGATTTTGGAATATTTTACATATGGAAGTTTGATGGTCCATGTTTATCCAGTTAAAGCCCAATGGGAAAAACTAGACAGTTTTGAGCAAATTCTACATAAAATATAGGCATAAGTAATGCAGTAGCTCAAAGTTTTTAAATACCTTTCCACATCATCAAGTTCATGCATCCCAAAGGGACAAAGCAGGAGTTGCACATATGTTCATGTTTACCCATAAAAAGTCAAACATAAGTTATCAGAATAGTCATTTGTCATAAATTATTGAG